>NC_140516.1:48197125-48797125 GCF_964339955.1 Pipistrellus hanaki | reverse complement strand
GCTGATAGATTTTTATTCAGCTGTACATCCGAGGGAGACCATCTCCGTTTCCTTCCCCCACGGGTCAGCGTGTGGAAAGTTGAGTCTTGAAGCACATTTGCGGGTGCCCGGGCAGGTACTCCCGGCTTCCACAGAGAAGGCCAGGCTTCAGACATGTGGCCCTGACCTCCGCAGGCACAGGGCGGAGGAGACTGGGCGCTCCTACTGAGACAAAGACACATTCTTACTTTTAGTGAGAGGAATTAAATAAAATGGGTGTCATAAATGTGTGTGTGTGTGTGTGTGTGTGTGTGTGTGAGAGAGAGAGAGAGAGAGAGAGAGAGAGAGAGAGAGAGAGAGAGGAGCTAGTAGCTATGCTCCAATAAGGACTGGCTCTTTTTTTCTTTTCCTGAGAATTGATGACAATTACTCAACTAAATTAACATCCTGTATTGACTGATCCATTTGCCAGCAACAAGGAGTTCACAGGCCAAAACCTGTGCTGACCTTCAACCCTAACTCCACACACACACACACACACACACACACACACACACACACTATACACTATATGTATAATGTATACACACTTCAACAGCTGATTCGATTACATTTAGAAAACGAAATGCATTTTAATAAACACGGCCTTTATAGTTATTCACAGAGTGCACACATGTATTGGAACACTGTGTGTATACTTTTTGTCCTTTGCTGCTCGTCAGATTGCTTGTAAACTTCCCTTTTCCCAATTTTCATGGCCACCTCCGCCTGGCACGCCGGGCTGTGAGCATGTGACAGAGTCCAGAGGCAGTGGCAGGGTGGGCAGGGAGAGGGGAGATGGGGGGAAAGGCATTTTACATGAAGAGGCCTTTCCTAGAATAAAACAGTGTTCTGTCCCTCTGTCTATGGTGCTAGGTATTTAACCAGCTTCTCCCCCATCCCGGCACCACCCCCAAACAGGCAAAGAGCCTATTGAATTATAACATGCAAACCAACAAAACCCTGCAGGAACCCCAAGTGTCCAGGATAACATTTTACATGGGTGTCAGGCCATCACCCACGTTATAACACAGAACATTTTCATCCCCAAAATGATCACTCCCTGGTTAATAGTCCCACCCAGAAGCAAACCAGGATTGTGACATCGATCACAACTATCAATCACTATAAATTGGTTTTGAAATGACAGGAAGTTAGAGAGAGGCAACAAGAAATAAATTAACTAATCGTAAGAGTAATAGAAATAATTTATTGATCATTTGCTATGTGTAGACACTGTGTTAAGTACTTTAACATCACAGTTTATCTTTATATCAACACCATTCGGAAACTATGATCCCCTTTTAATATAGGAGGAAATTTAGCTCAGAAAAAAATATCTAATTTATCCAAGTTCACAAACTAGGAGGGGAGGGGGTGTGTGTGAAGCCAAGATTTGAACCACGGTGCTATATTTTCAAGAAGCATCCTATTGGCTGGAGTTCAGATGGGTTTAGGGTGCTATTCTATCAAGCCTCAGGCCTGAAATATTCAACGCTAAGTTTAAATTCCAGGTCAGATATAAATTAGGTTGAACCACATGAAACTGTTAATATCTGAATTTTTTTTTAACTGTAAAGTGGTAATTTCATATGGTTTAACCTCATTCCTGAATGAACAAATTTCGCCCAAATACTGAACTGGCCTCAACTAAAATTCTTTTTTTTTTTTTTAAATATATTTTATTGATTTTTTACAGAGAGGAGGAGAGAGGGATAGAGAGCTAGAAACATCGATGAGAGAGAAACATCGACCAGCTGACTCTTGCACACCCCCTACCGGGGATGTGCCCGCAACCAATGTACATGCCCTTGACCGGAATCGAACCTGGGACCTTTCAGTCCGCAGACCGACGCTCTACCACTGAGCCAAACTGGTTTCGGCTCAACTAAAATTCTTGATTAACTTAGCTTGTTGCTATTTATCCATTTAACTGGCCTAGAGAATGTTAGTTTCCTGGCATTTCAGAAAGGATGTCGACCAGGGAGCGTGAAGCTGGTTGGTTATAGGATGTGGGCCAGTGCCACAGTATTGGCCACACCAGCAAAAACCAGTTACAAAACAGAGATTTTAAAAAATCCTGTTCACCATGTTAACCAGGAATAAATGTAATAATAAAGGCATAGAGCCTATATAAAGAAAGCTATAAAATCTTATTGAAGATCTTAAAATAAGACCTCCCCCCCAAAAAAATGTAGAAACATATTATGTTCCTGGTATTGGAAAGCTTAATACCATGAAAACATCAGCCCTCAAATTAACTTAGAAATGCAATGCAATTCAACTCAGCATCCCAGTGCTTGGCAGGGAGTGAGGGTGGGGGGGGGGGGGAAGCATGAAATTATTTTAAAGTTTATATATAGTAATAACTACCTGAGAATGACCAAGAGATGTTTGAAAAACATTTGGAAGGGTTCCCTTGCAAAATAATGAAACTCATTACCCTCTACTCCATAACATGTGTCTATGTGTAACATGTATGTACAATATAACATATATATATGCATATGTATCATATACAATACTGCACTATAATCTAAACAGCATGCCACTGACAGAGGAATGCATGCAAGAATCAAGAACAAAAGGGAGAACTAGGAAGAGATCCGGGGTCATCGTACAGGTCAAAAGTGGCTCATTGCTGCCACGTGAAGAAGACAGTCTATCCACTAAGTGACACAGGAGTACCTGGCTGACTGTCGGGGTGGATCTCAAACCTCACATAATCAAGGAAAACCAGTTCCAGGTGAAATTCTCAAACACTATGAGTTTGGGAAAAGTGCAATGCTTTCCACCTGAGCAGCAGGTGCCCCGGGCTCTGTTCTTGGGGAGGCGGGTAATGAGAGCCTCGGTGCCACAGGCTTTGAGGTTCCACCATTCCTCGGCGAATTCCAGAGTTGGGGATGGTGAAGGGATTGGATGTTGTGTCCCAAAGCCCTTTTCCAAACCAAGCCAGTCCCCATCCCGGGACAGCGCCTCCTTCAGCCCAGCTTCCCTAAGTTCAAGCTTCAGATGCCTTGGAAAGTCACTTAACGTCTTCAGCTCTGGGCCCCTCACCTGGGAAAGATTATGAAGATTCAATAAGATGACCAAGGCCATCTGAAACGTGTTCCCAGCACAGAGGAAGCACCAAATGAATGTTAGCTGTTACTCATTTTATTATCATTAATATAGTCCTTGTTGTTCTGGGTCACGGTATCAAGTAAGAGCAACTGAAAACATCCTAAAAAATGCCCCAAATTCCGGACCCAACCACTTCTCATCCAGTCATTAGCGTGCAGGCACCGGGCCCGATAGAAATAGCTAATGCTGTGGGCTGAGACCACACCATCTCCAATAGCCCTGAGGCATGCTTTCTAGTACATATAGTTGATATTATTGTTCTGCCAGCTCCGTGACTTTAACATATGGCTATTTATTTTCCTTTATCGTTTCTTTTCAAAGGCTGTTACCTTACTCTTTGTGAAAAGCCAGCCTAACTAGGTTTACTTGTGGCCTATCATTTGCTAATATATTTTTTTCCTGTTACAGAATTTTTCTCCACTAACTTAGAGGGGGTAAGATATCGTGCCTGGCTTGACCCTATCAAGCTAGACTAATCCCCATATCATCTTGTTCTCTTTTAATTAGACTTCCGAACAGTTTTTTCAGCTCCAAGCAGAGACTCCTCAGGGATCGGTGAGATCTGAAAACGATTTTCCGCAAAGTAATCTTAGAAAAGCAGAAACCCTGAAACACATCCAATTCCGCGCTTCAGCTGCGGACCTTGCCCTCATGGAGGACCCACTGTGGCCCCTTCTCCTCTCCCCCCCCCCCCCCCAACTTCCTTCTGGCCAGGTCATTTCCAAGGCCGTTTGAGGTGGTGCCCATTCTTACACCGAATTAGCAACTTGAGATGTTATCTCCTCACTCTTTTCACGTGGAGAACGGGCTTTCTCAGAGGAAGCGAACATGTATGAAACATCTACTGCGTGGCCAGGCGCTGTGCTCCATTCTTTATATACTATGTACAGAGCATTAGGTAAGTATCGGATCTGCCTTGATGTTTTGAAGTAACTTGGTATTTTGAAACAGTTTTCTGATTAAAAAGAAGTGTCAAAGAGTAGTATAGAGAGCTCCTGTGTACCTTCTGCTAGCTTCCCTCAGTGCTAAAATCTTACGTAACCTTAGCATATTGTCCTCACGTCATTGACCTGTCTTGTGCTGAAGGAACTCCCCAGAATTCAAATAGTGATACAGTGCAAAGTGGTTCTCATGCTTCCCCTTTTCCCTATGATTTAAACAAACATTTAAATTCAAGTCAGCAATATAAATATTTATACACTGACTGTCTCTTGCAATCTGGGACTGCTGGCTCTTAACTGCTCACCTGCCTGCTTGCCTGCCTGTTTGCCCCTAACCACTCTGCCTGCCTGCATGGTTGCTCCTAACCACTTTCCCCTGCCTGCCTATTGACTCCTATCAGCCTCTGCCTCAGCCCCACCACCATGGCTTTGTCTGGAAGGACGTCTGGTCTATCCAGACTAATTAGCATATTACCCTTTTATTAGCATAAATATGATGTATACACATTCAAAGAAAAATGGTTGACGTTTTAAATGATTCATTTAAAATGAAAACACTCGAATTCGAGTTTTGAAGGAAATCCCAAGCTTTCTTCAAATCTTCATCTATTAAATTGCAATGAATTGATTTTTCAGTGTAGCAGCAAGTGTCCCAGGAACTCTCCACTTCAGATATCTTCAGAATATTTTGGAATGCTGGGGGAAAAGTCAATTGAATGTTGCTGAGGAAGCCAGCGGTCCTGGATTGGGAGAGGGATGTCCGACTGCCTAAACCAGCAGTCAGACATCCCCTGAGGGGTCCCAGATTGCTAGAGGGTACAGGCTGGGCTGAGGGACAATCCCCCTGCACGAATTTTGTGCACCCGGCCTCTAGTACTAGTATAATTAGTGATAACAATTATGATGATCAAATGAGCTGACTGCCAAATTAGGAAATACTTAAAAATGCTATGAAGAGCCTGGCTGGTGTAGCTCAGTAGTTGAGCATTTGCCTATGCACCAGGAGGTTACAGTTCAATTCCCCATCAGGGTTCAAGCCCAGGTTGTAGGCTCAATCCCCAGTAGGGGGCGTGCAGGAGGCAACTGGTCAATGATTCTCTCTGAAATCAATTTTATATATATATTGATTTATATATAAATAAAGAGCTATTATGAGGATTTTGGCTTTTATTCCATGGAAAGGACATAGTGAATAATGTTAAATAAGAGAGTGACATGACTGCATTCAAGTTATAAAAAACAAAAACAAAAACCTCTGGGTGGATTCAAGAACCGTGTTAGAAATGGAATTAACTTCACTTGATACCAACTTGTTTTTAGGATCACAAGGAGTTCAATGGGAGACAGGCCTGCTATTTGTTGGGAGATTAACTTGATGTCCTCAGTAACCCTGAAGAAAGGATTAAATGGGGTGGGAGTTTCTCCCAAATGCTGTCCGCCCCGCAGGGGCTGATTAAGCCTGGAGTGGGGGCTCTGCACACTCACCCTTGTCTTTGATTTCCCTTTGAAGGCCTCCGGCTTCACTGGTGCTGCAATGCCTGAAAGCAGGATTTCCCTGTGCCTTCCTGGGAGCTCAGGCGCGGCGGTTTTGTAAGTCGGTGGTTGGACGCTAATTTACCTCAAGAGGCTAAAACATTTTCAGATCCCAGCATTGCCGCTGACTTAGACACCAAAAGCTGGGGTCCTTGCATTAATGGAAGAAAATACTATTTCACAAACATCTTCGGCTTTAAAACAGGGAACTATAATTTGCTCCCAATTTAAAAACTGCTCTGTATTCCACCTTCAGGGAAATAGTGTGTGTGTGTGTGTGTGTGTGTGTCTGTGTGTGACTTGCTACAGAAGTATTCTAGAGGAAGACTATAAGGCATTAATATTCAAACTGAGATAAACTACATACACATTGCTATTTTGCAGGAGTCTTTTTAAGAACTTATTTGGATAGAATCAGAAATCCAAAGGTACTATTATCTAAACTTTCCCTGGCTGATAAAAATCCCAGTACAGTAGAAGATTTAAGCAGATCATCAAAGTCACCGCTGCTGCCTCAAATTTGTGTGTTTTCCGATGTCTGTGTTAGACCTCTTATAGCGAATCATATGCTCAATTTCCAACTCTAATTTTTTTTTGGGGGGGGTCAGCAGCATCCTGTCTGAATTAGGTGGTTACTATTATTCCTTCCTAAAGTCCACCCCCAAGGCCTGTGATTGTAGAAAACAAAAAAGAGGACGCAGGCAGCAAAGGGCTCATGCATAGACCAACACTGGCCAACGGGGACCGACTCTCTGGTGGCCCATGCTGAGGATTCTGAGCCCATGTGTGCAACCCGAAGGACAGCAGACCTGGGGGGTCAGTAGTGTCTGCCATGCCCAGGAGTGGGAATACCCAACGAAGACCAGGATTCGCCAGCCCCAGGAGCCTGGGTCTCAGAAAACAGCAGCATGAAGTGAAAGTCTATCCAGTTGGATGTCTATTTATTTGCAACTTTTGTATTTCCAAAGAAGAGTTCAGGCCGCATACTAAGGTAAGTATTATATCCATGTGATGAACATTGAAGAATCGGGGCACGAAGGGAGAATGATGTGGGAATCCAGGACCGTTAGGTCTGGGGGCAGTCCACATCCAGGTTTTCATTCTCTGAGAGTGTCCTCAGCTCAGTGAGATGACCTCTTAGACCTCAGTTTCCTGGCCTGTAAAATCGAATGGAATGGAGCAGAGCCCCTCTGTGGTCTCTTCCAGCCCCAATCCTTATGCTTTTCAAAATGTCCCACAGCAGGCAGATGGTCATCAGCATGACATAGGAGCCGCCAGGGCACTTGCTATGTACCAGGCTGCCTGCTAAACAGCTCATCTGCCAGCTCTCTGAATGAGGTGGTTACTATTATCCCATTATACAGATAAGAACCCTGAGGGACCCTGGAATTCTGTAAATTGCCCTAAATCACAGATATAGAAGGGGCACAAAGATAAGTGTATGGGAAGCTGAAGAGAAAATGGGGAAAGCTGGGGGAAAAAACAAACAAACCATGATTAACCAGATGACCTGAGGCTGGTTTGGCCTCTTCTCAGCTCTCCCTGACGGGCACCAATGGGGTGCGTATCTCACCGGTTGGGCCTCCTCCAGAGCCCTCGGGCCCGGCCTCTGTGGCAGAATGAGGAAAGTTGGAGCCATCATGCAGGCAGCAGGCTTTGGCTACATCATCTTCCTGTCCCTGTCGCTGTGGCTGTCTGGCCTCCCACAGAGCATGGGTCTCTTTGCCAAATGTAGGCCTTCTGGTTGACCGCAGAATGGCCAGGGTAACCACAACACACAGCTGGAAGCCATGAGAGGGACTGAGGTTACCCCAAGGCGGGCAGGGGCTGTCCCTGGCCGGGGATCCCAGACCGCCCTGGAGCCGGACCAGCCACGTCCCTGTCTCTGCTCCTGGCTTGACCTTGAGAGAGAAGCTTCTGCCCTCCAGGGAACCAGGGCCAGTGACCCTCAGCTGGTGCTGGAAGGGCACTGGGCTCTCTGCAAAGTGCTCGGCAATCCTTAAAGGTAAGAGCTTCAGGGCCTTGCAACCCCAAGTGGTTACCAACGGCAACAGCGTCGCCAAGGAGCTGGTTAGACAGGAAGAACCTGGGGCCCCACAGACCTACTGAACACACTGCATTTTTATAAGATATTGTTATTGATTTCAGAGAGGAAAGGACAGGGGGAGACAGAAACATCAATGATGACAGAGAGTCATTGACCAGCTGCCTCCTGCACGCCCCCCACTGGGGATCAAGCCCACAACCCGGGCATGTGTCCTGACCTGGAAATGAACCGTGACCTCCAGATTCATAGGTCAACGCTCAACCACTGAGCCACGCCACTGGGCCACTGCACTTTTACAAGATCCTCAGGGCAATGAGCGCACTTGAAAGTCTGAGAAGGGCTGGAGTACAAGATGATTTACAAACAGGAAACGGTGGTTCTCACTTTTACAAAACTGAGGTCTGCATCCCGAGCTAGACCGGTTCTATCAGAACCCTGGAGGGGGTCTGGGCACCGGGAGCACTGAAAGCCTCCAGGTGGTTTTAATGTGCTCCCCCGTCAACGCCACGCCAAAACCGGCCCCCTCTCCAAACGGCAAGTCGGCACTAGCCATTTCTAGACAGCAGCAGGCAAGCCAATGCCATTCCGGGGCAAAGAGCTCACCACTCTTTCACAAAAAGAGGGCACTAAAGACAGCATACTGACTTTTCGTTGGCACACACTCACTCTCTTGCAAGGACTGGCTTTTATTCTGAAATCATGTTCTTACTATTTTCTTTTCATCGTTCTCTAAAATGTCCTTTCTTTTATGTAACGTTGGAGGGAGTAAACGGTGTTCATTGCGAAGTAAGAAGCAGCAAACCCTACTTGGTATCTTGAAACTTTTTGTAAGAATCCACAGGCCTAAGAATCACAACTCTGGGAAACAGATTTAAATAATTCAGTGGGCGCCCTCCCCGTTTCCCACCCTCCTCCTCCCCACTCCCTCCCCAAAGGAGCACAGAGTCACCCCACTCGGTGAGGGGCTCCATCACGAGCCAGAAATCAGGAAATGACTCTGGCCTTGGGCACAAGCATTTCGATAAAAGGTAGGCGGAATCAGGCCAAGTTTAAGAGCATAGGGTGTCCGTGAGGCAGCATGTTATGGTTAGCCATCCTGACGAGCCATGGACAGAGGAGTTTCCTGGACATGAGCTAGATCAGCGCCTCTCAAATGTGAGTGCGCCCCGGAATTCCCCGGAGGGCGGGCTAAAATCTAGGGCACCCGCCTCCCTCCTGGAGTGCTTGATGCAGTAGCTCCACAGCAGGGCCTGAGGAGCCGCATTTCCAGCACGCTCCCAGGTGAAGGTGCTCGCCTGGGCACCACACTCACTCACTGATCTGGACAAAGAGAAACTGCCAGAGCAAAGGTGAGTCACAAAGATATTTATTTCATAAAAGAGAAAAGCATATTTTCAGTTTTGTTTGTCTAGAGAGCATGCGTGCCTCCAGTAGAAATAAGTCATTTGAAGGACATGATTTGCAGTGATCTTATAAAGTGATTAAAATATATATATATATATATATATATATAATTGATTTCAGATAAGAAAGAAAAATAGAAACATCAATGATGACAGAGAATCATTGTTTGGCTGCCTCCCACCTGCCCCACAGTGGGGATGGAGCCCACACCTGGGCATGTGCCTTGACGGGGAATCGAACTGTGACCTCCTGGTTCACAGGTCATCATTCAACCACTGAGCCCTGCCAGCTGGGCTAACATGATCACAGCATCGTGTTAGCTGAGGGCTCCTCGGCAGACGAGGACTCTGTTCCGTCGGAGGCAGGTGAGTGATTCCATGGACAGGGCTCTCCTCCCGGGCCTGCACCTCCGGCCCTCGGTGTCTTCCTGCCCATCCCTTTCTCCCTCCGGTCGGAGCTCTGGTTTCTAGAACACCTCTCTCTGATAAGAGGTAATCTTCCCGAAGGCTGGTTCCCTTCCGATCCCTGCTGACAACAGGCCCACGAGATGTAGCCAGAGTGGGGGGGAAAAAAAACAAAACAAACAAACAAACCCACAAGGTTCCACCTCGGGGCGCACCTGCACCCCACGGGCCAGCCAGCGGCCTCCACGAAGTTCTGAGAAAAACGAGGCTCCCTTTCATTAGCTCTCTGTCCCCTGGCCTCGGCGGGGCTGCGGGAGATGAGGGCCCTTTAATTAGGCCCGGCTCCACTCTCGGGTGTGAAAAGGCTCTCAGACACTTTGATTCCCCACCGCTTCCCAGCAGGAAGTGGTTGGCGATAATTGACATAGGATTTCCTTGTTAACCAGCAGCAGACATGCGGGATTAAAGCGACAGAGATCTCCAGAAGAAAGTGAGGGAGATAAGGCGCTGGGGGAAAAGACTTCTGCTTATTTGGCACTTGAGTTCGGGGAGGAGACGGCGGCTCCCCGAGTGGAAGGGCGTCCCCTTATCAGGCCCATTTCAGCTTGGCTGATCAAAGATTGGCTCCCGGAAAACCCGCGCGGGGCCCGAGGTCGCCGCGCTTATTAAGCGGCAGGTTTTAGGAGTTATCACGGGTTTAAAGATGGATTGCAGTTTGCGTGAGGCGGGGGGGAGGAGGATTATCGGGTTTTCATCTTAACAATTATAAACTATCACAGCTGAACGCTTGCTTGCAAATGACATAATTTCCCACCGCCGGCTCCCCGGGTCATGGTGAGGCGGCGCCTGAGCGGTCTCCGGGCGGGAGGTGATGCAGCGGATTAACTGCGGGAGGAGCGGGGACCCCCGGCCTGCCCACGCCGGGTCCACGGTCCACGGTCCACGGTCCACGCCGGAAGCTGGCGCCATCTCCTCTGGCCCCCAGCGAGTCCGTAGGTAATTACATTTAATTTCTTCCCCGGGCCAATGAGGTCGGCTGGCTGGCGCTGGGAGAGAGGGCCGCCGGCAGAAGCAGCCCCCGGAGATGGTCCTTCCAGAGCCGGTGTGATAGATGATGCCAAAGCAGGTCCCCATGAGCCCAGGGAAATGAAATGTCGACTTTGGAGGAGAGACAATGATCGTATGTCCCTTAATATCGCAGCCTTAGAAGCCGCATGCGGCCCGCCTAACGGGCTGGGAGCCGCATGGGCACGTGATGGGACTTCCTCTGGTCACTCCACGCAGGTCCTGGGGCCGCAGGCCTGGGAGCCAGGTCCGCAGTCGGCAGGGCTCTGTCCTTCCCCGTGGACCCTGCTCTAGGAAATGCCTCATGACAAGGGCTCCCATCCCCGCTGGTTAAAAAAAAAAATAGCATTGACTGCCTGGTTGTTTGTTTTTTGTTGGTAGTTGTCACAGAAATGTGTGTTCTGGAAGAAATTTTAAGAAGCACAGCAAAATATTAAGAATGAATAGCTGAAACCGGTTTGGCTCAGTGGATAGAGCGTGGGCCTGAGGACTGAAAGGTCCCAGGTTCGATTGCAGTCAAGGGCATGTACCTTGGTTGCGGGCACATCCCCAGTGGGGGGTGTGCAGGAGGCAGCTGATCGATGTCTCTCTCTCATCGATGTTTCTAACTGTCTATCCTCTCCCTTCCTCTCTGTGAAAATCAATAAAAATATATTTTTTAAAAAATGAATAAAAATACCTCTCCTCCCATCCCAGGGGAAGCCCTGGCAAAGCCCTCAGCTTTTGCTGTTACCTGCACACGAATATGTAATGTTTCATAAAGTCTGGATCGTTCCTTGAATTTTTAACAACTGCGTTGTTTGCTTCACCATGAATCGTTCCTGTGTTTGGTGCACATTATTCGAAGGTCTGGCTCTGAATTGTGGCAATATGAATGACAACATCATTTGCCTAGACCAGTGGTCGGCAAACTTCTGCTCTCGAGCCACATGAGGCTCTTTGGCCCCTTGAGTGTGGCTCTTCCACAAAATATCACGGGTCTATTTTGAAGAAGTGGCATTAGAAGAAGTTTAAGTTTTAAAAAAATTGGCTCTCCAAAGAAATTTCAATCGTGCTGTTGATAGTTGGCTCTGTTGACTACTGAGTTTGCCGACCACTGGCCTAGCTAATCCCCAGTAGTTGGACATTTAGATCGTCAGCAGTTGCTTTGCTATTACAAGTGAAGCTGACATGACCAGCCTTGGACACACATCTTGGTCGGCATGTTTTATTGCTTCTGTGGCAGAATTAGAATCTGAAGTAGGATTCCGTCTCAAAGGGCATGGATGTCTTAAAGGGCACTGATACCTACATCAAATTTGTGGATTTTCTAGGGAGCTTGAAAATGATTTCCCTGGTGCTGAAGTCAGAAGCATTCTGTGTCATCCACCCTGAAATGACAGCAGCTATTCTATCAAAACAAGGTCCCCGTTCTGACGCGTTACTGGGTTCCTTCCTGCAGATCTGACCTCCTGCAGTGAACTCCATGGCAGGCATGGTGATAAACAGTCACTCAATGAGCAAGTCACCAGGGCCAGACTCTGGAGATCATCATGTCAATGTTGACAACTTAAACCCGGAACACATCTTTTACCCAAGAAGTTTAAGTTCTTCTGTGAGCACCAATTACCATTCACAAGTGCAAATGGCCTTGGTTGAAAAAAAACACACACACACAACAAGACATAAACCTTTAAAGGAGGCTGAAAGAGGGAACAGCAGGAGGAAGGAGATACTGATTCTGGATGAGTCTTTTGGACAAAATACTACGTGTACCAGTTAATAATGCGGATTTTTTTCAATAGATGGAGTTACACATATGTTGATATATATGCGATTTGATATGTATGCTGTTTTGTTGTATTGACAGCAAGCTTCAAAACTTCATATGTCAAATTTGCTGAAGGTGTTAATATCATAGATATTTTTATGCTTAAAAATGTTGAATTTCATGCCAAAAAAAAAAGAACATTCGTGGGAAATTTTAATTTATTACTTTATTTTGAAGAAAAAGTTATTGTATACTTCGGGAAGCTTATGGTGAACATGCTCCATCTCAAGATACTTGTGAACTCTGGTTTAAACATGTTAAAAGTGATGATTTCAATGTGAAAGATAACATCCAGGTCAACTGAAAAACCTTGAAGACCAACAATTACAAGCATTATTGGATGAAGATGCATGTCAAACTCAAAAACAATTGCAAAGAGATTAAACATTGTTCAGCAAACAATTTCCAATCATTTACAAGCAAAAAATTGATGTAAAGGAAGGAAAATGGGTGTCACATCAACTGAACAAAAGACAAATGGAAAACCAAAAAGTCATCAGTAAATGTTGCTTCGATGACATGAAAGAGTCTTTCTTTGCATCCAATTGTGACTGCCGATGAAAAGTGGATTTATTTTGAGAATCCCAAGTGCACAAAATTATGGGTTGATCCAGGTCAACCATCAACATCGACTGCAAGGCCGAATCATTTTGGAAAGAAGACTATGCTCTGCACTTGGTGGGATCAGGAAGGTGTGGTGTATTATGAGCTTCTAATCAATTTGAACCATGCTTTGATCGTGAAATGACCAGAATGTGCCAGAAGACACAGCAAAGTAATTTTGCTTCATGATGACACACCATCACACACTTCAGTTAAAGCCACGTTAAAAGATCTTGCCTAGGAAGTATTAGCCCACCTGCTGCATTCACCAGACCTTGCTCCTTCAGATGACCACTTGTTCCAATGGATGACACATGTACTTTCTGAACAGCACTTCAAAATGTACAAAGAAGTGGGAAATTGGGTCTCTGAATGGTTTGCCTCAAAACAAGAAAAGTTGTATTGTGACGATATCCACAGATTACCTGAAAGATGGGGGAATGTGTAGCTAGCGATGGACATTACTTTGAATAAAGCACTTTCGATGTTTCTCTTGAAATTATCATGCTTTCTTTGATTACAAAATCCGCATTATTAACTGTTACAACTAGTAGCCCTTGGGGCCTGGTTGAATATGAAGAAGAGCCTTTTCTTTTTCTTTTTCTTTCTTACTGTAAAAAGGCTGGAAGCTGGTCAACCCTCAAGCCTTGAAACTGTCTTGCAAACAACAAAACAAACAACAGCTTTGTGCTCTTCAGTCTCTTCCAAGTGAGGCCTCAGACGTCAACGCCCGATGACGCCTCATCTGAGGGATGTTCACGGATGGCCGAGATAACCTAGGGTCTTATATTATTCCTGAATTAAAGAAGGCGGTGTGGGTAGGCAAGAGAACATGCTACTATAGGATTTTTCTGCAGAATTTATTCATAAAGAATGATACAAAGAAGATGCTCTCTGTAGATTTATAGCTTTGGAAAACAGATGTATCTATGGGAAAAAAAACTATGCTTTTCTACATATTTATCTATGAAGATAATCTTGCCTATATATTATCTATAGCAAAGACATTCTCAAAGGACCTGCAGTCCCTAAAATATATATTTATCTATGAAATTATTGTCTTAAAGCTCAATGCAGACATTGTCAATCCGATGACATATTGTACGCAGTACTTAATTGTTTATTATTTCAAAGCCACATACATTCCTTCCTCTGTGAGCAAAGATGGAAAATGGTCGTTCCCTCTCGGCACTAAGCTCCTATATTGAAATCACATTGAACTCAAACAGGGCATCATGTGCAAGAAATGGGCCTGATCCTGGCTGGGGGCGGGGGGCCAAGGGGGCGGGGAGTACAGGGGAAGGGGGAACTAGCATAAATCTATTTATCCCATTTTTTCTCTCGTCCTTTTTTATTTGGGGTAATCTCTATAAGGCACAACCCAATGAAGTTGTAATCCACAGTGTAACCTGGTCATTGATGAATTCCGCTGCTATCGTGGTAACCCTGACTTTCAACACCGTTTTTTACTCCTCTGAAGGGTTGAAGGCTAGCCAGCCTCCTTGGCCTCCCAATCCTGCCGAGGGAAGAAACTTAGAAATCATTTCAGCAGCCGGGGCTGCCTTGCTCAGAGAAACATCTGTCCAGGAGAGGCAGGGCGTGTCACTCGCTGAAATAAGAAACAGCAAGGATATCAGAGGGTGCCTTGGGAGGGACTGTCCCGGGCCCCCTTGTAATTTAGGGCGCAGAGATCAGAGACGAGGGGGTCTCGTTGTAATAGTTTTCTCATTACCACCTTGGAGATTTCCGGGGAGTTCCGGGAGAAGAACGCAATGGCCCTGCATGCGTACCGCTGTCTGGTTCGCAATGACAGCACGGTGGAGCCGAATAAAACACCAGTCTCTAAGCTGGAGCTCCGGACTGTAGGAAGGTTTTCTACAGAGCAGACCAGGGAGCTCTTTCTAACCACCACTCGTCAACCCTGCTTTGCAAATAAGGCAGAGTTTGTATTTCTATCTTATATACAGGAGAACCCCGTTTTCAACCCCTTATCATCCTCTTGTGGGGCCGAAAGAAACAAGATTTGTCTTTAAAAAATCCTTTCATCAAGGAGAGCTTGCAGTATGTTTTTACTTTGTTGGCTTGCAATCCTTTGTCCATGAGATAAGGGACATTATGTTACATGTAGATCATATATGGCATATAGGATGTATATAATATAAGGATATGTTATAATGTTATATGGGAAAAAAAAAAAGAGCTCTAGACAGTGTTGCTCAGTGGGTTGGGCATTATGCCGTGTACCAAAAGATTGCCAGTTCGATTCCCAGTCAAGGACACATGCAGGCTTAATTCCCCCCCGCCCCCCCCCCCCCCGTGGGGGCATGCTGGAGGCAGCCCATTCATCCATTCATGTTGTGCTCTCACATCAATGTTTCTCTCCTTCTCCCTCACCCTCACCCTCTGTCTCTAAAAAAAAAAAAATTAAAAAAAACAAAAAAAAAACACACAAAAAAAACTCAGAGACAGAACTTTAAAAAGTAATATATAGGAACATTTTATAAATTGTCATTTCTTCTTGAGGGGAAATTCTTTTAAACGGAGGTACAATGAGCACATCAGTTTCAGGTGTACAACATGGAGATTGGATATTTGGGTATATTGCAATATAGTCACAATAAGTCTAGTTAGCATGTGTCCCCACACATAGCTACAGAACATTTGCTGTTGTAATGAGGACCTATGAGATATATTCTCTTAGCAACTTTCAAATATACAATGGAGTATTTTAACTATAATCACCATAGCGTATATTACATCCTCAGGACTTCTTTATTTTATCACTGGAAGTCTGTGCCTTTTAGCCCCTCCACCCATTACACCCACCCTGTAAGTGATCATTTCCGACCTTTTAAATCCTTCTGGAGAAGATGCCTCGTGTGAAGATTTCTCTGAAGGGCGGCCGGCACTTCTCCACATGATCAAGCCCGCACATCTTTCTTAGAGCTGATTTCTTCTCATACATGTGGGATCTCACCCACATATATCAAGGGCTCCCTGTGCTACGTTCAGCATAGTTTTAAGCATTTCACATATATGGTCTTATTTAAGCTTCACACCACACTATGTTCAAAAACAAAATTCCCAAGCTCAAAGCCTTCATTTATTTCTTTGTTTGTTTGTTTGTTTGTTTGTTTACAAATAGAGGTTGAGTGTCTACTCTTGGCCAGGCACTGCCCTGCGTTTGGAGGATGTGAAGGTGAAAGCAGGACGCCCAGCACATGAGGGAGATGTGGGCCCGCAGACACACAGCCCAGGGAGTGTACTCGGAAGAAGGCAGGCACTGGTTAGCACGCCGGCTTCGGCTCCGCGGCCTCACGATGGCCTGTCAACCCCCTCATTTGCTCCCCTGGGGTCCTTGGGTCACATGTGCCTGCCCATCAAGTGGCAATAACAATACTGGCAAATTGTTGCAAGAATTAAACCAACGTGTCAAGCGTAGAGTAAGAAGCTGAGGTTACTATATGCTTAATAAGTAAATAGTACCCACTGATTATTCTCATTAGTCCTATCCCTGTCACTGCTGTAGCGATTAGAAAAAGGGTTATGGAATTGTAAAAACTCTCAGAACAAGCAGTCTCCGCCTCTTGTCAGGGTCGCTCCTCACGGATTGTACCAGGTTTTCCAGTGGTTTCCAAGGACCATCTGCAGACCAGGGCTGCATGGGAACCGCAGCTCTTCTGCGCTGTGGAGCGAGCACCTGGGCCTCTCCTAGGATGGAAGAAAGCCTGCCCTGAGATGGTGTCCTTTCCTTTCCTTTCCTTTCCTTTCCTTTCCTTTCCTTTCCTTTCCTTTCCTTTCCTTTCCTTTCCTTTCCTTTCCTTTCCTTTCCTTTCCTTTCCTTTCCTTTCCTTTCCTTTCCTTTCCTTTCCTTTCCTTCTCATCTGTTGATATCGTTCTATTGATTTTTACAGAGAATTGGGAGAGAGAATTGGGGGAGGGGGAGAGAGAGAAAGTGGGGGGAGAAACATCGCTGTGAGAGAGACACATATCAGTCAGGGATGGAGTCTGCAACCAAGGCACATGCCCTTGACCAAGAATCAAACCCAAGATCCCTTCGGTCCCCGGATGATGCTCTAACCACTGCACCAAACTGGCTAGGGCGATTGTGTTCTTTCTCAATGTTTATGTTGTTTAAATTTGTGTGTGTGTGCATGACAATGTCCTTTCTCTGTAGAATTCCTAAGACAATATATACATCTGCGGAGGGATACTAATGAGATTACTTGGCAATCCATACAGAGCCCTCCCCGCTTAACTTTAAACATAGCTTTGTTGCTTTACTAAATCTAGGAACCCTTGGGTTATACAAAATGTTCTTTTCAGCAAAAGCAAAAGTCAACTCTCTCCCTAGAAAAAGTGAGTTTCTTTCGTGGGGGGAGGGGAAGGGCACAGTATTTTTTCCATTTTTCTGTGGCAAATGCCTTTTTTCTGGGGCAGCGGGGCTTCGGAAGAAAAGACTCATTTTTCTAAGTGATGCATCTGCTTTTAATGTCTTAGATGCCGGGATGGAGCAGGCATATCTTTCTGGTCTGGGTTTTCTTAAATGGCGAGAAGTCTTCATGATAAAGACAGCAGCCATCTAATAGAGAAATAACTCCAAGACAGAGTGCCGTGGCCGCCCGGCGTCGCCTCCCTGACAACCTATAAATGGGCCATATTGATGAAGTGAACGGGACTCTCTGGTCATTTTCAACTAGAAACTAATAATCCCCGTCATGATATCAGGCGTGCAATAACCTCGGTTAAAACTAGGTTCATCAAATAAATCACTCAGGAATTTTTCTATTTCTTTCCCCGGGACGCGCTGCACATCTGCTCAATGAAAGGCAGGGAGAAGCAATATTTCTTTGATCAGGGTTTTTTTTTAATATTCCGTATCTGTCCCCGGGGATGCGAGCTTTTCAAGTGGGTGCAGAGAGCCCACCGCCTGCTTAATGAATGCGGAGAATTTATGAATTTCGGCTATAAAAACCAAATCGGAGGGATTTTTCGTTTATCTCAACCTATATTTTATAGGAGGAAATAAAGCGGACCACAAGGCGGTATTGTGCCCCGTTCACTAAATCTCCCGACCCCTGGCGACCTTTTCAATGCGTTCCATTTGTGGCCACATATGGGCGGGAGATGCAAACAGATGACGGCTTTGTACCTCCCCTCCCAATATGTCTAAATACATGTCACACTTTTCAGACCCTCTGGGCCGCGGACAGTGAGGGGTTGGCCGGAGCGTCAGACATCAGCCTCAGCTAATATCGTCAGATGTTAACATCCTACTGACTCTGTTAATACTTGCGAGGTCTTGGATGGGTTTTTTTGAAATTTGTAAAAGGGGCAGAGTTGTCATCCTGTGTCCTGGGGATCCGACAAGCCCTCGGTCGGCTCTCTGAGCCTTCGGGAGTTATGAATAGAAAGATGCCTTTTCTGCTTGTAAAAGAGAAAATGCCAGGCCGTGTATGATTGGGGAAGCTACACTTTCCTGGCCTTGTGTGTCTGTAGGCCCATATCACGTGGAGTACAATGGGAATGAGAAGGTGGAGGCTCCGGTCTGCTCTTGCTGGTCCGTTCTACCGGCGCCCAGAGGTGGCGAGTGTGGTGGAGAGCCCGCGGGGCTGGGGTCCAGTGGACCCACATTCAGATTCCACGTGCCACCTGGCCTGCTGGGTGGCAGGACAGTTGTGTAAACCTGGAATTCCTCGTGGGTGACTTTGGATGATGGTGCTGATCTCACAGCATTCCGTGAAGAATGAGATGACGGAAGGTGTAGGAGACATTTGGCATCTTGTCTGCTTCACGGTAGATGCTGAATGAATCCGAGTCCCTCTCCTTTTCCCGAGTTCAAGGCTCAGCCTTGCAAGCTGTGTGACCCTGAGTGAGTTACTGAACCTCTCTGTCCCTCAGCTTCCATCTCTGGAAAAGAGAGATGATTAGAAGACGTATCCTGCAGGGTTGTTATCAGTGAGGTAATGGGCAGAAGCCCCGAGAACAGTGCCTGAGTGGGTGTCATTTATTATTGTGTATTATTACTCTTTAAGACAGTCTTACTGGTATTTCCATTATTTCCATGATCATTATTTCTCCTCTTCTTGCTTCTTGTTCTCCCACTTCTATTTCTTCATCTGGAAACGGAAGTGGGTGGACCAGACATACCTCTGTCCCTCCCAGCTCTCATCTGTGGAGACTTGATATGTGAAATAACATGTGTAAGAGCCGTTGACCACATGAACTGTTACTCAACGCACGGTGAAAGTTGTGTAATTTGCGTTTTCTACCAATGCTTTTTCCTCCAATAGTCATCTATTTATCGAGTGCCTTCTCTGTTGCCTGGCATGCTTATTTTTTTTTAATGCTCTTTTTAGGTTGGAATAATTTAGATTTACAGAAAAGTCACAAAGAGTGTAGAGTTCCCATGTACCCCTTCACAAGGTGTCAGTTTTCACTCATATGACCGTCATTACCACGCATATCCGTGTTGAGCAGGGGTGGGGACCGTCCGGCCGCAGGGCCCTATAAGGTCCTGCCAAGGCCTCAGGGGTGAGTTAACTAAATGTTTGACCAAACATAGCGGGCTAATTTTTAAGTGGGTAATTTTGTATGGCCCATGAGTGATGTTATAATTTCCACCACCCCTGGTCTGCAGGAAGGACCGAGATCCCTGTATGACTGTGAACTCAGCTCTGGGCTTTATCTGGATTCCACCATTTCCCCGCAAAATGCCTTCTTTTTCTATTTCACAAAAAAAGGCAGCCATTTTTCAGTTTTCCCTTGCTTTTCACTGCCTTGACAGTTTTGAGCAGTCTCTGGTGTTTTGTAGGATGGGTTTGCCTGGTAGTTTTCTCGCAGTGAAACTGGGGGTGTGGAGGGAAGAAGACCACGGAGGTGAAGTGCCGCTCTCCCGGGATCACATCACTGGGACGTGGTGATATCCTGTGACATCCTGCGTGGTGTCACCGGGCACACCTTCAGGGCACAGCCCACCGTGTGGATCCGTCACAGGTGACCCTCTCCACAGTCGAGGGCTGCCTGGGTGGCGTTCAGCTTTGGTGATGATGACAGAAGCCCCCTGTGAACATCCTCTCACAGGTGTCTGTGTGAACGTGAGCTTTTTCTTCACTCGGGTCAATGCCGAGGAGTGGAATTGCTGAGTCATATGGGGAGTGTGTGTTTAATTTAACAATAAATTGCTAAACTGTCTTTTCAAAGTGCCTGTATCATCGTGTATTCCCCTAGCGACAGATGAGAGCAAATTTTCCATATCTCTGCCAGTACTTGGCATTTTCAGTGTTGTTGGTGTGTGTGGTTTTGGTGGTGTTTTTTTTGGGTTTTTTTTTTTTGGTTTTTTTTTTTGGCCTTTTTAATAAGCGTGTTGTAGTTTCTAAATTGTGGTTTTAATTTGCATTTCCCGATGACTAATGGTTTTGAGCATCTTTCATAAGCTTACTTGCACTTTATGTCTTCTGTGGCAAAGATTTATTAAAATATTTTGCCCATTTCTTTAAAAATGGGTGCTTTGTCTTCTCATTATTAAGGCTTGTATGAATTTTGGATATGAATCCTTTATTAGCTGTGGGATTTGCTGTTGTTGTGGGGCTTTGCTGTTGTTGCTAATTTGTGCTTCTTTTTATGTTAAAAGCAGAAGTTCTTAATTTTATCTATTTTTTTTTCTCTCATGGATCATACCACTTGGTGTTGAAATATTTGGCATATCTGCTCTCCACGGTCACAGAGATGTTATTGCTTCCTCTAAAAGTAGACAACCCGGAATACAATCCCAGGCCACAAACGCGGTTCCCAGCGGAGCGTTTGCACCCTCAGGGGCCCCTTCCAAAGGGGAGCCCTCACCTCGTCCAGAGAAATGGCATTTTAAACATCAGCAAGCGGCCAAGCCTCCCCACGTTGGACCGATGTTCGAGAGAGATTCATTTTATCCAACCGTTCACTCATCATCCAAGATGCCCCTCACGGCATGCCTTCGCCTCACGGGGAGTTGGCTGCCGTGTGAGGCTGAGCATGTTTTCTGAAACTTAAGCATTTTCGGTAAGAACCTGATATGACCCAGCTGAGCTGTGAGACACCTGCTAGGCCTGCCCCCCAACACCGGGAGGACAAAGGAGGGCTGCTGAACACAGAGGGCCTTGAATGAGTCCAACAGAGCACACCTTTGTGGGGGTCCTCGGGGACTCGGGCTTAATGAACAAAAGGGAGGGATTTATAATTAGCCCCGCCATTGTGCCTGAATGGGTGTTTCCAAAGTGATTGAAATGTACGCCTTACCCACGTTGAAAAGTGCCTATCATTCTAATTATACGGTATATAGGGATAGAAAACCCGTTTTGTATAGACAAAGGGAAAGGGGGTGGGAAACAGCTATTTCTTAGGAACCTACTATGTGTTCAGCGTGTTGGGTTCATGATGTCATCTAAACTTCACAGAAGCCCCCTTCCCCCCAAGTAGCTAGCAAATTCCAAATGGGTAGGGCTCAAAAATGAAGCTTGCTATATATTTTTTTTTCTCCCAGAAAAAAAAGGACACATTTCCTAGAAACTGTACCTGCCCCATAGAGTTATTACAGTCCATTGTTAGTGCCACTTAAGTGTTTAATTAACAGACACGCCCTGGAATTTCACATCATACAGCCCCAGCTGAGTTAGTCGACCCCACTGTCTACACCCTTCACCCCCACTCCCCTACCCAGGCCCCCAGCCCTCTGATGGATGAGATCAGGTGTTTTGTGATATTTCTACTAAGAAATATTCTTAACATCCAATGCCCTGCAGATTTGCCAAGTGGGTTTTGAAAAGCCAGCGAGAGGCCGAGATGAGAAATGTGGTTTCTGTTTCTGGGAGGAGGGAGCAGACAGCAGCCACCCCACGGAGTGCATTCCACGTGCAATGCACCACGCCCAAGCGGACATGCAAATCCCATGGGCGCTCCGCAATCCCTCTGAGCTCATAAGACACTGAGCTGATGGAAATTATATAAGGCAGTGGTCGGCAACCCGTGGCTCGAGAGCCACATGTGGCACTTTGGCCCCTTGAGTGTTCTAACTCCACTTCTTCAAAATAGACTTGCCCAGGCCGTGGTGGAAGGGCCACACTCAAGGGGCCAAAGAGCCGCATGAGGCTCGCGAGCCGCGGTTTGCTGACCACTGATATAAGGCATCTGCAGTCACCAGCTATTAAGTGAAAGCGCTGAGATCTGATTCCTTGACGATGACGCAATTCTTCCAAAACCAGAGTCCTCTTGGCTGCGAAGCTGCCAGTTTCTGGTGCTCTGTGTCCCATTCCTCTTTGCTCGCTCACACAGAGCCCTGTGTGGAGAGCACACAATCCACCCTGCAATTCCAGAGGGTAGCCAAAGAGGAAACTGAGGCAAAAATGGGCCGTGGGGCTGCCAGAAGCTTGATGGAGGAAGAGGAAGTTGGGTTTCTTCCTAAGCAACTAGCTTTCCTTCGCCCACCAGGATGTTGGCTACAGAAATAACGGTGAATGAAGGTGGTGGTAATGCTTTGATTTAATGACTGGTCACTGTGTATGACCAGCCCTAAATGTGAGGACGACTAGTATTGACAACTAGTATTGACCCCAATTTACAGATGCAGAAACTATTAGTAAACTAGTCTACCCTTAGCAAGAGCCCGTAATCACTGCCCCATCCACAGCACATTGGGGGAGAGTTGTTAAAAGGAAGACTTTAAATTGTTGGTCACCATCCCAGTGTCACCCTTCGCTGGACAGGAAGCCTCCATGCTGTGGTGTCGGGGAGCCATGGTCCCCCAGCACCTGCCACCGGCTCCCGGGAGCTTTGCCAGGGGCCCTTTCCTCCCTGGAGTCTGCTCCTCTCACCTCGGGGCTCACAGCAGCAGTGACATGCTCCCTTGTCCTTATACTTCTCTGTCACCTCCTCCTCCTGCCCACAGTCGGCCGAGGGCAACCTGTTCAGATATGACCTGCTCACTCCTTGGCACAGAGCAGGTGCAAAGAAAGTAACCTCTGCATGGACTGAGTCTGGGAGGAGACTTCGACATCCCAGCGAGGGTGGCTGCCGCCCTGCTGCCCAGCCCTACACAGGGGCCTCTTTCTAAGGATGATGGGATCTGAGCACCCGTAGGCTGGCTAACATGGCTGTCTTCTTAGGTCCACGTCTTTGTTTCTTCCGTGGGGCTTTGCATTGGACCGAGCTAGCTTTGAATTCCACTCCCATCCTTCTTGGCTAATTGACTTTGGGCAAGTCATTTGGTTTCTGCTTCTCAGTTTCCTAGTCTGTGGAAACAGGTATACTGATGCACATAGGTGTGGTGAGGATTAGGTAAGGCGGTGTGCATGAGCAAGACTAGGGCCTGGCTCACTGCTCTGAGCTGCTGGCATCATTTGCATATGGAGCCACATCAAAGACGTCCTCCTTGGGAAAACCCAATGGGCTGGAAGGCCACCCCATCAGGAAACTTGACCCGAATACACACACAGCTCCCTCAGGGCCCCGTGGCCCACTGCAATGGTGGTTCCCCTTCCTCTCTGCTCACAAGCCCTGTATTGTTCAGGGTTGACCCCCAGTCTAGGAGTGCGGACCCCCCCAGACTACATGACTTGGCTGAGGGGTGGCCACTGAGTGACACACCTATGGGGCCTGGCCTGGGAAATTCCCAAGAGTGAATTTCTGGCTGATCCAATCACGCCGACTGGGGTGAGGAGGAGATGGGACCTTCCCCCCTGGATTACTTTTACCGTCATGTCCAGTAGATCATTTATGTCCTAACCCTTTATCAAACTCCTACTATATGCCACGTGCCAAGTAGCCTCCAGGAAAATCGGGGAACGAGACAGGTAAATATCATAACAACAATCGTGCAAGCAGGTGCGAATGATTGAAGTAACAGGGTGGGAGGAGGCAGGACGTCAGGGCTGGCTTTAGGAGGAGGGCGCCTCTGAGGTTAGATACGTTCCTTTCTTACCCAACGTCCACAAGTGGCCAATGCACGCCCAGGGGACCGGGAGAACCAACCCCTGGATGGTTCCAACATCTGACCCTAGGGCTTTGCCTCGGGTTAGAAGCCAGGGGCCTGGAGTCAGGCACACTCAGGATGGAACCCCTGCTCAGCCACTTGGTCTGTAACCTTGGCCAAGGGTCTTGCCTCTCCAGCCTCCGTGTTGTCACTTGTTCCATTAGGACAATGGTAGCACCTGCCATGCCCCAACATGAGCTAAGGCAGAGAGCGCGCTGGCACCAATGGCGGCTGTTTGGATGAGGAGTAGCCTGCTGGCCCTTTAACACTCCACACAGCTCAGGTGGGATCCAAGCCGGACTTCAGCCAGGAAAGCTGCGTGACTCACCAGGCCGGCTGAGCCCGGGCGTGGGAAAGAGCCAGGAGAGAGATTCTTGCACCTTCCCGGGGTGTGGAAGAGAGAGGCTCACAGAGGCCAGGCTTACAGTGATGAAGTGAGTGAGAAGACAATCAGGGGGGGGAAGAGGGAGCTTCAAAAGAAAATGGGAGCGAGCGGGGGAAAGCACAGGGCCCGGAGACAGAAGCGGACGGATGAAGTGCGATAAGAAGATTATGGGCTGCTGAGAGCTGGGGTGGCAGTGAGGAGGGAGCCGGTGTTGAAGGGGAGGGGAGAACTTTGCCGCGATAACCAGATGGATCAAAGGTAATGAAGTGCGAAGGGGAGCGGGTGTGTGGGGAGCACGAGGGAAACGCACGCGAGCTGTGCGGGCCCGTGTGGCCCCACCCCAGGCCCGGAGAACCAGGGGAATTCCCCCACAGAGCCTGTGTGTGCAAAGGCATAGTGTTCGTGTCCATCCAAATGGTTCTACTCACTTAAAGGGCCCAGCAGGCATGATCTCAGGGGTGCAAGAGCAATGTGATCTGTTATATGTGCAAATATTAGAGATAATGCCGTCAGCCATAATAATAAGTATCATCACTAACCACTTAGGATGGGCTAGCCACTCTGCAATAAGCCTCAAATGCATTTGATGTTCTCAGTTTCCACCATAATCTGGTGGCGTGGGCACTCTTATGTTCCCATTTTAAAGATAGGAATCGAGGCTCAGAGAGGTGCGGTTGCTTGCTCAAGGTCACACAGCTGTAAGAGGCAATTTCAAAAATTAGCTTTTTGGTGTTTTGTTTCATACTTTTTATTTGTCAATTCAAACTTACAGAAAAGTTGCAACAACAGTACAGGAAACTTCCAGAAGCCTGTACACAGGTTCCCTGAATGATTACATTTGACCCCATTTACTCATCTGACATCCCCTCCAGTCCTCTCTCTCTCCCTCTACCATTGGACCTTCTTATCCCTACACACGTGAATGAATCCTTACCCAAACCAGTAAATCCATTTGCTTTCATCTGGACCTTTTCCTTGGCCTCAACAATTTTAAGATGAAATGCCAGTTCTTTTTTGTAGAATGCTCCTCTGCTTGGGTTTTTCCTGTGTTTCTTTATGATTAGATTCAGGTTATGCATTTTTGGCAGGAATACTCCATGATGCTGTGTCCTGCGAAGCATGCATTATTTTTTTTAATAAAAAGGAAAGTGCTATGAGAAAAACCGGCTTGATAAATGGATACAGCCTCTCTCCCTGCCAGTCCTCACTCCCTCCTCCAGGACAGGGACCATGGCCACGTCTTAGCCATCTCGACGTTCTTTGCTGTGTTCAGTTGTGTATTCTTTGGGCCCACTACAAGGAGCCAAGGGGATGTCTGAGTGTGTGGGGAGGGGCCATGTTCACTCCCACTAGGGCAGGGAGGCCGGTCTTGCCTCCTCCAGTGGGTGCTCAGGTCAACACTCCTCCTTCCAATTACCGCCATCTTTACATCTTCTCCAGGTTTCTGCTGGGCCTTTTGTGGCCAGTTTTTCTGCCTTTCCTCCAGGCTGTGGGAATGGTGTCGGTAACCCCTGGCCGTGATGGATAGGATCGGAAGTTAGAGGAGAAGGTCTGGGGAGCAGGGGTCTCTCCATAGACTCAACTCCAGAGTGTATTTCTTCAAGAACAGTGGCCCACGGTGCCCCAAAGTGGCTAATTCTCTGCTCCAGGCCCCTCAGAAAGTGAGCATCAGATTGTGTTCCCAAAGCAAAGCGGTTCTGAGAGCAGCAGCCCACGCTCGGAGCTGAATGTCTTCATCTCGTAACTAGCAGTTGTCCTGGTAACCTTCTCTGCTTTTAACTCCAAAACCAGGGAAAGTAAACGGGAACGAGCCACTTTGCATTAAATATGAGAAACAATTCTATTTTGACAGCTTAATTGCTTTTTCCCTCCCAGCCTAACTTTCTAAATAAGCTATTGCACATATCAAGTAGGCCAGTTGTATTTTTAGATCCTTTTGCAATTAAGGAAAGTATCCCTAAAAAAGAGATAAAGTAATTGGTGGACTACATGTTTATTTCTTGAGGGAACTATATGAGGAATGAATGCTGAGCCATCACATCCACAATAATTAGCTCTGAAACCAGGGAGGACAGATGGAGACTCCCCCTTGAAGCCACGATCCTATTCTTCACGCTCTCCTTCTGCTCCACGTTCTGACCCAATCACGCGTCAAGAAATGCCCTGGCTGGCAGAGGTGGGTGGGCTCCTCATCCTGTGCTCTGGGCACCCCGAGGTGGCTTCAGAGGCGGCCTCCTGCGAGTGGTCATCCAGGCTAAAGAGTGACCAGCCCATCCTGAGATGTGACTTCAGCATCTGAGAACTGAGAATGCATTTGGAGGATCGTATGCCGCTGTGAAAATGCCAAAAACTGATTCCACAGATTCAGTGGGGTGGGAGAGGGATATGTGATTAACTAAAAAAAGGAAGGTGCCAAATGGTACAATCTCAGTTGGTACCAACAAGATGTGCACATATTGAACACAGGCAGGAAGAATGTACCTCCAAACATTAACCCCTGGATGGCAGCGAGCATGGTGCGCTTTCCTTCTCTAGCCTTTTCCTTGTAATCAGCAAAAACTGGGTGTTCCACAAATCTTTTATTTTTAATTTCTTTATTGATTAAGGTGTTACATGTGTGTCCTTATTCCCCCATTACCCCTCCTATTCCCCCCCCCCCCCCCCCTGTTCATGCCCTCACCCCCCTGTTGTCTGTGACCACTGGTTAGGCTTATGTGCATGCATACAAGTCCTTTGGTTGACCTCTTCCCCTTCCCCTCACCCTCCCCTACCTTCCCTCTGAAGTTTGATGGTCTGACAGATGCTTCTCTGTCTCTGGATCTATTTTTGTTCATCAGTTATGTTGTTCATTATATTCCACAAATGAGTGAGATCATGTGATATTTATCTTTCTCTGACTGGCTTATTTCACTTATGCGATATTTATCTTTCTCTGACTGACTTATTTCACTTAGCATAATGCTCTCCATCTCCATCCATGCTGTTGCAAATGGTAATAACTCCTTTTTTACAGCAGTGTAGTATTCCATTGTGTAGATATACCACGGGTTTTTAATCCACTCATCTGCTGATGGGCACTTAGGCTGTTTCCAAATCTTAGCTATGGCAAAATGTGCTGCTATGAACATAGGGGTGCATCTATCCTTTCTGTTTCTAGTTTCTTGGTACACAAATCTTTACAGGGTAGGGTTGCAGTGCATGTGGTTGAAACCAAGCTCAGAATGATGACCTGCACAACATCTATACTTGATGGTGCTCATTACAGACTGAATTGTGCCTCCCCAAAATCCATATATTGAAGTTCTAACCCCAAGTACCTCAGAAAATGGACCTACCTGTAGACAGGGTCTTTAAAGGGGTGATCAAGCTAAAAGGAAGTCATTAAAACAGGCCCTAATCCATTCTCACTGGCGTCCTTGTTGAGGACCAGACACACGGAGAGAAGAGGATGTAAAGACACGGGGAGAAGATGGTCATCTGCAAGCCAAGGAGAGAGGCCTCAGGAGACAGGTGACCTTGGACCTCCGACCTCCAGAACTGTAAGAACACCCATGTCCTTGTGTAAGGGGCACTGTCCTGGGACTTTGCTGTGGCAGCCCAAGCAGACTGATACACGCCACTCATGACAAAGTTCACGGTGTCAGGGCAGTTTTATGAGCACGTGAGCCATGCCCGTGCACAGGGCCCCGTGCTCAGAAGGCCCTGCACTTGTCTCTGAGCTCTGTCATTTCTGTCTTCAAATTCTTAATAATTTTTTAACAACTAGCCCCACATTTTTATTTTCCAAATTATTTAGTCAGTCTTGATTGTACCCATTCATCCATGTATGCTTCTACTCTTCAAGGTAGACCAATTCCACAGATTCAGTGGGGTGTCTGGCACTTGTCCATTTGCTAAGCATTTACTGAGCACCTACTGTGTGCCAGACACTTGGCTCCAAGACAGAGAAGATCTTGTCCTTAGGAGCTGAGCTGAAGAGGGAGAAAAATATATACATAAACAGCTCAATGTCCATACATGGAGGAGGCAAAGGGTCATGGGAACATCCTCAGACTAGATGGCTTTGCACCAAACTCAGCCACATACTCTACCCTATGCCCATTCTGGAGACAATGACATTGAGCCTGACCTGCCCAAGTTCATCCATCTGGTCAGTGACAGGCTCAAACCCCGGTCTAATGTTTCCATGAGGCCACACCATTCCCAGAAGTGTCCTTTGTGGTTTCCAATTGGGTACACTGTGAGGTCATGTTAGGGGCCCATGTCTTCAGCACAGGCTCTAGAATCACGGAAGGTGGCCAGGGCATGCGAGGACAGGGCCAAGTGTAGGACAGAGAGCCTGAAACCAGGGCAGAGATTCCTCAAAGGACATTAGAGTTAGCCTTGAATTAAATCATTTTAGAAGCAGTAGTGTCTGGGCTTGTTCCTGGGTACAGGAACTCCTTTGTTATAATGCCCACTCTACCACCTCTTGAAGTGTCTACCAAATCACTGATTTCCCAATATTGGCAATATCACTGATGTAAGAAAGTTCCACTCCCAGAAATTATAAAGACAATATTAGGCCAAAGTCTGCATTATCAGCAACTACTAGTATAACGGGCTTAGGGTGCCAACCAATTGCAGAGTACAGATTTCTCTTATAACTTATCAGGCCCCCACATACCTGGCTTTCGATTTTCAGTTGACTCCTGAACTGCAGCCAATTGAACTGCATGGGTCAGTTGAAAAACACCCGCATGTAAGGGGACTTGAGCAGTTCAAACTCAGTTCAAGCCCATGTTGTTCAAGGATCAACTGGAGATGGTTTATCTCCACCAAAAACAATGCCCTGTTTACCCCGACCCCCTCCTCCCCTGTCTGATGGATTTTGTTCAATATCTCAGCACGCCTTCCTTATTTGGCTCAGAGTTCTGCCACTTTATTTTTTTTAATATGCTTTTATGGATTTCAGAGGGAGGAGGGAGAGGGAGAGAGAAACATCAATGATGGCAGAGAATCATTGATCGGCTGCCTCCTGTATGGCCCCTACTGGGATCAAGGCTACAACCTTGATTGGGAATTGAACTGTGACCTCCTGGTTCATAGGTCAATGCTCAACCACTGAGCCATGGAGAGGTGCAGGGGTTTGGAGGCGGGGGGAGAGCAGAGTTCTGCCACTTTAGTAACTTAACATACCGGTTACTTAAATATGGGTAAGAGATGGGTAAGATTAATCCTTTTCCAAACTTCTCAAGCCAGTGAAACGCGATCGTTTTTATTACAGCAGGAATGAGGAACCACTGGCTTTTCCCTGCACCAAGCAGCCTCGAATCCTCGCTCGCCCGGCCAGAGGCGCGAAGGGTTTCGGTGCCCCGCTGGCCAGTTCAGCACCGTTTCTTCTCATATATCATCCCCGTTCAGGCCCGTTAGCCCGAGTGCCCCACAGGCCATCGAGAAGCGGCCCCGGACTCCATTATAACGCCTCTTAGCACTTCCTGCACATCCACGCTGTGCCGGTGGGGTACCTGGCTGTGAGAGAGGCGCCTGCAAATGGGATTCGAGACATCACATCACCTTGCCTGCCCCTCCAGCGGGCGAGGGAGAAGGCGGGTCTCGCTCGGCGACCAAGGTTTCCTTTGATTTTCTCAGGTCTGTATCCGCCCCCACCCCCTCATTTCTACTTCGATGGTGAAACCAGTACTTTCCAGGGCAGGGCTGACACCTGCCCCCCCCCCCATGTGGGCAACTAGGGAAACCGAGTCATGGTAACATAGGTCCCAGCATCTCTAGGCACAAGCAAGGTTGGGCCACCTTCTTTCAGCTTTGATTTCTGGGTCCCGATGGTGATGAACGTGCATGTGTGTGTGTGCGTGCATGCATGCGTGCGTGTGTGTGTGTGTGTGTGTGTGTGTGTGTGTCTTCTTCCACCTCATGCCAAGAGAAGAACACGGCAGTCTAAAGAGAGGGTACACAGGTTCCAGGGAAAAGCTGGGGACATCAATTGATCAGGACATCTGGGCCAGGCAGGCAGCCGAACAGTTTATAAGAGAGAGAGAGAGAGACACGGGCCTTGCCTGTCCAAGTTCAGCAGAGCTGACACCTCTGAGCTTCACTTGGTACCACTGGACCTCGCCCGAAACCCCTCCAACTGTCCGGGCAGGAGAGAAAGGCCCTCTGCTAATTGCCCGGAGGCCAGCTTTCTGCCCCTTTGAAGTGCTCGCTTTGATGTGATCTAATTCCGGCTGCCAGGCCGGCTGTGCCCAGATTAAGCACATAACGAGCAATTATCAGCCGGGCTTGGGGAGAGAGGCCGAGGCAGCCAGTGGAAGCGCTGCCTGCACCCCACACCGAGGACTCAGCCGCCGCAGGCTCCCTCTGGGGCTGGGTTCGTTCCCAAACCCACTTCCCCTCCCAGCCCGGCCCTCGGGGTTGGTTTTCCCCTCCGTGAAATGGGCTTGGAGGACCTGGAGGCCACTCTGCTTCCGTGGCTGCTCGCCTCCCTTCATTCCGGCCTCCCTCCTGACCCTCAAACGAAGCAGATTCTCTCCTGTTCCTGCTCCTTCTCACTGGTGTTCTTCCTCCTAACCATGTACCCCCACTTCAGTTCCGGGGAACACAGCTCCCCTCCTCAGAGAGGCCACCGCCTCCTGCCCAACCCAAACGGGGTCCATCTCACCCCCACTGCGCCTTTCCTCGTCCTTCCTGGCCTCATCCCGGTCCCCCTCAGACACTGATCTGTGGGGATATCTGATTCGTGCTCACGTCAGCAGCCACAGGCAGACACCTCACAGAGGGCAGGTGCATGGGGCTCAGGCAGCAGGTGCTGGGGGAGGATTTGGTGATGAATGAATGAATAAATGAATGAATGAATGAGTGTGACCACCAACATTGTTGGGGCCCAGGTATCAGGTCTACCCTGAAGCCCAGGATGTGCTTGCTGTCTGCTCAGAGGAGACCCCCCAAATCACATGAGCCTCGGCCCCCATTACAGCTTTTACTCCCAATCAACTCGGGTTGTGTTCCAGCGGGATTTTAACCACAGCCCAAGCCCCCAAAATTCCCTTAAAACAAACACCCTCCCTCTCCCAAGAGGGGGGCAGCTTTAGACACTCACCCCCTTTGGGAAGGGTCACCATCACCTACGCCCCTCCCCCAGGGAGCTGAGCCACCAGCGTGGCCCCCAAACCTGAGAGCACTGTCACCTCGGGAGGCCGGGAAAGGCCGGGGGGGGGGGCAGTGGCGAGCAGGGGGAGCAGGCAGGCAGTTCTCACCTCTCAGCATCTGACATGATTGCCTTTCTCTCCTCGCCCGTGGGTGCGGAGGTGTGCTGGGAGCCGGTGGCTTCAGGCTGGGCCCGGAGATGGAACAAGTCACATAGTTGTCGGGAGCAACTTAGCAGGTCCCTCCACACCCATCACAGCTGAGGCCTGGCGCCGTCCACGGTGTCAGCACCATTTACCCAGGCGACGGCGGCCTGGGGCGGGGGCTGCGAGGGGCAGCAAGCCGGCTGCCCGGCTAGAGACCAGGGCGGGACCTTGTGTTGCAGAGAGAAATGAGTGTCATAGTACCCATGAAAGGGAAGGGCAACCCTGGCTGGTTTGGCTCAGTGGGTAGAGCGTCAGTGGATAGAGCATCAGCCTGCGGACTGAAGGGTCCCAGGTTTGAATCCAGTCAAGGGCACATGCCCAGGTTATGGGCTCGATCCCCAATAGGGGGTCTGCAGGACGCAGCCGATCATTGATTCTCTTTCGTTGATGTTTCTATTTCTCCCTCTCTGAAACCAGTAACAATATATTGAAAAAAGGGGGCGGAGCAAGCCCTGCCAGCCTCAGGCAGCTCCAAGGAAGGGCTGTCCTGGAGGATCCCCACCCATGGCCTCAGATGCTGGGAAAGGGCCCCGGGCCTCCCATACAGCCCCACGGGGGTGTCTTTTCTCCACATCCATGGTACCGGGGACAGGCCTGGCCCCCAGGAGGCGCGGGATTGCTTCATCCAGTGGCAAAACAGGGAGAAAGGCTGCATTTGGGGTCAGACAGGTCAAGGCTCAAATTGAAACTTGGTCATTTGATGATCAAATGGCCTTGAGCAAGTGCTTAATCTCTCTTAGCTTGAACTATCTTCGGGTTCCTTGAGGACTGAACACCTTATGAAGTTCTCAGGATGGTCATGGGTAAGGGAGCATGTTCTCCACAGGTTACCATGGCACACACGCCAGCACCCTCCTCCATGGAGGAGGAACATGCACCCCCGGGCAGAAACCCTCCCCCTCTCTCATCTATCTCTCTCCACTGTTGCCTATCACCTTCCTACATTCCGGAACCCACTAGAATTCGTCTAAGAATTCACTTTCCCTGCACATCCTCTCTGCTTACTTCTTGGGTAGAAACTTACCGTCAGTGCTGAGATGAGAGCAGAGGACAGGGCCTGAGTTTGGAAACATGCTTTGGAGTTGGCCGTGGTTTTCCGTGCAGCCTCGCTCGACAGACAGGGAGTTTTGTTGGGATGAAAAACACAAAGCAGGTGGACGTCAGTCAGTCAATGGCCTCGCAGCCCCGCCTGCCCCGGGGTGAGCATCTGGCCCCGGGTGTCCCCGCGTGGCTTCTGCTGGCCCTGACAGCAGCACACAAACAGCGCCCGCAGACAGCCCTTGGAGATTCTGGTGTGAAGGTGGGTAAAGTGGATTTTCTTTTTCCAAAAAGGAGGAAGTTCTACAGTGATGATCAATCCTCTAGATTCCATAGAGAAACCTGGCCATTCAAGCTGTTATATTGCCACGGGTTTCTTATTTATAGCTGCCTCTTTAAGGAGGATTCGGCATGAGTTACTCTCACATATAGAGTGTTTGAATATATATATAATATATATATAATCTCCTGTTCACAACAGGATAAAATAGATGAAGAAACCACGATGAAGGGGTAATAGACGTGCTAAATTAAATTCATCCAAAAACTCGGCCATAAAATGTGGAGCAGCTGCTCCCGTGGGGCGATTCTGATATTAAAATACCCAGGGATGGAATGGAGGGGTGGGTTTTATTTACACTCAGGCAAAGACATTCTTTTCTTCGCCCCCAAACCCCTTGCCCAGAGCCTCCTGGAGGCACTTGGGACCCTGTGCCACTCACCCCCCACGTGGTGGTGTCTCGCCACGCTCTTGCCTCGCGTCACTGTTTCACAGTGACTTTCTCTCCGGGCCCGAAATCTACCGTTAGAGCCACAGGCCTCAGTCCTGCCTCACCTGGGGTTCCCTAGCCCAGGTGTCCCACAGCTCCTGGGTCTGGGGTAGCAATCGGCCTGTGAGGAAGGCCGGGCTGAGCATCGTTGGGAGAGATATTTGCTCAGGGAAATGCGATTGTCAAGCCGAAACCGGTTTGGCTCAGTGGATAGAGCTTCAGCCTGCGGACTAAAAGGTCCCGGGTTCGATTCCGGTCAAGGGCATGTACCTTGGTTGCAGGCACATCCCCAGTAGGGAGTGTGCAAGAGGCAGCTGATGTTTCTCTCATCAATGTTTCTAACTCTCTATCCCTCTCTCTTCCTCTCTGTAAAAAATCAATAAAAATATATTATGAAAAAAAAAAAAGAAAAGAAATGCAGTTATCAAGTTGTCCCTCATTCTGTGTGTACTTACCACCCTGAACACATCAGGGACCTGCCCCTGTGCTCCATCCACATCAGGGACCTGCCCTGTGCTTCCGCTGGACGTCAGGCAGACAAGATGTCACGATCTGCAGAGACACCAGCACATGCCATGGACCAGCCACATGGAGCTTTTTTCTCCCTCGCATCCCTACGGGTTCTTAACACAAGTTCATCACAAAGGATAGAGGGAACGAAGTTGTACGGTCCTGGCGCTTCCTAACCAATCCAGGCCCACCCATCTCCCCTCCCTTCGGTGGTACGGTTAGCAGCCCCGAGGGTGCAGCCCACCCTGGCGCTCACCAACTCCATGAACTTGGGCAAACCTTAGCCTCCCTGCGCCTAGACTTTCTCGCCTATAAAATGAAGTCATAACAAATATCCATATAATCGAGTTATTGTGAGGATTAAATGAGAGAATGCATATAAAGCATCGAGCCATTGCTTGCACTCAATAAAAGTCAGCTGCCGCAATTTACATTATGAATCTCCTGGCGATGATGACAATGCTTTCCAGCAGTGGTTCTTACCCGGGCACCATTGTGCCTCCCAGGGGACATGGGCAATGTCTGGAGAGACGGTTTGGGTTGCCCAAACTCAGGGGCTGTGGGGAGTGCCACTGGCACCGAGTGGGTGGAGGCCCGGATGCTGCTAACCTTCCCACAATGCACAGCGCAGGCCCCAGAACAAAACGACCCAGCCCAACACATCGGCAAAGGCAAAAGGTGAGAAACCCTAGTTTAAGGCACAGCAATGCCTTGTTCGGAATTTTTAGGCATTCTTTTACATCATCTGGACAAACCACAATTTTTATTTTTTTTAAAAGAAGGGAAATACCTTTGCCCATTGGGAAAGTGTCTGCATAACCTGGCACGGTCTGCTCCAGCCTCAGCGCTGCCATCTGTAAAGTGGCTGCTTCCACTCGTTGATTTCTGTGTCCTTCTGGCTCTGACCCTCTCCGCGATGCTGGCTTTCAACAATTCCCCTTTGTGCACGGAGGAAGAGGGGCCGGGCGGAACCGCGGCTGCATTCTGGATAAATAAGAGCACAATTGAATTCCTTTGGGGAATAAATCATCTTTTCATATAAAATCTTCTGAAGACCGTTTGGTGAAGAGTAATAGATCTGCCAGTCCAACACCTGCAGGGTGGGCAATAATTTACGTGGCCCCCTGACTCGGAGGCAGGTCCTGTTCTTGATAAATGGCCCAATTAAGCATCTGTTAATCACAGCATTATCTCATCGGAAGGTGGAATACCTACTTCTCTCAAGCAGTTTCTCAGCGAGATAACATCACAAATTCCCAGAGAGGCGAAGGGCATTTAACAGCACCGGGGGACGAGGAGTGGGGGGGGGGGGGGGATCCATGCCCCGCTCTGGGGCTTCAACCCTAGAGGTTGCTGGGAATATCCTCAGCGCCCCATCCCGGCCCCTCCCCCATCAACCTTCCTATAACCTCGGCTCCTGAACTCTCCTGTTCGTCTGAGGCCTTGATAATAAAGCAACATCTGCAAAAACCTACAAGAACGTTACTGCAGTTAATTGAGTAATTGAAGCAAGATGCAGGGAGAGGTGATCTATGGGCCTGGGTTGAGGGCCGAGAAGGGAGACAACGGATTTATGGCAAAGGCCGTGGGCGGCCTTGGGTCCGGGCCCTGGTTCACGGGAAGTTTGAGGTCATGTGGGATTAAAATATCTCCAGAAACAAATGGCATAATTTGACTGAAAGAGCAGGGAACGCTGTGCCAGCTTATGCCAGGAGGCCGGGTGTGATTTATTTAACCTGCGCCCAACACATTTTTTCGATATCGGCCCCATGCGTCTAAATGTATAGATGATGGAGCAAATGGAGATGCCTTGTTCGTGTCTGTCCGTCCGTCTGTCTCATCCTGATGGTTGCACGAAGCCTGGCTTTTGGAGTTCAAGAAAAGGAACATTAGGCCTTCAAAGGCCCGGAGCCCCGGAACCTACCCCGGTGGTGGGCCGGGCCAGAGATATTTACAATCTAGTGGTTATGTTTGCTCCAGAGAGGCTTGTTAGAGCAATAAGCAACGGGTGGTAATATCTTCTCGTAGTAATCTGAATAAACCCGTAAATCTTTACGTGCAAGCGTAATTCGCCACCTTGAAGTCATCGGGCGCGATGCAATCTATGCGTTGGTTGGCTTTGCAGATGCCAGACGCACACGTGACAGAGACATAAAGCCGCCTGGCATCGGCGCTGCCCCGGGCCTCGCCCGAGCCCACACCCCCTCGCCTGCCAGAGGACCGGCGTTGGGGAAGGTTATTGCTCCTTTTGTAGTTTCTCCGCTGCTTTATTAAATCCCCGATCCCTTGCAAAACTGTACAATTTTAATAACTCAAATCCGCGCGGATCATAAAGCTGTCTAAATATACCTCGCACCCCCGGTATCAGACGGATCCGCGGGTGATGATGTCACTGGACCTGATTAACCGGAACAGGTCACCGACAAGATTTTATTACGGGTGTCATTTAGATTTCTGACAGCTTTACAAGGCCTAATGGCTTTTTATTAAATACATTGTGTTCGGGGAAGCTGACAGTCGGGGATGCCTTGTAAAGACAATGCCCTGGAATGTCCTTAGAAGCCGCCTGAGAGAAAGCAGAAGGAGCAGGGGACGTCCCTCCCTGTCCTCGGTCCCGGGGCTTGGGAGGCCCGGAAGTCATGGCCTCCTGCCGCCAAAGACAAATGACCCCCGGCCACTGCCCCCACCGGCTCTCCCCGCCCGGCAGGCCCGCCCCGGGTCAGCCCAGCTGTGTTCTCTGGCGCACTCTCCAGAGAATTAAATTCCTTGGCCCAGAGGGTCAGCCCCTCCAGCCAACCTGCCCGCCCCCCCAAAAAACCAGGCCTTCTCCCAGAAGTCAGTGAGGCTGGCCTCTCTGAAATTCATGTTCTCCTTGGGTGGACTAGCCAGGCTGTGTTTGCTTCTGCCCAGGGTTCATTGGACCCACTTGGGGAGAGACGGGAGGAAGGATGGACGGACATACCATAGCCCCCATGGCCGTCCCCAGGTGCTTGGGGCCCTGGGGAGATGACTAACGCCATCACGCCACCACCTAGCGGGCAGGTGTCTTTACTCGCCTTTAACAAGGGAGGAAATGCAGGTCCAGAAGGATTTGGCCAAAAAGGGGAAGGGAGAAAGGGGCCGACTTTGGATGAGTGCGGGTTATTTCTCACGCCTCTCTCTCTGAAGGCCGGGCTGGTCCCCGGATGTACAGATGAGGACCTCTCACTCAGCCCAGACCAGGGCATAGCCACTCGTTCCAGCAAGAACAGCCGCCCTCCCTGGGTGTCCTTTCTGCCTGGGTTCTATCTGAAGTGCTTTCCCTGCATGTCTCCTTGAATTCTGACAGCAGCCCCAGAGGGTCGCATACTGTTCGTATTACCCCCGCCTCACAGGGGGAGCATGATGCTCAAGCCCATGCAAACAGGCAGTGGCGGAGGCAGGATTTGAACCCAGGGAGGCTGTGCTCTGAATGCCCTGAGCTCTGACACTCCGAGCCTTCCTTGCTCACCGAGGATCAGAAAAGCATGCAAATCCCCAACATCTCTGGCTTACGTACAGCCTCCAAATCCTTGTGCATGCATCTTCTCGCGAGATTTTTCACAGCTGCATTTGCAAGGCAGCCAGACAAGGAGTCATGACCTCCATCTCCCAGATTGGGCAGCGGAGGCAGACAATTTTCTCCCATCCCCGTGGTCCCCCAGCCGGCGGGCCTGGCCGGGCTCCTGGGGTCTCTCCCGGTAATTTGCTCACCGTTTCTGATCTCTGGGGCTTGGGAGTCTAATCTTACGTGAGGGTTTGGTTTCCCAAACTCCACCTGTGCATGGACTCGTTTTAAAGGAAAAAATAATTCGTAGATTATGGAGACTTTATCTTGGACCCCGCTGTGGGCCGAGGCAACACGGAAGGCTTCCTCGACAACAAAGCAGGTTGTTATTGCAACAGAGAAGGTGTGCTTAGACGTTAAATAATTATTTTTATATTCTTAAAATAATATAAGATTTTTTTTTTAAAAGGTTGTTTGGAATTTAATGGCTTTCCAAGACTACATCTGTGGGCTGCAGGTGGAGTCACTGAATTAGGGAGAGCTGCGATGCGGGGTCATCTGAGAAAGGCCAGAGCAGCTGGAGGGATGGCCACGCCACCCTGTCTCATCCATCATGTCCCCTGTCCGCCTCGGGGAACGGACACCTGGCTCGGGCCCCTGTGCCCACCCCTAGCGTTTGGGTGGCAACCTGGAGCTCCTTCCCAAGGCACTAAACCCGCCCCCCTGGCCCGGCAAGCCAGCACCTGCCCCGCTCTCATTGGGGGCGGGTAGAGTCTTCCTGTGTGCTTCCTTGTTCCCCCAGAATGAGTGCCACCTGTGGGCCAAAATCTCAGGGGCGGGAGGTTCAACTTCCACCCGGGACATTTGGGAAATAGCTCGTGTCCTGGAGTTAGAAAGAAGGCAGTGGTTCTATGAATAACAGGATTCCCTAAAGGGATGGCAACTTGCTCCCCCACACATTTGATACATTTCTGAAAGTGGCTCCACCGGCCCAGACCCCCTCTTTCGTGTAAGGCTGCCCCAGTCACGTGGAGAAGGCACCCCTTGACCTGAAATCAGAAATAAGTGAGTCCCAGGCTCCCCTGCCGACCATCACATTGGACCTGTGGGCCCCCGTGTTCTGCCCAATAAACCCTGGATCCTCTTAGGCCTCCCAGATGGTAGCCAGGAGGGTGAATGAGATAACCAAAGTGCCCACCCACGGGCCCAGCACAGAATATATGCCAGATGCTCCCATTTCACCCCTGATACTCACTGTGAAATCAGAGGGAGCCCACTCCATTCCTGGCCACCCCCAGGGCAAAGCAGTCCGTTTGGACAATGCATCATCAATAAGGATGCTAAGTGCCCTAGCCGGTTTGGCTCAGTGGATAGAGCATCGGCCTGTGGACTGAAGAGGTCCTGGGTTCGATTCCAGTTGAGGGTACATACCTCGGTTGCAGGCTCAATCCCTAGCCCGGGTTAGGGTGGGTGTGGGAGGCAACTAATCAATGTGTCTCTCTCACATCGATGTTTCTCTCTGTGCGTCTCTCCCTCTCCCTTTCACTCTCTGAAAATTCAATGGAAAAATATCCTCGGATGAGGATTAACAAAAAAAGAAAGAAAAGATGCTAAGTGTCAAATTGTTGGAGATGGTGGGTGTCAGAATTGCCATGAAATCATAAGCGATCCTTTCCCTCCATTTCTCTCAGCCTTTGTCTCAGGTCAACATCCACCTGCCTGCAGCCCCCATGACCCAGGGACTCCAGGTAGAGCCCCCAGTGGCTTAACGCCATATCTACACGGCTAACTCCTAGTGTCTCTGACTCATGGCCCTCCCACTCACCTTGCCGCTGGCTGCATGGGGAGCCATTAGAGCGTGGGCCAGGCCGGGACCTCTCCTCTCTGCTCCCCGTTCTCTGTCACCAGTTGCCTCCAGCACCTTGGAAAGGGTCACGTGTATTCACCTGAGCAGCACTGACAATGAGGGGAGGATAGGCGGAAATCAGGCGCATGCTATCCACCTGCCTTGGACCCTGCCTTCCTGCCAGCCGCCTGGTGAAGGGAGGGGCAGAAGATTAGGAGAGCCGGACATTGCCCACGGACAGCACCTACCTGCTCGGGGGGCCTGCCTCTCCCAGGAACCCTCATGCCTGCTCACGTCACTGAACGACAACAGGGCCGCACAATATCGCAGCCCCCATCCCAGGCTCCCCACAGTCCTGAAGGCGTGTCTTAGCAATGGTTGCACTTACCTGTCATGCTTCCACAGATCCCAACTCTTCCATGTATCAGCCGTGTGACCCTACATCTATGATTTACTCTCTCTGAAACAGCCTCAATGTTCCCATCAGTGAGAATGGGCATAAGGATGCCTGCTTCTCAACGAGCGAGTAGGGGAAGGCCCTCACCAGAGCCAGCGCACAGCCAATGTTCAATTAATTTAAAAAACAATGATTGCTACTCGTGTTTCCCCGAAAATAAGACCTAGCGCATGGAAAGATAAGACATCCCCTGAAAATAAGACCTAGCGCAACTTTGGGAGAAAGAATTAATATAAGACACTGTCTTATTTTCGGGGAAACGGGGTAGAGGAGGTTCACATCGCACGCCTTTTCGGAAAGGGAAGGACTGAGCATCTCATGGGGCATAATGAGTACCTCTGCCTACCTCACCAGGCCTCATGAAGGGAAAAAAAATAGTCCCCATCACTCAGGCCAAGACATCTTGATGGTTGACAGAGGTCCATGCCACCCACAGCCTCCCACCATAGCTACCTGGCCCTGTGCTGAGCCCGCACAACTGTTCCTGGCTGCTCTGGGCCAGCTCTCACCTGCTCTGTGTCTAGAATCCGAGGAAAGTTCTTTCTCCATTGTCAGTCTCCAAAGGCAGCCAGCTCTATCAGTTTAAGTCTTAACAGACTTGAAAAAGGAGTACCCCAACAGTCCTCCCAGACCGCTCCTCCCTGTGACTGTCTATACGGCCCCGGGAGTTCCCACCTCTGAGTGGGGGCTCAGGGGTTCAGACAAATGTGGGGAAGACCCTGCCTACAGCAGGCCTGGTGGAGGTGGGATGGGGTGGGGGTTCATGTCCCAGAGCCAGGTCTCCGGGCAGGATCTCTCCCCTCTCCCTGGCTACACACCTGCCCAGGCTTGACTCTGCTAACCTAACACACCCTCTTACTGCTCTTCCCCCCCCCCCCCCGCCCCCGTTAATGAAGTCACCCCCTTTCGACCTGCCTAGCCGTCCTGCTTCTCTTCCTGCTCCTCCCGCTCCTCTCCACACCTGGCCCTGAGTCTAGACACCAACCAATGGCGCCCGCTCTCCACAGGTGACATTCCAAACTCCTCCCCAGGTTTAGCAGATTCTTCCGAACTTCCCTTTGCTTTTCTGCCCATCACCCAGCCAGCTCCTACTCCGGCGGCAGGCCTCAGGTGCCACCTCTTCTGGGAAGGCTTCCCTGATGCTCCTCCTCAAAGCTCCCACAGCTGCCTGTTCTTTCCCGCCCAAGCACCAGGCTACGATTGCCCGTTCCCCTGCCTCCCGGACTGGCTGGAGTAGCTGACTCCTCTCTGGCTCCCAGTGCCCACCTCGATGGTGAAAACCACGCAGAACCCACGAGTGCCTAGTGACTCATTCTGGAAACTACCCGGAGTCTCTCAGATTGGGACACGCAGATCAGAGCTCGCCTGCCCGAGGCACCGAGGCACCAGGAGATTCAGAACCCCGGGCCTGTGGCCCTGCGGGGTCTGCCTTGCAGAGGTCTGCCTGCGAGGTCTGTGGTTTTACTGCTCATGGAAATGAGGCTGGCAGATCAAAGGCACGGCTCCGCAGGCCCAGATTGCCAACAGCCAGCACTATCCAAATTTCGCTTGAATTGGTAATTCGAAATTAAGTGGGTTAATGATTGACATCGATTTGTAAAACCTGGCCCACCACCTTGCCTCCTGCAAACAGGGGCTGGCTGGGAGCTTTCAAACAGGAGTTCATTTAGCCCTGGCCATGCCCCGCCCCCCATCCCAACTTTAAAGGGCCCCTGTTCTCAAAAACTCCCCGCCATGCCATTCCTGCGAAAAGGCTTAGCACCTGAGATCCCCTTTCAGAAATAAAAACTCACAAATTCGAGCCACGGGGGAAAGCCTGGTGTGACTTTGCACCTGTAGCACATGAGTCACTTGATTAAGAAAATGCTCAAACTCCAGTGTGCGATTTCTCTCTGTGTGGGGTACAGGAGAGTGGGGGGCAGGGGAGGCCGAGGAGGGGGAGAAATACCTTCAGCTGCACCAGCTTCCAAATCCTAACCAGGGTCTAGCCCTAGCCAGTTTAGGCTCAGTGGATAGAGCATCGGCCTGCAGACCAAATGGTGCAATTCCAGTCAAGGGCACACCCGTAGCTGGTTGCAGGCTCCTTCCTGGCCCGGGCCCTGGTCCGAGCTCATGCAGGAGGCAACCAATCGATGTGTTTCTCTCACATCGATGTTTCTTTCCTTCTCTCTTCCACTCTCCCTAAAGATCAATGGAAAAATATCCTTGGGTGAGGATTAATAAACAAACCAGAAAAATCCTAATCGGGGTCTAAGTCAAGCATGTCAAACTCAAGGCCCGTGGGCCTCATGCCTCGTTTATTTGGCCTGTGTTAGCCTTTGAGTTTGACATGCTTGGTCTAAGTATGTTGGGCCATCCGCATTTTGGAAAGGGACTTTTCCCATTGCTGCTTTAGTGTATGACCCGTCTGTCTATGTGAACAGCTGTTGGAGGACTTCAAAGCAACCTCAGCATGGGGCAGGCGGGCTGTCTCCTCACCTTTGTTTGGAAGCTGGAGAGGACAGGGGCTTCCTGAGGAGGGCGGGGTCCCCCTGTATCAGATGAGGGACACCCAGCCAGGAGCAATCCTCTTACAAAGCCTCCGGTGAACTTGGACTTGGAAATGCTCTGACGACGCACAGAGAATCCGTGGGAGAAACACGTCCTTCGTGAAGACCCCTAGCCCCGCTGGGCGCCTACTGGGCCTCTGCAGAGACCTCCAGTCCAGATGAGGCCCACCTGCCGGGGCCAGTCCATCCACACCTCCTGGCATGCGGGCAGCCCGATTCCGAGAAGGCTGACCTGGGCTAAGGATGGCTCCCGAGGGAGGACAAGGGCAGCCCCGGTTTCATCTATAAACTGGAACATTCGTTGCTTTCCATCAGGAACGGGGAGGAGCCAATGAGATCATCGACCTAGAGCAGGTGGCCCGGTGCCCGGCACCTCGCCCTCCCCGCTCTCCTGAGAGGCGGGCACATTGGTTCCTAGTGATTGTGACTCACATGGCCATTCAGGGTCACTCCAGGAACGCGTTTTCCTGCTGTTTGTTTGTCTCAGCCTTTCTGGAACAGAGGCCGGGGAGCCGGGAAGAGAGAGGGACGGAGGCTGCTCTGTCACTGGGATCTCAGGGAAGGGGCGACAGGAGGGTGGAGGACAGGAGCCCGGGTTGGGACGGCTCCCTTCCCAGAGCTCTGCCCCCGGCCAGCTCCTGCCTGGGGTGGGATGGAGGGCGAGGGAGGGTCAAGGGGCCAAGGAAGGCCGGAGCAGGGAAGGCCACCTCCAGCTTCCACCACGCATGTCCTTCTGCCCAGCTTTCCAAGTTGGTTACACGCGAGGGATCCTGGGTTGCATATTAATAAAACAATGGAATTTTTATTTCTTCTTCTCATAAATTACATAATTCAAACCTTAAAACACCTTTAATGAACAGTGACTGGGCATGTGACACTTAATAAAACGTGGCTCGGGTCAGTTTCTGCTTGACAGGCTACCAGCCGGGAATGTGCCTTGCGAGTCAATGATTAAGAGGTGGGGATCTTTCCTGGGCTCCACTATTAAACACTTCAAAGGTTTCCAAAGTCAGATAAAATGAAAAGCAAATGTGTTTCACTGCCTCTCAAATGCCTCAAATGTTTTAGCAGGTGCAAGCAATGAAACCTGCCATGGTGACAGCATTTTAGGGTCTGCAAAGTGCACCCGACGGAATTCTGGGAATTCTGGGCCGGCTTCATAAAAATGCACGATTTCCAATGAGGAGAGGTGGCCGTCTGCATGTGGGGCATGAAAGGAACAAGTCTCAGGGTCCTGGGGTCAAGGGTCAGCTTAACCCTCTCTGCCCCGGGAGAGCCCCAGGTCTGCTCGGATCTCAGCATCCCCAGCTGGGAGGTCAGCCTTGTGCCGGCAAAGCAGATGGGCAAAGTCTCTGGGTTGGCCCAGACTTTCCAACAGCACATTCATGGCCAGGTCAAGCCCAAGTACTTCTTTTTTTTAAAAATGTATACTTTATTAATTTTTTACAGAAAGGAAGAGAGAGGGATAGAGAGCTAGAAACATCAATGAGAGAGAAACATCGATCAGCTGCCTCCTACATACCCACTACTGGGTATGTGCCCTCAACCAAAGCACATGCCCTTGACCAGAATCGAACCTGGAACCCTTGAGTCTGCAGGCCAACACTCTATCCACTGAGCCAAACCGGTTAGGCCCCAAATCCTCTTTTTCTGGGCACGAGTACCTTTCTACTTGGTCTGGGAGTGCACTGCAGACTACAGACTGAGGACAGATGGTAGATGTTGTGCCATTTTTATTAAACTTCGGTACCCCAGTTTCCTCATCTGTAAGATGGGGGTGATCGTGGCGCCCGCATCACAGGGTGTTTGTGAGGTTAGCATCCTAGAAGCGCGTAGATCCCCCCCCGCAGAATTCAATGCATGTTCTCAATCCTTATTGTCCTGTTAGGAAAAATGAACCCGAATGTTAGCATTCTACCTCTTGGCCACTTGAGATTTTCATTTGAGATTTGCTGTTAACTGAGCTTGACACGTCATCGTCATGTCTCGCATAGACATATAATGTTTTATGGTTTACGGAGGGCGTTCTGAGACGTTACCTCATTCCAGCCTTCCTGGGGCGAAGCTGGCACAACCAGGGATGGGGTTTCTGCTCCGCCGAGGCTCTCCCAGGCAGAGTCGGACCCATCATGGGGGCCTCTGCGTCCCGAGGGCACCCATCTGTGAAATGGGCACAGAGAGGCTCCCTCTGAATCACAGCTCAGCCCACACCGAAGAGCTGGCACCAGGCAACATCCGCTGGGTTCTCAGAGTTCCTGCCCCATGGTGGGCACCCGCAACTCAAACGCACTGGGCAGATTATCTGCGTCATCTTGTCATCTTGCAAGCGCTTGCTCCTCCTGGGACCTCAGTTTTTATCCTTCCCCTTCCGCCATGAGGAAGGCAGTGAAGTGACATTCCAAGAGCCAGTGAAGGAGAACCCCTTCCCTCATGCCTGGGGGAATAGCTGAGCGGTGATCGTTATCACAGAACATTCTCCTGCTTTCCTGGCAGCACGATTCCTCACCTCCCCCTCACCACGAGCTCTGCTGTGCTCGCCCCGGAAGGCCTGTAGCTCAGGGGACTTGGAAGTCCAGACGCATCCCACAGGCCTTCACCACATGGGCTTTTAAAAAATAGGCACACTGCCCGGCCAGCATGGCGCCGGGGTGGAGCATCCACCTGTGAACCAGGAGGTCACAGTTCAATTCCTGATCAGGCCACGTGCCCAGGTTGTGGGCTCGATCCCCATTGGGGAGCGTGCAGGAGGCTGCCAATCCATGATTCTCTCTCATCATAGATGTTTCTATATCTCTCTCTTCCTACCTCTCTGAAATCCATAAAAACATATTTTCTTTTAAATAGGCATACATATCTTTTAGTTTTTCTCTATATAATTTGTACTTCTAGTAAACAAGGGATCATGCTAGACCCACAGCATTACCATACGCTCATCTGTAGCCTAGCATGACCTCTAGAAGCTTCTCACTACCCAGCCACACAACCCCCCACCTGCTCTACGGCCTGTAGGCACACAGTGGAGATACCCTTCTACAAAATCATGGTGTTTCGGCTCAAACATCCCTCCTCTCCTGCCCTACCCTCCGCGTCCCCCGCCCCCCAGTCCACCCATAAACCATGTTAGACTCAGGTTGGCCTCTACTCTGCTCCCAACACACACCAGCCATGAACTATGGTATCCACTCATGCCTTTCCAACCATTCTATTTAAGGACATAGTTGTAAAATGTGTGTAAAGGGGTCATTGCTAGGACGTTCTTTATAGCATTGTTTATAATAATGAAAGATGCAAAACACCTGAAGTGTCCAGCATTGGTAACATTTGGAACAACCATATGCTCAATGATGTGGGTGTTGTGTACAGGAAAACACACTCATGTGTCATGCTAATTACACATGAGCATGTGGTAAAGTCTAATGTATGTCTAGAGTGATCCCTTGTTTATTAGAAGTACAAGTTTTACTCGTATATATTACAAGATAGATATGCCCATTTTTAAAAGCCTACGAGTATGTACATGAGTTGGTTTATCGTTGTTTCCTGCTCAGTAATATGATATCAAATTGAATTTGTTCTTCAATTCTTGTTTTCAGTCCTGTACTTTTATTTTTTCAGTTTACAAATGTCATGCTTTATTTCTTTAAATAAATCTTTATTGTTCAGATTACAGGTGCTCCTCCCCTCACCCATAACTCCCCTCCACCTGATTCCCCACTCCACCCCATGCCCTTATCCCACCCCCCCATCCCCCCTGCCACTGTCTTCATCCACAGGTGTAAGACCTTTGTCCAATCTCTTCCCACACATCCTGTACTTTTAGACTTGCTATTTTGTTCCATTTTATTTCTTTGGCTCACCCCTATTTTCTGATTTCTCTACAGCAGTGGTCGGCAAACCCATTAGTCAACAGAGCCAAATATCAACAGTACAACAATTGAAATTTGAGAGCCAAATTTTTTAAACTTAAACTTCTTCTAACACCTCTTCTTCAAAATAGACTTGCCCAGGCCGTGGTATTTTGTGGAAGAGCCACAATCAAGGGGCCAAAGAGCCGCAGTTTGCAGACCACAGCTCTACAGGAAACGTAATTTCTTTTGTTATATTAAAAATGTTCTTCTTAGTTAAAAAGTACTTAGCATTTCATGGCTGAGAGTGGCTCTGGAATTTATCTAGTCTGATGGCCCTTGTTTCCAGTTGGGTAAACTGAGGCCCAGAGAACTGAAGTGCCTCCACGAAGGTCTTCAAGCCAACTTGGTGGCAAAGACAAGATCCCCAAACCTATCCCAGTTCTTCTGTGAAGGCCTGTGTTGTCACAAGTTTTATTTTTTATAAACATGGAAGGACCCCTTCCATGAGGCTGAATGCACGAGACCCGCTCCCCCACCCCCCCGCCTCTCACTGAAACAAGGCATTCCTCCATTGGCTCAAAAGCAAATGTGCCTCCTCCTGCATCCGCTCCACCCTCTCTCCCAGGTGAGGAACCCAGCGGCGCACAGAGCAGACGTGCCGGACACAGGGAGAGGGGTCACTCCGGATGTCAGCACATGATTCCTGTTCCGGCTACCATTCCGCGTGCAGAGCAAGTGTGGGGCGCTGCCCTGCCCTCAGCCCGAGCTACCCCCAGGCTCATCCTGGGCCCTGGTTAATGAATAACGTGGCCAAATGAATGGGCAGAGATTGTATCAGCCTGTTCCAAAGTTATTTTTTTCCTAAAACACCCTAAGCATTTGTGGTTTTTCCGTCTCACTCATCATGACTCATTCACTTGCTGGTGCTGAAATGGAAGGTGGTGGTTCTGTTCAGGTGCAGTCATTTTTCCATCCAGGAAAGGGAAGAAGTGGTGTCCTAACAGGCCCTCAGTGAGGCCGACGGCCCTGGGGAGGCCAGAGCTGCAGGGATGGGAAGGAGAGGAAGGCTGGGTGGTAGCTGAGCGCCTGCCAAGGCCTTCAAGAGCAAGTTCAAGCTGGTGTTAACGGTGTCCACCCCTCACTAGGGCTCAGTGCTCCCCCTTCCCCAACCTTTACCTCATCTCAGGGATCCCCACCAGCATCTGCACCAGGCCTGGGCGTTCCTCTACAGAGGGGGAGACGGAGGGTGTTCAGAGAGGCTGAGTGAATTTCCAAGGTCACTCAGCTAGGAAGGTGGCCCTGGCCCAAGTTCAGTGTCTCCCCCTGTACTAGCCTCAGGGAGGATGTGAGGAGCTGCGGGACCCCACTGCTCTACCATAGGAGGCAGAAGGAATCCTTGGAACCATTTAGGAATGAGAGTAGAAAAATCAAATTATAGACAACGCCCCAAGCTCAGAAGCTCCACGCCCGGGGCTCATATCACAGGCAACATTTTATTTTTCCTTCTCTAATCTTTTGTTTTTTTCTTTTAAAGCCTTACATTATCCCAAAGTCTCTGAAGTCTCACCTCTGGGATTCTGTTCCATAGAAATAAAAGCACGATTCCCTAAAGATATGGATGTAAATTTAAACACATAAGGATGTTTGTTAATAGCCTAAAAATGGAAAATGAAATGCATTCCCTTCCGTGGAAGAATGGCCAAATAATGTATCAGATATGATGGGCCAAGGTGGGGGCACAAAACAAGATTGAAAATAGAGCCAAAGGGGGCCGCTCCGAATTCCCCGGTGGGTGTGGCCACCCCGGCCTCTCTCCAGGATCTCTGCCTCATCCTGCCAAGCAGGGGCCCAAACAGAACTCGGGGACGGACTTGGCCGAAGCTACAAGGGCTGGGCAGTTTACCTCGCAGGCCTTGCTGAGGTCCCTCCTATCCCTTTGCTCCCCAGTCCTTGGTGTAAAAGAGAACACACTTCCATGTTGGTAAGCCACTGCCGGCCTCTCTGTCCCTCTGTGTCCCTGAGCGGCGAGGCCTCACAGCTCTGACTCCTGGCTCCCTTTGCCCGCTGGGCTTCTGGGTGGCTGGGTTTGCATGGTCCCTGTCACTCTGGGTGGCTTGCCACAGTCATTGGCCACTAGCCCAGCCCCTGAGAAGAGCTGCCACTGAGCTGGAAGACACTTCCAAGCGGTTTCTCTGGAGGTGCCATCCTGCAGGCCCAGGACAGTCAGGCACACTGGGCAACTGCCGCAGGGCTGCCACTCACCTGGACAGGAGGCCCGGCAGTGACACTGACCGACCTGGCAGGTGAACCCCGTTCAGATGCAGAGCAGCTTGTTTCAGAATGGCCAGGCAGGTGCACACACTCTCTCTGTTTCTCTCTCTCTCTCTCTCTCTCTCTCTCTCTCTCTCTCTCACACACACACACACACACACACACACACACACACACAGCTTATTGTTGCCTTCAAAAACAAATTTAAAACGCATTTATGGAGTTAACAGACTGTGAGAGGGTTTTGGTTTTTTTTTTTTTTAAATAAAATTAACTTGTAAAGGTTTCAGGATGTTAACAAATGATCAATGAGACTGTTTCATAATTGATTTTAAAAATTCATTAGGAACACAGTGTGGCTTTCTTATTAACTTTGACTTCAGCCTCCAGTTGAGCCTTGGTTGCACTTGAGTGGACCCAGGAAGAAGAATTCTTGTAGTCAACGGGTCTGAAGCCTTCATTGACCCATTGGCTCTGGGATCCGGTTTGGTAACCTTTCACCCCAGTGGGGCGGTGAGAAGTGGAGAGGGAGGTGAGGAGTGGAGGAGACTCAGAGTCCTCTAGGTGCCTCCTGAGCCCACCTCATCCTCCCAAAGCCTTCCCCATGTGCAGTGGGCAAATGTCAGGGTGAGGTACCCACACTCTCAAGGCCCACTGCTCTTCTAGGTGGTACAGGGCTGCCCTCAGCCTCCATCCCATTCCAAATATCCCCATGACAACACCTTTTCGTCCATCCATCCATCCATCCATCCATGCATTCCTTCATGTAACGTTCATTGAGTTCCCGCTAACACTGAATACTGGAAAGTTCACTCCCTATATCTCTCTTTTCTCTTGTTTCTTCCCCAAGAATGAACAGAAGCAGGAGCCCAGGGGTCTCAGCAGAAAGTGGCTGCCAGCTGGTGGCCAGTGAGCTCAGTTCACTCTGAAGGCACCAGAGAGGACGCAAAAGGAGGCAGGGCTGGGTCTCTGTGTTAAGGTCCTCCCTCAGCCCCGAGAAAATAAACCCTGGCTGGCCACGGAAACTCAACTCCAGCTGGCTTCTGGGGAGAACACAGGGCCCTCTCAGCCCATGTTATTGAAAAATCCTGGAGCAAGGCTGGATCCAGCTCCCAGGAGCCTACCTCCCCTCCTCAGCGGTTGGTGGCCAGAAGGCCCTCTGCATAGAGTGGCCCGGTCACTCAGGGCTTTCATCTTCTGGGCCAAGTCCACTGTCAGGGGAGCTCGGCTTTCCAGAGATCTCTGGCCAGAGCCCTTGCCTGGGCTGGTTCCGCTTGGGCCCCAGAGAAATGCGATGTGCTGATTGGCCAGGCCTGGTCACGTGCTCACCCTGGAGCTTGGGGTTGGAATCCACTCCCACCAACCACTTGAACTGAGAACCTGGGAGCCAGGCTTCCATCTGGAACCTTGAAGATTTTCTCTAGTCCCCACAGGAGCCGTTATCATCGCCCTGCTCTTAAAAATGAGAAAACGGGGGTCCAGAGAGATGAAGCCACTTCCCCCAAAACACGCAGACATTTGGAGCAACGTTTCCCACCTCGTGTAACCATTCCACTCCAAATAATGTCCTGAAAAATCACCATTTCCGTCTGCACACTTGGGAGAGAGGTTGTAAGGCTAAGGAGGGTGTTTAGACGAAGGAGGCGTTAGTCTGAATAATCACATTTTGGGGGGTAAAGCAAGCTCGCAGCCTTCTCCATCAATAGAGCTCAGAGTTACCCTTTGTGGACACCCCCTTTCCCTCCCACCCCATTTTCTCTTTTTACTCTTACTGGGCTGGAATTGAAACATTATTGTCCTAACTATTCGTTTCAAGGGAAAATTGTAATTGCTTCTAGACCCACTCACTGGCTTCAAGAGCGCTTTAACCTTTAACTTTCTCAGCACAAAAGCAGGCTTGCTGGGCGGCGAATCTAACAAGACCATCATTTACCGCTGGCAGAGTTCATTAGTCAATGGTAACAGTTTAATTATTAGCATTTTAATGCATGCGCATTGAGCGAGACAGAACAGCAAGCTTCGGGGGACAGAACAAGACTTCTGAAATGGAGCTGAATCAGCCCGCACAATGGCTTGTATTGTGGTCTGTTATTAAAACGAGATGATTAAAATGCAAGAAACAAACGGATCCATGTGTTTAGCCAACACAACAGCATTGGGCTTCGTGGTACTGAGGGAGCTTTTTTTTTTAGCTTGAATTTAAAAAAATCTTTATTTTATTTTTCCTGCTTCAAATCTTGGGCTAAAATGATACAAAGGGGATGTCCATGTTGATCTGCTCACTGTGGTGGCAGCTTTAAAAAAGAGAGAGGAGAACCAAAGGGAGCCTGCAAGTGGTCAGAGGGGCCCAGCCCGAGAGGCAACCATATGGGCTCCAGGCCCTGGGTTCCGGCTGCAGGGAAGAGTCACCTGGGAGTTCTTTAAACTGCTCCATCCAGCCCTAACCGGTTTGGCTCAGTGGACAGAGCGTCGGCCTACAGACTGAAGGGTCCCAGGTTCTATTCCAGTCAAGGGCATGTACCTTGGTTACAGGCACATCCCCAGTAGGGGGTGTGCAGGAGGCAGCTGATCGATGTTTCTAACTCTCTATCCCTTTCTGTAAAAAAATCAATAAAATATATTTTTTAAAAAATAAAATTAAATTAGCTGCTCCATCCAGGAAATCTAACATTCCGATGGACTGGAGTGGTTTTTTGTGGGTTTTTTTTTTTTTTTCTTTTTCTTTCTAACTCTCCAGGCCATACTGACCTGCAATCAGCAGAAAACAGGGCTTCCCCTCCCCCTCAGATGAGCGGATCACTTACCCACATTTGTCAAATAAGAATAAGACTGTCAATGGAGACAGTCTAGTCACAATACCCCAAAGAGGGAGCAAAGCTAATGTCCATGGACAAATGAATGAAGACACAAAATGAAGTGTGTACTCACACATAACAAAGGAATGTTATTCAGTCTTGAAAAGGAATGTAACCTGATGCAGGTTACAACACAGACAAACCTTGAAGACAGCATGCTTAAGTTAAAGAAACCAGGATCAAAAGGACAAATACCGTATGATTCCATTTACATGAGGAACCTAGAACCTTCAACTTCATAGAAACAGAAAGCAGATTCGAATTTTCAGGGGTCTGTGGGGATAAAAAGATTGTGGGTTATTTTTAATGGGTATAGAGTGTGGGGCGCGGCTACAGAGTTTGCCTCGGACTGATGAGAGAGCACAGTCCTCTTGTGGCCCCGTGCAAGTCCCCGCGTGGAGGGCAGAGCCTCCCAGCACAATGATAGCCAACAGCTGTGGTTGGGAGCTTGAACCTGTGGTCCGAACACGTGGCCCCACGTGCCTGAGTGATAGAGGCTGCAAGTAAACAGCGTGATCAGGTGAATGTGATTGAGTAGGATTGAAACCCATGAGAATGTCATAAACATCTTGACCACGCCCTTACTTTGCCTCTTGGCATCTGGCTATAAAATAAAGACAGGGCTTGTAGTCCATGACGCTACTGGGTCCCCATCAGTGAAACAGTGTCCCATCGAGTCCCAGCTTTCATTCTCTTGTCTGTCTTTTCTCAACCCTTCACCGCCCCCTCTCAGGGTCACTCAACCTGGCTGAGCTGGCGGCACATAAGGCGCCCTGGGACTGAGAATGCCGTGGCCGTGCCGGCTCCCCACAGAGTTTTTGTTTGGGATGATGAAAACGTTCTGGATATGGATAGTGATGATGCTGGTAGTGTTGTGAATGCACTTAATGCCACTGAATTGTACACTTCAAAATTGTAACTATGGTAAATTTTACGTTATGAATATTTTACCATAATAGACAATGGAATCAAAGTGTGTTATCAAATGAGATTATAAGCTTAAAATGATGTTCCCATTTAGGTGGTAGTAATATTCTTTATTTGTTTTAATCATATTGTTTTAATAAGAGGCTACCCTACAGACAGCTGAGAGGGTTAATTAATAATGTCAAACCCAAATGAGTATAATTAATGTCACTTAGCAAAGGCCTTACTTGACTCAAAACATATTTTCTCTCTGGGGTAATTGTGGCCTGATTTTTTCCAAACAGTTTCTTTTTTTAACCGGGTGGCAGGAACTATTAGAGAATCTGGAAAGAAGTGGGAAAGTCTTGCATTTTCACTTGAGGCTAGACCCTTGGTCGGCAAACTTGAGGCTCGCAAGCCACACGCAGCTCTTTGGCCCCTTGAGTGTGGCTCTTCCACAAAATACCACGGCCTGGGCGAGTCTATTTTGAAGAAGTGGCATTAGAAGAAGTTTAAGTTTAAAAAATGTGGCTCTCAAAAGACATTTCAATCGTTGTACTGTTGGTTTTTGGCTCTGTTGACTAATGAGTTTGCCAACCACTGGACCAGACATTCAGAGTGTCGTCTCACGCATCACTGGTGGCACCTGCATACTGGCCTCCTGGAAGTAAAAGTCTGCCAAGCCCTACCATGGCCTCTCCTAGGACAGTCATCAAAACGGACAAGGTGTAACAAGTAATAATTATAAGAGCCAACACTGGATGAATCTTTTCTAAAGGCCAAGCTTCTGCTGTCCATTACGGTGGGAAATGGTTGGAAGCATGGAAGGACGGAGACCAGGTAGGAGCCCTCCCTTAGCCAGGCAAGAAGTAACTCAGAATCCCAAAGAGTTTTCTGTTAACTCTTTGCTTCTGATTTAAGCAGTATAATCCAACCCAGAGAGTGTGTGCCCTGGTGGGGATTTGGGCCTGACTCCAGCACTAGGAGGATGTCACGCTGGTTCTGGGCTGACACCCAGACTGATAGGCAATAAAGTTTCTAACAAACCTACCATCTGACATGTCCACTCATCTTGGCTGGGAAGTCTCCCAAAGCCCATGGAACTGAGTCCCACCTTGGTCATAATCTAAGGTGACCAGACATCCCGCTTTTGGCGGGACAGTCCCGCTTTTTAACAATTTGTCCCGCGTCCTACGGCATTTTAAAAAAGTCCCAATTTTTGGAAAGATTTTTAAAAATATATATTTTATTGATTTTTTTTACAGAGAGAAAGGAAGACAGAGAGTTAGAAATATCGATGAGAGAGAACATCAATCAGCTGCCTCCTGCACACCCCCTACTGGGGATGTGCCCACAACCATGCTCTTGACCGCAATCGAACCTGGGACCTTTCAGTCCACAGGCCGACGCTCTATCCACTGAGCAAAACCGGTCTTGGCTGGAAAGATTTTTTAAAACATCACGGGACACGGGACAAAGGACAAATTGTTAAAAATCCGGACAGTCCCGCCAAAAGGGGGGAGTCTGGTCACCTTATCATAATCCCATCTCAGGGATGGCCCCACCTCCATCGCTGTTTGGGCCATGGAACTTCCTGGAAAGCTCTCCAAGGCCAACTCGTTGCTGAGTCAACCTAACAGGCAGAGCTGGGATTCAAGCAGCGTACACTGGAGTCCCTCTGTTTCACCCACTCCATTGCCCTTCACGTTTGGATTTCGGCCTCAAACCTCACTTTAGGGAGCCTCTTCAGAGTATGCCTGTACCACCCACAAGTTCAGGTGTCATTCCTCTCTTGTAAGATCCTGCTCTTCAGCTGCACAACATTGCCCACACCTGCAGCCTCTTGGTCAACGTCAGCCTTCCCTGTTAAGGTATAAAAGCCATGGAAATGGGGATGGTTTCTGGAGAATCCCCTGCTTAATTTTAGGGCCGAGGGCAGTGGTCAGCAAATTGTGGCTCTGTTGACTAATGAGTTTGCCGACCACTGACCTAGACTCTGGATTCCAATAATTACAGGCTGTTGTTCCTTGTGATTAAGCCCCTATCAGGGTAATGCCTGGCAAGTAGTATGTACTCAGTAAAAGAGAGTGAACTCAGTTTAGCTTCCATCTCTGAGCATCTCTATAAGGAGGTGCAAATGGAGAAAAGAAAATAGAAAGAGTAAAGGTCCTAATATATAAAATCAAAAGAGGGCCAATCTGAGAAATCAGAGTAAAATACTTTCCTGAGAAACTGGTAGTGCAGAATGAAGGGAAATTTTTAGGAGTTGTTTCATTTGTATTCTCAACACCTGATATAAGAGCAATTGATAACTTAAAAAGAACATCTGAGATCAGGAAATTCTACAAAGTGATGAGAAGTACAATTGCTGAGTTGACAGCAACAAATAGTAGCTTGAAAACTTTTAAAACTGTAAATCAATGAAATGCAAAATACAGTCAAGACGTTTTCCCAGAATAAAGAAATGAATATGTTGAAAGCAATAATTTTAAAAAGGATTAAATAGATTATTTGTTAGGAATGTCTATGTAAATAACAGAAAAGGATGGAAGATAAAATAATCTAAAAAGTAATAAAATCTTTATAAAACTAAAAAAGAAAGAGAAAAGAAGGAAGGAAGGAGGAAAGGAAGGAAAGAGGGAAGGAAGTCTTTCAATCTTATTGTGCAATATTAATTAAAATAGACAATATACAGAAATAATCTGGTAATTATGTTTTCATTTTAGGTAATGGGGAATTCTGTAATTCTACCCAAGAAAGGAAGACCTGTCTGGCCTCGGAATTCTCCTCAGCAACACAAAGCAAAAAGATGGCATAGCACTGCCCATTGTTGGAACCCTCCACCCCATGAAAAAATTGCAAGCAATAATATATAAAACTTAAAGTACACAAATAATCATAAGTATACACCTAAATTAATTTTCAAAAAGAAAACACCCATATAATCAGCACCTCATTAAGAATCAGAACCCCTGTCATGTCTGGACAGCTACGCTGTACCCCAAACGGGAACCTACCCTGACTTCTAACACCAGCTTAGTTTAGCCTGTTTTAGAGTTTTATATAGATGGAACCATTCATCATTTATGTCTGGCTTCTTTTGTTGAACACTGTATTTTGCATGTAGTTGTGGTTTGTTCATTATCATTGCCATACAGTATTCTGTTGTATAAATATGCTGCACCCATTCCATTCTACTGCTGGTGGACATTTCATTGATGAACATTAACTGCCTTTTGATAAACGTATGTATGCATTTTGGCCGGGTGCATGTTTACAAGCGGAAATGCTGCATCATGGGTAGACATATGTTTACATGTAATGGATACTGCCAAACCAATTTTTAAAGTGATTGTACCAATCTGCATTCTTATATGAGGGTTCCAGTTGCTCCACTTCCAACATTTGGTACGTCTGTCTTTAATTTTAGTCATTCTGGCAAGTGTGTAGTGGTATCACAATATGGTTTTAATTTGTATTTCTCTGATGACTAATGCTTTTTATATGCTTATCAGCAATTTGAGTATCCTCTTTTTGAAGTGTCCATTCAAATTTTTCACTCATAATACTCTTTTATCTTAATTACTATTTTTTAAAATAACATCTTGATATCTGGTAGTATAAGTCCTTCATTTGTATTTCTTCTTTAAGATTGCTTTAGCTTTTCTTGGCCCTTGAATTTCGATGTAAATTTTAGAACCAGTTTTTTTACTCCATGGGGGATGGGGAGGGGAAGCTTGCGAGAATTTGTTTGAAATGGCATTTAATCAATAGATCGATTTGGGGATAATCAACATTGTTACAATATAAAGTTCTTTCAATCCATGAACATAGTACATCTTTCCATTTACTTAGGTCTCCTTTAATTTTTTTCAATAAAGTATTGTGGGTTTCAGAGTAGAGGTCTTGTATACCTTTTATTATATTCATTCCTTGGGAATATGGTATGTTTTTTTAAATGTGGTATTACCACAAAGATAAATAGATCAATGGAGAAATGTTTTATATCTTAATATGATGTTTACACAATTGTGTACAATTGTCAAAACTAATTTAAATGTACTCTTAATAAATTCACTTCATTCATGTCACCTATGTTTGTTTTGCCACCACAAACAAATAAAAAAAAGAAAATCATGTAAAAGATATGGCAGATCATTCAAAAGAGGAGAAATCTACTACTAATAAAAATGTAAATGATCAGAAAGTACAATAATTTGTGTCAAATTGGCAAAATTTTTCTCTTTTGATGATATTACTAGTATAATAACGATAAGGACACAAGAAAGCATGAACTTTTATTACTACTAGTGTATTGAAATCATGGCAGATATTTTCATTCCTTCCTCTTGTGCCTTCACTTTTTCAAAATGTTTAATAAAGCACACAGATGACTCTAATAAAAAATAGTATTTGAAGAAATTGCAAGAGGAGAGAAGTACTTACCACCATATTCTAATGAATATGAAATTGAAATTTCACATTTGGAAATATCGGTGGATAAAGATATTTTCTTGGCAAGAACAAAATTGACCAAAGAAAAATTATACATTTATATACATTAAAAAAAAAAAGTGCACCAATGTTGTATTGAAATTGTGGGTGATTTATTTTTCTTCTGAACATCCATCTTTCACTTCCAAGCTTTCTCCACTCAATATGTATTCATTTTATAATTAGGAAAGCAAAAACGAAAGTTTCCTGTGCTATTGGACTATTCAACACAGAACCAGAAACAGAATCTCCCTCTCTCCCCAAACAAAAGCTTGGCTCCAGGTGAAACCGGTTTGGCTCAGTGGATAGAGCGTTGGCCTGCAGACTGAAAGGTCCCAGGTTTGATTCCGGTCAAGGGCATATACTTTGCTTGCGGGCACATCCCCAGTAGGGGGTGTGCAAGAGGCAACTGGTCGATGTTTCTAACTCTCATTCCCTTTCTCTTCCTCTCTGTAAAAAATCAATAAAATATATATATATATATTTTTTAAGAAAAAGCTTAGCCCCAGTACCTCCACTCCCTACCAGCCACCCTTACACTGCATTCTCTCACATACACTCCACAGCACTCGCTGAGGGGGGCATGACTCTTCCAATTTTTCCAGGTGAGGACACTGGCCCAGACAGAACAGTCCCTCGCTCAGAGAGGCCCGGGTCATAACAGGGGAGGAGGGATGCGAACCCAGATTGGCCCACTTTCAGAGCCCAAGCTCTTCCCTCTACATCAGGGGTCCTCAAACTTTTTAAAGTGGGGGCCAGATCACGGTCCCTCAGAGAGCTGGAGGGCCGGACTATATGAACTACTAATTCCTACTGTAACACCTCGGCTGCGCTCACTGCCCAAAAAACCTGGCGGGCCGGATCAGACTCCTCTGCGGGCTGCATGTGGCCCGCGAGCCGTAGTTTGAAGACCCCTGCCATGAATACTTTTTATTATCATACTAGAGGCCCAGTACATGAAAATTCATGCCCGGGGGGAGGGGGGGTTCCCCTCAGCCCGGCCTGCCACCTCTCACTGTCCAGGAGCCTTCAGGGGTGGGATGTGACCCAACCATCAGGGGAAGGCAATGCCCCCATCACACCTCTGCTGCTGCCACTGCTGGCAGCACAAGTCTCAGCCCAACCCTGGTTACCTGTACCTCAGGCTGGCCTTGGGCAGCTGGGCAGCCACCATTGAGGCTTGCCTGTGCCTCGGGGAAGGTGTGGCAGTCAATTAGCATATCACCTCCTGATGGCTGCGGGTGCCACCATCTTTGTGAGAGTGCGATGGTCAATTAGCATATTCTCTCTTTATTAGATAGGACCACAACCAAGATCACGGAAACATTGTCACAAACTCTTACGCCCCATGCAGCGGGGCCTCCTTCTGGGTGAATACAATCTGTTCGGAATGTGCCCGCATTAGTGAAATGTTACTGAAATCAAAGCATTTTGCCCCACTTTGTTCATGGCTGTGATGGTACTCGCGATTTTTGTGGGATTTGTTTTTCATTCCCTTCTGTAAGCCTGCCAGTGCTTTAAAGCGACATTCCAATCGAAGGGAGGACAACGGTTTTCCTAGAAGAAGCTCAGCAATGTGTTTCATCCTCCTTTCATATGGTTTTGGGAAATTCTCTCCTCCCGTCCCCCCTGTCCCTTGTCCCCAACTCCCCTAAAGCGCAGACTTAATACTCTAGCTACCATCCAAACACCCCCAATTGTTCAAAAGAAATTCAATCTGAGGTTACTGAGTTTTGAAGCATTGACTGCGTCCTCACCAGCCCCACCTGAGGACGGCATAAATCACTCGGTCCATAGGCCGCCAAGTGCCAGCTCCACAGCCCGGGACCAAGCCCGGGACGCTGTCGCCTTGGAGGAGGAGGAGGATGGATTACAGGGGGAGGCGTTCCAGGAACGGAGAGGCCAGGCCAGAGTTCTGAGATCAAAACAAACGTCTTACCTCGTCTAGCCACTCCCCAGACGCGGTGGTTTCCACGGGCACCAGACCCCGCTGGCTCTTGAGCCGCTCACCATCCTGGCATGGCTAACGGGGATAGATTTTAGGAGGTGAATTTCATTCTGCTTTCATCCATGGATCCTAGAAAAGGGTCCTTTCAAATGGTGCTCCCGGGAACTCCAGGGACGCCTCAGAGGTGCCCTGGAGGCTGAAAGGGAGAGGAGGGAGCGTTGAAGACTCCTCTCCCCTCCATCTTCCCCCACTCCGGTGCAGGCTCAGACTTTTTAAGAAACTCTCACGAACAAGATGTCCAAGGAGATGCTTAGAAGCCCTCTCGCCTCTATTTGCTGTTCGCCAGGGTGCCATCCTTCGGTCGGCAAAGGCTCTACAGACACCAGGAAGCTCAGACCTCCCTTTACCAGGCCAAACACCAAGCAAAACCTACCAAAACCCTCCCACGGGGTCTGGTGAGGAGCCATGGCCTCCGGAGAGTCGAGTGGGGGCCGTGAGCTCTGCCCTCCCCGCCGCCCCTGCCATCAGCCTGCACCTGTGTCATCACCGCAGGGCAGCGTCCCTCACCCCGCCCAGCCCTGCCCTGCCCTGCCCTGCGCTGCGCAGCCCGGAGAGCGGCCGGGTGGCAGCAAAGGCTCTCCCTAGCCCTCTGGCTCACTTCCCAGCCTGCGGGTTGATGAAACCCATTGCAATGACCTCCCTGCAATGCAGGGACATGGGTCACTCCCTGACTGCCAAGTCTGCCAAGAATAGGTACGTTACATCATAGCCACACAGGACCCGACTCTCCCTCGGCCAGGTGTGCAACTGGGGGCAGTTTGTGAAATAGCAGCTTGGCAGCTGGAAAAGAGGGGCCCCGATTGGCCCGGAACAACAGCCAGCACGTGTGCCGTGCGCTGGGCCTACTCTCAGCGCTTCACTCACAGGAACTCAGTCCTCCCCGCAGCTGGGCCGGCGGGAGGCGGGTGCTAAGGCTTCCCTGTTTGCAGGCAGGAACCCGAGGCCCAGAGAGCGTGCACCACCTGCCTGCAGTCCCCGCCAGAAGGGAGCAGGGCCTGCATTGAAGCTCCTCTCTGCACACTCTGCTGGGTTTCATGCAAAACGAAACAGCTTTCCAAGGCCTCACAGAGGGTGGATGGAAATGGCAGAGATGACCTTACGGGCGGTTTTCAGGTTCCAGTTTCACTTTGGTCCCATGCAAAAGCCATGCCCTACAAAAATAAGGAATAAAAGTGTGTGGGGGGGAGGTGGGGGGGTGGATATAATAGCAGAGATTAGAGATGTTAAAAGTCTTCCATTTGGGGGCCTGAATTAGCCTCTTCCCATGACATGCCAACCCACTAGTTCTGATTGCCCAGTCATGTGCAGGACGGCTGGTCTTAGCTCACCAAAACTGGTGAATTCGAGCCAGGTCTACCAGGAGACTGTCCAGGACAGTGGTCGGCAAACTCATTGGTCAACAGAGCCAACTATCAACAGTACAACAACTGAAATTTCTTTTGAGAAACACATTTTTAAAATCAAACTACAATATATATAGGTAGGTACATTGTTATTAACTTAATTAGGGTACTCCTCAGCTGGCCTTTGCTAAAAACTCAAGGGACCAAAGAGCCACATGTGGCTCGGGAGCCTCAGTTTGCCGACCACTGGCCCAGGAGACGGCGCTGCACCCTGGGCATTGCCAGGGCCTCTGCCCCCGGGGCTCCCAACCCCCCAGCTCTCACAGGAACCGCCTCCCCCAGGCAGCCCCTCTCTTCGGGGTGGTGATGTGTACGTTCAGTCAGGAGCTCGGGCAGAGAGGCAGTCTGAAGAAATCACATTTCCCAGGATGAGTTTTGTCTGTCTTTAGTTCTGAGAGAGATTACGGGGGAGATCACGGCTCCTCCTCACCCTCCAGCCCTCCCCAGGCAAGCTCACCGTCTCCAGCATGCCACACAGCTTCCCACGGACACGTGCGTGGACATCAGCTTCGATCCTGGTGAAAAGCCGTGGACTCCTGGGGGCCCGTCTCCCCGGGGGACCTGCGGGGTGATCCGCTCAGTGCTGCCCGGTGGAGATGGAACGTGAGGGCATCTTAAATGTTCTAATAACCATGGTTTTAAAAACAAACAAACAAAAAAACAGTAATTGAAAAGGAACAGGTGAAATGAATTTAATACATTACCTAACAATATATCCAAAATGTTATCCCCTGGACATGTTATCCGCTCTACAGACATCGGCCCATGAACACCCACTCACCCAGCAAGGTGACATCGGGACCGTCATTTCTCTCTTCCGCAGAAGGAAACCACGGTGCCAACGACTCAGCCGCAGGTCCAGCGCCCCTGCCAGCAGGTGGCAGGACCAGGATGTGACCCCCTGGTTGCCGGCCTCCTTGCTGGAGCCACTCCCCTCCGATGCCTCATTCTTACGTTCACTGCTGGCACCAGAGGCTCAGAGTGGCCCTCAGTGCTCCTCAAGGGGAAGGAGGCGCAGGTGGTTCTGCCCAGGAGCTGCCACCCTGGTGACGCCCCTGCAGCGGCTCCATCGGAGAGCCCCCGGGTCCGCTCCGTCTGCGGTCTGAGAGCCATTTGGGACCCGGGGCCCTGGGTTAGAAGGACGAACAGCCTGTGGTTCCTGCTCTCCGGGGCTCGCAGGCTGGTCTGGGGTGCAGATGAAGGGACGGATGATGTCAATACAACATGGCATTGACACAGACTTCTGCCCGGCCGGTGTGGCTCAGCGGTTCAGCGGCTACCTATGAACCAGGAGATCACGGTTTGATTCCTGATCAGGGCACATGCCCAGGTGGTTGGCTTGATCCCCTGTGTGGGGCGTGGAGGAGGCAGCCAAACCATGATTCTCATCAGTGATGTTTCTATCTCTCCCCCTCTCCCTTCCTCTCTCTGCAATTAATAAATATATATATATATATATATATATATATATATATATATATATATACATTTTAAAAACAGATCTCTACCAAACACCGCTGAGCTGGCATCACCTCGCTAGGCCCTGAACAGGATATGGAGACGGTGCAGACCCTGCCCTCGGCTGCCCCCAAACAGCTCCGAAGCCGGGCAGTCCACACTGGAGCCCGAATGCAGGGTCGACACCAAATGTGTTGGAGCGTGCAGAGGGGGTGAGATCATTGTGGCTGAGGTCATTGCCACTCTCCGGGAGATGAAAGCAGGCTCGGTCCTGGCAGATGCCCTGCGTGTCCCCGTCATCCTTCCGCATTTCTCTGGAGGCGGCTCTGGAGGAGAATGGGATGGCAGCTCTTGCCGCGGCCACATCTGTACGGCAGTCCTCACCGAGGGCTCCCTGACTGCCGGGGAGCCCCCACCGGTCCCCCTTCAGTTGCAGTGTTTCCCAAACTTTTGACATATGTGTGCCCCTTCTATAATTTTCGTAACGCTGAGCGCCCCTCGTACTGATGAGAATGTAGAATTAGGCGCAGCTAAGCACTGTGCAGGGCATAACCCCACCAAACTCCGGTGCAACTCGGACCCCCACCAAACTCTTCCCGCACCCCTGGGGGTGCGCGGAACACACTTTGGGAAACCCTGGGGAGGAACCTCAGGAGAACATCATCTGCGTCACTGGCGTACGAGGCTGAGCCCAGGTCCGTGGCTGGGGGATCGCTGAGGGTCTGTGAGGTCGAATGTGCTCCTTGAACTTGCCTCTGAGTGTGATTAACACCTACGAGCGGCTGGAGCACTCCGAAGGGTAACATCTAGTGGAAATAGCCAGGACTTCCTCCAGAGGGACGCACGGACACGCCCACTTTTCAGAGCCGGACCAAGGCCCTGGGGCCTTCTCCCAGCCTTCCCAGCGCCGGGTTTCCAAAGTGCTCCGTCACTCACGCCTCCCCAGCCTGGGAAAAATGAAAGTGTTCCTGCGACTGGTTTGCACCTTGGGCAGAGCAGACTCCTTTCAGCCTGATGCGGGTGACATAGAGCCCGTATCCCACAGGCCAGTCAAGCACACTCATCGCTATTCAAATGCAGGAGTCAGTGGCCATGGTGTTCGCAGGAGGCGTTGCTGTGAAAAGAACAGTTTGGGGGTTTTCCTGTGGAATTTCTGAACGAGAATAGCTCGTGTAGACTTTGTGGCACCTGGTACGGTGTCCCGTAAGCACAATCCGTTTCTGTGCGACGCATGGGTGTATTCATTCATTCACCAGGTGCTTACTGAGCACCTGCTGAATGCAGACACTCGCTCATATAGGAGCTGGAGAAAACCGACCAAGTCCCTGCCCTCGGTGAGTGTGTAGTCTCCTGGAGGAGACAGACATATGAAATAATAAGATGCACCTGTTACATACTAGTCTAGTCTAATTTGTGAAAGATGCTGTGAACACAAACAAACAAACAAAAAACAGAATCAAGCAGTGACTAATTTTAGGGAAAGGTATATTTTGGGTTCAGGCCCAAAAAAGGATCTTGCTACAAAGGGAATCTTGATGCTCCATTTAAAAAGGAGCCACTTTGCTGAAACCAGTCCAGTTTGGCTCAGTGGATAGAGCGTTGGCCTGCAGACTGAAAGGTCCCAGGTTTGATTGCAGTCAAGGGCATGTACCTTGGTTGTGGGCACATCCCCAGTAGGGGGTGTGCAGAAGGCAGTTGGTTGATGTTTCTCTCTCATAGATGTTTCTAGCTCTCTATCCCTCTCCCTTCCTTTCTGTAAAAAAAATCAATAAAATATATTTTTTTAAAAACAAAACAAAAAGGAGCCACTTCCAGAGGGCAGAGAAAGGTATATCAGGCAGGAGGCATAGCTTGTGCAAACGTCCTGGGGCAGGAGGGAGCACAGCATCCCCAGAGAAGCTGAGAGAGGACCAGGGGGGGCTGCAGTGTGATGAGTGACAGGGAACGGGCTGAAGGCGTGCTCAGGGGCCAAGCCAAGGGCTCCATGCTCCGAAGGCGTCCAGCCTTCCCCAATCTTCTCTCCGGCTTCACTTAGCAACTCAGTGCAACAGACCTCCCCCTGACTCCTCCCCCTCCCCCACCCAGCATTCCAGGAGCACTGTCCTGAGGCTTAAAATAAACCGGACGCCCTCTGGCCCCCTCTGCTCTGTTCCAGCAGCTTCTGCAGCGGTGAAGAAGCGGGCTCCATCACACAGAGTGTGAGTGACGTCCCCCCAGCACACACGTCCTTCCCGCCCCGCCATGCCGGCCCGGGGTGGCGCGCTCCGCACGCTGCCACGGTCGCTGGTAATAATTGTCGCCTTAATTGGTGCTGTCCGGACCAGACAGAACGTAAAAGATCCCACTGTGTCCAATAATTAATGTTTTTTCCCTTCACTGCCACGCCATTAATAAGGGGCTCTTCCAAGAACCGAGTAATTGGCTGGCTGGGCGTCATTAGGGTATTTATAGATAAGCTTTGCTCTGCAGACGGAGAGGGAAGCTGATTATGTTTATTTAGACTCTATTATCTATCGCTAATGTGTTATCGTGCATCCCGATTGTCCCCGATCTCTGGGTCCTAACGATGCAGGCATCGCCACAGTGTGGTCCCGGTGACCTGCCACACAGCTCTCCCTGTTGCAGGGGAGACAGGAGTCGAGATTGGGGTGGGGGTAGGGGTGGGGGTCGGGGAGGAGGCTCGCTCCCACTCATCCACCTCAGCCCTTCCCTTGCGGCGGGGAAATTTGGAGCGAGGCTCTCAGAAACACCAGAAAGACAGCTTCTCCTAATTAAACCTCAGAGGAGTGCAGGTTTCTTGGGTGCGTGATCATCTGAAGGGTTTTTGAAAATGTAAATCTGGGTGGGGGAACAGCGCTCTGAAAAGCAGAGGGAGGGAAAGGCAGCTGGGGTAGCAGGCAAGGATGTCTGGGCGGCTGACAAGCCATGGCGGACAGGCACAGCGCCCGGGCCAGGGGGGTGGGCACAGGGCGCTGGGCTGCTTGTGCTCCCAGAAGCCTCTGGTCCATGTCTCCTTTGCAATAATTTTTGTGAGATTTCTCAGATGTTTAGAAAAGGCACTCAGTGTATATCCTAGGTAGTAAAAGGCTAATATGCAAATTGTCCCCTCAACCAGGGGTTTGACCCCACCCATGCACAAATTCATGCACCGGGCATCTAATACATACACACACACACACACACACACACACACACACACACACACACTGAGTGGCCAGATTATTAAGCGTGGCTGTGCCTAATGCCACGTTATTGTACAGTTGGAAATTATTAAAACAATAAATGTTGTTATATTACCAGGGGAGTAAATAGAATGCAAGTTATAAGCAGAAATTAAAGTCTAAAAAAATCTAAGGTTTTAATTTTATAACTATAATACGTATCATATTAATTTTAGAAACAAAAACAAAAAAAACCCCAACAACTTTTAAATGGCTTTGTCTGCACACAAAACCATCCTCAAGTTAATTTTGAAAAACCCTTAAATTGCCAACAACAATTCAAGACAATTATCTTGTCAACTGGATGAGCTGGACTTGATGAAACTGTAGAGAGAACTCAACCTTATTCCTTTTTACCAATGCTTACTAACCTTGCCCTGTGGACAATTTTCTTATTCTCTCCTGGCTGTCACCTCGCATGGGCCCATAGCTTTTTCTGTGACTCTGATAAAATAAAGAACCTAGGCCAGTGGCCGGCAAACTCATTAGTCAACAGAGCCAAATATCAACAGGACAACGATTGAAATTTCTTTGGAGAGCCACATTTTTTAAACTGAAACTTCTTCTAACGCCACTTCTTCAACATAGACTCGCCCGGGCCATGGTATTTTGTGAAAGAGCCACGCTCAAGGTGCCAAAGAGACGCATGTGGCTCGAGAGCCGCAGTTTGCCGACCACGGACCTAGGCCATCCAATAATAAAAAGTACAGCTCAATGTGTATGTGCACCTCCGCTCTACACCCATGTGATGTGCTCTGTGCACACACACACACACACTCCGTTCACGTCTCACTGCCCTGGAGGGTGAGCAAAACGTGGGATAAAGAGCCTGGAACCTGGGTTCAAGTTCAGGCTTTGCCCACATCACACAGCACGTAAGGGGTAAGAACACATGTTAACCTCGTTGGGCCGCAGTTTGCACACCTGTGAGGTGAGGCTGCGGTTAGCATGTACTTGGCAGGGTCGGTCCAGGAGAGCCATGCGATGACGTTTGGCTCCTGCAGAAAGGATGCCCCTTGACCTTGCACCTGGGAAAGCGTCTGTCACTCACGGTCCTCGACCCCGTCCCCTTCTCCATGGAGAACATTCTGGGGACCCCTGGCCTGCCCCTGGCTTTGAAATAAGCTCCCCGAACGTGGGCCTGTGCACGAATGTGTGATGTAACTTCGCACATTAAACGCGTAACGCTTTTAGGAAAACGGGGCCCTTTCCGCCCTGCTCCCCGCACCACGGGGACCAGGCGGCTTGCGGTGCTGGGGAAGAGGCTCGGAGGTATTCTTAGGTCGCAGCCTGGGGTCTGCAGGAGGTGGAGCCGGCCCCTGGGACACAGCGGTGCCTGCAGCATCGGGGTGACAGGAGCGAGGCAGGAGGGCCTCTGAGCAGGGCTGGGCCAGGGCAGGTGACCAAGATCAGCGGGCAGATCCGCAAGCAGAGGAGCCACAGAGAACTAGGACTGATGTCGGGGGCACGGAACGAAGGCGGGCACCCCCATCCCAAACTCATACCTACCCTCTTATTGATCAGGTATTACAGATACTCCCTGAACCCCACAAGCAACGGAACCCTGCCAGCCTCAGCGACCTCCTTGGTAAGGGAGGAGTCCGGACCTGCTTAGCTCATGGGCTGAGGCGGTCCTGGCTGGTAGCACTTTAATTTACAGAGTGCCTGCTGGGCACCAGCATCGTGCCAGGGGGACCGAAGCGAGGATCAAAGAGAAGAAAAGAGGAAATGAAATCATCCCTCTTGCCTGAAAGAGCCATCTTTCTTCTTCAAGTCTTGCCATGGCGCCTCATTCTTTCAGCAGAAAATTCTGACTGTGTACCGGGTCCTACAAAACCTTGGGCTCCAGCCCCGCGCTTCTATCAGACACTGTGTGTAATGCTCCTTTGTTGCTCTTACAACAAAATTCAAAGGTAACAGAATTCATCCATACACAAGATGTTTGAGTCAGGAGCATGCCTTAACTTTCATATAAAGGGGGAAAGAGCCCGGCCAGTGTGGCTCAGTGGTTGAGCACCGACCTATGAACCAGAAGGTCACGGTTCGATGCCCCATCAGGGCACATGCCCAGGTTGTGGGCTTGATCCCCAGGAGGCGGCATGCAGAAAGCAGCCAATCAATGATTCTCATCATTGATGTTTCTATCTCCCTCTTCCTCTCCCTCCCTCTCTGAAATCAATAAAAATATATATTTAAAAAAAAAAAAGAGAGAGAGAGAAGTAATTTGTAATAAAACCGTTTGCATTTCACTATGTAGATTCTCTCACACGACCTCCTTAATCAACACAAGGACTTGTAGAGGACTATTTCCTGCACTGTTTGAAGTCTTGGATCCTTGGCACCTACTGACTAAATTTATGGCCTCCCACTATCCCCATAAAAATCCCAAAAAAGCTCCAGGGAGCAAGGTGGTCCCCCTGGGGAACCTCTGATCTAGCCCCCTGCCTACCTCTCCAACATTGGTCTGGTCCTACTCTCCCCTCACACACAGCTTTTCTCCGTCCTCCCCACACATCCAAGGGCCTTCGCACATGCTGTTCCTTCCGCCAGGGTTGCTCTTCCCCAGCCTTTCCATCCTGTGTCTCAGCTCCCCCAACAGGTCCATGAGAGCAGCCTTCCCTGGCCCCTGATCTACAGTGGCACACACAGGCCCACCCTGCCAGCCTCAACCACGTCACTGGTCTCACCCCTCCGGGCACACGTCACCCCTGGAGCCATCCTTCTCCATGTCGCTCCTTCCCCACCAGACTGGCATCAGCAAAGCTTCCTCTTAAAGGCGCAGAGCAACTATTTTAGGTTCTGTTGGCCATGTGGTCTCTGCCACAACAACTCAACTCTGTATGACAGCTCAGAAGCAGCCACAAGCAGGAGGGAAACAAATGGGCGTGGCTGTGTTCCAATAAAGCTTTATGCACAAAAGCAGTACATAACATCCAGGGGACTGGACTGGGCCCACTGGCAGTAGTCTGGAGCTCCATGCCTGTCTCTGTCATTCTTGGATTCCTCGGATCTAGCACCGTGCGGGGCCTATGAGGAGAACGGAACAGTATGTGTTGAAGATATGAGTGTGTGCCTCTGGAATGAGGAACAACAGAAAACATGAGAAACGCCCACCTATTCTTAGCACCTACAGGAGCGTTTGCATGTTGGTTGCCCAACCAACACTGCAAGAATCCTGAGAAGGGAGGGCAGGGGAATGCAAGGAGGGCTTCCTGGAGGAAGTGGCAGCTGAAGGAAGGATGGCATTTGGGCCATGGTAATCATGGCACTCACCTGTTCAATCATTCATTCACTTAGTTGGGGGACCTCTGCTGAGTGTCGAATCTGGCCCTGACAACACAAAAATGAACTAGCAGAGCTCCCAGGGAAGGACAGGTTTGGATTCCAAGGACTCTGAGGCCCAGTCACACTTCCACGTGGAACACACGGGCAGAGGGGGCCACAGCCCAGAAGCTACGAAGGGTCACGAACGGCAAAAATCCCCAAAGGGTTGCTCTTTGTGGAGTGACTAGGAGCCAGGCTTGGGGATCAGAGAACCCCTCGTTCACTCCTTTGTGGGCCCAGTCAACCAATCAGGTACTTTGGGGTCAGGCACAGAGCTGAGCTCCAGGGAAACAGGTGAGCAAGCCCAGGAAAGCTTGTGCCTGCACCTGACCTCGCAGGGAGGGGACCACCACAAACAAGGCAACTACGGAGCAGACAAGGCTCCGCACTGGGCCAGTGGAACAGGAGCAGAGGGGCAGTGGGAGGCAGACACACCAAGGAAGGCCTCTCGGAGGAGGTGGCACCTGAGCTGGCCACCACAAGGGCAGGGGAAGCAGAGGTCGAGGGACGCAACAGCCAACGTCCAGGGCCAGAAACAGCAAGGCGGTGGGAGACCAGGAGGGAAGAGGCCTGGAGGCTCCTGCCTCCACCGGAGGCTTTCGGGTGGGGAGAAGCCCTCAGGGTGCCTGGAAGTGAGGACAAGACAACGTCACTCCCCTCCCGTGCCAGGGGGACAAGGAGACAACACTGGTCCTAATAGCAGGAGAACCAAAACAGAGAACAGAGAACGTGTGCGTGTGTGCGTGTGTGTGTGTGTGCGCGAGCGCGTGCGCGTGCGGGGGATAGAAAAAATGAGCCCCAAGACCCTCTTTTTCTTTTTCTTTTCTTTAAAATATATTTTATTTATTTCTTTGTTTGTTTGTTTGTTTGTTTGTTTGTTTTTTACTGAGAGGAAGAGAGAGGGATGGAGAGTTAGAAACATTGATGAGAGAGAATCATCGATCAGCTGCCTCTTGCACAACCCCCACTGGGGATGTGCCTGCAACCAAGATACATGCCCTTGACCGGAATCGAACCTGGGACCTTTCAGTCCGCAGGCCGACGCTCTATCCACTGAGCCACACTGGTTTCGGCAAGACCCTCTTTTCCTAACATAAACCCAACCTGTGGCCTTCACGCGATGCTGATGTGAGACCGAGGGAGCTGTCTGTCCGCAAACAGCCTGAGCTCCGAGGCCTCCCCGGGACCCGCCTGGTGGCTGTGTCATTCAGGTGCCACAGAGGACCCCGGGGCTGAGATGCCGAGGATGGCAGAGGATCCTCCGTTAGCTGACAGGAGAACGCTCTTCCCCATCTGCATCCTGTCTGGAGATCACGCCTTGGAAGAGAGACGAACCCGCTTGCTCGGCAGCCCGGGCTTCTCGCCCCACCAGCGAGTGGGCGAGGCTCTCGGGCCCCTTAGAAAAGCGCCCCCCACACCAGCCATCTGGGGGGGGCACGTGTGGGGCCTGCTGGCGACATGTGAGCGCCGGGATCGCGCCGCGACAGGCGGGGGACGGCACAAACCTCCACCTCGCCACCTTTTTAATGAGCACAATCCTCTGGCTGCTGCCGGGGCCCGGGGAGACCGGCGATTAATGAGTGCTCAGAATAGACCGTGCCTGTTTTATCCGTGTACGGTGGCCTGGGAGAGACACTCCAATTTCCATGTTACATCTGCTGCCACGTTCAAGTGCCCCCCTCGGGGCAGGAAAACACTTTGGCAGATCCTGTCTTGAAAGAGACACGTTCAAAGAGAGCGCTCCTTCCCCGCAGCGGCCACATTCTATACGTGAGCGCCTTTCAATTTTCAAAGTATATATATTTAGATTCTGTACATGGAAACCCGCCGGGAGGTGCCGGGAGGCAGCACAGGGCCCTGCCTGCCTCTTGGGGCCGCGAGGAGAGGGGCTTTGGGGTTCGTCCTCAAATGCAATGGCTTCATTCATGGAGATGGGGAGGGTCCCGGGGACGGGGACAGCCTGGGCGTGGTCCTATTGGCAGACCCTGGGCCCAGCCAGCAGACCACGTGGGTCCGACTTGGATGAGCAGCGCCGTGTCCCTGGAGACTCCACGCTCAGTGTGTGCGTTGAGATGGGAGAAGCGGGGCTGGACCGAGAGCCTGAGCCGGGTAGGGCCCAGGAAGGGGGTGTGACCGGCCTGAGTCCACCTGGGGACAGGTGATGGGGCTGGTGATGGGGCTGGAGTCAGGAGGCAACACTGCAGGTCTTTCCAAGATCAGAGGAGGGTCTTGAGTGGAGCAGAGAGGAGGCGAGGAGGGTGGAGATAAGGCCTCTAGGAGACAGCCTATGCTAGGATGTCTCAGTGGTGCCCCGTTGGCACAAGGAGCCCTGAGACACAGCAGGGAGCGAGGGTGAAGACCAGGACCGCACCAAGGGGCCTCGTGGTCTGACGCAAAGTGCGACCTCCCTCCTGCTCTTGAACTGAACTTACCAGCTGACCCAGCAGCCCAGGCTGCCACAAAACACCGCAAACTGAGGGGGCTGAACAGCAGACATTTGTTTCTGTCCGGCTAGAGGCTGGAGGCTGGAGGCTGGAGGCCCAAGGTCAAGGGCCAGCAGGTCAGTGTCTAGCGAGAGCTCTTCCTGGCTCCTCTCTGTGCCCTCGCCGGCAGGAGAGCGAGCTCTGCCATTCGTCTTCTTAGGAGGGCACCGATCCCAGCACGGGGGCTCCATCCTCATGGCCTCACCCAAAACCTGATCACCTCCCACCTCCAAGCACCATCACGCAGGGGTGAGGGCTACAGCTCTGACCTTAGGGGGACACACACATCGAGTCTATAGCACTGACTCTGTGACTTGGACACGCTGAGCCGCCATTTTTCATCTCTAAGATGGATCACAAGCCCTCTGCCCGCCTGCCTGCTGTGAGGACGGTGGGACCTGCCACAGGCCAGTGCCCGGGGCATGGGTGGCGCTGGCTCAGTGGCATCTGGGTGTGTTTCCACAGCCCCATAGTCATCCGAATCCTCCAGAACAGGACACGGACCCGATCCTCCCGTCAACCTCAGCAGACCCACAGGGAAGTTTTGCATGAACAGAAGAAACCCAGAGAAACAGGACTTCTTTGGAAAGGGGGACCACGTGGCATGAGAGCTGCTGACAGGGATTTACTGTTGATTTCATCATGGTTGCCATCCTCAGAAGCCACAGCCCCAGAAAGCAGCTTGGTGCCTACCCCAGGCAGGGGGCACCCCAGGGCAGTCCGCCTGCTCTGCCTGCACCTGTGGGCCCAGCCTTCTCACCAGTCACCCCTCTTCACCCCTGATTCCCATCACAGCAGGGGCAGGTGCAGGGAGCGCCTTCTGGAACCTGAGGACCGGGCGAGGAGGGATTTGAGAGAGTAGTTCACCTCACTTCAGGCTGGCTTGCCTGCTGCACCTTGGGCCAGCCCTGGGGGACTGAGGGTGAGTCTGGCCACACCATGCGCCTGCCACCCCCTACCTCCCCCCCTCCAATGGGGCTGAGGGGACTGAACTGGGTGCCGCCATCTTGTGGCTATGGGCACCACCATCTTTGTGATGGCATGATGGTCAATTTGCATATTCCCTCTTTATTAGATAGGATACCAGGGTGACCAAGGGAAGAGCGAGCAGGTAGCCATGGAAACAATGCCCTGTTTGGGAACCTCTGGAAGGATAGAAGGTTGGGGACCTTGACTTCACCTCTTCCCTTCCCTGCCCATCTCCGACCATCTTCAGAACCATGTGGAGTGTCTCCATTGAGTTTTCAAATCCAGAGAGGTCTGCTCACACGCCTGACTGTGTAACGTGGGGCTATTTGGGGTACTTGGACTATTGTGGGCCTCTCTAAATGTCCATCCCAATGCCCATTCCATTAAAGACTCCGCCCAGTAGTTCCTCCAAGACATGAAGGTACTCTCCTTTGCCCTGACATTTACCCGCATCAGCCACGCAGTGTCAAATGAAGTAACTGCTCCGTGGCATCCTGGGAGACTTTTGCAACACATAGACGGCGCTGCTATTAAAAAATTTAATGGGCCCACAATTTGGATTGGAACCCTTTTGGATTCGCCGGTGAATGTGACGCCCACGTGTTGCCAAAAGCATTTATTGTCTCGTAATTTGATTTGCTTTTCTCCGTGCTGCTCCTGGTGCCTGCAAGTAGGGGCAAAATGGCTGATGTCTGCAGATGCCACGGAGGCTAATAAAGCTTGCTGTGCTCCCAGCATGCTCTCTGCTGTCAGAAACCGGCAATTAACTTAATAGGGCTCTTGAAACGAGTGGATCCGGGAAGTGTGGATGTGTTGACACTCTCCCGCTGATCCAGGCAGCCCCCCACCACGGACTCGCCGGGTCTGTTTGCTGTTTGAATTATTTAGGAGCTTGTTATGTGAATTAAAAAGCAGCACTTTGCAGCATTAAGTCTAATATTTTATGATCTTCAATTGATTAGGTGGCTTTCAGGATTACACGGAAAGGTTAAGATAAAGCACGCCTCCGACAGGCCGCTCTGGCCAGTCCACTTTGCTTTGCAAAAACCTAGATGAACCCTTCACCCCCTCTACCCCCCTACCCCCCTCTTAAAGGCAGCCTTCCTTTTCCCTCCCAAGTGAGCCTTCTGGAGCCTGCTTACGAACTATCAGAGAACTTAGCCTGAGGACACCAGGTGCCCTGAGTTCTCAGGACCAGGGAGGCTCGTCCCTCCTTCCTCTACCCGGCTTTTGTCTCTTTCTTGGCACTAACTTACCACCGATGGTGGATCCCAAGCCTGGGCCGCAAAGGGAAGCCTGCCCTGGGATCCCAGCCACGCCCTTGGAGCTGCGTGGGCACCACGGCCACGCCTGCCCTTGGCAAAGGGTGCATGTAGCACACGCCCCACGCAGCCCCACGTTAACAGACCGCCACGCCCCACGGGACCTCCCCTGGTGCGAATGCCACGTCATGCTCCCCGCCCGTCCTCTGCCACCACCTTCTTCCCGGGCCAATGGCAACTGCTTTCCACCGGGCGTGTCCCATAACGCCCGCTCCGGTCCGTCCCACACGGCGGCCAACGCGATGGCGTCATGAAGGCGATGTTCACTGTCTCTGACCACTCGGTCACTGAGGCCAAACTAAATGCAGCTCCGGGGCCAGAAGCAGGCCTGACCCCGCAGCTGCCGTTAAGGGGAACCAATACCACCACATGGTCTGCGCTCAGGCCACCCTGGCTTCTGAAAGTGCTGCTTCACCTGGGTGATTGGACTGCGGGGCGGGGCAGGGCGGCGAGGGGAGGAGAGAGCATGGCTCCTTTCCCTGGGCCTTACACAAGGCCGAGGTGTTGACTTCAAGCTCTTAGGTAAAAGCAGCAAGCTGGTGGGTCAGTGGGGGGTGGGGGGTGGGGGGTGCAGAATCGCCCTCAGTCACTCAACACAGAAGCATCCTGTGCCCAGGACTGAGGCGGGGTGGAGGTTGTACAAGTGCCAAGGTCAAGGGCGGGGGACACTCAGACTGAAGCACAGTTAAAGCCTCATGGTCAGAACCGGAAGAGAGGCGGCAGCCCCCCGCGCCAGGCGTGCGTCAGGCCCTCCCAGAGCTGCAGCCAAGATGCCAGGACTAGAGTCGGCAGTACTTGCTTCGGAGCCCAGCTGCCCTGTTCATTAGCCTCTCAGTTTCTCAGCCTGTAGAATGGGTGCATGTCAGTCTCACCTCCAGGGCTGCCCATTGGGGTTGAGCACACAGGACACTAAGCACCAGGCCTAGCACGCAACCATCAGAGTGTGGGCCGAGGGGCCTTTACATACATTCCTCTTAAAGGAAGACTTAATTCTCCCATCATCTGCATCATCAACTAAGACACTTCCTTTACAGCTGTTTGTTTTGCAATGAAAATCATCACCTCTTCATTTTTCATGGGCCGTGCACCCCGATCTTTAGGGTGGCTCAGTCCCCTGTCCCCCAGGGTGCCCAGCACAGACCAGCACCCAGTAGCAGCCACAAAGTGTTTCTGACATCAGCCGTTCACATGGACTTCCCGGGAGGTGGGGAACGCTGGCCTCATTGTGCCCATTTTACAGACAAGGAGATGGAGACTCCCCCAGGGCTTTGGTGCATGAGCAGCAGCTCTGAGGCTCCAAGCACAGGTGTGTGGGTCACACCAAAGGGGCTCAGCACTCTAGGCTGCCTGAGGACAGGACACGGGCACCAGGACTATCAGGCAGAGGCCTCACACAGGCTCAGGGTAGGAGCCTGGGCCCTGGAGTGAGGCTCTGTGGGTTCCAATCCCAACTCTGCCACTTACTAGCCCTGAGACCCTGGGCCAGCTGGACCCGAGTCTTATCTATTAGATGGAGATGGCATTACTGCCGGCCTCCTAGGGATGAGGATCTAGCGAGCTGACGAATGGGTAAAGCAGTTAGAACAGGGCCTGGTGTACAGTAAGAACCGCTATACGTCACCGCCGATCGATGCCTTGTGCACGGAGCCACACCCACACCCACGCACCTACTGTCTCTGTTGGCTTTGGCTGCTGTGTGCCTGGGTGGCGGAGGCGGCATCTTTTCCATCATGGAGGCTGAGACAGGGGAGCAGTGCTGAGCGGCGGTTAGGATGTGCAGGCTCTGGGTCCAAGTCCAGACCCTGTCACTTCCTGGCTGAGGAACCTTGGCAAGCTCCGTGCCTTCTCTGAGCCCATTTCCTGCCTAAAAGGAGACGGTGATGGAACCTGTTTCCTAGAGTGTGTCCCTAAGTGATGTAATACACATGGAACACCGAGAGCGGTTGCTGGCGCGTGGGAAGCCCTAACCAAGGTCAGCTATTGCGGTAGGGCCGGCCTGGGCACCCATCACTGCGCCTCACCCAAGGGTGCTAAGCAGCTGGTTTGGGATCCAGGAACGACTTGTGTACTTTTATCGCATGTTCTCCTGGTGGCCAGAGGGCTTCTCCCAATGCTCTCCTGGAGATAGGACCCCGGGGCAGGAATGGGCCACCGAGGATGGTCCCCGGGTCCCTGCTACCTGTTGTTGCTAGTGACCTCACTGAGTAAATAAAGAGTGTGCCACGGGCCGCCAGGCCAGGCCTTCCGAAAATACCCGTCCCTGGCTCCATGGGGCAGGGAGACACAGTGCCCCTTGCCAGTTGACTCACACCACACACACACCCCCCCCCCCCCCCCCCCCCGCCAGGAGCTGAGCCTCTGAGGCAGCCCCGCCCAGCCTCTCCGGGTCCATCCGATGGTCTGGCGAGCCCAGCGGGAGCCAGTGGAAAGCAGCTGGCTCTGAGACGCAGGAAAAGCAGGTGCGAACCTGTGATTAATGCCCAAGAAGGACCGTCAAAGGGGCAGGAGAGCTCTGGCCTGGGAAACTGAGGACAGCAGGCCACGGTCACAGGCTGAGGTCACTGAGGGGGCTGGGGACACGGGGGGCGGGGCATGAAGGTGGGCGTTGCTGTGCTGTGGTGTGGATGTCTATGTGCCCGCAGCCAGCACAGCCCTCAATTAGGGAGAACATCCGGAGGGTCTTCCATCAGCTCCCAGGGAGCCATCGGGAGCGCTGAGAGGCTGGCTCTGGCCTCGTGGGCACCACTGGTCAGGAGACAAAGATGGCACCAGTGAAAAGTCTTCACTCGTGACTGCCTGCACCCTTCTTGGGAACCTACATCTCTCCTGAAAATGGTGTGTGTGGTGTTTATTTTGAAAGTACGATTCCCACGGTGACAATCTCACTTACTATCTTGACCCACAGAAGCAGGCACTTGGAGATGATCCGGTTCCACTACTTGGATGTACAAGTCAGAGGAAGCGGCTTGGCTCATCCGTCCGACGGTATTGACTGCGTACCCACTGCGTGGCCGGCCCTGGGCCAGGGGCTGGAGACCTGCAGAGAGCAAGGCAGACGAGGGCCCCATTCCCAGGAAAGCCGGACAGCGAATGCTGCAGAAGGACGGCCAGGTCAGGATGAACATCAGGAAGGAGTCAAAGGGCCGTGATAGTGACCAGTGGGACCGTTGTGGTCATGCAAATCCCTCAGGGGTGACAGCTGAGCTGGGCCTGAAGCAGAGGCCATGGCGGAGGTGGGGGGATAGGGGGCTCTTGCTGCAGGTGCAAAGGCCCTGGGGCCAGGACTCACTGTGGGGGAGGGGGGTCCAGGAAGAGGGAAAAGGGAGAGAAGGCTGAGCCCTTCACTTTGTGCCCGCTTCCATTCTAAGCATTGTATTGACAAATAGGTTTTTAAATACCTGTAAGGTCCTTGCAGGGAGGGTTCCGTTATTAAATCCATTTACAGTTGTGGAAACGGAGTCCAGACAGATTGCATAACTCACCTGGCCCTTCCCCCAAGTTACCCAAAGAGAATAAGGCCGGCAGGATTCCAGCTCCAGACTCACCCCCCCCCCCCCACACACACACACACACACACACACACACACACACGCCCAGCAGATCCAGGGCGAAAGCGGGCGGACACAGCCTCTGTGGAAGGAGCTGCGATTGTGTGGAAGGACGATAGGAAGTATTCAGGTCACAGGGTCCGTTAGCGGCCAGTTCAATGGTTATTGAGCACCTACTGTGTGCCAGACGCCAAGCCCCACCCCCAAAGCCCTGACTGCGCGCCAGGCCGCCTGCAGTGAGTGAGCCTGGGGTGGGTGCGGGGACACCAGCCCTGCGCCCCTCTCCGGGGACCCCCGCCTCCCCAGCCCTCCCTTCGGATCTCCCCACGCCTCTCCCTTTCGGCTGGGGCTTGAGCTGGCTTTCTGGGCGCGAAGAGGCTCTGGTCTTGGGGCCCCTGGGGACCCCGGGCAGACCGCGCCCAGAAGGGACTCGGAGAGGCCCCCTCCCTCCCTCCCCCTCCATCAGCCGCTGCGCGCCTCCGCCGCCTCCGGGACCCTGGAGACTGCCTCTGGGGAGGCGAGCGCGGCCCGTTAACCTGTTACTAGATCGCCGGGCATCTCCAGCCCGGAACCCTGATCGCCGGGCACCCACAGCCCCGGGAGCCCCGCAGTCAAATCGGCCCCCGGGTCCAGCTCCGTGAGCCCCCAGCGCCCACGGAGCCCACGATGCCCGCGCGGGAGCCACCGGCTCGGCAGCGCGCGCGGCTCTGACCCCTGCGGGCACCTGGGCTCCAGGCGGGGCGGGCTCCTGAGCTTGGAAACACCCCCTTTCCCCCATCTCCCATCCCTCCATCCCCCCAGCCCCTGCACACGTCCCATCCCCAGACCTCGGAGACCCCAGGGTCCCAGCCCCCTGGTGGCACGGCCTGATTGGCAGGGCCCCCCCTGGCCGGGGAGGGGACCCCGGGGAGGGCTGTTGCGCGCAATTGCTGTTTTCGCTCCTGCCATCCTCCATTGGGTCACTGACAGAGAAAGGAGGGTCCGCGCCCGGCTCCGTGTCACCCGCGCACCCTCATTTACTCCAAAAGAATTAAATCACAATTACCTGCCATTCGTTTTGCATAAAAACGGCCCTGAGGAGCCTGCCATCGCTGCGCCGGAGAGGACAACAGCCCCATTGTTGCCACATTACAACAATATTTCTCCGTCTGAAACTTGAAACATTCGAATTAGCAGCTTTGTTTGACTGCGGCGGCCCCCCCAGAGGCCAGCCTGACACCCCACCTCGGGCTCCAGACATGATGGCTAACGAGCACAATTTTCACTCATTTAAGTCTAGACCGATCTTTTAAAATCGTTGCATTTATTGTAGAAATATTACCCCCACCCATGTTTGAAAGGAAAACATAATCTTTTATCTGTTACTAGGCCAGTTGATAAATGAACCTAAATGTCATGGAAATTCCTCTGGCTGGAACAAAAAAAAAATCTGCGCAAACTGCAATTAAGCCACCGGAGATGTGTTTCAATGACCAAAGCAATCACACTGTTTCTCAAATACGGTTACTTCTGTTCTCATTTTCTCCCCTTTTAGATACGGCCATCAGGTAAATATGACTGATTAGCTCTTCAACCAGGGTTTTTAAAGTGTATTTAAAAATTTCAGTTCTGCAAAATTACCTCACCGGTCACCCGTGCTGTTCAGCAAGTTTGAAGCCAGGCTGGTTTTTTAACAAGTTCTGTAAAATGTAAAAGCAAACTGCTGCTTTGAGTGAGCTGTACTTTCCATGAACATGAATGGTTTTTCAATAACAAAATGGGGCTGTTCAAACAAGCTGGAATATATATATTTTTTAAAGTTACTAATTGTAAGAACTCGAACAACAAGAAAAAACAACAAATAAAAAAAATACAATTGGTACCACTGAGAGCTGTGTGTAGGGACAGGAACAAGTTAAAGCAACTTTGTTCTTCTGACAATAAACAGAAATGATTGAAAATAGAAAAGATGGGGGGGGGGGGGAGTAGAATTTTTAAAAACCTGAGTGGTAAAAGGCAAGCTGAAATGCAGATTTAGTTCAGGGAATAATTAAGTGTCGAATAATAAAAGCCTGTAACTCAAGAAAGCAAGTCGAAGAAGAAGTTAAAATTCATTTGTGGCCGTGAACAGTGGACTTTTTGAATTTTAAAAAGTACAATCTTATGATTGGAATGTTATTAGTACTTTAAGAGGTTTATTATTTTTTTTAAAGAAAGCGTGCATAAGCCGCCAGCTGTTTCGTGTGTTGTTTTGTTTTTGTTTTTGTTTTTTAAATAAATGGCCTTTTCCTTTAAAATAATTTTTATTGTCTGCTCCCTTTTATTTTTGGTAATGTGTGTGAAAATCAAAATGCTTCATTTTATGTTTCGTGACTTTAAATATTTTAGGTAAATTTTTCCTCGCTTCTTCTGGGAGAGAATAAACGTTTAACTTTAGCAGAAAACCAATTCCATGTGGAGCAAAACCAAGGACTCCACTCTATTTTCACGACTGGTGTTTTGAACAATAATCCACAGAGAAAGGGACTCATCGGGCAAATGGAACAACATCCCTGATCTATATTCCTATTCCGGTGTCACTTCCCGAAATACCCGCAACCTCCTAAGTTGCAGCCTACGCCACGAATTCCTTCAGTACAAATCAAATGTCTTTTAAAGAATATTTCTGTTTGAAAGGGAATTAAGCTCTCCTGAAAGAATTTTAAAGGTTGTGATATTCACAGTCTGATAAAGCAGCACCTTTAATGAAATTCTAATTAGCAATTTCATGCACTTTGCTATTAGTCATATCAGATTAGTGCACATTTTCACAGTCTCCCTTTAATTAAGTGCACTTATTCCGAGTTTCAAACACTTTCCTTATAAGATGAAAACTGTGCTGAAATGTTATTTAGTAAACAGAGGAAGTGTGAACGTGTAGGTGTGCCTGTGTGCATGGGGTGGACATTTGTAACTGTCTACAAATTCTGATACCCTTGGAGGGGGTGCACTCGGGTTTTCATTCCCTCTTTCTCCCATTCTCGGTGTTTTCTTGCTACTTCGAAGGGACCTATTCAAACCCTTAGCTCAAGTGCACATCATGTGTATTTTTTGCCTAAAACATATTTTCTGTATTTGCATATATGTAGTAGGCTTCTTTTTTCTTAAAACATCTTTTCTGTGTGTGTGTGTGTGTGGAGAGAGAGAGAGAGAGAGAGAGAGAGAGAGAGAGAGAGAGAGAGACTCTATACAATATACAATACTTAGCTTTAAAAATCTCCTCCGAAATGCAATGAACAAGCATTTGTCCATGTAACACCCCCACCCCCGTCACCTTCTGCAGGCACCTTCTCTCCTTGGAAAGCAGCAATGAGATTTCATTTTCCCTCCGTGCCATTAGGAAGCCCCAGCGAGGCGCAGGCAGCTGGCTTCGCGACCAGGATCCAGGGGGCACTCCTTTCATTTCAGACTCCACTTCTTCACTCCAGAGCCCAGCAGTCGCCTACCCCTGGGGTGCACACCCTGCGGACCCCTGAGGCCCCGACCCTCCCTCCCTTCCCTGACCCTCCCTCCCTCCCAGGCTCCTGCAAGGCTGCTCCCAGGCAGGGCCACGGCTTTGTGTGGGAATGAAGCTGATCTTATCTGCGTGGCTTTTTGTCAAGAGGAGAATTTTGTTGCCTGTTTTGCTCAGGGTTAGAGTGGTAATATATTAACTAATTGCTTGCATCTTTAACACATGTTCTCTTGTTGGTGTCATTCATTTATACTGTAGCATTTTTGACATTTTTAGATCCTCTCTTGGGAAGCTGGGGCCTCTTAGCCGTTCCCTCCATGAAGAGCGTTTGCCTAATGAGTACTGACTGATATCTCAATGAGGAGGAGATGGGTGCATCTATTCAGGATTGGGGTGTGTGTGCGTGTGTGTGTGTGTGTGTGTGTGTGTGTGTGTGTGTGTGTGTGTTTGTGTGTCTGTGTGTGTCTGTGTGTGTGTGTTTTAATTCATGGTCCACTTTGTCAAGTCATGTGTGAGCCATAATTTAAGCTAATAATTACCAGACATGAATTCAATGTACAATTGGTATCTACACTTTAAAAAAAAAAAAAAAAAGCCCTGAATTTTAATGCATTCAGAAAACGTTCACCTAGGGCCAGGCCGGGTCCAGCAGGCATATGGAAGCACTTTAAAAGTGATAAATGATTTGGAATCTACCCTGTCTACTGGTGTGCTTCTCAGGAAAGAAAATTAGAGCTAACAGGTGTTAGATAGGGAATGCGGGGCCATTTTAATAGAATTGTCAAAATGTTGGTACCAGATGTTGACATTAATGCACACAGCTCGGAACGTAACGCCGGGCCGCCATTTAAATGATTATTTGTTTAAATTTCAAGTCGCCGGCAGGAAATCCTTACTTTGTTCAGCACCTTTCTCCCTCCGCACCGTCCCCCCCGGCCCTCTCCCCAACGATCGGCATCAAAGTGCGGTGGCTGCCGGGCTCACATATGCGTGCTTTAAATAATCCATGCCTGTCAGATTTCATTTTTCCTTTTCAGATCTTACTCATCACATCCCCGTCGTCTCCAGCCTTGAAGTCGGCCTCGACGTATCCCTGTACAGAGAGAGAGAGGGGGAAAAAAAGTGATTTAAATACTGCCAGTTACAGGATAATTAATCTTTGAACTACTTGGGAATTTCAAATGTATAGAGCGGGTAATCTGCATGAACTTGTAATTGCTATGTATTTATACGCTATTGGCCATGTAATCACCAAGTCGTTACATGGTTATGGGAGCCTTGTAAATTACGGCGAGAGAGCGGAAAGCTAATGTCACCCCGGCCGCTGCGGAGAGTCCGTGCGGGAGCCGCTGGGATCCACCGAGTCCATCATTCGAAGGGTCCAGAAGGAGGGTATGTTTGCCTGCGGCCGTCCGGTCATTCGGACACTAGGAAATAGCAGGGGAGGGAGAGACGGGGGAGGCGGGCAGAGAGCAGCCTTGCTCGGCCGCTTTCCTACAAACACTGGGGTTGGTGTGGGCCATTTCTTGCGGCCGGAGGTGAAAGGTGATTAGAAAAAAAATCTCCAGGCCAAACCCAGCCTCAGTGCCACAGGCAGCTTTCTGCAGGGACTTGGGGAAGGCCCCAGGGTGAGGCCCGGAGCAGACCCTGAGGCAGATGGGTCCCCATTCAAACAGAAGCGCCATCTGCATCTTGCCCCCAGTTTCCAAAAGTAACCTGCTTCACGAGGAAACTGTGTGTGTACATGTGTGTTCCTGTGTGTGTACACATGTGTTCGTGTGTGTGCATGGGAGTGTTTGTGGGTGTGTCCTCAAAAGCCACACTGGACCACGTGACCCCTTTGGTTCTAAAGCCGTGGTCGGCAAACTGTGGCTCAAGAGTCACGTGCGGCTCTTTGGCCCTTGAGTGTGGCTCTTCCACAAAATACCACGGCCTGGGCGAGTCTATGTTGAAGAAGTGGCGTTAGAAGGAGTTTACGTTTAAAAAATGTGGCTCTCAAAAGAAATTCCAATCGTTGTCCTGTTGATATTTGGCTCGGCTGACTCTGATGAGTTTGCCGACCACTGTTCTGAAGCAGCCAGCCAAATGGGGGAGTCCCCTTCTCCCCTCTTGTGAGGTCCCCCCTTCCTCCCAAACTGGACCGCGGTGCCCTGGCCTTCACGGATGGGGCTCGCAGAGTCACGGCCTTTCTGAAGCTCCGAGAACAGAGCAAGGCGGCCGGGGCTCCATCCATGCTGGATTCCGGACTTTTCAGGGTCATAGCTTTCCTCTCCTCCCAGCCCTCCCTGGAGGTAGAAGATACCAGACCGCAACCTCAGAGGCTCTACGAAGGCCCGGCTGCTCCGCTGACCCACACGCAGCCCCTCGCCTGGCCCCAGACGGCTCCCCGACAATGTCCCCACCCGCTCAGGCCCGATGGCCGTGTGGCTCTGCATCCTCAGTGTCCAGTAGGATCCCCTCTAGCCACAAGTGGCTCTAGAAATAACTAACCAGAACAAAAGACTCGGTTTCCTGGTTACACTCGCTGGATTTCAGGTGCTCAGTAGCCCCACGGGGCTGGTGGCTGCCATGTTGGACAGCACCGCTATGGAACACGCCCCAGGTCCTTGGTCTAGGGCCGTACAGATTGCTCCGCTCCCTGTCCTGCTCCTTCCCTGCCAGGAGCCCTGGGCGGCGGGGGAGGGCGCCGCAGGGCAAAGCCAGAGAGGATGCCCTGAGCCCATGAAGAGGCTGCCTTGCCTTCCTCGGCCAGACCTCTCCTCACCGTCCCTCGCCCACGACGCCAAGGTCAGGCCCAGGGCCGAGTGTGCTGCCCAGACCTCACTGGGCACTCGCCAGGATGCCTGATGAGACCCCGCAGAGCCCTGGGAGACCTCTGGGGCTGGAGGCCTGGCGTGGCCAGTGGCCGGATCTGCTGGCCATCGTGGGTCACACAGGTGGCAGCCTTTCCCGGTCTCAGCCCAGGGTGTCATTCTGCCTCCCCGGGTAAGGCAGTCCAGGCCGGGTTGCTAGGGAGAGATTTTCACTGTTCATTATTAGTCGTTACTAGAGGCCCAGTGCACAAAATTCATGCCTGGGGTGGGGCGTCCCTCAGCCCAGCCTGCACCCTCTCCAATATGGGACCCCTCTCACAATCCAGGACTGCTGGCTCCCAAATGCTCACCTGCCTGCCTTCCTGATTGCCCCTAACCATTTCTGCCTGCCAGCCTGATCACCCCCTAACCACTCCCCTGCCAGCCTGTTTGCCCCTAACTGCCCTCCCCTGCAGTCCTGATCACCCCTAACTGCTCTCCCCTATAGGCTTGATCATCCCCAAATGCCCTCCCTTACAGGCCTGGTCCCTCCCAACTGTCCTTCCCTGCTGGCCATCTTGTGTCCACATAGGGCAGGATCTTTGACCACATGGGGCAGCCATCTTGCGTGTTGGATTGATGGTCAATCGGCATATTACTCTTTTATTAGATAGGATCTTTCATCACAGGTGCTGTCATTTGCTACTTAATGGATGTTAAATAGGACTCATCGTTGCAGCTGCTTTTCCAAAAATGCCTCCCCTATGCCAGACCAACTGCCTCTTCCATCCTCTTTGGATCCTCTGAGGGAGAAACTGTGTGACCCCACTTGACAGATGGGAAAGCTGAGGCTCAGATGGACTCACTGAAGGCCCCTCCCCCGAAAGGCCCCGTGGCTAGGCAGCAGGCGGTCAGGATCCAAACCTCGCCCCCTTCTCCTCTCCCCACACACAGGCCTGTCACCCAGCCTCCTCCGCTGCCTCTGCCTCCAACAGCGGCCAGGACCAAAGGCCCCGAAGGCCCTGCTCTGGAGGCCTGGGCCTGCTCATCCTCGGCGCGCCAGTCCCTCCTCTGCCTCCCTCCCCGGCCCTCCCCCTCTGAGCTGGTCTGCAAAAGGGCCCCCACTGTTCACTCATCCCAGGAGCCCGGCCTCCTTCGCAATGGGGCCAGGCCGCCTTTCCTCACAAGTGGAATGTGTTTTTGCTGAGTGTGAGCTGCGATAGCCAGTAAAACGTGACAGAAGCAACTGTATTCCAGTTCTCTCTCTCTCTCTCTCTCTCTCTCTCACTCTCACTCTTGCTCTCACTCTCAGAATCCTCCCACTGAATGATCCTAGGCTAGTCCGCTAGATAATGACAAATAAACGCCCAACTGTCCCCACACCCCAGCTACCCACCAGCCAGCCAGCCTCCGGCCAGCCTGACGCTGACCACAGACATGCGCAGAGAACCATCCTGAAGAAAGCCCTGCCTGGGGCCCAGTTCAATTTGCTAACCCACAGAATCTGAGAGAAACGGGGGCTACTCACTGTCTGTGAGCCGTGTGTTCCCCGAGAGCCCTCACTGCCTCGCACTCCCCAGGCCAGACAGTTTTTCTTTGGGGTCTCTGCTGTCCCTCGCGGCACCTCTCCCTCTCTCACTGCCCAGTTATCTTTGGGAGACCCTGCCATCCAGCCACCTGGCGAGATGCAAAAGCGCTCCTCTCCCGGTCCCTCAGCACCAGGAAACGCTGTGCTCACGCAGCCACTGACAAATGAGGGCTTTTGTTTTTAAAAGCCTAACTCCTTGGCCATCGGACCTGAGATGCATTCCCACTTTCGGTTCTGATTTTGGACCAAACCGCAAAACCTCCCACATCCCCTGAGAAGCTTGCTTTTCGTTTCTCTCCTTCCCCGGCCAGGCACCCAGAGGAAAACGCTCAGCCCTCCCAAATCCGCGGGCAGCCAGCGGGGCCGACGGACGCTCACCCACCCCAGCCTGGGTTTCCCCCTCTGGCTCCATGCATCCCAGGACTCCCCACGCTGGAGCGGGACCACGTGGGAACTCCTGCAAGGCCGGCGTCAGAGAGCCCCTGCCACGTTTCGCGCAGCTGGGAGTGAGGCGCTAGCAGCTGGGCCGTGGCCACGCTGGGCCGTTGCAGCAATCCCCGGAGCCTTGGGGAAATGTCCCGTCGCTCATGCTCTGGCTCTTATGGTCTTGCTCTAGAGATGAGCCTCCCTGAGCACGCCACACTCCACATTTATTCCATAAGCAGGTCGGAGGCACCTACTGTGTGCGAGCGAGACTTGCAGGGATGCAGGGAGGGAGGGAACGAGGCCTGAGCGAGGAAAGAGCTGACCCACCGGTGGACAGGGAGCAAAATGACGCAAGACGTTGAAGGGCAGAATAAAATTGGCCACGAATAAAGAGAGAGTAGCTGGTATCTGTGGGCACTCCGTGGTCGGCAAGCACTCTTCCTATGGCGCTAACGTGCACGAGTCATCCAATCCTTACACCTGTCCTAGGATGAGGGCACCGTTTAACCCGTCCCACTTTACAGATGGGAAAACGGAGGCACAGAGAGGCTGAATAATACAGGCAGCCCTCTGCTGCATTCCTGAACATACACGTGAGGATGAAATGCATGGACGATGCCTAACAGGCGGATGTGTTAGAAATAAACTCCCTTTCCCAAATGTGAAACATCGACCACAGCTCCGAGGTTTAAGAATGTACACCTGATTATAGCAACCTTAAACACGATGGATACGTCAAAATGATTCAAACCCTGAAATATTAAACATAAAGGTCATTTCTCCCACCGCATGCCTGACCCGAGGACGGGCCGGAAGAGGCGTTTGTAAAGCACAATGAGCCCGTTCCAACCTGGGTCAGAGCGTCTGCTGGGAGGAGGCGGAGCTGCAGAGCAGAGACCAGCCCAGCTCTGAGCATGCTCCTGAGCCACAGGCTTGTGCCTGGTGAGCCTGGCTGAGGCGGGGAGCTGGCAAATGGAATCTGACCTTTCGTAGTGGGTATAACTACGCTAGTCACTTAACCTCCCTGAGTCTCCGTTTCTCAGCTTAGCCTGGAACCATGGAGAACTGCTTCCCAGGCCTCCTGCACTTTCTGGAAGGTTCCAGGAGAACAGGTAGTGAGTGAGTTCCGTGAACTGCTAAGCCCCTAGCGCCCAGGCAGGCCTCTCAAAGCATGGTCCAGGGAACTGCAACATCAGCATCACGTGGAAAAGCATTAGAATGCACATTCTCAGGCCCAACCCTCCTGAATCAGCATCTCCGGATGCAGGGCCTGGGGATGTCTCTGGCAATCCTTGGCATGGAAATGTCTGAGAACTACCACTGGAAGTGATGCCAGCTCCCGGGAGAGGCTCAGAGAATTATGTGGTCCCTGGAGAATTATGGGGAGTGCCCTTTTCTTTCTCTAAAGTATCTCGGAATGGATGACAAATCACATGGTCCCCACACACGTCTCACAGGAGCCAGCTTCCGAAGAGATGGAGAATTACCTTATCACCATGGAGACAAGATACAAAAGGGAAGGAAGGCAGGAATGAAGACAGGTGAGCAGGCTTTCGCCAGGAGCTGCCTTTTGGGGAACTAGAAACAACTAGAATTAGAGATCCCGAGCACAGGCACCCAGACCTCCGTGGCCCAAAGGACCCCTGGCTAATGGGGCCATTTCTAGGTCAACAATCATGCCATCTATAAATGCTGGCCCAGCCCGCGTGGGTCAGCGGTTGAGCATTGACCTATGAGCCAGAAGGTCACAGTTCAATACCTGGTCAGGGCACATGCCTGGGTTGCAGGCTCATTCCCCAATGTGGGGTGTGCAGGAGGCAGCCAATCAATGATTCTCTCTCATCATTGATGTTTCTCTCTCTCTCCAGCTCCCTTCCTCTCTGAAATCAATAAAATATATCTTTAAAAAATAATTAAAAAAAAATAAGTGCTAGGGTCACTCACTGGTCCCCTCACGCTCACAGAGCCTGTGCGTGGCCTCAGAATTCAGCTATACCCAGCACTCCACGCAGCTACTAATTTCCAGACCTGACTCAGTCCATCCGCCTTCATCCTGGAGATGAGCAAACTGAGGCCCAGACAAGTCCCCCAAGGCCCACCGCGAGTTTGTGGATCAAGAAGTGTTTCACGCTCACATTTCCTGGTTGTTTGTAGTCACGTGCTGCCTGACAGTCATCACCCGAAGAAAGGAGAGGAGTCTGGGGGAAGCCAGTCTGAGCCTTGGGGACAGGAACCTCAACTTGCACCTACCGGACAGAGAGCACCCATTTTTCAGACAAACAAACAGAGGTGCAGAAAGGTGAACTGGCCTGCCATGGTGGCAAAGGGGACCCTCATCTGGACTCCCCTGGCCCCACGGGGTCTTTGGGTATTTCCTTCGAGGGGCAGGTTGCCCCTCAGACTTAAGGAATCTCCCCTGCTCACTGGCCTGAAATCCTTGTCTTAGGCGTTCATTCCTCTGGGTCTGAGGACAACGTGGTTCTCTCAGAGTCTCATCCGTGAAACTAGCGCCCTTCTTTGCAAACGTGAGCCGAGAGTAAGGTCATCCCACACCGGGGTCCTTTCTTTTTAGTCAAAATGATGCTCTCCGTCGATTTCCTTTTTTAAGTAACTTTAATGCATGTATTGTGAAAGAACACATCACATTATGAAAGAACACACCACATTGGAAAGCGAAAGCCAGTTTTACATAAAACCAACAGGTAACTTGCAAATTATAGAAATGTTCCTCATAGTAGTAACTCCAATCAGCTCAGCATGACACTCAGTGGGAGACACGCACTCCAGGAGGGAGGGGGCTGGGACTAAGGCTGCACAAGGGAGAGGTCTGGACGTGACCTCAGTTTCTTCAGCTCTGCAGTGAGGCTGAGCGTGACTATCCTTTCCTCCTAGGGCCCTCCGTGGTCGGCAGACTGCGGCTCGCGAGCCACATGCTGCTCTTTGGCCCCTTGAGTGTGGCTCTTCCACAAAATACCACGGCCTGGGGGAGTCTATTTTGAAGAAGTGGTGTTAGAAGAAGTTTAAGTTTAAAGAATCGGGCTCTTAAAAGACATTTCAATCGTTGTACTGCTGATATTTGACTCTGTTGACTAACGAGTTTGCTGACCACAGTTCTAAGGTACTCAGAAGGACGATTAATTGGCACTGTGGCCATTCGTGAGCTTCACAACCAGTGGCATTGCCCAAAATTAAACGCTCAAGATCATTTTCCCAGCTCTCCCCAAAGTGAGAGGCTGCCAGTCCTGAGCAGAGGGAGGTAGCACACGGGAGGTGTTGTCCAAGGAAACCTTGTTGTGTGTGTGTCTTAGCAACAAGTAAACATCAAACAGAGGAAATAAAAACAAGATCATCAAGACTAGGGAGAAGAAAGCAGGAGTGTGCAGGTCATAACCGATCACCTCATTGGCCTACTTCAGCTGCAGATTTAATGTGGAACTTCCTGGTAGCGAAAGAGAAAAGGGAACGTGTCCGTTATGAAGGAGGAAATTTTAAAAAAAGCATTTTTCAGCTTCTCCAGGAGCCAAGGAGCTGAAAATTCTAGTCTTGATTTTTTATTTTTTTTTTAATCAACTTCTCACACAAGATTTCAAATAGGGTCACTAAGTGACAAGGGCCGCATAGTCTCCCTCCGCCATCCTGCAGATCCCGGGGCCACTTCTGAGCCTGACCGTGCAAACTGGGTACTTTGGGATTCCTGCTCCCTCTCTTTCGCTTTGGGACAGTTTCTGCAGTGTGCACAGTAGGAAGCGTGCTAAACAATTCCAGCCCCGGGCTGTGTGACCCCTGGCAGAGACTAGCAACCCTTGGCAACGCTTCATCTGGCGGGGCAGCGACTCAAAATCATTTTAGAATTACAATCCCATCAGAAATGCTCCCCAAGCAATACTGGATGGAAAAAAAAAAGGCAGGATGCAATACTGTAGACGCAGCCTGATTTCCTCTGTATGAAAGAAGTCTACAGACGAAGCCTTCGCCAGTTTGGCTCAGTGGATACAGGACTGGCCTGCCTACCGAAAGGTCCCGGATTCGAGTCCAGTCAAGGGCAAGTCCCTCGGTTACAGGCTCCTCCCTGGCCGGGGGCCCTGGTTGGGACAAGTGCAGGAGAAAACCAATTGATGTGTTTCTCTTACATGGATATTTCTTTCTTTCTTTCCCTCTTCCATGCTCTCTAGAAATCAATGGAAAAATACCCTCAGGTGAGGATTTAAAAAAAAAAAAAAAAAAAAAAGATGTCCACAGATGAATACAGAAGCCAAAACCAGGGTGCAGAGTAGGAACCTAGGACAGGTACCCTTCTGTCTGGGTTCCATTCGGACTCCCACAGCGGCTCATCTGTGTGGCCTTGGGCAAGTCATAACCTCTCTGCGATCTTTCCTCAACTATACAATGCAGGCAATGAGTGCCCACCTGGGGGCATTGTGAGGAGCAGTGAATTAATATGTAAAAGGCACTTATAATGTACCTGGCACCCTGAGCACTTAGTGTGTGTGTGTGTGTGTGTGTGTATTTAGTGTGTGTGTGTGTGTGTGTGTGTATTTAGTGTGTGTGTGTGTGTGTGTGTGTGTGTACGCTCATGCACGTAAGTGGCCACTGCAGAAAAGTCCAAAAGGAAAAAAATCCAAAACACTAAATGCCATCTGACGGTGATTTTCATTTGCGTCTTTATGACTTTCTTGACTATTCCAATGCTTTTCTTTATTTTCCTTTTCTACTCAGGGAGGGGGGGGAAACTCTGCGTTTGACTTTCATTATCTGCCCTATCGGAAACACGAGCTTTGTTCAACATACCTCCCGGGTCACCGAGAGGTCTGAAGGGGCCAGGGAGCTCAGAGCCTTATGAGCTGGAAAACCTGTGCCCCATGGAGCCACCTGCACAGCCACACAGACCCTCCAGCCTGCAGTGCTCCGGGTCCCGTTCCGGAGGGGGGGGGGGGGGGCAGAGCTGCATCTCCCACACACTCCGGCCCAGGGGGGCTGCTCCCCTCTCTCAGGGCAGTCCCTTCCGAGCCCCTGGAGCAGGAAGCACGCCTCTCCCCACACCCATCCAATGCTCACCAGCCCTTCCGGTTTAAAAGCTGGGGGTCCTTCATCATCCCCTTCGTAACAGAAAGAATATCTTTTCTGCACCCCCACCCCTACCCCAACCCAGCTTCTGACTGTTTTCCATTAAGTTCGGGGATTTCTTTTTAAATGTGCAGGGGTCCCCTTCTCTGAGCATTTATCCCGCCACTTGGGGGCTATCTGGGGCCGGGCCCCTTCCCCAGCTCCCCGACCCAAACCCCTCTCCGGAGAGGAGAGCTGGAGAACACCAAGCGCTCTGCCGGGCTTCCCCCCATTTTCCCTCTGCGTGCTCTCCCCCTCAAAGCAAACTCGGCATCTGAAGCGAGATATCCCGTATATTTATGGGAGTTTAATAACTCCTTCCATTAATAACACAGACAAACTAATTTACCCAAACGTGTCTGTTTTAAACTCCGGGAACAAAGGGTGGGAGGAGGAAAATCAATCTTTCCTTTGTACTTGAGCCACTGACCCGTGGAAGCCTTGAAGATCATTTCTTTAAGGAATTGTGAGGAGTTATTTAACTACAAACAGCAGCTACCTTCCCATTCCAGCTGCGTAATCAAGCATAATAAATTAGAGTTTTAAAAAAAAAAAGTTGTCTCCATTTTTTTTTTTTTTTTGAATAACCGAAAATCCTTCCTAGCACTTTGACAAATCGGCTCCGTGGCCAGCACCTGGGCACTTGGCTTGCACCGAAGCTGGTTAAGCCACCCCGAACCTTGGGAGACAGGCCCCACCTGGGGCTGCTGGGAGAAAACACCCAGGTTTGACCGAAGGCTGGGGCTGGATGGAGCTGCGGGTGGTACCCCCGTAGGGCCCTGGGCACCCTGCTCTGGGGGGCAGTCCCTAAGGGGGGCAGTCCCCCGCCTTCGCCCAGAACGCCCACCCCAGCGAAGGCCGGGCCCCCGAGCAGGAGCAGCCCAGGCTGGCCCCGGCGCTGGCCAGCATACCTCCATACAGGCCGTCGCGATCCACTCTGATAAAAATCAGTCTCCGTGGGCCCTGCAAGAGTCAAAGGCCCTTCTTAATCAAATGATCAACTATTCATTTTGAAAGCTTGACTGGTTCAATTAAGATCACAGGCAGGAGACGGGCTGGTCAGATTACCCTCCTCTCCAGCCGGCCTGGCCGGTCGCCGGCCCCAAGGCCTGCCTCTGGCCGGCCCACTCCCGGGATGGCCCCAGCGCCCCGCCACCCGCGGTGAAACCTGACCGCCTTCGCGGCCCCATCGGCTCCCGCCTCTTCCCGGAAGCCTTCCCTGCCTGCGGGGCCGGCCGCCGCGGCTCGCCTCCCTCCGAATCCCGCAGCCACGTAGCGGGTCCCTTCCCGGGGGACTTGACCGTGGTCACCCTCCAGCGCCCGTCACCTTCTGTGCAGTCAGGCTGCAAGCCCGCAGGAGGGGGCTGCAGCACCCACGCCCGATCACGACTGGGGGGTGGGGGCGGGGGTCCTTTCTCACCCCCGTGGGTTGCCTTCCAGAAGGTCATGTGCGAGTCACCCCTTTGGCATCCAGAACGTGCGCTTCCATTGCTTCCAGAACAACAGCGCTCGGAGATGATGCAATGAGGCTCCGTGGCGGCCACGTCCCAGGCCAGCCCGCAGCATCCCATTCTGCAGCCAGTTCCGCAGTGGCCGCCCACGGGGAGCTGGGGGGGGGGGGGGAGGGTGTTAGGGGCCAGCCCGGGGACTTGACCCCCTTCCCGCAGAAGGGAAATGCTTTGGTGGGAAGCACACACGCCTCCCCACCCCCCCATCCGTCCCCGGCCACAGCGGCTGGCAGGGCCCGGTCAGAAAGGGGGCGAGCTCTGGGCACCTCTCCTCCTGCTTTCTTCCCCTCATCAAGCCGGCCTGGTGGCACCTGTAAAAAAAGGGGGGGCCTTAGGAAACCCCAGGTGGCCAGGACCTGCCCCTGGCAGGGCCAGCTGCCTGCAGTTGGGGCCACAAGGGTGGGGCTGGGGATACAAGCTTGGGGAACACGGGGCGGGGCCTCCACCCCGGGTCTGTGGACAGCTGCCCTGCCCGCACGCCCAAGCCCAGCCCTCGGACATGGCGTCTCCGAAAGGCGTCATGTTAGTCAGAGAAACGGCAGACACCCTGTGCTCCCACGTCGTCACCTTCACTTGGGCTCTCACTCACCCTTCTGTCCCGGCACCGGGCCTCCCTCCACACCCCCAGGCTCAGAGCACACGGTCAGATAGTGCTGGGACCCTCTGCGCTCCACCCTTATGGTCTCCTGTCACCCGGAGTTTCTAGTTGTGTGTGGGTGTGTGTGTGTGTGTGTGTGTGTGTGTGTGTGGTGTTTAAATCCTCACCTGAGGATATTTGTCCATTGATTTTTTTTAGAGAGAGTGGAAGAAAGAGGGAAAAAACAGAGAGAAATATCGACGTGAGAGAAACACAGCTATTGGTTGCCTCCTATACACGCCCTGACCAGGGCCAGGGAGGAGCCTGCAACTGAGGTGCCTGCCGTTGACTGGAATGGAACCCTTCGGGCCACAGGCCGAGGCTCTAACCACTGAGCCAGACTGTAGGACGCTGTTTTTTGAAACACTGATCTGAAAGGAATAGAGCGATTTCGATCTTCCCAGCGGTTCACCCGCCCCCTTGGAGCTCCTCGTTCAGAGCATGTGCCCTCACAGACCATGGCATGTCATGTTCCCTCTGATCAGCGACCAATAGGCCAGCCCCACGTCGGCACTGCGTGTGCTTCTTAGAAAGGACTCCACCCCACAGGCCAGGCCCACCCTGTCTCCAGTTCACGTGACCCAGGACACCTCTTACACCAGCCCCTTCGCGCCAGGGAGGTGGGCCCACCCGCGGAGGGGAGGCGGAGGCAGGGGGGTGGGGACCTGCTCCTGGTGGGAGCCTGGCACAGGGAGCTCCCCGGGCCTCCCCGCCCCGTTTCTGCCCCACTTCTGCACACGGCATGTCAAAGCCCACTTAAGGCGTTCAAGCATATAATCAAATTTCAGTAATGAGTTATTAATTAAGCAGGGGCAACCAATTCTCTGCTAACTGCCTCATAAACAATCGACAGGAGATTTGTGAATTTTGACTTCCTGACACTATTAAACAAATCAATATTAGGTTTCAGACACGGCGATGCAGACGGTTTTCCCGTTATTTGGCAGCCATCTGCCCGGAATACTAATGAGAGCATTAAGAGCCGGAGATTTCGCGTGAGTTCCATCAAAAAGATCCCTATCTGCGGGGAATTGGGGCCTGATTTGCATGGAAGAAGCCTTTGCTTTCGGAGGTACAATTTTCCCTCAATATGTCACTCATTAGTATTTATACAGGCGCTGGGCAGCGGACCGGCCACCAGGCGTCAGAGGGAGCCGCCGGGGCCCCGCTGGAGAGAGCTGGGAACAAAGCAGCCCGTTTATTTATATACTTCGCGGACTGGTTAATTTATAGCTAGCCTAACCCATGGAAAACTTGGGTCTAAGCATCCAGCCAAGCTTCTTACTTAGCCTTTTATTTATTTATTTATTTTTTAAAACGAACTGTTTGTGCCAGCGCAGAAACAGCTCAGGACACGAGGGAGAGACGGCGTTGGGCGAAATCTGGGCGAGCTCTAACGCGACAAGAGGTGGCCGTCTGCGTCATCGTCCCCCGACCTTTTCCCCTTCTTCCTCTTCTCTCTGTTTCCCCGTGGGGCAGCACGGAACACGCCTTGTAGGGACAAGGAGGGGAAGGCAGCTCTGTTTATGGGAGGGAGGGAGGTTGTGCCGGCAGCAGTGAGGCCGAGGTCCTCCCGTCCTTCCTCCTGCACCCCGGGCCCAACGAGGGGGATCTTATTCCAGGGGTCACTTCGCAGGGGTGACCCATCCACTCCGTGGCCTCCGGGCTTAGGCTGCCAGGAAGGTGTCAGTTGGAGCCGACCTGAAGCTTTAAGGATATTAAGGATAGGGACTAACTCAGCGATAAGGACCCTGTCCAGGGAGGAGAGGCAGAAGGGCCCTCCTTGAAGCCAAAAACAAACAAACAAACAAACAAACACTCCACAGCTACGTATGTGCGCATGCGCATACACAGATATCTAAACACACACCTAGTAGGTCTTTACAGAGCTTCCCTGACATGTGCCAAGATGCTCTATATTCCAAACTTTAATTTACATGCAGTATTTCAGAAGGGTAGCCGCGGGGATGTCCTACTTCTCTGTTTACTGGAATAGGTAAGGGAAGAGGAGACAGGGGCCCATCACAAGGTGGGCATTTGTTTTATGTTGGGCCCATTCCCACATGCTCTCTTCTTTGCCTCCCACCGCACCGTGAAGCAGACCCTGTGAACATGCTGTGCTTACCTTACCCAGAGGCTCCCAGCGTGTGGCCAGGTTGTTCTGGGGCCGGCTGACTGGGTTATCACCCCACCCCCCCCTCTGCTCTGGCTTGCTGTGAGATGTCTCCATTTGTCAGGCAGGATCTCTATTAATCTCGTCCAAATAAATGTCTTATTTCGTTTTTCCATTTAAAACCAGCAAGTAGAACAACACCCAAGGTTGACCATATAGACGGTTTACTTAAGGACAGAAATTTCCTTCTCTCTTTTGTGGAGTTATAACTTGGCATTCAAATTTTATTTTGTTTTTAAATATATTTTATTTTATTTATTTATTTTAAATATATATTTTATTGATTTTTTTTACAGAGAGGAAGGGGGAGAGAGATAGAGAGCCAGAAACATCGATGAGAGAGAAATATCGACCAGCCACCTCCTGCACACCCCCTACCAGGGATGTTCCCGAAACCAATGTACATGCCCTTGACCGTAATCAAACCTGGGACCTTTCAGTTCACAGACCGATGCTCTACCACTGAGCCAAACCGGTTTCGGCTTGGTGTTCAAATTTTAAAATAGCCATATTATCTTTGCCGTCAGCACCTCCTGGTTCATCAGCACTATCAGTCGGAAGTTACTATAGACTGCTAAAATAACTCAAGAGACAATTCAGGCACTGCCTCTGTTCCCCACCAGTCTTGTATTCTTCACCATGAAAGGGCAACCTAGAGACATGTTGTGTATTTAAAATACCGTATTTCCCCGAAAATAAGACATCCTCTGAAAATAAGACCTAGCGCATGGAAAAATAAGACATCCCCTGAAAATAAGATCTAGCGCATCTTTGGGAGCAAGAATTAATATAAGACACTGTCTTATTTTCGGGGAAACAGGGTATATTCGTTCGGAGCACTGGCCACATGCCCACGGACTACTTGAACACTCAGTGTTGATATTTCCAAATCCCTATTCTTGTTTGACACAATGTCAGTCTGTAAATATGATTTCTGAACAATAGGAGCTACTCTAATTAGTTTAAGCAGAAATGGATTTATTAAATAGCTCACAAAACCTCCGGGAGAGCTAGAGAACCAGATTTGGATGCTGCAGAAGAAATACCAGCCCACACCATGGGATTGCTATACCGTAAAACTCACTGATCAGAATCTATGATATGGAACAATGGACTCCACAAACACCACCATAGCCAGCACCAAGCACAGGTGCTCCACTCCACTCACCCTCACATCTGATCTTCCTGAGCATGACTACCAACTTCTATTGCTCACTTTACTCCGAGACTTGCATGGGGCAGAATTGAGATCCTATGCGGAATCCTGGCTGCAAGGGAATCTGGGAAATACAGTTTTGTTTTTGCTCTTTAGCTCCCAAAAAGATACCCTAGAAGGAAGCTGTGATGAGTAATAAGTGAGCCAATCTACAAAATAGCCATAGGAATGCTGGTCATGGGTTTTCCTTTTTGAAAAACAAACCCATGCACTGAGAGGCTCACAACATACCTACCCTCTGTAGATGCTGAGATAATACTTTCACACCTCTAATCTAATGTAATTCCCACAAAAACCCCCTCAGCTAAATATCTGTGATCTTATCTACAGATGAGAACACTGAGGCTTAGACATATTAAAAAACTTTTTTTTCAATGCAAGTTGGGGAAAAGTAGTACTTGAAACACAGAGTTTATTCTTATGTTATCATTTATTAATTACTAGAGGCCCGATGCATAAAGATTTGTGCAAGAATGGGCCTTCCTTACCTTGGCCCCCGGCACTGCCTTCACTCCAGCCAGAGCCGTCTTTCCACCTTCCTAGGCTGTCCAGAGGCCTGGAGCAGCTGGAGCAGCTGGGCAAGGGCTCTCGGATCCTGCATATGCAAATTAACCCACCATCTTTGTTGGGTTGATTTGCATACTCACTCCTGATTGGCTGGTGGGCATTGCAAAGGTATGGTCAATTTGCATGTTACTCTTTTATTAGTGTAGATCACATGTGTCAAACACAAGGCCCGAGGGCCAAATCCAGCCCACCACGCCTTGCAATGTGGCCCGCACCTCGCTGTCATCACTGCACTCCGCTGTCAGTTTATGACATTGTCAGTTTATGACTGTTCAGTAAACCATTCGGCCCGCGATTTAGGCTGGATTTTAGATTTTGGCCCCTTCCCTGATTGAGTTCAACACCCCTAGTGTAGATTGTATTCTTTTCCATATATAAGCCTATTTTTGCCCACCCTGTATTTCACAGATAGGAAATGGCGTTGCTGAGCTTGCTTGGCTTGTCAACAAAAGAGACACTATAGTGAAAAGATCACAAAAACTCACCCAAATTGAGTGACTTTAAGTGAGTTTTTTGACTACCCTAAGCCTCACACTATTCAGTTGAAAAATGGAAAGAATTTTAGTTCATAGGTGAAGTAGTAAGAATTGAATAACATAACATATGAATGTCATCTAGCTTCAGATCCAGAATATATCTAAAATAAGTGTAAACTAAATGTATGAAGAAATTTAGGAAAACAAACAAAAAGAAAGGATGTCCTAACTTTTCACTCCCTGACAGCCCCCTTCTTTGGCTGAGAGGGACAGGACCTACTAGGTAATCTGCCTCATGCAGGAAGGCCTCATGTCCAATAGCTCAGTGCTCAAATAGGATTATGTGTGCGGGGGAAGGGAACCTTTTATACCAGTAGTGGCAGTGGCTCGCTTTAAAAACAGGAGGCCTGTTAGCACTCAGGCTTAATTAAACGGGTTTCTTGATGAATCTAGTGTGACAGGGACCAGCACTGCTAACACGCATGTGCTCCAGGCGTGCCCGGGGGAGACAGAGAAAAGGGCATTGGAAGGACTGCTGCTGAGGTTACTCAGTGGATCTCCCTAATGCTTCTGTGATGATGTCAGCCAAACTTGGAATTCCTTTTCCATCAGTTTTGGCGGATGGGTCATGCTTCTTTGAATGTGACCCTACATAGACGGGTCACAGAGGGGTTGACTTCTATTTGGGTTACACTAATTTTTAAAATCCTGACCAACAAGGCAATGGTAGCTGCCCTTTTTAATGGTTCATACCTCAGGGGTTTGGGGCCCTCAGAGGGAGGGGGTAGACAAAAATCCTGCAGGAAATCTCTGCCTTCATTTGTTCACCAAGCACTGCATGTAGATAAAATACAGAACATGTGACAAACACAGATACATGCACAACCATTTTCCCTCTTCGTATTTAAAATTGTTAATTACACAAGTAATACGCCTAATTCTTGTTCCAAAAGGTTCAGAGTTAAAGACACCTCAGCATTCATTTCATTCAAAAAGAATAAAATAATGCTTACTGAGTGCTTACTATGTCCCAGACACTATTCTAAGTACCTTGAATGTATTAAATTATATTTTCCTCCAGACAACCCTAGGGAATGCTTCTATTATCAACATTTCACATGCAAGAAACCTGGGGCACAGGGAAGGTAAGAGCTTGCCTGAGATTACACAGCTAGCATGTTGTAACACCATGACATGTAGATGGCAATCCCATGGCCTCCCCAGAGAAGAGGCTGCTGTCCCTCTGCTGTGACACTCCCCGGATATTTTTCTACATGTTTCCATACCCAGAAAACCTACACAATGCTTGTAAGTTAAGCATGTTGTACATTCACAGGGCGATTCTCAAAGTGTGGTAAGAAATTCTAGGCCCGGGACCCAACAATCTGTGTTTTAACAGGCCTTCTGGGTGATTCAAATGCAGGCTGAGGTTTGAGAATCACTGTATTAATGGTGTGCAATGGTATGCCAAAATGTAGATCCCCCCAAATAGGATTAAGTGTGTAAGAATCTCATTAAGGGGCCCTAACCGGTTTGGTTCAGTGGACAGAGCGTCGGCCTTCGGACTCGAGGGTCCCATGTTCGAGTCCAGTGAAGGGCATGTACCTTGGTTGTGGGCACATCCCCAGTGGGAGGTGTGCAGGAGGCAGCAGATAGATGTTTCTCTCTCATCGATGTTTCTAACTCTCTATCACTCTACCTTCCTCTCTGTAAATATCAATAAAACATGTTTTTGTGTGTGTGTGTTTTTTAAAAGAATCTCATTAAGAGAATTTTTTTGTATGACAGGTTACGGGGCAGGAGCTATGCAGGAAGGGAACAGAGAGGAAATAGGAGGGATTCTGGGAAAACCATCAGACTACCATGCAAGTCTGACCCAGAGGAAGAGAAGGGGAGAAGTTAGGAGGAAGCTGCCCAGACTGCCGTTGGGGAATTCGTGAGTTCAAAGTTGGCGAGGAGGGGGTTGGTGTTACTAGTCTTCCCACACCCAGTCATTGGACAGGAGTGGCCCCCGGAAACATGGCCTTGACTCAGACACAGCAATAGACTCCAAAGTGCGACAGGGAGGCTCCTTCGTCACTCAGGGATGCTACCAGGAGGTTCGTGGAGCGCATTCTTGTGGCCACCACACAATATGCTTGTTTACTTGACTCAACAATCTGTTTAGAAATCTTTCTCCTTCCAAACCTATTGATCTACTAACTCATTTTTGTAATCCTCACCTGATGATGTGTTTATTGATTTGAGAGAAAGAAAAGGGGAGAGAGAAAGAGAGAGAGGGAGAGAGAGAGAGAGAGAGAGAGAGAGAGAGAGAGAGAGAGAGAGAGAGAAACATCGATTGGTTGCTTCCTGTATGCGCCCCACTGGGGGTCAAACCCATAACCGAGGTATGTGCCCTGACCAAGAATTGAACCAGTAGCCTTTTGGTGTGTATACCAACTGAGATGCTCCAGGCAACTGATCCAGTAGCCTTTTGGTGTGTATACCAACTGAGATGCTCCAGGCAACTGATGCACCTGGCCAGGGTGATCTGCTAATTCAATTTAATGGATGCATCATATTCTGCTGTTTGTGTAAGCATCCCTCCATTGCCAGACATTTAACTTATTTCCAATGTGTTTGCTATGTCACACAGTCTTCAATATTCACTGCATTATGTATACAAAGGAGTCACCAAATAAAGTTGCTAAACCCCAGTGTGTGTGTGTGTGTGTGTGTGTGTGAGCTCGCACGCGCTACATTTTAATAAGCACTGCCACATTTCCCTCCAAACTGGCTGCACCAATTTATATTCCCATGAACAGAAAAGTGATGAAAGTAACCATTTCCCCACACCCCAGCCGAGCCAAGATAACATCAAACATTTCATTTTGCCTATCTGATGAGTGAAATGATGTCTCATTGTTGTTTTAATTTGCATTGCCCTGATTACTAGTAAGATTGATCACATTTTCATATATTTATTGGCCATGTGCATTTATTTCCTCTGCGAATTGCTTATATCCATCTATAATAATAAAAGTGCAATATGCTAATTAGATCAGACGTCCTTCCTATCGGACAAAGCCGTGGCTGGTGGGGGCCGAGGCCAAGGCAGAGGTGGCAGAGGCAGAGGTGGTGGCAGAGGCCCCGGCCATCACTGCAGTGGGACAGAGGAGGGTCGGCTCCCTTTTTCACTGTCCTCTGCCATTTGCTTTCCATCTTGCTTTCCAATGAACAAATACTGAAACCACTTTGCATGTTTTCATGATACATGGGTCCTTGTACACAAACGGGGTAAGAACCAGGGGATTCTGTGGACTGTGGGCTCCAGAGAGCCCTCCCCATCCTCCTCTGCGCCCCCCCCCCCACTCCCCACCACCCCACACCACTGCTGCAGAAGACAGAGGGGCTGAACTCCATTCCCTGGAGCTCCCGGCCTGCCCCAACGGGCTGCCACAGATCCTGCAAACATCAGCCCCGCCCAGGAGGGTCCCAGCCATCCCCCAGGCAGGTCAGCTGAGAGGGTCTCACCCTAGCGATGCGGCATCCACGAAGGGCCATCTAAGGCGGGAAGGTGGCAGGGCTTGACCACCAGTTCTCCTGGCTCCTTGGAGGCACCGAGGCAAATCAGGAACCCTCTCTGAGCCTCGGCGTGCTCATCACCTAGGGCTTCTGTGGCAGGGAGCCCAGTGCAAATGCAGCCCCAACCCGGAGATGAGCACAGGACACGCCCATGATGTGACGTGAGTCACTCTCACCAGCTGTCTCCGTGGAGAGAAGGAGGTGGGAGCACTTTGGAGAGAAGGCGCCTCCAATCCTAACCTGACACAAGAGCCCTGGGCCCGGGCTCTGCCCACAATGCACCTCCGCAGCCCTGGCTGCAGAAGACCCTGATGGGGGCCTGGGACTCCCCCTCAGTGCTGTCCCCAGGGGAGCCTGCCACTCGCCCGGCACCCTGGCCAGCCCTGCGTGGCACCGACTCCTGGGTGTCCTGCTGCCCGCCTTAAGTATGTGACACCAATTACCTTTCATGCATGTGACCTGGGGGAGCTGCGGGGCGGAGACCCACAGCCATGCCTCCTGCAGGAACGCATGGCAGCCTTCGAACCCCGGTGCTTTCCAAGTGGAAAGAAATGTGGCGCTTTCTGTCTCCTCGGGGGGGAAAGAAGATTTGCGAAACCCAAAGAAAATAACTCCTGAGGCGGAGGCTCGCACGGTGCCAAGTTTGTGACACGAAGGAAGGCGCTCCCAGAAAGGAAGCTCTGATTAAGACGGACAGCTCCGCGCCACTCCCGGGCCGGGGCAGGCAGGCATAGCTCTGGGACAGGGAGGCAGGCTCCACCCGCCGGCACATGAGCCCGGGCCGGGGGACACACCTGACTGCTGTGATGGATTCCCCCACTTGTCTTTAATTACCTAATTCCTCACATCTGTGGGGCCCTGCAGCGCTCACAGCACACCCATCCTCTGGCTCTAGACTCACACCCACCCCTCGGGGGAAGAGTTGCTTGGGTCCCCATTCTGTGCACGGGAGAAAACGAAGCTCGTTTCTATTCGAGACTATGACAGCGGTCGGCAAACTGCGGCTCGTGAGCCACATGCGGCTCTTTGGCCCCTTGAGTGTGGCTCTTCCACAAAATACCACGTGCGGGCGTGCACCTACAGTGCGATTGAAACTTGGTGGCCCATGTGCAGAAGTCGGTTTTCGGCCCTCAAATGAAATTTCAATCGCTGTACTGTTGATATTGGGCTCTGTTGACTAATGAGTTTGCCATCCACTGGGCTATTAGAAGGCATGTATCCTTCCCACTGCATGGTGGGGCCTTCCCCATGAACACGCATGCCTTCCCTCACCCTCCTGAAAATGTAGCCCCTGCTTGTGACAAGCAGAACTCACCAGGGTTGTGATTGCAGGTTGTGTGGGTGATTTGGGTACCCTGAGGACAGTGTCACAGGCTGCCTGACATTCTTCACAACAGCTTCCTGTCCCTGCCAAACGCTTAAATCTGAGGGACCCCTCTAAGGTGCCTATACTTCCTCCAACTTTTCACCTGGAGATGCACCAGGAGCAGGTGTCACACCCTACAAGGGGTTTTGGCCATCTAGGCTATCCACTCTTGAGTCCTGCCTAACATTTGAGGATGGGCTCCTTTTTTTCCATACCATCCTGACCCACCAAAGGACCAAGAAAATGTGTACCCCAATTACATTATTATGACATTATCTGAAAAGAATTCCTTTGAAATTAAGTAATAGCTCCACTGCTCAAGCAAAAGCTGTATGTCAAGCCCTGTGCTTTGCAGATTATGCACACAATCTGACTTAGTTCTGACCACAGCCCTCTGACGTAGCCTTTTGTGATAAGACAGCCAGTAATCCACCAAAGAGCCATCTCCCCCTCTTTCATAGAAAGAGAATTGTAGCCAAACTGGTAGTCGTCCATCTAAAGACTACATTTCCCAGGCTCCTTTGCAGCTAGTTTGGTCATGTGACTACATTTAGATCAGTGGGGTGTTATTGCAAGTTATGTGGGCAATTTAGGGATCATTTTAACTCCAAAGCAAGTCCGTTACTATGATTTCTCTCTCTTTCCCATTTCTGCATGTTGGTTTTGACCCTGTGGATGAGAACAATGGCCCAGGGGAGGCAGAGCAACAAGATGGAAGGGGTCTAGTCCTGAAATGACCCCATGAACACAACTGCCTATCAACCTCAGCTGTTCACCCAGGATGATACATGAGAGGGAAAGAGACATCAATTTTGAGCTCCTGTGTTTTGGCATCTTTGTATTTTATTACTATAGTTTCATCTTAAGATACCACAGTGTTATGTCCATTTTACAGGGGAACTTAGCCTCCTAAAGATTAAATGATTTGCCCAAGTTCATGCAAATACAGAACCCCTGTCTGTTGGGCTCTAGGACCTCTGTAATAATACTTATTCACTCATTAATTCATCTAAGCTTTAATGTCTATCTATGTAATAGAAGCAAGAATCCCAGGATTTTGCCTGTACAGGAGGATCACAAATCCACACTTCGCCTTGCTCCCTGTCACACTCAAGAGAATGTCCTGCTCAGGAGGTGAGTTACAGTCCAGGAGGCAGGCAGACAGGGAGCCAAATCAAAAGGCAAAATAATAATAATAATAATAATAATAATAATAATAATCACCATGTCAGGGTCGGAGCTATAAAGAAACACAGTTAGCATTTGGTGAGTGTGCCCTCGGGGTGGGTCCAGCTGCTCCTCATATATCAGCTCATTCGGTCCTCACATCAGTCTTAGGAGGTAGGTGTGATTATATCATCCCATTTTACAAAGGGGGAAACTGAGACATGGAGAGCACACACGGCTTGCTCCTGGTCACACGCTTCGTAAGAGGCAGGCTGGGATTTGAACCCAGGGAGTCTGGTTCCACAGTCAGGATGTTGCCCTGCCTTGCTGTGTAGGAGGCAGGGCAGGGACACAAAGCAACGGGAAATGGCTTCTGCTTGGGGAAGTCAGGGCAGGCTTCAGGGAGGAGGGGTTGCTCAAGTCTGAGAACCAGGAGTCACTTGGCAGGTGAAGAGGGCCAAGGGGAAAGTGGGGGGTGTTCTGGGCATGGTCTATGGTGCAGAGCTGATAGAGCAGCATTTTTCAAAACTCCTTTTTACTGTGACCTACAGCTAACAACATGTACAAGCGTATAATAACATGTATGTGTAACTGAGACCTTGGTGTCCTCATTCAGCACTTAGCCCATTCTATGGGCTGACCTTCCATATTTTCTATTCTATTTCCTGTTTTGTAGGTGCCGTGTAAAACACCCAGCAGGCTGGTTTGGAATCCCCTGTGGTTTCCGTAGTGAGTAATTTGAAAAGCATTCTGCACGGTGAGCTCTGTGGCAGGAGGAGGGCAGCGAGGTAGCACCATCACAGCTGAGCAGGCCCTGGACCAGGATGCGGCAACCGAGGTGCCTAACGTGTGTCATTTAAGGAGGCACGCACACTCAGGATTCAGCAAGTGTGCAGTCAGCACCTGAGAGTGTGTGCCTCTTTAAATCTTTCATCCTAAACCCCTCACTTAGCCATACCCTAATCTCAACCCTGTGGCAAAGTACCCATTCCGAGCCAGGCCTCCTGCCCTGGGCTTCATGCACCATCACATTCAACATTCCCATCAGCCCCTCTTCCCATTGAAGAAACTGAGGCCAGAAGAGATGCTTAGAAAGCGTCCGCTAGGACGGCTAGCAGCCCCCAGAAATCTCGTGGGATCGAGAAGACAGCACCAGGATGAGAAGGAAGCAGAAGGGCTGGGATGAGGGCGGAGAGCGGCAGAGGGCCACCGTCTCTGCCCAGGCTTGCTCTGCTTGTTGATCTTGGAGCCCAGACACTCACAGGAATTGCCCACAAGCCAGCTTCTCAAGACCGTTTCCTTTTGCAGAGAGCTCCGCCAGGGGAATTCGCAATAGCTGTCTGCTTCTGGGCTTACACAGGAATGGCACCAAGTGCCCAGATGTTGGCCAACCAGGAACTTTTGTATAAGCCTCGCTCGATAGGGTGAAGTCCTATCTACCTGGAGAAAAGGAATCTGTGCTCCACCAGAGCAAATATAATCATAAAATCTGAGCTCGAAATATAATACCACTCCACACCCACTAAAGAATGGTGAAGCTATGGGGCCACTGAGAGCGTGAATCCACACAACTTCAGCAAACATTTTGTCAGCATCTACTGTCTACATTAACCAATCATGTCCTATGAGACTGAGGTTCTCATTCTTTTTTTAGAAAAACATATTTTTTTTTTATTGATTTCAGAGAGAACAGAAGAGGGAGAGAGAGAGAGAAACATCAATGATGAGAGAGAATCATTGATTGGCTGCCTTCTGCATGTCCCCCTCCCCCCACCCCGGGGAATCAAACCCACGGCCCAGGCATGTGCCCTGACTGGGAATCCAACTGTGACCTTCTGGTTCATAGATTGATGCTCACCTACTGAGCCACGGCAGCCATTCTAAGGAGTTTCCATTCTGAGATGTGGGAAGAGGCAGAGGAATAGTGATAGCAGCAGTATTCCTAATAGCCCTAAACTGGAAACAGCCCAAAGGCCCATCAATAGAAGAACAGATAAATAAATTGTGGAATCGTCATATGATAAAATAGTGCACAGCAATGAAAATAAACTACTGATAATCGGGATGAATTTCAAAAATGCGTTGTTGAATGAAAGAAACCAGACCCAGCTGAATCTATACTGTACGATCCCAGTTATGTAAAGTTCAAAAAACAGGCCAAATGAAACTATGCTGATTAGGTACATCTGCTTAAGTAATAAACCAAAAGGGGAAAGCAGGGGAGGGGCCCTGTGAGGGTTCACAGCGGGGTTTACCTCCGCACCTGAGGGCTGCGGTGATGACCGGGAGGGCTTCTGGGGCGCTCCTAGGGGACCCTAAGGGGACATTACATCACTGCCGACCTACAAGAACTCATTGATATGTACATGTATGCTTTATGTGCTTCCCTATATGTATTATGTTTCGCAGCTTAAAAATCCGGACCCGTCATCTGTGAGCCGTTCACGTTTAAGGGACCCTGCACAACTGCCAGCCTAAGGCTTCCAACAACTTGACCCTGGAGCCAGGGAATCATGGGTTCAAATCCTGACGACACCAATGGCAAACCATGAGCTTAGGCAAGTTTCACGACCTCTCTGAGCCTCGACTTCTTTATCTGTAAAATGGGGGTGAAAACCCCTGTGTGAGAACCAAAAAGGCCCTTAGAAAAAACACGTAGTCACAGCACATTGATGGAAGCTCAACAGACAGTAGCTGGGTTCGAAGTGGAAGCAAAGGTAGTTAAGGGGGCTTGTGGTTCTGCATGGCACGGACAGACACAGCTTTACAATGAGCAGTGCCCGCTCAGATTTATCTACTGGGGTGGCCTCCTTCTGTTAGCACCCTTCCTGCCGCATCCCAGGGCACTGCCCTGGACCACAGCTGGCCCTGAGGTCGCTCCTGGGTGAATGGTGGATTAGAGAAACGCACGCCCTCTGGGAGTGAATGCAGCGCTGATGCCACTGGCGCGGAGGCCTCCTTGTTCGCCATTTAGGGGTCTGTGCAGTCCTCTCTTTTGAACCAAGCATGATTAAGAGGAGAAAGCGGGCCTGAGCCCAGCCCAGAGAAGCTTGCAGGCAGACCCCACAAATGAACGTGGCCATTCACTGAGCCACAAGTCCAAGTCCAGCCCCTGTGTGGGTAAGGGTAGTGAGGCTCTGATGGAAACCATCCCTAAGGGCCATGCCTTCTGATCCCCAGACGCCGGAAGATGGGAGCTTCAGGCCCGTGTTTTGCATGAATTGCAGCCCGAGGCCTGTTTTTATCAACAGGTTTGTCTCCAGGGGGCACATTCGGGGTCTGTGCCCGGACTGGAGGGGGACAACCCCACTCAGAGGCAGGGTGGACATTCCCCATGTATCCAGGCTGTGAGGGGCTTTGCATATGCACTTGGATAGTAATGGGGTGAGAACTAGATGCCTAGACTATTAGGTCTCCAGACCCAGTAGCCCCAGAGAAGAGACCAGCTCCCGGGCCCCGTCCAGAGAGAGCCTTGTTACTGTGTCCAGGAAAAGCTGTCAGGGCCGGGGCCCCAGGAACCGAAATCATCTGAAAGATATCAGGTAAAGGAAGTCCCGCCCCTCAGAGCTGGACTTGACAGGCCCATAAAGGCTGCCTAATACTGCTGAGCCCATGTGCTTTTGATATCATGTCTCATTTTCTGCATGAATGAGACTAAGCCAGTGGGAAGAAATCCTGAGTTTTTGTTTACCGCACACCGAGCCTCGCTCACCTGCCGTCGCCTGTCACACAGGAGAAGACAGGGCTTTCCCAGTGGTTACTCAGCAGTTCAGCAGAAAACACAAAACTCCCTCCTCCTGCTGAGCGCGGATCCTGACAAACAAGGCCTCGGGTCAAATCGAAGTGAGAGAAGAACCCTGGTTACCTGGTGCTTCAGGGAGAAGAGAAACTCCGGGCTCATCGGTGAAGTCAACCCTCAGAACTCAGTTGACTATGATTGGTGGCCTTGATCTTGATGTTCAGACCCCCCCTCCTCCCTCCAGGAAAGGGAAGTGAAAGAAAATGGAGGCTCGTTCAACACCTACAGTGCCAGGCTGTGTGTCTTCTCCTCTTGGTCTCTTTTTAACTATATCGCCATTGTGCAGATGAGAATCCTAAGCCACAAGGCCAGCCAATGCCAGAGCCAGGCTTCTCACCCCCTCCGAGAGCCCACAACCCCTGGGCTTCCCCTCCCCATGCCCAACCGGAACAGGAGACCTCAGACCACCCCAGGGGTGCTGACACGAAGCTGAAAACCTCAGGCACAGCTCCTCACCTCCGCCTGATGAACACAGCTCTCCTCCCACCACCCGCACACGACCGTGGCCAATACCTTGCCCCGTTTCCTTCTAGGCCTTTTCTCTGGGTAGAGGCAGAAGCCCTGTCTTTGAATTCTGGCTCCTTCACTAACCAGGTAGTTCCCTAAGGCGAATAAATTGGCTTCGTCTTGTCTCCTTTCTTGATCAGTAAATGAAAGATGATAATAGTGACTTCTGCACAGAGTGTTTTGAAGTCTCAATGGAATAATGATACATCACGTGGGGAGCACAGAGAATAAAGCTTAATATGTGCTTAAGAAATATTCTTATGACAAATATCAATTTTATATCCTGCCTTTTTTTGCGTGGTATTACACAATATGCATTTTCCCTTGCTATTAAGAAGTCCTTATAAACACCATTTTAATAGACCTTCATGTGCACTTAACAAATATCAGTTCTTAGTGTTTTTTCATATTTATGTCAATTTCATATTCTACTTTTTTACTTAACATTATGCCACATGCATTCTTCCATGATAATAAAATATATTTATTAATATCATTTTTAATGCTTGCCTGGAGTTTTTTTTCATATGGCCTGACCAGGAATCAGAAAACTTTTTATTAAAGGGCCAGATAGTAATATCTTAGGCTTTGTGAACTGCAAAGTCCCTCTGACAACTATTCTATTATCATGTGGTGCCAAAGTAGCCTAGGTAATACATAAAGGAATGGCCATGGTAGTGTGCCAATAAAACTTTATTTACAAAAACTGATGGAAAGCTGGGTTGACCCAAGGGCCATAGTTTGCTGGCCCCTGGGCTAGATCGTCACTTTTTAAAACAATCTCTCTTGTTCTTAGATCTTAGGCTGGTACCCAATTTGGAGCTATTGTAAATAAGTCTGCAGAGAAAGATGTTGGTGCTGATGTCCTTGCCTACATTTATGATTATTTCCTTGGGAGGGTTTCTCAGAATTACAATTTTAAGGCTCCTGCGTCACGTTGACAAATTCAGTAGACATCAATTTTTCTGGAACCAGGCCCCGCACTTTGACCTACTTTTGCTTGCCCCATTGCTATTTTCCAGATGTTTCCTGAACAGGAATTCTGTCTCTCCTATGAGTTCCAGTTTCTCAAGTGTAAAGATGTGACGTCTTATTCTATGATTTGTATGCCTTGCCCTCAGTGTTGCCATCTCCCTATGCCCCCCAATACACACACTCACACACAGACACACGCCCTTGCAGTATCTGTAGTGACAGCACACATGTGATATACAAAGGATATTGGGTAAGTGACTGAGCCAATAAACCCCACATATTTAAAACCCCAAGAAGACCTAATCCCAATTCGCATGGCCAATCCCTGAGGCATGAAGGAAGGGGACCTTCATGAACCAGGTGGTGGAGAAACGTAACCCTTTCCCAGACTACCCAAGACGAGATGTCCAAGACAACGATGGTGTCCCTCTTAGTTTGCCAAAGCTTAGTGCCCCCCCCCAGTGTCACCCCATTCTCAGAGAAGCCCCTGGAAGGACACTGATGGCACCCTTTGGGCTCTCCACATGCCCTTTCCTCGTCTACCAACCTCCACTTCCTTTCCAGTCCCACACCACAGAGCTGCTGTGTCGGCCAAAATGCAGTTCATGAAAACGTGAAAATGTTCTCCTACATTTCTTTTCACCTTAGATTTTTTTTGTGAAACCAAATGACAGTTTCTAAAGGTGAAAAACTGTTATTTTCCCAGAAAAATTCCTGCGAAGTGAAAATTGCTAGTTTCACACAGCTCTGCCACTGATGGCTATTATTACCATGGGCACTCGATGAGCACAGTGGGACCAGGAGAGAAATCAAAGCTGGGTCATACTTCCAGCAGGCCTTCCCTGTCCTGCTGGCCAGACTTTCACAGGCCAAGAGCCAGAGCGAGACCCTCCCGCGGTCACCATGCCCAACACATATCACCACGCCCAACATCACCATCCCCGCGGGTGCTCTCTGAACCCAGCCCCTACCGGACACAACCAAGCTCAGACAGGAGTGTGCGCCACCCCTGTAAAGAGCATGGGCTCACACCCTCTGAGAGAAGGCACCAATGTTTCCTACGTATTTCAAAGTGGGAGAAATAGCATTCCTTAAAATGGCGACCTATATGGTAAGCTACCTCTGCCCCGCCCACCCCCCATCCCCCTTTTTTTTATTAGTTCATAGGCTGCCATGACAAAGTGGCTTAAAAAGCAGAAATTTATTTTCTCCCAGTCAAGGAGGTTAGAAGTCCAGGATCAGGGTGTCAGCGGGGTTAGTTCTTCCGAGGCCTCTCTCTCTTTGGCTCACAGGTGGCTGTCTTCTTCCAGGGTCTTCCCTCTGTGTCCTAATCTTCGCTTCCTCATCATCTTCTTCTTTTTTTAAATATATTTCATTGATTTTTTACAGAGAGGAAGGGAGAGGGATAGAGAGATAGAAACATCGATGAGAGAGAATCATCAATAAGCTGCCTCCTGCACACCCCCAACTGGGGATGTGCCCGCAACCAAAGTACATGCCCTTGACTGGAATTAAACCTGGGACCTTTCAGTCGGAAAGCTCTATCCACTGAGCCAAACCGGTTTCGGCCTAATCTCCTCTTCTTATAAGGACACCAGTCCTATTGGATTAGAGTCCACCCTGGTGACCTCATTTTAATTCCGTTAGCCCCGAGCACAGTCCCATTTTAAGGAACTGTCAACTGATGGTCGTTGGCATCAACTCAAAAACCAATAGGAATCCCCAATGTGGGGGACAGTGAAAGAAACTTTATTTAGTGCAGTTTGATGATAATACAGCGTGGCTGTGGGACAGCTCTCTAGAGCCACAGTGAGGCTGTGAAAAGATCACAGCATGGCAACCCCACTCAAAGCTGGGCCGCGTGGTTCCGGGTTCTGGCCCGGTGTTTGAGCCCCAGCCAGGGTGCACAGACCCCGGCCATGAGCTGAAAAGTGTGCTCTCCAAACCAGAGAAAAGCTGTCTTATATAGACAGAAGCCCCTGCCTGTGGTCCCCTGATTGGTCAGAATAGAGGCGCTCTGATTGGTCTTATCTGTGTTTGGATGGGGAAAGTCTCAGTCCTATTGGTTGAAATAGGACCTCAGGAAGCCCTTTATAAAGGCGGGGTCAGGTGGCAGAAGCACAGGGCAGGCAGGCAGCTCAGCACAAAGGCAGGCAGCTCAGCTCAGAGGTCTCTCTACCAAGCACAGCTTGTCTGAGAGGCCCCTGAGCAGAAATGGCTGCTAGCCTTTATCCCCCAACCCCCTCCCTCACCCCCAGTTAGCCATCGGGAGCCCTCGGGGTTCGGTGCTGAGGGTCAGGACTTCCACATATGAACTCTGGAGAGATACAATTCTGCCCATAACACTCTGCATCCCCAGCTCAGCCATCTCACCATCGCTCGGCGGACCGCCAATGGTAAAGGCCCCGGGTGCATCTAGTTTGGTGGTTTTCAAACTGTGTGGCCTGGACATTGTGGCCCCTAAAGTGGCCTTAGGAGCTCCCGTGGTCGGGAGGGAAAAGCAAGTGGAAATCTGTGCCTCCATCTCGGTCTCAAGCAAACCCATGAGGCTTCCATCCGTCCATCCTGAGGCTTCATTGCAGACTTTAACCGCAGATTCTTTGTTTTCCATGTTTCAAAACAGAAGATTATTTTCAAACGACCAGACCACAGTGCAGAGGTGAGGAGCTGTGCCTGAGGTTTCCAGCTGCGGGTCAGCACCCCTGGGGGGATCTGAGGTCTCCCGTTCCGGTTGGGGTCCCTGCCACTGCGCCTCACTGAGGTGGCTTTTCAGTGAGACCTCGGGACCATGTGCCACAAGGACATGGGTGGTGTCCCAAGGCAAGCACCCTGCGGGGTCAGAACTGGTCTCACATGTCACATAGCATCATCTTAGCGATCTGCACATGTGGCGTGAATGTCTGAACATCTGAGTCACCCCTCTCCTGACCTCAGAGCTGCTTGGAAATTTCCATTTCAAAAAGCGCCCATTTAGGTGCATTTGGGTGTCTGGTGTAGGAGCCACGGCACAGCGCTGAGAGTGATAAGCGTATTCAGCGACAAGCCGTGGATAACTGTGTTTGCGTGCTTCCCTGGGCATCTGGCAGCCAACAGCAAAGAGGGAGAGGAGGGAAGAGCATCGGCCGCCACTTAAACAGCAACAGCAACACAGACTTCCATCTGCTGAAGTCCAGCACGCTGAGCCCAAGGCGAGGGGAGTTCTGTGGTGTGTACATCCTGAAGAAACGTCTTATGCTCAGACTATCCCAATAAATTCTTGGCTTTGAAAAGCAAAGCAGTTCTTTTGCCCAGGCAGTGAGGGTAGGGGGCAGCTTTGGGGTGACAGATAAAGGTGCATTCCCAGGCCACACGTTTGAACAAACCCTGTGCTATCTCCCTAACCCTAGCCCTAACCTTAACCATAGCCCTAACACTAACACTAACACTAACACTTACCCTAGCCCTAACCCTAACCCTAACGCTAACCCTATCCCTTGTTAAATGGTCAAAAGTGACCCAGCTCGCCAAGGGCTCTCAGAGATCTGCCAGATTTGCTCCGAGCTCGGCTCTGTGTCGTTTTCCCAGATTTGTAAAATACGGAAGAGAAACAGAAAGCAGAAGCAAAACGTGGGCCGGATCCCGTTCATTCCAGTGCCTTGTCCCAGCACCCAACAGTGCTGGCAGGGAGAACAGAGGAGCTGGGTTTTGGATTCACATCACCGTTGTTCACAGGACTGCTGCCCTCTGTGGCTTCCGGACACTCAGCTGGGGAGTGTTCACACACCAGGAAAGCAGTGCCCCCAGAGGCTACACGGATCGCCCAAGGTCAAGGCTGTGTGACCTCGGCTGGTCACTTTCCCTGTCGGGGCTTCAATTTCCTCAGCTGGAAACACAAGTGTTGACCCTGGTGATCTATCCGGGATCTTCAGCTCTGACAACCTGCAGTTTTCATGGGGAGATGGGGGCCAAAATTCCAGTCTCCCATTTTACTTATTTTTCTGGAAGGAGTTCATAACTTTCTGTGCCTCTGCATTAGGAAGACACCATGGGTTTAAAATAACCACAATGTGAACAACAAAGACAAGGACATTTACGAAGAAGCATTACACACACACACACACACACACACACACACACACACACACCCTGCCACTCTGTGTATCACTTGGGCCACATTCTGGGGGGCCTGAAAGAATAATCTGGATGTTTTGTTCATTGCGTGGCCGATCGCAAACCGCCTGTCTCCACGTGAGCACAAAGAGGAGGCGAAACAGCCCCCTCGGCCTGCTGCGCGGCCCGCGCCGGGCACAGACAATGGCCCTGGTTTCATTCCCCCGCAGCCTCCCCAACTGCACGGGAAGCAAAGTCAGATGTCTCCTTCCCAGAAAGTGGAAGAGGAAAATATCAATCTGTTTCGGGGAAAGTTACGAATTGCATGTGCCTGGAATACTTGATATATGACTGTAGCCTGGTGAGCAACAAGTGATTCTTGCTGTTGCATTTGATCTCGGGATGGTAATGTGCTCTCCTGACATCATCCAAATGGGGAACGACTGAGGATGTTTTATATAAGATGGCTGCAAACTTCAAAGGCCGCTCTTAACCCCGAAACACCCCCCACCTCCCTCCCTTTCTTCCTCCTTCCCCTCCAGGCCCTCCTCTCCCTTCACCCAGCAAATTGTTTCGGGGCCAAAAGTGATTGTAGGATGATCAAGAATCCAGGAACTTGTGGCAGGTGGTACCACCTGTGTCTGGGCAGCAGCCTCACGGCCGCATCTGCTCCCCAGTTGTTGGGGGTGGGCGGGGGGTTGGGGCGCATCTGAGAAGGATTCCCAGCGGGGCCAGCCAGCAGTCTGGGCTGTCAGGGAGGGAGCTAGGAGGGGGTGTGCCCCCTGCACCACTCCCCTGAAGCTCTAAGAGACAGAGGAGGGCTCCCTAGGGGCCCCGAGTGTAGGCATGCAGGTCCTGATCAGACCCCCACATTTATCACAGATAAGAAAACTAAGGCCCGGCCGGCCGGCACGGCTCAGTGGTTGAGCGTCGACCCATGAAGCGGGAGGTCATGGTTCGATTCCCAGTCAGGGCACACGCCTGGGTTGCAGTCTTGATCAGCAGTGTGGAGCACGCAGGAGGCAGCCGATCGATGATTCTCTCTCATCATTGATGTTTCCATCTCTCTCTCCCTCTCCCTTCCTCTCTGAAATCAACAAAAATAAATAAAAAGAAAACGAAGGCCCTGAGAAGTGAACCCAAAGTTCTCCAACACTGAGGGGCGGGTCCTAAGCAGACGCCAGGTACCCCGACTTCCTGCCCTGAATTCTCACCCTGCACCAAACTCTACACCCGGGCTTAGCTGGGGGAGGTCATTCCATTCGCCTTCTGCTCCCAGACGGACTGGAGAACATTTCCAGGCCTTGCTCTGTGCCCGGCCTAGCCCTCTGCATGGGTGAGCTCAATTGCCCCCCTCATTAACCCAGCGGTCCTCAGCTCAGGGATCAGGTAACGGTACGTTCTCAGGACACACGTTTGAGCAAACCCTGTGCTCTCTCCCTAACCCTAACCCTAACCCTAACCCTAACCCTGTCCCCAGCAGGGGACACTTCCTATTGTCATGAACGGGGTGAGTAGATGCCAGGGATGCTACTAGACATTCAACCACAGACAGAACAGCCCACTCAACAAAGAATGATCCCGAATGCAATGTCCACAGTGCCACATGCTTGGAAACCTTGCCTTCACACTAGGAGACATGTATTATTATTATTGCCATGGCAGCTGTGTAGGTCGTGGTTGTGATGGTGAGGGTGATTGTGCTGGTGCTGATTCTCATGTTACAGAAGCGGAAGCAGAGACTCGCCTGGGGTCACACGGCTCCTCACGGCAGAGCCAAGATGTAAACCCGGGACACAATTCCCTCTGATTATGCAGGGAATGCGGGAAACCAAGTTCATCGAAAAAGTCCCATCTCTACGGATCGAGCCAAAGAACCCTGGGCCCTCACCCAAGTCCGCTCCCCTCCCCAGAGCGGGCACACTCCCCCGGCGGTGCATACGGCCCAGCCTCTTTGTCTGCACGCACCTGAGTGCAATCCTGTGGGGTGGCTGGGGAGCTGTTCTGTGCTGTCTCCCGCACCTGCCTTTTTCTCCCCTACCCGTCCTCTTTCAAGCCATAGCAGGACATGCAGGCACACCTCACTCTCCAACAGTTGCTTATAGTCCGCAGTTTGGATCTCATTACTCCCTATTGATGGACATTTGGGTCGTTTCCCTGGGCCTCATGGAAACAGGTGGTGCAGTGGCCAAAAGCAGAGGCTGTGGAGTCACACGGACCTGGATTAGGATGTTGGGCTGTGTGACCTCAGGGGAGTTTCTCAGCCTCTCTGGGCCTTGAGTTCCAATCTGATGTCAAAGGGGCACCTCACAGGACCGGTGTTTAAGTCTTCCCTGGCGGTGTGTGAAAAGGGGTGAATGCAGGGCCTGGCACATAGGAAGGGTTTAAAAGTGGTCGAGATTGCTATTACTATTATTGCTGTGCATCATTAATAAAATGCCATGATGACTGCTTGTAGGGGTAGAATTTGTATAGGTATTATTGTCATTAACCCAATCAGCCAGCAGTCTGCCCCAGCCAGTTCACCTGGATGTCCGCCACAATCCTCCAGGGAGAATGGGTCAAATGATGGAGTATCTCACGTCCAAAGACTTGACACACTTTCCTGACCTTACCTCGCTCCACTGCAGGTCACCCATCGGGACCCAGGAAGGCCGTGGAGGCTCATCTTACACGATACGTTCAACGGGGACCACCTCCCAACCGGCCCTACACAACAAGACCAGCATCCCCGGGAGACGCAGCCCCTGAGTGACAGAGAAATAAAAAATAAGGAGAACCAGGGTTCCAAGGCCAGCCAATCCCTGAACAGGACATGATTCATGCATGATACTTACCAAGCTCAGGTCATAGCTCAATGGCCGTGGTTACGGGGGCCCTGGTGGACAAAAACCCAAAACTCACAGCATTTCAGGGAGAAATGGTATGAGAGGCTCAGAGGCTGAGGTTGGCCTTGAGCTGTTTTGTAAACGGGGTTAGCTCCCTCTTGGGTGTTCCCGGAGAAGAGCCCAGTGGAGGGATGCTTCTTTTAGGGGCGGGAAGCAGGAGACTTAGGACAGAGGCTTTCCAAGGAACTTGCAAATTGAGACAGCTGTGCCAAGAAAAGTTCCCCTAGTCCTACCGCTGTGATTGCCCACATCCTGGAGGGAAGGCACGGGGATTAGGAAGTGGAGGCACATTATTAGGGGCATCTAAGCTTCCTTCTCCACTGCTCCTCCTCCAGGGGTATCCATGAGAAAGGAACCGCCCACCCTGACTATGAAAGTAGGATCATAGCAGGGGTGGACCAATCACAGGAGAGCCTCGCCCAGAAACAGTGATTAGGCCTGGAGATGTCACGTGATTCCAAACGAGCCAATCAGAGATCTCTTTTTCTTTCCTTTTTTTTTTTTTTTCTGAACTAGGAGGAGAGGGGTTATAGCTTTTCTTCCTATCATAATAAACCCCAGAGCTGCTGGCAGCCACGGAGGCATCTGAGAGCACAAGGCCAACACAGAAACATCCATGGAGAGGTGGAGAGAGAGCCTGGCTTCTGTCCAAATCCTCCTCATCCTCCCAGTTACCTAAGCCAATTGATTTATTTGTTGCTTAAGCCTATTAGCGTTGGGTTTCTGTCATTTGCAAATAAAAGAGTTCTGAGTAATATATCAACCAAATCTGATACGGCAGCGCTGCAGCTGGGTATGGTTTAAGTGGGCGTGAGCAACATGTCAGCGACACCTACAGCTCGCAGACCAGGGGTTCCAGAGGGTCCTTAATGAGCGTGTGAGCCCGTGCTCCTCAAAGACCATCATCATTTATCAAAGATGGGAGGCTTGTTCCACCCAAAGCAAGAACCAGCCTGCTCTGCCCTGGGTGACGGTCCTGTGCTCCCACCGGCGTGCAGGATGGGAATCTCCCCGAGGGCCAGCACCTACCGGGGCTCCTGAGGACGCGCGTGAGCCCAGAGAGGAGCTGAACCTCTGGAAGGAAACAGATTCCAGCCAACGAGGCAGGAAAGAACGAGATGGAATGGAAGGGAAAGAAGCATCACTCAGGACCCAGAAGACAAGCCAAGCAGAGGAAGCCCAGACCCCCGGGGAGCCTGGTGGCAGATCTATTTAGGAGCCGGATCTCTTCGGGACAGACATGGGGGACCCTGCCCTTGGGCTCTCTCCGGGTACCTGGTCACCTGCTAGGCTCGGCCCCCCACCAGCTAAGCATCTGGATGAAGAGCACATGTATGCACACGTATATGTGTGCACACACATGCATGTACAAATATGCAGACATGCGTGCATGGGAACGAGGGGCACCTAAGGGGGTGGGGGGCACCTGGATGATCTGCTACTCTGTCTGTGCCAGGGACGAGGTGGGAGGGGTGTAGGACATTTGTAAATATGGTGAATGCATATGGGTGAGTAGGCATGCGTGCCTGTGAACGGGTATGTGAGTGAGAAGTACTTGAAGGAAGTGGGGTAAAGGGTGGTGAGAGGATGTTCGAACACTGTGTGTGCATGTGCATGTGTGCACGGGCTTACACCTGACAACACAGGCCACGCAAACTAGAGTCCAACTTGACTGCAGAAGTGAAGTGGGTGGGGTGTGTGTCTACGAGGTGGGGGTGTGAGTGAGGGTCTCCTTCCAGAGGAGGCGGTGGGCAGGTCCCCAACTCAGACCACCTCCTCCCAGAACCTGCACCCACAAAACCAGGCTGGTGCAGCCGTGCCTTCCCCAGCCTGGCAGGCTGCCGGCCTTGGAAGTCCTACCCAGAGAAGCAAGACTGGTTTCTCCCCACAGTGTGCCAGCACACCTCATGGTTGGCCTGGAGGCTGGGAAATGAACTTGCTGTGAAAGATACCCTAATTTGCTTTTTCAGTCCTAAGGCAGCTTCTGGGAGCCTGGGTGAGGGAAGAGGAGCACACCTAAGGGGTGGTGACCTGTCTACTGGCGCTTGCTCTGGTGACCTCCCACGAGGACCTTTAAGGGGGCAACCAAATCCATGGTGTTTAAGAACCAAGAGCTGTGGGCTCATGGAAACGACTCTACCCAGCAAGGATGGGCCACACCAGAGACCCTGGCACAGGCCCAGCTCTGCAAGAAGAATGGGAATCTCTGGGATCTGCAGGGCCCGTCTATAAGGGGCTGGAACCACCAGCAACTCAATGTCACTTATTTCTGGGCTGCGGAGCTGGGTCCCCAGGCATCTTGCTGGTGCACAGCTTAGAACAGACCTGGCCTTAGTCACATCTCGACTTCTCATTCTGGTTCATGGCCAACACCTACATGTCAAGCTGGCCGAAACATGTGGTCCTTCCTGGTTGTCCATCTTCTCTGCCCCACCCTGTGCTACCCCCACCCCAGGCCCTTTCCACCCCAAACCAAAGGACACTCATCACCCTGACGTTCCCGCCGCCCTAAGATTGACAGGGTCAACGGCCAACGGGAGGCGGGCTGCACTCTGCTTTCACAGGAAGGCTCCTGGGGGAGACCCCCACGTCTCCATGAGCTCTGTGTGTGACCCACGCCCCGATTCCTTCCTCCTTCCCGGATGATGAAATCATAGCCTCGATCTGGACCTGCTTATGCCACAAGATAAATTGTCAAAATGTTTTGATCTAATTGGGTCTTTTTCAAGTCAGCTGAAAACCATCAGGCGGGGAGCCAGATGGAGCTGGTGATTAATGAGGGACATTTGGTTGCTTCTCCACATCCATCATGGAGTCCGTTTGGGTGGGAGCGTGCCAGTCCTCCGCCAGGAATGGGTATGCGAGGCAGACGACTGAGGCCACGCTTCTGTCCAGCCCACTGCTGGCTTTCACAGGCTGCAGAGTGTGGCCTTTCCCCCACAAAACTCCAGAAACTCCAGTCCTGGAGAGGCTGCCTGATCAGGCCCCAGACTTGGGGGTCGCCTCTGGTCCCCAAGCAGTCCCAGCCAGGTTTGGGGGCCACGTGTGATGCTGCCAGTTCCAGCAAAGGGGGAACAGATGGGTAGGGAGCAGGGCTTTGTTGTGAGCCCAGGGGAACTACTGGCTGCCCCTTCCTCATTCTGGATTCAGGGACTCTGAGGCTCAGCCTGCGTGGCCACCTCCCCTCTTTCTGAAAGTCACCCAGCCCTGGGGTGGGTGGGTTGAGGGTTTTCAAGGGAAAGTGCCAGGCAAACAGCCTCAGGTGCCTCTAGAGTCCAGGTCCAGACAGGGCCTTCCACTTGCTGTGTGACCTTCAGTGAGATCTGTCCCTCTCTGAGCTTCTGGTGCCTCATGGGCATCAGTGGGGCCCAACCCTCTGGCTCTAACTAGAGCCGTGACCTCTGCCTGGACTGAGAGCATTTTGATGATGCTGATACTGATGCCCACCCCATAACTGAATCCGAATCTCAGGCTGCGTCCTGGACATCAGCATTCCTCGAAGGTCCTCAGGCGATTCTAATGAACAGCCCACGCACAGAACCTATGGACTAGAGAGACGTCCTGTCATCAGCCCAGAGTGCCCCACCTTGGTTTCCTCATCTGAAGGCTGGGGCTATCCAAATAAATCATCCTGTAGGAATGTTGAGGGGGGTTAACAGCAAGAGGAATCTAAGAATATATCGAATGGTTTCTTAGGAAGAAGGGAGAGGGACAACTCACAACAACAGAGTGTACATATTATTCATTTACCCAACCAACGCCAGGTATCTCGGGGGATGCGAAACAGAAATGGTCCCCACCCTGGAGACCCTCACAGATCGGTGAGGGGAGGTGACACGCCACCCTGCAGGTGCCTGGGGCCAGGAAGCAGAAGACTGTTTACTCCTTGAAAAGAAACTCAATATTGTCTCCATTCCAACTAGACCCAGTGTCTCCCCCGAGTCCACAGGCCAACTAGTGGGTGTCAGTGGCGTGTGGATGCCCTCACTTCCTGCTGCACATCTCCCCAGCGGAACACTTTTGGTTAAAATTTCACACTCATCCTGAAGTGGTTCCCAAGACCCGGGACTTGTTTTTCCTGATGACCCTTGTCTTTGATCAGCGGGACTCGGTGAAGTGGAATTTACTGTCTCCTTTAGGGAGCTGGGAAGTTGTCTGTCTTCTGAAGGGTCGTGGGACCTTCATCCCCAGATGTTAGCTGCTCTGTCTCCTTAGGACCTGACTCTAGGATGGGGAGGAGCTGGCGTGTCATCACAGGAAAGGGCCTTGTCCTCAGAAAGTCTGGCTTCTATGTGGCCTTGGGCAGGTTGCACCTTCTCTTAGGACGGTGGTCAGCAAACTGCAGCTCGTGAGCCACATGCAGCCCTTTGGCCCCTTGAGTGTGGCTCTTATACAAATGGCATGGTCTGGGTGAATCTATTTTGAAGAAGTGGCGTTAGAAGTTTAAGTTTAAAAAATTTGGCTTTCAAAGGAAATTTCAATCATTGTACGGTTGATATTTGGCTCTGTTGACTAATGAGTTTGCCAAGCACTGTCTTAGGACCTCTGTTTTGTTATCTGTAAGATGGGATAGTCACTCCTATCTTCTGTGGTTTTGTGAGGTTTGGGTACCCTGATGCTGTGAAAGCACGTTGCCTTTGTGAAAAGAAGTCCTTGGAGGTTGTTGTTATTATTCTGTGGCCTCCTTTGGTTGGAAGTAGAACGGTTGGCCCTGGGCCCCCAAATTTCCCCTCTGGTCGCTAAAATTCCTCCAGTCCAGGATTTCTCAGCTTCAGCTCTGATGACATTTGGGGTAGGATTATCTTTGTCCTGGGGGTTGTCCTGGGCGTTGTAGGATGGTTAGCAGCATGTGTGGCCTCTACCCTATAGATGCCAGTAACACCCCCACCCTGGAGTCATGACAACCAGAAATATCCCAGACATTGTCCAACACCCTTTCAGAGATGGTGCTAAGTGCTAGGCATCAGGCAGTGAGCAAGACAGCACGGTGGCTATGGTGGCTGCCCTCATGGAATTTACAGCCGGACCTGAGAGACAGATGGTAAACAAATAGACAAGGGGAAGGAATCAGCAGGGTGACATAGAGAGCATAAGGAAGGGGCTCAGTTTATGGAGTGGTCAGAGATCTGGCTGTGGAAGGTGACGTTTTAAGCTGACATGAGGACGAGGAAGGGCCAGCCATGACTCTTGGGGATGGAAGGGCAGAATGGGGTGACTTGCCATATGAGAAAATGTATGAGTCAGGATTGCTAAGTTAGGATGCTATAACAAACAACTTAAGACAACTTACAAATCTTAATGATGCAAAATACTAAAAGCTTCTTTACTGCTCATACTACAAGCCCAATGTGGTTAGTCGGGAAGGAGGGGAGTCCTTTTGCATTGCAGAATGTTCTGTAATCATTCTCTGCATCTTATAAGGCCACCATCCCCTTGCGATGTCCGGGAAGGTTGCTGCCTCAGGGCAAGAACAGAGCTGTTTCCTGCTGATCTCTGAAATTCCTCAATACAGGATTTCCTTCAGCTGGAAGGACACTCAGGCATCACTTCAATCCACAATCCATTGACTACACCAGTGGTCGGCAAACCACAGCTGGCTAGCCACATGTGGCTCTTTGGCTCCTTGAATGTGGCTCTTCCACAAAATACCATGGCCTGGGCGAGTCTATTTTGAAGAAATGGCATTAGAAGAAGTTTAAGTTTAAAAAATTTGGCTCTCCAAAGAAGTTTCAATCTTTGTACTGTTGATATTTGGCTCTGCTGACTAATGAATTTGCCGACCACTGAGCTACACTATTAAGACAGCCCACCAGACAGCAGAGGCCTGGGAAGTGTAGGCCTCTCGTGTGCTCTGGAGAGGAGAGCCAAACCGAGGTGAGCATTGGAAGTCTCTGCTCATCCTGAGTCACCAAAGGCTTGCAGCCCCTCCCCACAGCCCTCAGTCAACCTGGCTGAAAGGAAATGGAAACAAAAACTGGTGTTTGATCTCTGCAATAACCTTGTAGAACTCTAAATGATGATGATGATGATGATGATGATGATGATGATGATGATGATGATGGCAGTGTTAGTGAGTTTTATATTCAGTATTTCATCTTACTGTCACAATAATCCTGTGAGGTAGACTTTATTTTCCCCTTTTTAGCCCTCCAACTATCATCTCTCAGTAGAGTCCAGAACACTTCTGTTGGGTCCTTTAGCAAGAAACTCGTTTGGACAACATTTTAACCCCGTGGCATCTCCTCGACAAATAAAATGTCAGACCCACGATAGGTGCTAGGTGGGCAGGCTAGCTGGGAGCCTCGTGACATCTTTCTGATCCACCCAAAAGCTCCCAGCATCCCTTCCTGTTCCTGAAGAAAAGGTAGGACAGGCTGGCTGAAGACAAGAGCCATGGCATTGGTCCTTGGGTTTCCTGCATCATCAGGGAGTCCTGGATTCAAATCCCAGCTTATTGAGGACTTCAGTTCTCTTAAATGAGGCTTTCCAAGTCTTGGCTTATTCATCTGTGAAATGGGAATAAGGTCTACCTCAAAGGTGGTTAGAAGATGTAAAGCGGGAGAATGAAGAGGAAGTACAGGCAGTGAAATAAACTGAACCAAGAGGGGAGCCCACAGGAAAACAGAAGACTTGTCCTAACAGAACCCTGCACCAATTTGATTGAGCCCTGTTGCAACTGGAGAGAGGCTCTCTCTTGATTTATGTGTTTGGCAATAAGAGATGCCAATTACATGACTTTTACTACCATTGATTAATTCCGTGGTGCTGGGAACCAGGCATGTCGAAAAGATAAACCAACACTACAGAATTTCCACATGGCTTTGGCATGCATGTTCCTTTTGGTTCTTCTTACTGATCTCCCACTAAACACTAAACCCACCCACCACCCTGGGATCTGGCAATTTCCCATCCTTACTCCAGGTTGGAGGCCAGGGACTGCCAGCCCACATATTTCAAACTTTCCCTGCATGCCGAGAACTTCTGACCAGGGCTTAGCTTCTCTCCTTTTCACAACTATACTTGGGCTATTTTGGAAAGATTTTGCCACAACAGCTTCTGAGTGCTAATGAGTGTGACTTCGGAAGAGAATTTTCCATTAGTAGGTAAGAAAAAAAAAATTGAATCATCTTGAAATTTAATAAGAAATCTTGGGCCCTGTATTAGTCGGATCTTCAGAGAAATGGAACCAACAGGATACGTGTAGAGCTATAGATAGCAGATTTAGCCCCACTACTGTTTGACTGTTTGACCATTCCACCAGTAGCTATGACATGTACTGACCACCATGGGGCAGACGCTCAATGCACAGGCATGGAAACATGGAACAGACTGATGAGTCTCAGAGGGAAGGAGGAAGAGGGAAGGTGGGAAGAGATTAACCAAAGATCTTATATGCATATCAGAGACCAGGTGCATGAATTCATGTACTAGTAGGATCCCTCGGCCTGGCCTGTGGGGATTGGGCTGAATCCATGCACCAGGCCTCTGACATCCCCTGAGGGGTCCTGGATTGCCAGAGGGAACAGGCCAGGCTGAGGGACCCCCACCGGTGCAAAAATCCTTGTACCAGGCCCGATGCCTGACATGTAGTAGTTGCTCAAGAAACATTTGTTGCATGAAGCGTGTCATCAAAAAGTGGCTGTAGTTTTGAACTTGAGAGTTGTGTAGAACTGTAGTTCAGCACAGGGGGCCTTGTTAGGTGATAAGGGACTGTCATGGTTGATTTTATGTTTCAACTTGATTGGGCTAGCAGATGCCCAGATAGCTGGAAGAACTTTACTCTTGGATGTGTCCATGAAGGTGTTTCCAGAAGAAAATAGTCTTTGAATGGATAGACTAAGTAAAGGAGATTGCCCTCACCCATGTAGGGTGGGCATCATCTCATTGGGTGAGGATCTGATGAAAACAAAAAGGCAGAGGAAGAGCGAATGTGCTGCCTTGCTTGAGCTGGGACCCATCTTCTCCTGTCCTTCTCCTGCTCCTGAGTCTCAGACCTTTAGACCTGGATTGGGATTTAGACCACTGGCTACCCCCAGTTCCCAGGCCTTTGAGTTTGTACTGGATCTACCCACCAGCTTCCCTGGGCCGCCAGCTTGTAGACCACAGATCATGGACTTCTCAGTGTCTGTAATCATGTCAATTCTTCTGCTACGTACTATATATATATATATATTTTTTTTTTTTCTAGAGGCCCAGTGCATGAATTCATGCACAGTTGGGGTCCCTTGGGGTGGCCTGTGGAGATCAAGCTCCAGGTCACGCCCCCAGCCTCACAGCCCCACAGCCTCACCTGGCATCCCGCCTTTGCCTGGCACCACACCCTCACCTGCTCCACCCTCCCACCTGCAGGGCAATTGATCTGGGCTGGGGCCCTCCTCCTGGCTCCCTCAGCATCTGGGAGTTTGGTGGTGGCCCTGCTCCCCCACCACCACTGCTGGTCACTGGCTGTGGGGTGATCAGCGGGGCCAATTGGGCCTCTCTTTGCACCTGCATTGGCCTGGCATCACCCGTTCACCTGCTCCACCATTCCACCGCGGTCCCACTCTCATCAAGGCCCATTGCGGCCAGCAGCACCTCCACTGCCATCCGCTGCCAGTGCCACGCCAACACTGTTCCGTGTTGCCCCCTGGTGGTAAGTGCACATCATAGCGAGCAGTCAAATGACCACCACAATTGTATATTAGGCTTTTATTATACAGGATGAGCACAAAAATAGCCCTAGCTCCATTGGGTGTTGTGATGAGTCATTGAGTCAAAACACATCAGGTATAGGCCCTGCCTCATAGTACGTACTCAATTAAAGGTAGCTGTTACGTTATGGTTATCTGCTCCCTGGGGCTGATGGCAGGGCTTATTTTGTTACCAGATCAGCGCTCAGCACAAGGCCTGGCACACGCCAAACCCTAGAAAGAGTCGCTGCTTACCCTGTGGAGGTTGTGTGTTGGCCGGCGGAGTGGGGGGAGCCGGGGGAGTGGAGGACAGGCAGGGCAGAGCATTAATTAGCTCCCCTCCCTCTCTCTCCGGCTCCCAGGCCCTCCATTTAGCCCCACGCCCTCGGCTGCCAAGTGTCACCTCCGGCTCCGAGTCCCCTCTGGGTTCTAGGCCGCATGTGCCGCTTTTCTGCCTGGCTTCACACATTGTAAAGCGCAGCCGCGTGCGGGGGCTCAGTGTCCGCACTTGGGGCTCCTTCTGACCTGCCGTCCGCCCGTTGATGGCTCCGAAGCCCATTACCGTAATGGATTTGCTGTTGGGGAGAAGCCGGGGTCATCAGCCTCATAAATCCCGGGCCCCTCGGATCAGGTTCTCCACTCGGTTTGCACCCTCGCGGTTTGTTTAGCGATTTCTGAGGAGTGTCCTGGGGTGCAGGCAAGGCACCCCTGCAACGGAGAGAAGAAACCAGACTTTTCCGGAGGAGTCATTTGAGTCCTTGTTTTGAACGCTTTGCAATACTGTCTTGCCTTCACGTGTGTGTGTGTGTGTGTGTGTGTGTGTGTGTGTGTGTGTGGTGTTTTTTTTTTTTTTTTAAGGAAGTGCTGCTAATGAAATGCATCGAAAAGTAAGAACATGTCATGCAAATTAGACACCTTTGGGGGTTTTGAAAAACTTGTTTGAAGGGCTAATTACGACGCTATTAAAAATAATTAATAATCAGCCGCGCTTCCCAAATTCTCTTCAGTTCCAAAGGGAGGCCATTCTTACTTCGTGTTTTCGAACACGTGAGCTTCGGTGGCAGGTCCTTGTTTACCTGGAAATGTTTTTCTCCACGTCCCGTGGCTTTGCGGGGGCGATCCCGTTTGCGTCCTTCCTTTCTCTGGTTTCTTTTTCTGCGCGAGCTGGTTCACGCAGCGGATCGCTCGGCAAACGCGCTCCCAGCGATTCTACAGTCTCGCTGGGAGAAAATTGTTGTGAGTTACAGGAAATTAAAAAATTCCTGCAATACCAACCCACTTCTCAAAGTCAATCTGTGGTATCCCGGCATCCCCCCCGACTCTGAAGTCAGGCCAGGCGGAGTTCTGAAGAGTAATTTCCAGCCTCCTGAAGGGTCACGTCGTGTATTGAAGCCACATTGGCTTCTGTGTTTTGTAAATTTCGAACTCATTACTGAACCTTTGTCTCTCCCACCCCCCCGAGTCTGGCTCTCACCTCCCCCTCATCAATCTGAGCCTTAAAAATCTAATGAAAAATGCCAAAACACATTTGGCATGTGGAAATGTGATAAAACACAAATTGTTGCGAACCTGAGGAGGACCTGACTCTGAGGATGGGAGGGAAAGGCACGCCACTGTTCTTCCAGCCAGCCCCCGGCGCGGTCCGCGGTGTGCCCGGGAGGAGTGAGAAGCCAGCGGATTCTCCCACACTATCTCTGGGCCCCCCTCTTTACTACCCCCCTCCCCCCGCCACCCGGTCCCCCACTGTCCTTGAGAAAAAGCCTCTGGCAGGATCTGCTCCACAAGATTCAAACTCCTCACTGCCCAGGTGCCAGGCTGTGACATTTTCCCTCCAGAGGCCTGTGCCAGAGGGCCCTGCCTTCGCCTGTGTTCTGGCGGAGGAGCGCACACAGCTGAGGACACCTTGAGAATTTCCCATGGTGCCTCGTTAATGGACCGTGAAACACCACCCTGGGCTCTGTGATTTCTGGGACCTTAAGAAGTTGTTGGAAGCCTGGCTGGCAGGGCTCAGTGGTTGAGTGTGGACCCAGGAACCAGGAGGTCACGGTTCGATTCCCGGTCAGGGCACATGCCAGGGTTGCAGGCTCGATCCCCAGTGTGGGGCGTGCAGGAAGCAGCGCATCGATGAATCTCTTTCATCATTGATGTTTCTATCTCTCTCTCCCTCTCCTTTCCTCTCTGAAATCAATTTAAAAATATTATTAAAAAAAGAAATTGATGAAAGCTGTGGGGAGTTCTACACACAGACACACACACACACACACACACACACACAGGTCTCTCTCTCCCTCTCCCTCTTGCATTTCATTTTAAAGAGCCCACACTAAGACCCTTCAGTGCAGGTATCACACCTGAGCTCCCTCCCCCCAGGTAGAGAGGAGTCAGCTTGGAGAAACGGAAAGAACATAACGGTTGGAGGCGGGCTGACCAGCTCTGCCATTTCCTCGCCGAGTCACCTGACCTCTCTGGGCCTTGGTTTCCTCTTGTGCGCAATGGAGATAACAAGACCCAGTTTGCAGGTTTGTGCTGAGAACAGGCGCTGAACTGCACATGCGGCGGGGCGCGTCACAAAGAAGGGAGAGGGAGAGAGAGATAGAAACATCAATGATGAAAGAGATTCATCGATAGGCTGCTTCCTAGACGCCTCACACTTGGGTGCAGGGGGTTCTGGGCTCCGTTTGGGAAGGGGAGGCAGCTCCCCGGAGTGGATGCTGGGGAATGACGGCTGAGGGCCGCCCGGAAAAGCCTGGAGTCCGGGATGGACGGAACAGCTCTGTTCTTTAACACCCCACCTGACAGCCCCTAACAAAATGGAAATGAGCTTCTAAGGAGCCTGGCGATGGCTCTGGGGAGAAGGTGGGAGCACTGGGTCCCAGGCAGGGCAGCCGCTGGGCTGGGCTGCAGAGAGAAGGCCGCCCCGCGTGGGGGAGGTGATGACGCTGGTCCTCTGTGCAAATGACGTCAGCCCTTCTCCAGGACACGGGTCCCTCTGGGTTTACCTATGAGTGATCATCGCTGCTGAAGGGCCTGGTCACCTGATAGGAAGTGGACCTGCTGATGGCGTGTGATCAGGACCAGCCATGAGCACTGGCAATGGGTGCGAGCAGCTGCTCCAGCACCAGCAGCAGGTGTGAGCCGGGCCAGTGCAGGCAGCAGGTGAGAGTGCTGGGGGGGACCGCAGTGCGTGAGAGCAAAGTACTTTCCGTAACCATCAGAGGCTCACCCCAACAACAGCAACCAGCACCCTCCTTGGTCTGGCATCTCTGCTCACCTGCTCCACCATCCCACCGTGGTCAACACCCTCCATGTTCTGCACATGCCCCCGGTGGTCAATGCACATCATAGCGACCGGCTGTTCAGTTGTTCAGTTGTTCTGGCTGTTTTGCCGTTCTGCCTATTTGCATATTAGCCTTTCATTATATAGGACAGTGGTCAGCAAACTCATTAGTCAACAGAGTGGCAAACCGGTTTGCCAACCACTGATATAGGATATGCTTCTATCTTCAGGACAGGAATTGAAACTTATTTGGCTGTTTCCTCTGCACAGCATGGAATGGATGGCCCATACATTTTTTAATGAATGAATAAATGAATAAAATAATTATTCATCCACAGAAAAACCCTGCCCAGCATCCAGCCTGGGGTCAGGCACGAGCGAGATCCCTCGGCCATGACGTCTCCCAGAACCCTAGGATCCCCATCCCCAGGGAAGGCCTGGCTGCACCCCAGGCTCACCCCTATGCCAGGATGCCAGTGCGCTTGCTTTGGCTGCCCCGGCCAACCCTCCTTCCTCCTCCAAGGACAGGTCACAGCTGAGGAGAGCCACCTCCAGGCCTCAGGCAGGCCCAGGGGTGCGGCTATGCGGCTGACAGGCTACTGACTGCCCTGGGTCACTGCCCGCCGCCTGGCCTCCGCCAACCCCTCTCTGCCTGGGCTCGCCCCTCTCCTCACTCGCACCTCAGACGTCACTCCTTCCCCGCACCCCAGCTGGGAGGGCCCCGGTCCAACAAGCCTTCAGCACGGGATCCGCAAACGGGCTCATTTTGATCTTCCCAGCACCTCTGAGCTGCTGCGGAGGAGATGATGGGAGCACCGTCCCCGGGGAGCCGTTGGGGCCTAATGCATCACACGTGCTGAGAGAGGCCAGGCCCGGCCGGACATTTGCAGCTCAGCTCCCAGCCCTCCGGGGACTCCGGCTGCCTCGCCCCTCGCCGAGCTGGAGACATGAGTGGTGGGCTGGGCAGGGAGGACGCCCAGCCAAGGCCCCCAGAACATACAGACCACTCCCTCGGGGCCGCCCACGGCAGGACCATTCACGGTGGACTTGAACCTGAACCCGGAAGAGCATCTCTTCCCCACTTTCAGGCTCTGAAGAGGGAGATGTTGAAAGTGCCCAGCCCCAATGAAATAGTTGAAACTTCATACGAATCCCAATCCATAGACTCTAGTCCAGTGGTCGGCAAACTCATTGGTCAACAGAGCCGAGTATCAACAGTACAACCATTGAAATTTCTTTGGAGAGCTGAAAACCGACTTCTGCACATGGGCCACGAAGTTTCCATCACAATGTACTTGTGCGCCCGTATGTGATATTTTGTGGAAGAGCCACACTCAAGGGGCCAAAAAGCCACATGTGGCTCACCAGCTGTAGTTTGCCGACCACTGCTCTAGTCTCACCTGCTAAGCCAGGTACCTGGCAAAGCTGTGTGATGGGCCCCGGTGTTCACTCACTATCCCAAGCACAGGTGTGTACAGCAAACAAAAGACGGGGTTATATATGTGCAGGCAAGCCCTAGTCGTCACAGGGGTGTGGCGGGGAGAGTTAGCAGTGGGTGGAGTGGAAAAGCCAGAAGAGAACACTGGAAAAAGAACAGGCTTGCACGTCAGAGAGGCCACCTTCTTACCACGGATCAGCTGTGTGACCTTAGGCCGGTTACCTAACCTCTCTGAGCTTCTGTTTCTTTATCTGTAAGCACCCACAGCGGCAGCCACCTTACAGCAAATGAGAGGGTGTGTGTAAAGCGCCGAGTACAGTGCTTGGCACGTGAAAGGTATAATAGATGGCTGCTCTTTCCCCATCCCCTTCCCCTCTGACTGTCCTCAGCCGCCATCAAGACTGCTCCAGAGGCAATCGGAGCCTGTCAAGGGAAAAGGGGAGGACTTGGGACTCGATGGCTCAGATTCCTTGAGACTCCAAGGTCCAGCCTGTTAAGAACCACCCTCAGAGCCCAAGGAACCAGAGAGTCAAGGCCCCTGGGTGCTCACTCCCTCGCCCACCCCATTGAGGCCCCTGCAGTTCTAGTCCCACTTCCCAGCCTCCCTGTGAAGGGCCCTTCTAGCTCAGCGATTTGGAGGGGCCCCTGGGAGGGGGGCTGCCGAATTGCCTTCCTTTCTGCTGGGGCTCCCCCTTCTCAGTGGGAGGGAGCAGGATGGGAACCCCACTCAGGCCCCTGTGAGAATCTGGGACGTCTGCTTCTCACCTCAAGGAAACGGCTGGGTCTTCAATGCTCTCGTCACTCTCCCCACAATCCAGGCTCCAGCCAGGCCCAGGGTCAGAAAGGCTGAACAGAGCAGTTGCTTTTATGCCTCTGAGCCTTTGTGCTTGCTGTTCCCTCTGCTCCCAACACCTTTCCTGCTCCCATCTTCCACCTTCGGGACTCCGTTCTGGGTAGTCTTCCTGGACCTCCAGCCCTACTCTGTCAGACCCCTGTGCGGACCCCAGCATAGCACCCACTGCATCCCGTTACCGCTGCCTCTTCATCTGTCCCTTCCATTAAAGAATGAGCTTTCGAGAGGACACGGTATGTCTTATTATCTCTGTACTGCCTGCACCTCGCATAGGGAGTGAATGAATGAGCATGAGATTTTACGTTATGTCCAAATGTAACAGAAGACTTCTGAATCCAAGTGACAATGAAACAGGGCTTCGACGCCAGCTGCTCTGGATTAGAATCCCAGCTCCATCCCTGCTGAGCTGTGTGGTATTGGGCAAACTATCTACCCTCTCTGAGCCTCAGCTTCTTCATCTGTAAAATGCCGGGGAAGGCAAACTCCTTTGAAGGGCTGTCCTGAATATTAAATGCAATAAGTTTAATGAAGTGCTGAGCATATGGTCCCTGCCATTAAGTAGAAGCTAGCATGATGGTGATGATGATTAAGCTCATTATGTGGTTATTAGGCAATTTGTGTGAATAATTGCACATGCAATTGACACCCACGTGTGCAGGTGCTTTCCCGCCCTGACCAAGGCACTGCCACGCCATCTTTCTTACCAGCCCTGAAGTCTCCTAGGCAGGAGTCTCTGAGCCGACACGCTCCTTTCTGCTCCTCACACAATCAAGCCCAGGGGCCCTTCCCACCCCAGGACCTTTGCACATGACTTTCCTCCCTACACTGTCCTCAGGGTAGGTGGCTTCATCAAAGATGTCAACTCCTTCCAGGCCCTTCTCAGCCACTCTATCTGGACAGCTGTCGCTGCAACCTCTATTCCCCATTGTTCCAATTCAACTCCCGTGAGTTTCTTCCAGAGCCGTTCACAATCTGTAAGGATTTTGTGCGTTGGCTCAACCATCGCAGGTCAGCCCCAAGGCGGTGTGTCCACGCCATGGTGCTCGCTCTGTGCCCTCCGTGGGGAGCGCCTTAAATAAATGTCAGGCGCATGCTGAATAAATAACCTCCTCGGGCTCCATTCGGGGAGAGCTGAGAAAAGGTGCGGGGCTGCGCAGCCCAGCCCGGTCCCCGGCAGCTGGAAGGGGACTCCTCCCTTTCCCAGAAGCCCCGGCAAGGCTGCACCTGGCCGCCTGCAGCCCGCAGAGCTCAGAGCCCGCTCACCGGAGACAGATTGGAGGGAGTTCAGAGGAGCGGGCCAGGCCGGATTAAGCGGAGGGAGAGGGTGATTTATAAAGAAAGATAAAAGGGCCCGCTTCATAAGGCCGGGCGGCAGGATTATTCCTATAACGGCCTCCAAATGTGGGCAAGGTGTGCGCGCCAGGGGTTGGGGAGCGCTCCGCACAAGGTGCAGGGGCGGCCATCGGAACGGACAAGGGGATCTCGCTGACTCTGCGGTCCTCAGCGGCAGCCGGAACCCAGGCACCTAGCAAGGAGCCTTCCAGCATTGAGGGGGGCCCCACCCCCGCACTCGGGCAGTCAGCAGCTGACCTCGGAGCGCCTCGGGGAGTCCAGGCGGCAGAAAGCAGGAAGGTCTTTGAGAAGGCAGAGGAGAAAACCCATCTTCTCAGTGAGGATCTAAGTATGTTGCCGGGATGTCTGAGAAGGAAGATGCTTCAGCCATCTTGTGGACCAGGGGCTGGCAAACTCTGGCCTGAGGGCTCCATTCCCCGGCCCACGACCTGTTTGTGTCAATAAAGTTTTATTGGAACACAGCTCTGCCCATTTGTTTGCCTATTATCTATGGCGGCTGGTGCATTACAACTTCCGAGCTGAATAGTTGAAGCACCGATGATATGACTCCCTTTACAGACACGGTGTCTGTAAAGGGAGTCAATCTAGCCCTGGGTTAGACCATTGACTGTCCTGTAACATGCATGTCATTTAGAAAAGGGGGGGAAATGCCCACAGCGCCCCGACTTTGAATTAAATACACACATACATGTACATAGTATAAACCTGGTAGGTGTTGAGCTCTTACAGGACTAGAAAACCCGAGAACAGTCTTAGATGGAAAGCCCACAGAATGACAAGAACAGCACCGTTACCAGAGCAGCTGTGGGGTCTGCTGGGCACGTTTGTTTGCATTTGGCAGGTCCCATGTGAAGAGAGGGAGACGCGATGACTCAGTTCTCCCGCTGAGTTTTTCTCTTCTAACCATCATAGAAACGTTCACTCACACACCGAGCCATGACGTCATGGGCCTCCGGTGGATACAAATCCTCAGCCACTTCTGCGCTCTCTCCCACTCGGCCCTGAGAATAAAAGCAGGCCCCCTGCTTGCCCTCATGGCCTCTGCCACACTATCAAAGCTCAGCCACTACAGTCTTTTTTTTTTTTTAATATATATTTTATTGATTTTTTTATACAGAGGAAAGGAGAGGGATAGAGAGTTAGAAACATCAATGAGAGAGAAACATCGATCAGCTGCCTCTTGCACACTCCTTACCAGGGATGTGACTGCACGCAACCAAGGTACATGCCCTTGACCAGAATTGAACCTGGGACCTTTGAGTCTGCAGGCCGACTCTCTATCCACTGAGCCAAACCAGTTAGGGCAACCACTGCAGTCTGATGGCCATGCCCAGGGAGCGGAGCCCGGAAATATTTACGTATTAAATAAAACATTGCTATCTTTACATGTATTTACATAATAAACACATTATTTACTGACAGTATTTGATTTGTCGGTAAAATACAAACAGGGTAGTTTAAAATCTCTTTACAGGATCTAGGATCTGTCCACTGGTTTGGAATCACAGCTTGAAAAGCCGAGATCTAGCCTCCCCTTCGTCTTTCCCAAATAGGGAAACTGAGTCTCACCCAAGGACCATGACTTGTCAGGATCACAGTGGGGGCTGGGCTGAAGCTAGAGGTGGGTGTGATATATACTGATTCTCCATGTAGGGTTCTCCTTTTCAGCTCAAGAGTGGACCCGCGGCCCAGCCGGTGTGGCTCAGTGGTTGAGCATGGACCTGTGAATAAGGTTCCATTCTTGGTCAGGGCACATGCCCAGGTTACAGGCTTGATCCCGAGTGTGGGGCATGCAGGAGGCAGCCAATCAATGACTCTCTCTCTCATTATTGATGTTTCTATCTCTCTCTCCCTCTCCCTTCCTCTCTGGAATCAGTAACAATTTATTTAAAAAAAAAAAAAAAAAAAAAAAGAGAGAGAGAGGGGGGGGGGGGCCCACAAGACCAGCTGACCAGAGTGGAATTTTGCCCACTGGTTCCCAGAGGAATGGCCATTAGCTGGAGCCACTGACCACAGTGTAAATGGTTCCTCTAGAGCAGGGGTCCTCAAACTTTTTAAAGTGGGGGCCAGATCACGGTCCCTCAGAGAGCTGGAGGGCCGGACTATATGAACTACTAATTCCTACTGTAACACCTCGGCTGCGCTCACTGCCCAAAAAACCTGGCGGGCCGGATCAGACTCCTCTGCGGGCCGCATGTGGCCCACGGGCCGTAGTTTGAAGACCCCTGCTCTAGAGTCAGGGGCAGGGGGGTGTGCCCTCCAGACACTGTGAACAGCTGACACCAGCATCCTGAAGGCGCAGAGGGGCCCATGGGCTGACAGCTGGCATTCGAGAGCCCCTCCCAGAGCTTGACAAGTGGACAGACCAGCGATGGGTCCCTGCAGCAGCCAGGCCTCCTCCTCACCCCACAGAGCAGCAGCGAGACCCGCCTGGGCTCAGGGAAGGCTGGGCCATCTGAGCTCCCAAGTTTAGCCAAGTGCTCACGGCAAAACTGCTCATGCAAAGGGATCATATGGCCGCCACCCGGCCTGCTGGCGACCAGCAGACCCCCAACATGCTCATGGCAGCAGCTCAATGCCTGGGGGGACCCAGCGCCGAGGGGGCTGGGCCTGGAGGGACTGTGAACGGCTCAGCCTGGCCCCAGGCTCCACAGCCCCTGGTCTCCAGGCTGGGCAGCCCTGGGCTGCCTTCCTCTGCTCTGAGAGGGTCCCTCTGGTCAGGAAGAGGCAGCGAGCAAGGCCACGGCAGCTTCTCGGAGCAGGAAAAGCACCCAGTTGTATGGCTCCCATCCAGGATGCACACTTGAAGGCCTGGGACTAGTTGGTTAAGACTAAACAAGAATGTAAGATATTCCAAAACAGGACTTGGTACACTTTTTCAGTAACAAGCCTGATAGGATATAGACTTTGTGGACTATTTGTAGACTACATGCAGTCTCTGCCCCATAAGTTTTCTTTCTTTTTTGTTTTTGTTTCTTACAAACTTTTAAAAATGTAAAAACCATTCTTGGTTCACATCCTCTATGTACAAATACAGGCTGCAGGTTCAGCTCAGCCCTGGAACAGCCCTAACTCAAGATATCCCTACGAGGTCAGCTTGGCCTTCTTGGGACGCTCAACACCTGAGCCCTCACACACACACACACACACACACATTCACACACATGGCCACACACAGATTTGGGGGTTTGTCCACTGGACAAAAACACAATTTTTGAAAATAACTTGCAAATCCTACACGTACCCTAAAGTTAATTCAGGGTCAATATACAATAGGCAAAGCCACTAGCCCAGGCCTGACACTCTGCCGACCATTCCCAGGGGTGGTGAAGGCACAGAGCGGTTCAGAGCAGGGACCAAGGACCTGACCAGTGATCCAGTCTGAAGGCTCCCAAACTGTTCCTTAGCCATGAAGCCTGAAGGAGGGGCCCCTGGTGGTCATGGCTTCAGGCTACCGCCCTCAAACCAACTGAGCTGTCTCACCTTTTGTCCTGTAGGTACTGAATTTCCACTACAATTTCATCAAAAGGTAGGATTTCATGGCCAAAGGGAATGGGTGAGTGTTCGAAACCAGTGCCTAGCCAGTTGCCTCCTAGCTGGCCCCTCTAAACGTTCTTGCAAGACCAGCCCCCAAGCTTGCCTACCCATTGAAGTTGAGGAAAAGCCGCCATCTTTACCCAGGGCAGGTACTCCCCGGTTTGCTACAGTCCCCACCACTCCCTATTGCCTTCTACTGCCACCACTTCACTCATTAATAAAAACCTGCCTGGGCCTAGAGGCCTTGGAGTTCGTGACTCCAGCTCAACACTGTCCCAGCTGCCATAACCTGAAAGGGCTTGGTGAAGAGCAATAGTCGTTAGTTTGGCGAAGTCACCACCAGATCCAAAACACTGACCTAACCAACAGCTGTCGGATCCCATGGGTCTTAGGTGACCCTGGACGGATCCCGATATTTCCTTAATCTTTTGGACTTATTTGCATCCCATTACATTGCAAAGAGTATTTGAGGCAGGGTATAAATATACATATAGCTCAGTAAAACTTAAAAATAGACAAGGACATCTGAGAGGAGGAAAACCAGACTAGAATAGAAGGATGAGGGTGAGAAAAAGAACAGGAAAATGCAAGCAGAGATGTTTGAGTCAGGATGGCTGGTGGACGCATATGGAACCGCCCTCCCCTAATAGCTGAAGAAATTTATTTTAAACAAAGAAAAACAATGATCAAGGAAAAGAGGCTCAGCCCAAAGCCTTGAACTTCAAAAGTGTCAACCAAAGAATGAAATGAAATACAAAAAATTATGGAGCAGAGCAAAACGATTCGGTGCAGTGAGGTGTCCACCCCAGCCTCCACACCAGCAGCCCTTTGGGGTGTCCTGAAAGTTAATTTCAGGTGTCAGCTCGACTGGACCACGGGAGACCCCGACGTGGGCCTACACATTATTTCTGGGTGTGTCTGTGAAAGTGTTTCCAGAAGAAATTAGCATTTGACTAGACAGACCGAGTCCCGTGGAAGGCTCTCCGAGGTGGGTGGGCATCCCCCGTCCTCTGAGGCCTGAAGTAGGACGTGAAGAGGTGGAGGCAGCGGCTTGGCTTTCCCTCTGCCTTGCTGTTGGGCCAGACATCCATCTTCCCCCGCCCAGTGCACCTGGGCCCGGGCCTTCAGCCTGGAACTGGCATGGACGCCACGGGCTCTCTGGCTCTCGGGCCTTTGAACTACACCCCCTCCCCCCCACCTCCCACCCCCACCCCGCCTTCCTGGGTCTCCAGCTGGCGGACAGGAGGCTGTGGGACTTTTGAGCTTCCTCCATCCTGGGAGCCAATACCTTGGAATAAATAGTCATATTCGTAGACATGGAAATGTCTCCCATCGGTTCTGTTTTGGCCCTGGCTACTTCAGTGAGCCAGCTCAACTCCAGCAGTTCTTCCCAACACCATCAGACCATCAGCCCGGGGGAAGCCCACCAACGGGCAGGCCCAGCTCCCCCTCCATGGCTGGGGGAGAGGAGAAAACGCTGCTGGGAAGAAATAGGGAAATTGAAAAGGACCCTGACTCTCTCTGGCGCAATGAGGGTTCAGGGTCTCCATGTGATTTGGGGAAACAATCCAAAGACAAGAGTTACCCCTACTCCCCCCACCCCCAGAATGGTATACGCGTCATGGTGACCCCGAGGGAGGGCATGGTGAGCCCGAGGGAGGTATTCAGCAAAATTTCAGAAGTGGAGTCAACCATAGATGCCCCCTTATTGGAGTCACTCCACAAAAACATATGACTATGACATGAAGCGCCATTCCTCAAAAGGTAGCAGAGATATGAAGACCCACAGACAACACTTCTTGCAGATACTTAGAGAAGCTTTATTACAGTCACCCAAATCCAGAGATAAATCCACATTTGTCACTGAGCCATGGAGGTGTGGTAAAAGAGGCAAGGTGGCAGATAGAATCTATTTAAACCTATAGAGTTAATACTAAACCACTGTGCAAACTGCAGACATTTCCTAAGTCCTCAAAGACTAAGGATAAAACCAATGCCAATCACATCATGGGAGAAGGGGTGAGGAGGCGTGAATAGTCTCGTAGTCTCATCTCTCATGGCAGGGAGGTCACCAGTCGTATCTAAATTTGAAACTGCAGTTAGAAAAACATAAACACTGCAACTTCAATTTTTTTTTCATAATTTTTTTTCTTAACCTTAGAAGAATCTTTTAGAAAAGAATATTTATTGTGGTGAAAAACTTTTATTTAAGTTCAATAATTCCTTCCACTTCTTTTTTGCTTCTTGATCTTTTTTTTTTTCAATTAAAGGAACATCAGTTTTAAGGCTTTATGTTAATATTAATATGCATAACTGATATAATATCTTTCTCATGCATGGAAAGAGATAAGTAGATAAATAAATACATAGATGTATGGAGATTAATATATATGAATAAGTATAGACACACACACACGTTGACTAATTCTTTAGATATTTTTCACCTAATGGTAATAATTGGAGTGATATTTAAACTTTTTTTTTGTATGTGGCTATACTATTGAATTTTTTTTAATTATTAGTATTATGTTTATATTTCTAAAAACCAAAAGGTAATATTCACTTTTTAAAAAATATTTTAGGGAAACAGTTATCCCTGAGCTTCCTAGCAGCCAAAGAAAAAAGGGTCTCCCCTCAGTTACAGTCTCACCATGCGTGATAAAGTTAACCAGACACCGTGGACCCTCAGAAGGAGGCAGAAGATGGGGACCCTAATTCACTGCGTGGCCTTGGGCAAGCCCTAAATCTGGTTCCTTGAACCATAAAATGGGGAAGTCAGTCCAAGGATCCAATTTAAATGACCACTAAAGTCCCCATGCTAGCTCTGTCTCGTTCTGTGATTCTAAATCTCACTGACAAATACTGGGGAACGCAGTAAAATTCTCTGAACCAGAATGAGGTCTAGCGCTGTGTCTCTGGAGTCTTGTGTTTTGTTTTGTTTTCGAACCTTGAGGCAATAGATTTGCTTCCTTGACAGGAGAGCATAAAAACAAAATTACTCTTCAGCATTTTATGAGCTTGTTGGATTCTAGGCAACATACGACGCTGGAAAGGCTGACCAGAAAGAAACGAGCGAACCCCGGCCTACAGAGAGAGGAAATTCCTACCAGCATCCAGATCCAGAAAGAGCTCTCTGCTGGGATCCAGAAAGGCTTCCAGAATCCACGGGGACTGGGCGTTCCAGAGAAGAAAACCCCAGATCAGAAGAGGGGAGGGAAAATCTTAGGGACTCTTACGGATTTGCTTGAGAGCCCCCTCCAAAATCAACTGGCATTTTACCCATCTGGAATCTGACCAACACTTCTCTTTTTGAAAGCCGCCAGGTGAAGGAATGGAAACGCAGGCAACACGGGCTGGCTTTCTTTGTTTTCCTCATGCCCACGAGGAGCAGAACTCCTACACCAGGACGTGGTGCCCTGGAACTGGCGGGGAGTCGGGAGGAGCACGTGTTAAAGAGGAGCCGGCGGTGATGAGTCACGAGGGACGCTGTTTTCCTAACTCAGAACCAGCGTCAGGAGGACCCTGATACTGAGGTTGCCCGGCATCTGGGGGTAAGTTTGCAGGAGGGGTTGAAGGGCATGGACCCTTTTCCAGGAAACGGTCATGAACTTGAGTTTCACAAACTGGACGATGGAAACCTTCAGGTTACCGCGGAGTGTACACCTGCCAGCGCCCACGAGCTGAGCCCTCCAGGAATAGGATTTTCATCTGAAGGCCTGTTTGTTTTGGGGAGGTTAGTAGGAGATATTATTTTATACAAAGGTACACTTGGGCCCATCCTGAAATCAAATATAAAATTTACATTTATTTTTATTTATTTTTATTTTTTAAATACATTTTATTACAGAGAGGGATAGAGAGTTAGAAACATTGATGAAAGAGAAACATCAATCACCTGCCTCTTCCACACTCCTACGTGGGTACATGCCCTTGACTGAAATTGAACCTGGGGCCCTTTAATCTGCAGGCCGACGCTCTATCCACTGAGCCAAACTGGTTAGGGCATACATTCATTTTTAAATAAAACATCCTAAAATGTCCTTCTCTCAGCACCTGTCTACTCTCCTCTGGCATCAGGGGTACTTGGGTGGCTGCTGGTTAAAGCCCAATATGAGGCAATCCCAAGGGCAAAAATATCCCAGAAGCAGGAGATATTTTCCCAAGCAAAGAAAATCATCAAAAGCATCTCACTTTCTCTGAGAGATGGTCGGGGGCTAAATCGTTGGTTGCTTATATATACCTTCCTGGGCTGGAGAAGCAGGTCTCCCAAAAACGGTGCAAGGAACTTGTCACACACACACACACACACACACACACACACACACACACCACCCTCCCAGTGAGAGCAGAACCCTCAATGGGGGTCTCCAGCACTTTCTTCCCCCAGGGCTCCTCCTGCGCCTGCGCCCCCAGCACAGCTCGGCCCCTCACTCACATACTGCATTCCGGTGGGAGCCCTCTCTAGAAGTCCTGCCCTCGGGGGGATAAACACCACTGGCTTGCCTTTCTCGCCCGGGTCACGCGTTCATCTTACTAAACACGACTCAAGAACAAGGGAAGAATTTCAACACATCAGCACAACGCTTGCCACCAAAACATGGGTTTCAGATCTTAAGAAGATCAGATGGCTGGTGATGGGATGATTGGGTGAGCCGAGACCACTCTTCCAAGGCCCCTTTCCTCCTGGCTCTTGGTTCGTTTGTTTATTTTTTCAGCTAACATTTGAGCAAGACCTGAATCTGGACCAGACCTGTTCTGGACAGCTGCGGCCCAGAGGGCCCCCGCTCTGGTGTAGCTGATGTCCCATTGCGGGAACAACCTCACACAACTCAGTATAAGAATGTCTGTTCCTACAGGGACTGCTTACTTTAAACACATCTAGGGAAACAAAAATGATCATACTGATTTAAAAAATATTCATTAGTGAACCAACCACTTGGAAGATCAGTTTCCAAACAACTTGTGTAACATCCGCACCTATCATGGCCCTTCGGGTTGTCATCGTGTTCGGTCCACCTCGCTTCACTGGGGGTTATCTATCTGACAGTATGATGACATCGCCATGCAAACAAATTGCAGAGAGAAATTGAAGACTTTACCCACATTGGAGGGTTTTATGAGGTCAATGAGAGAACTACTTAAACCCCAGGCCAAGCCAGTGACAGATGAGGCTCTGACAGTTCAATCAGGAAACAGCAGGAAGAGGGGGGTTGACGGAGGTGATGAGCTGATGGTCAAAACAAAATGATTGGACCATCAGGTTGTTAAGAAAAGCCCTCGGGAAAACCCAGGAGGCCCTGGACACCTTTTGCAATAAATAGCTTTCTCTCTGTTGTGTTGCAAGGATACCAAAAAGCATGAAACAAGAGAAGGTATATCATGTCGCCGTCCAATTTTTTGTCTATAAAAATTACATCCCACAAAATGATCAACACCTAATTGATTCATTCTTTATTTAAAACTTCAGTGGGTGGTTTAATTAGAATTTTTTAAAAATTGGGTAAGAATAAGGTAAAAATACATTTATTTTTAGAGTTTCTAGTTGGGTTTTCTGAACTTTTTTAAATCAAATCTTTTTTTCAACCCTCCTCCCCCCAACCCCCACCATTTCCCATGAAATATTGGCTCCCGTATTAAATGGACTCGGTCTAAGGTGGCCTTCCCAGGTATGATTACCTGTGGGTGACAAGACCTCTTGTCATCGCACGGGTGTGAAAGCTGTAAAGGAGAGTACAGAGGGCTCTGAGAACGCCTAGGGGGGCTGAGCTAGTCTAGGGAAGTGACACCACAGCTGGGACTTGAGAAATGGCTAGAAACTAGAGGTGAGCACATGCTGGGGAGTGGGTCCGAATGCCCAGGAGTGGGCCCCGAGGCAGGTTGGCACAGTCAAAGAACCGGAAGAAAGCCAGCCTGGCTGGAGGCAGGCCGTTTGGGGCAGGGACAGTGAATGGGCTGCAGATATAGACAGGAGCCAGGATGCTGTTTTCATCCTAAGAGCAATGGGCAGAGACTTGACCAGGAAGGTGACAGATTTGTGATTTACATAATCTCTTGTGGGTACCACCTAGCAGGCATGATCTTACTTCCTGTCACTAGGGAAGGCCTCCCAGGACATCTTGTCCCTTCCTAAGACACTAGTCACTGCAGGCTTCTAGGACAATAATGAGAAAGCCCTTTGAGGCCGAGGATCCCAGCTGGCATTTTGAGGTTCAGAGTCACTGTTTCAAGACTTCTGCATCCAACCATGATGAGTAATAGGAACTCTTACCCTCTCACACTAACCAATAAATGCAGAAGATATGAAAAAAAAAAAAAACATTTTTGGACATTGAACAATAGGCAGTTGATGGTTCTGCTACAACTTTTAGACTCTCAGCATGAAACCCCACTTCAGTTATTCAGTCCCTAAATAAAGGAAAATAAATGAGATGAGCCCTATGGTTTGCTCAGCTAATTGCTGTGGAGGGTTTCCAGATCATGGTGCAGGGTGGAGGAACTCAAACAGAGCCCAACTTCCTCTCTGAGTTGAAGAGGCACATTAAGAATTGGAGGGTGGGAGGGGTTGAGTGCCTATGAGGAGAGCTGCACAGAAAAGGAGCCATACATCTGCTCCCTTTGAGTCTTAAACTGAGTAATGATCATTGGGAACATGTGAAAAAACTACACCAGCCAGACTGGGGTACCTCATAATATGTGGACAGCAGGTAGAGTATTAGAAGGGTATTATTTCAGAGCTAGAGAAAAATTAACCCTGGATTAAAGACTGCTCTGTTCCCATCCAAAAAAAAAAAAAAAAAAAAAAGCTTAAAAATAAGGATCAAATCATTCCTAAGAAATTTATCCATGTTCAGAGCAAACTCAAGAATACTTGAAGCAATGCAACAATATTAAGCAGCCAACAAGGTCAAATTCACAATGTCTAGCATCCAAATCAAAAATTGCTAGGCATGCAAAGAAGCAGGAAAATACAATCCAAAACAAGAAGAAAAACCAACCCTTAGAAACAGACCCCAAAATGACGCAGGTAATAAATTAGGAGATGAGAGGTCCAAGGCCACCCTCTGAAGAATCCTACTAAGACGATCACTGAGAGAGAGCCACAGGTTTTGTGATAACCACCAAATTGAAGTCACTGGAAGGAGGAGAGTAAGAATGCGTCTGCACACTGACACGCGTTTCTCATATGGTTCTCACCTGACCCCAGGGCTCTTAGAGCTCAGTCACTCTTCTCAACAGAGGTTGATGGTTCTGCTACAACTTTTAGACTCTCAGCATGAAATCCCACTTCAGTTATTCAGTCATTGGACACAAGGACTTTCCATGAGGAACAATGAAGGCATGAGTAAGTCTGGGCAAAGTCCTTTAGAAAATCAATCTATTCAGCCATATTTTATTAAATCTTATTCAATCAAGCACATTATCAGGCACTAAATCAGCATTACTTTTTATTAAAAAGATAGCACATTCTGGCTCAGCCACAACTTTCTCATTTAAACCTCTGCTTTGCTACCTATTATCTATCCTGCCATCCATATCTGCTCTCTGAATCATGAAGGGGGGTGGGTATTTAGCTATTTGAGAAACTAGCACTCTATGAAAACTGAAGAATATTCTCTATGATGGTGATTATATTAATGATGAGCTGTGTTAACATGTAAATTCTTTTCTACAGTCAAGTGTACGAGCACAACCCTGGGAGCCCACCATTTAAAAAATGGAGGAAATCTCATTATATATATTCAAAACGAGTAGTCGTGGGAATAACCTTTCCCATAACAGGAGCACAGCTAATTTTTAACGTCTCTGATTACAACGTGGGAGTGAAATCCTCAGCCTTGGCTTCACTTGGTGACTTCACTCCTCTTCGTTTCTTTCTTCGATTTGTTTTATTACCGAGTGGCCTATGCTTGCTGTAACAGGTAAATCCATCCAAAGGTATAGAAGGAAACATTATTAATCCTCCAACCACATTGACCATACATATTAACAGCCCGGAGGGCATCTCCCCTGGGCACACACATGCCAGGTGGACCACAGATACACATATGGCCTTTGGTTTGGTTTGATTGGATTTTTGCTAAGATAGGATCATCCTATGAATGTTATCCTCAAGTTTGCTTTTGACATTTAATATATCATAGACCACTCCACATCAACACTCTAATTTTATTCATCCAATCTTGTGTTAATAGACTTGCAGGTTGTTTTCCTTCAATTTTTGTTTACTTGTTTCTGCCATGACAAATAGCACTGGAGGAAAACGTCCTTATGTGTCTCCCCAGAGGCAGAAAAATCCAGAGGTCAAACTGCCTGTAGATTAGATTCCTTCAAGGAGCATTGCAGAGTCAAGGGCATACGCATATCTATTTTTAATAGCTATTGTCAAATTCCTTTCTTCAAAAATGAATAATGTTTGCAACAATGCAATGTGTATCAGAAATGAATTAAAGGGCCTAGATCCTTCCGATGTGTGTTCTGGAACTTCTCAGTGCCCCCAAAATGGGAATATATGTACATGTCAGTGGTACTTGAGCACTCAATGCATGGAAATTGTCGAGGATACTATTGTGATTTTTAGCATTATGGTCATTCATCTGTAATCTTTAAAATTAGTCGAATGAAGTTTAATACAAGTAATATCTTGTAGGTTGTTTACAAATTTGAAGTAAAACAAGCTGCATTTATTTGAGGCATCTCCCTTCAAAAAAAAATAGAATTGCTAGCAAAACAGTCTTTATCTACACTAATAAAAGAGAAACACGCAAATTACCATCACTCCACTATGCTATCAGCCAATCAGAGTGAGTATGCAAATTAATGTTTTCAGGTTAATGTTAGTCCTTAGTTTTTCCCTCCACCCTCTCCACACACACACACTCCCAGTAAGAGAAGTCAGGTGGCCAGCGCCTGAGGCTGGCTGCAGCCTGGGAGACAAAGGAAGAAGCTGCCGGCCCCCTGATCCCAGGCCATATCCAGTGGTAGAAGTCACCCACACTGCATCCCAGGGAAGATGGAGAAGCCGCCCGCCTGTGGTCCAGGTGCCAGGACCTGCGGCTAGCTACAGCCTGGGAGACTGAGAAGCCGCCCACCCCACAGTCCCTGGCTGCCAGCACTTGAGACTGCAGCCCAGGCAAAGCCACCTGCCCACCATCGCCTGCAGCTGCAGCCAGCCTGGGCACCTATGGCTGACCAGAGGGAGGGAAGCCTGTAGTTGGCTGGAAGAGGGAATTCTGGGTCCCAGATGCAGGGCTGAGACAGAGGTGGTTAGAGGCAATCAAGCCAGCAGGGGAGCAGTTAGGGACAATCAGGCTGGCAGATGGAAGAAATTAGAGGCAAACAGGCAGGCGGGCAAGCGGTTAGGAGCCAGCAGTTCTGGATTGTGAGAGGGATGTCCAACTACCAGTTATCCCCTGAGCGGTCCCAGATTGGAGAGTGTGCAGGCTGGGCTGAGGGACACCCTGTTCCCTCTCCCCCCCCCCCCCCCCCCCCCGCCCTGTGCACGAATTTTGTGTACCAGGCCACTAGTAATGTTATAAAGAATCATATTGTTTAGAAATCTTATATTAGAACAGTTCTGCCATGAGTTATTTTTGTTGTTGTTGTTGTTGTTCTTTATTGTTAAAAGTATTACATAAATCTCCTTTTCCCCCCATTGACCTCTCCTGAGCCGTCCTCACCCCCAGCACATGCCCTCCTCCCCTGACCCCCAGTCTGTGTCCAGCCATGAGTTCTATTATTGTGCTCCTGTTCCACATCTTAACCCTTCTTTGATTTTTTTTTTTTTTTACTATTGTTTCTTTAAAAAGTTTAAAAGTTTCTTTAGGAACTCAGATGTGATTGAGATGACCTTACAGTGACCAGCAATGGCCACTGGGACTGGCCAGGCTGTTTGTCTCCTGGTTATTTGTGCCGGTGAAGACTGGAGACCCCACCTGAACCATCAGAGCTTCTGAAGCAGGTATTGGAGTAGAAGCAGCACAGATCCAGGCAGCAGCAAGGCCTGGGCTGAGCCCGGTCCCTGCCAGAATATAACATCGGGAAATGATTTCACTGTTCCGAGCCTCCGTTTCCTCATCTGTAAACCGGGGGTAATAATGTCTTCCCCAGATCTGTGGAATGTTTGCATGGAGCATTCTCTCAGAAAACTAGCTGCAGGGGAGATTGATGAGACCCATGGCCAAGCGTCAGGAAAGCGGAGGTGGGGATCCTGGTTGGAGGTCCCGCCTCGGCAGGTGGTGCCACAGCCGGCTGTACCCAGCAGAGACGGTCCAGAGAGGGCTGCTGTAGGGACACCCTCATCTCCCCTTCGGCATCTCCAGTGTTGTCTCCTGGCCTTCTGTCTTCCCAAACGCAAGTGTGAGGACGACAGGGAGAGAGACCACGAGACCACACACACATCGTCAGGGTCCTGTTGTTCCTCTGGTGGGTTTGCAGCCCCATCTGTCTGTTGGAGGTCAAGTCCAGCTCCCAGGAACCTCAGCTGAAGGCTGATTCCTGCAATGGCCCTCCCCCAACGCCCTCCTCACGGGGGCTCCCAGGCACTCTGAAGAGCAGCCACTTGTGAGAGCTCCGTGTCCCTGTCCCTTCCCTGCTGCTTCCCAGCAGGTGACCTGGAAGTGGCCACGGCAGGCCCTCTGCTAGCATCGTCTCCTGTTCCCTGCCCCGGCCCTCGGTGCATCAGCGAGACCCAGAGGCACGGAGTTATCACGCTGCTTGTGTCCCTGCTGTGGTTTCTGGGAAAACAAAAGCTGCTTCTTTGTTACACCAGAGCCTCGTCCATTTTCTCCTGTTTGCATGATTCTTGGAATGGCCCTAGGGAGTCGCCCACGTGGAAGGGGTCCCCAGAGGTGGGGGAAGGACCATTCCCCCCCCATTCTCCCTCCAGGAGGCCAGTCCTGTCTCCCTCACCTGAGTGGCCATCCTGAGCTGGAAGTACTCTCTCTGAAAACCCACAACTCTGTGTTCATTAGCTCACACTCCGCAGGCCGGGCAGGCCTCTGCCATTAGCTAATAATAGCATTACCTGAAGCAAAAATAAAAATTAAAAAAAAAAAGTCTCTAATACTTCGTCTTAGCAGCCGATAATGTAAAACGGGGTGGCATTTGGAGGCCTGGGACAATGCCCGTCTCCGGGGAGGGAAAGGTGTTAACTTCTAATAGCTTTTCCGTAATAGCCAAGCATCTGCAGTCCCCTATAAAAAAAAAAGGGTTTTTTTAAAAAATTAATAGAGCTGACTGTGCTCCACGCTGCGGAGAATGCCAGATTACTAAGTGCATTAAGGGCTGCTTTGGATTGGAAATAATTATGAGTGACGACAAGGAGCAGAGGGGCCGGGTGGCGCGCACAGGAATGCATTTTAAAGAGCCTTCAGATGTCGGCATTATCCTGCGTGACCAAATTAAGAGCAAATGAGAAAAGTTTATCTGGCATTTTGGAGTATTGAAAGGGCTTAGTGTTATGAATTATACGGACGCGGAGAGGAAATAGTGAGCAAATTCCTGTCAAACAGTATTGGCAGCTGAAATAGCAGCTGCCTTATAACGTGTTCAATATTTTAATTGGAATTAAAAAGTCCAAGCCACAACATCCTCCCGCCACCAGAAATATCGAAGGATTGTTTCCGTTCTTTATTTGCCAGGACAGTCACGAGGAGTTGCCTTGATCGGAAAGTGGGCTCCATCCGGTCCGATTGGCATAGATGCGGGTGGCTTAGAAATGGCTCAGAACACCTCAAGGGGAGACATGTCCAAATGCTCGTCCAATATCTTCATCAGCCGTCGGAAGAGCATGAGGTAGACACAGACTGGTCTGAAATATCGCGATATCTATCCAGCCCCACTTCCGCCCTCCTTGCTGGCAGGGATTCACACAGGGAGAGCTGGCCAGAGATGGAAACCAGGACGTCCTGAATCAGGATAAGGCCTTTTCAAGCACATGGCAGGTCTGCGTTGAGGGCAGGAAACTCGAGCCATGGAGGCAGCTCTCCCCAGAGCCCCAAAGCTGTGATGAACACGCTCATCTTTGCTAGGGGGTGGGTTCACGGACGTGGCTCTCCTAGAAGGCAAGTTGGCAGCATTTAATACAACCCTTCTGAGGAATGTGTAGGATCCCCAACAATCCAGCTTCCTGCAGTTTATCCTACTCAGTTCAATGGGACGAGTAGAAACAGCGAACAAGATGCTAGATTTTAACCCAAACGTATCACCAATGACAGGAAACATGCATGGTCTAGACACACACGTGAAAAGATGGAGACTGTCCGGTTACATTTTTTCAAAGCAAGACCCAGCTCTATGCTGTTTTCAAGAAACTCACTTTACAGATAAAGACATAAATAGGTTAAAAGAGCAAAGGTGAAAAAAATGTCATGCGAACACTAACCCAAACAAACCAGAGTTGCTGTATTAACATCATACAAAGTAGACCTCGGAACAAGGAATGTTATCAGATTTTTAAAAGGAATACTGTATTACGGTAAGGGTGTACAATATATGCCTTATAGCCATATATAAAATGCTGTGCAGCGGAAAACCGGTTTGGCTCAGTAGATAGAGGGTCGGCCTGTGGACTGAAAGGTCCCAGGTTCGATTCAAGTCAAGGGCATGTACCTTGGTTGCGGGCACATCCCCAGTAGGGAGTGTACAAGAGGCAGCAGATCGATGTTTCTCTCTCATTGATGTTTCTAACTCTCTATCCCTCTCTCTTCCTCCCTGTAAAAAAATCAATAAAATATATTTAAAAAATAAAAAATAAAATCCTATCTACTTATCAAAACAAGCATGTATTCATATACATTTATAGTTCAATGTGCACATATGTCTATGTACCTATTTAGATACATTACATATGTATATATACTCACATCATACCCAAAGGATAAAATGATACCCAAGTATAAGCATTCATTTTTCAGAGTGGGTGGGATTGAGGCTGGTGTTATTTTCCCCTTTTCTTCTTTATTTTTATTCTCTAATTCTTCTGCCATTCACCCACTCTACTGTGTGTTCTCTAGGTTTTACCATGTTGACGTGGGTGTATAATCCAAGAACGAAGCTGACCTGGTAATCAGCAGAAGACCCATCTTGAGAATTCAGCTCTGGTGAATGTGGTCCTGTGTGTTATGTGATCACTGTCTTCCTAGAAGCCTGTCTCTATCATTTCATCCCAGAGCATCCCTCAGGTAATGCCGGACCTCTCCCCTTGTTTGATTTCCACTTCCGACCAGGTGGCCAATCTCTCCCCATGGAGTTTCTGAGGTGTTCTGTCCCCCCAAATATTCCGTCCACCAGCATTCCCGACCCCCAAGTCCTGATGGCAGCCCAGAGCACAGATGTCCCAAAGCATCCCAGAAAGTGTGAGGAGGTGGTGGCCGAAGCAGAGAGAAGAGGCAGCGTAAGGCATTGGTCTCCTTTTCAGTAGACCCAAGCACTTCCTGTACGGTAGAATCACATGACATTTATAAGTGTGACGTTTGCTATACGATGAGACCCAAAAAGGAAACTAAATCCTTCATCAGAAACTTCCTACGATCTGAGTGCTCATCTCCAATGACAGTGGAGGTTTCCAGGGATCAGCAATCCTGTACTTAACCCACCCTAGTCAGGAAATGATCTGCCTGTCCAGATTTACAATAAATTTAATTTGGGGCCTAGTGTTCTAAGATTTCACAAAAGAACTCAGATCGGGAAGTCCTGGCGTAGCATCTCCTGGGAAGGGGGGAGGGGGGGCGGGAAGGAGGCCAAACTCTACAATTAGAGCAACTCTCTCATTACCTGGCTCCTAACACAGTGGACACGGGCCCCGGCCCCACGGAATTTCAAATCTGACTTCTCGGAGATTTATTTTTTCTTTTGAAATAATTTCTGGCAACTTTTGATCGTCTAAACTGAAAAAAAAGAAAGAAATCAAAGAAATCTGTTGCTCTGGAGTATTAATAGCAAAGGAATTTCTGGATGTTGCAAAGTAGGAAAGGAACATAACAGCATCTCAGTCTTGCTCTGCTTCGAAGCAAACTAAATATAGTTTTTAAAAAGAAGCAGGGTCCCCTACAGATTTTTGAAGGGATGGAATAAACGACTCCTAATTTATTGGCTCATTAAGGCACCTTGTATCGCATTCGCTGATTTATGATACAACACTGTCAGAAGAAGGGATTCTGGGCTGGCAGTTGAAAAAGGGGTGCCGGGTCTTCCAAGAGCGGGGAGAAGGCTGCTGCAATCGGACTGTAAGTACCAGAGCCCTGAGGCCTCCGGCCACCCCCTCCTCGGTCTCAGCACTCGCCTTTCCACACACACCTGCAGGGCCCCAGCAAGCACCCAACATGTCTGCCCCAGAAGGCTCTCTGTTGGTGGGGCCTCAAACAGGCCAGAAGTCCCACCGAGTTCATGGAAGTCCACGTTCCTGGGAGCATTTGTCCATAGAATACACAGCAGCAGAGTGAACCCTGATGTAGACTGTGGGCTTTGGGTGATGACATGTCAACGATGGTCCATCAATTCTAACCAAGGCCCCTCTGTGCTGGAGATGTCCTTAGTGGGGGAGGTCACGTGGGAGGGAGGAGGGGATGAGACTCTGTGCTTTGCATTCAATTGTTCTTATACACCTACCATCGCTCTAAAAAGTGAATGTTATTAAATTTGTCCCAGAAAACCTGGGTGGGGTGGAAAGAGCATCCATAACAGAAAACTCCAACAGAAACGTATCCAACTTTTAAAAGGGGCCAAAAAACTTGATCCATGAAGCAAATCTTCTCTATAAAATCTACCTTGGAAGGAATCGATATTGATGAAAATGGAAGAACACTGGGACCTGCTGAACCATGTTCCTCCATAGATAAGCAATCCGTTAAACTGGCCTGACGGGGGTTGCTCTCATCTCTCCGTGTAAATGCCTCTGCCTCTGTGTAAGTCAGATTTTTTTTAAAGAGCTAGTGCTCCTCCGGAGTTCTAGGGGTCAGCATGGGCGGGCCTACCTGTCCACAGTGTCACAATGGCGAGGGCCACCCCCTGTACCTGGCTTAGGGGAACAGATTCGTTCCCTCAACAAGCATCTGCTGGCCCCAGACCTGCAAGAGACGCAAGAGGCTGTGATTTGGGGTGAATTGTAAAACCCCAGCCCCTGAGAAGCCCGGCTCCAGTGGGCACCCCAGGCCCGGGCGGGGTGATGTCAGAGCTTAGCAGCAGCCTCGGGGACACAGCAGTGACTCATCGGCTGGGCGGGGGCTCACAGGAGGCATCGCTGAGGATAGGACATTGGACCTGAGTCCTGCGGGATGAGCCTAATGGCTCCAAGATGACAAGAGGCAGCACGGTCCCTGGGGTGAGCCATGGAGGAGGGGAAGGAAAACAAGACCAAGAAGGGCCTGGACTGCCTTCCTCACCTTGTGGGCTTTCTCCTCCCCTCCCCCCCCCCCCCCCCCCCGGGAACGGGAACCATGAACACATGGCGTGGAGCATGCAGGGCATGAGGGTAAAGGCAGGAGGCCAAGGAGGAGGCCGGGCTCTGTGCAGGGCCAGGATGGTGGCAGGGGGCTAAAAGGGAAACTGAGGAAGTGGCTGGATAGAACGTAGTGGAGGAGAAGGGGAAGAAGGGGGGAGGACCCAAGACTGACTCTCAGGGACCTGGCTAATATCCACAGAGGTGGGCAAGTACCACGACCCAAGAGTAGAAATGCAGGAGGAGGTGAGAGTGGAAACTGTAAGATCCTTTTGTGTTTTTTTTGTTTGTTTTTTTTTTAAATGTTGGCATCAGAATCCTTTCAATGGAGTCTTAAGAATTGAAAACCAGAAACTAGTTGTTTTCATCACTAGGTATCTGAAGAGGTGGAGGGAGTGAGGTTGGCGGCCCCCACCCGGGACCATGCTGAAGGTCCTGGACCCAGGCCCCAGCCCCTCTCTGCAGCGGACACTCAGCCCCTCTCTGCAGCAGGCCCACAGCCAGGAAGGCTCCAGAGCTCGGCTCAGGGGCTCCGGGGACTCTGCTCCGCCTCCCACAGCCAGGAGGCTGAGGAGGAACGAGGACTTTGCGTTCTTGGCCCCCGCCCCGGCCCAGCTGTCCTTTGGCTGAGGACATCCCGAGCCACGTAAGAGCCTGGGCCCCAGCAGCCCCGCTCCCCGCCGCCACCAGCCCGGCCCCTGGCTCCTGTCCTTGCTCCGGCTGAGGAAGTGCTTGGCTCTGAGGCTAGAGGACCCTTCCCTGCCGCACCCCTCCTCCAGCCCACACTCACTGTTCGGAACCCCCAGATGCATCTGGCCCCGGCTGTGTGCAGACAAATTCTCTGGGTTTGGTGGAACACAAAAGGGGTTTGAGGGAAAGTGATGTTGCAGGGTGATCTGATGGTGATTTCCTAACACCCCAGCCACATAACTTCTTTCCTAAAAGGCTCCTCATTGCCTTAAGCAAGCCCTGTCCTTGTGTCCGTGCATCCTGGGTCACGTGCCTTTGAAATGCATCCTGGGTCATGTGCCTGTCAGACCCCCTCCTTCTAGACCTGCACATCACCTCAATCCTCCTGTGGTCCAGGCCTCCTCTTGCTTTTTCCCACCTCCATGGAGTGTTTTATGTTCCCTCCTTCATTTCAAATGCACAGAGGCAGCCGCAAACCTGTGATCTTCGGGAGCATTTGCGCTCTTGCTTCCCAGCGTATGTCATCAGACTGGTGCAAACGCTTATAAAAACCCTGTACGTTTCTTACGCTGGCAAGACCTGGCTCAGGCCACTGCTCTGCCATCGGCCAGCTGTGTGGCCTCTGGACAATCCCTCAGGTTTCCTTAACTGCAAATCCTTTCTCCCCAAATCCAAGGTCATAATGCTGATTCTACACCAAAATGCTACAAGAATGGAGAAAGGCAACTTGCCAATCCATGTTATTTCCTGAAAGATCGGTATGGGACAGCAAGGGACCCATGATCCTCGCGTCTGTCACTTTACCTGCCGTACGTAGCAATGACTTTGATGAACATCGCCAGCAGCCACCCTCCAAGCAACCCTGCAGATGTGAAGCAGGGTGGCCCTAAAAAGGAGATGGGCCAGGCCAATGTGGCTCAGTGGTTGAGCATCAATCTATGAACCAGGAGGTTGCGGTTCGATTCCCAGTCAGGGCACATGCCCAGGTTGCAGGCTCCATCCCTAGTGTGGGGCATGCAGGGGGCAGGAGATCTATGACTCTCTCTCATGATCTATGACTCTCTCTCATGACTCTCTCTCATGTTTCTAGCTCTCTCTTCCTCTCCTTCCCCTCTGAAATCAATAACAATATACAACATATATATATATATATATATATATATATATATATATATATATATATATATTTTTTTTTTTATTTTTTTTTTTTATTTATTTATTTTTAATGGAGATGGGATGGGCAGGACATAAGAGAAACTTTGTCTTCTGTTTGTCCCACCAATCCTCACCCAGGGCCTATTTCCTCTTAAACTAGCTACAATGGGCACAAACTTGTTTATCTCTTTTCCAGCTCATAGTACTTGAGAAGTAACAGATTCAAAGAGGGTGGGAGGATAAGAAAGGAAAACTTACCAAAATTAAAGAGACAGAAACTCTATGAAAAGTAGATGTAAAAGCAGCCACTGTCCTGGCCTGGGACACAGAGCAATAGTGCAGAGCCCGGGACACAGAGCAATAGTGCAGAACCCAGGGGCACAGATCAATAGTGCAGAGCCTGGAACAGAGAGCAATAGTGCAGAGCCCGGGACACTGAGCAATAGTGCAGAACCCAGGGGCACAGAGCAATAGTGCAGAGCCTGGGTCCACCCCTGTGCCACTGCTGATGTTCCCAACGGGACCCTGAGTCACCAAAAAGTAAAAACAGAAACAAAACGTTAAACCAAGTGCACGTTCCCAAAGGGCCGTTGCATTTGCATGCCATCCATTCTGTGGCTTTTCTTTAAACAGAACCATTCAATTTACTCAAATAAATGTATTTTGTTTTAAAAAATACTATACTTACACTACCTTAAATAGAATAGCCGTGTCAGTTACCATGAATAGATGGCAGCCATGGTAGTAACCACAGGCAAAGAAAACAATGTTATTAAAATGTAGCTGGAGAGGATTGCCTGTTTAAGACTGGGAACAAGGGAGAAAGGAGGGATGGAGGAAGGAGGGTGCAAAGAAACTCACAAAGGAAGCAGGGGAGTTACTAGAAGCCCCCCAGATCTGAGCTGAAAACAAACTCCCAACAAGCTGAGTTCTGTGGATATAAACAGAAGGGCTGAAGTAGAAGTGAAATTCATGAATTACTACTAGCTCACTACGTGAGTTCATACGATCTGAGAATTGCTCTAGAAAACACACTAGAAAGACATAACCACCAAACAAAAAGTATCCTTCCTGTTTGGTTCCCGATCCAAACAGAACAACCACAAAAAGGATAGTGTGGGGGTTATCAGGGAATTTGATGGTAGATCAGATGGCCAGGGAATCAAGGGTCATTTTGTTAGCTGTGGCAGGTGCATGAGGAAATGTCATTTTTATTGTTGAGCACTGTTCACTAAATGATGCAAGGATAAAATGACAGAACTGGGTTTGCTTTCAAATGTTTCAGCAGCAGAAAAAAATAAAATAAAGGCTAGACCAAGCAAATGTAGCCAAGTCTTTTTTTTAAATATATTTTTTGTTGATTTTAGAGAGAAAGGAAGAGGGAGAGAGAGGTAGAAACATCAAGATGAGAGAAAAATCATTGATCAGCTGCCTCCTGAATGTTCCGCACTGGGGATCGAGCCTGCAACCCGGGCTTGTGCCCTGACCGGGAATTGAACTGTGACCTCCTGGTTCATAGGTCAATGCTCAACCATTGAGCCATGCTGGCTAGGAATGTGGCCAAATCTTAATGGTTGTTGAATCCAGGCAATGGGTATTAGAGGGTCCATTGTCCTGGTCCCTCTACTTGTAGTTAGAAATTTGCAAAATAAAAGAGTAACCCAAAAATATATAAACAGGGAGGTGCCTCAGTCCTGGGTGACCTCTCATCTGAGTGTCAGTGTCTATGCACTGCAGTGAACATGTTCTAGCCCGGAAATTTGACCCTTTGGAATTGCTGCGAGCCAGACTCTACAAAAATAAATAAAAATAGTGATGGAAATCCGTACGTAATGACGGGGAAGGTGTCCAAGACAGATTGCTGAGTGGGAAAACATGTCGGGAAGAGTGTGTCTGGCCCGATCCCTCTTCTGTGAAGCCATGGAGGAAACCCCCTGGAGTCTACAGGCCTCGAGGGAGTCTGGAAGCCAGGACTCCCAATGGTTAGCTCAAGGGGGGGGGGGGGGTCTGCCGGCCTTTGCTCCCCTCTTTAGCCCGTCTGCATTGTGTACGATTTTATCTTTTACAGTTGAATACATAATATTCTTACCATCAGGCAGAAGGCTATTCCCATTTTGAGGAACAAAGAGGAAACCAGAAAAACATTTCTATCTGTAGAATAAAATTGTTTCAATATATGTAGGCAGCTTAACAGAAAATTAAATTTCCGTCATTACCACCGTTGCCTGTGACACTGCACATTCGCTGTCAGTGTCTGGAGAAGGTGCTAGAACAGACCTCCTGTAAGCTGAGCTCAACACGGGACTTGGAGTGAGTCGGAGGGAGGCGGGTCGGGTTTCCTTGACTTCACCACTTTGTCCCCCGCCTGGGGTGTGCTCTCCGCTCCTCTGTGGCTCCCTGTCCCCCTCCTTCCTGGCTCAGCTCCAGGAGAGCTGCTCAGAAGCCCCAGCCCACCTCTCCTCAAGGGCTGCGCTTGTGTTATCCGGGTTTCTCCTTGGAAATGCCAGCCTCTGTAGGTACCAGTCTCCCAGAGCCTCATTCTGGGCAGGCCCCACACACCCTGCTGGGAGCGGGCAGCACAGCCATTGGAGAGCACCCTAGCCCTGCTTCCTGTCCCAGCTCTTCTCAGCTGAGTGACCCTAAGGCCTCAGTTTTTACAGCTGTAAAATGGGAATAAATGGACCTCCTATTGCTGCCTCTCTCTGGAAATTTTAATGAGTTAACATAAAGAGAAAGTCAGTAATATACAACGCATTCCATTAAGAACTAGTTATTAACACTACTGGTGCTGTATAAATGTTTAATGATAGTGGTGAGGACAGTATTAAGGACTTAGTTAATACTCTCAAAAATCACTGGGACGTGTTCAGTTTGATCATTTCAAAAAATATCCTAAGGGAATAATGAGAAATGTTTTTTAAAAAAATACACAAACAAAGATGTCCACTGTGTGTAATGGTGAATATGGGAAACTAAGGTTTATCATACAGCTACTAAAGATGACAAAATATGCTGAGTGGTGTGGGAAATGCTTATTATATATTGTCAAATTTTAAAATCTAGCTCTGAAAGAATCTATCTTTAGCAAAAATAAATACATGAGTGTGTGTATATGTATATGTATATGTATATTTATATTTATATTTATATTTATATTTATATTTATATTTATATTTATATTTATATTTATATTTATATTTATATTTATATTTATATTTATATTTATATTTATATTCATACATATCACATGTACAGAGAGAGAAGTCTACAAAAACATAAAGATAATCACACAAAAATGATAATAGCGGTTATCTCTGGATTAAGGGATTGCAGGTAACTGTTTTTGTTTCCCCTTTTTGTGTCTCTGAAGTTACTACATTTTTCTAACAATATCGTATGCTCCTTGTGTGACATTTCTAAGTTATTTTTTAACTGTCCCCACCACCAGCACTAATAATACCCCTTTCCAGGAGTTAATGGTAAAAGGCTGTTCCCAGGCCCCCGGCCTGGGGCTTCAGGGACTCTGAGGACACTGGTCTGCCCTTCATCGACCTTTGGTGTCTGTGTGGAAGAGCCTGGTGTGATTTTCACCAGTGAACGGACACGGTGGGTGAACAATTAGCCAGTTCTGGGCGGACACACTGCCTCCCAGGAGCCTCACACGGGAACCATAACCTTGGGAATAAATAGGGATGTTCTCAAACTAAAGGGGGGTCAATTAGGAAACTTAGCACCTAGGAATCCCCCCTCCTCCAGCATGTAACCTGAGAGGCTGGAGCTGAGGGTCCAGGAAGGGGATGAGCAGAAAGGAAGGGGCAGGTTGGAAGGCTGGGCCATTCCTTCCTCCCTATCACCTCCCTACCCTGTAACCCAACCTGGCTCTCACCATGCTCTGTGTGCTCCTCCCCAATCGGTGCCACAACCCTAGTCCCCGCTGTCCCCCTGTCATCTCTCCAAAACATCCGCAGTCTCCTCAGGGATCGTCCAGATAAGTGATATTTTAAAGTGTCGGAGCTGAAAATGTCATTTCACTCTCACTTTCCGCTTGAGGAAACTGAATCAAAGAGCTTAATTAATGTGTCCAAACTCTTGCATTCAGTAGGTATAGAAGTTAAGGTAAGAACTCAGATGTCTTTACTTATAGGCCAGGGTGTCTTTACTTTGTCCTTCACCATCTCACTTCCTGCCTTTGGTGTCGTACATAAGGGCATGGACTCCAAGGCTAACTCCCTAGGTTTTAATTCTAGCTCTAGCATGTGCCACCTGTATGATCTTGTGTGTCCAAGTTTTCTTATCAGAAAAATGGAGATGATCATGGTAACTACATCATGGGTTTGTGTAAATATTAAGTGAATGAAAGCGTATTTAGAACAGGGCCTACTGCATGGCCAATGTGATGGAAAGCTTCCTTATTTTGATCATTCTATCAGCCAGTTTGTTGTGTCTAAGGGAAGAAGTCAGAGAAGGGCAGAGATAGGCCAAGTGACCCAGCAGAGGAAGCAAGAACCAGAACCTCCATCTTCCACAAGAATGTGGTGAGGCCCGGGCCACTCCCCAATCATTCCTGGAGTACTCACTGAGCCAACAGAAAAGAGTTCAGGGACAGATGTTCACATGTATGGTTCCCCAGTATACCGTAAAGGTGCCTCTGCAATGCATGGAGGAAAGATGGTCTATGTGCTGGTATATTGCAGGGCCAAATTGGATGTTCCCCATGGAGAAGCTAATGGTGACCCCAACCTCACACCATACATAAAAGTCAATCCCAGATGGAATGTAGATTTAAATGTGCAATTAAAGCAATGATGCTGCTAGGAGATAACACAAGAAGGATATCCTCATAGCCTTAGGATAAGCAAAAATAAATAAATAAATAAATAAATAAATAAACTGTTAAGAGGATACAAAAAGCAATAATCATATAGGAGCATGTAATAAATTAGACTTCACTGAAATTATTAATCTCTTCACAATTAAAAAATTAAAATGAAAAAATAATGTAGGAAACAATATTCAACAGGAAATAATTCCTATGATTGATTCAGTCTTCTATCATCATTAGCTTCTATTAAAATGAAATTAACATATTCAAGAAAAATGAGAATTTCTGTTCAACAAAGGCACCATGAAGAAAAGTCAGAAAGCAAGCCTAATAAACTCATATCCAGATTACATTAAGAACTCCTATAATTCAACAAGAAAAATATCAGAACAGGAGCACAGGTGAAGGCTCTTAGTTGTGAGTTCAAATCCTGGCCCTGCCACTTACCACGGTAAAGAACCTCAAGTCCTCTGAGCCTCTGTTTCCTCAAATAGGAATCAGGGAAGAACCTCCACCTCCCCTGGTTTGGGATATTAACTGGGACAATATAGTTCAATACAGGCCAGCTCACATTCGCTCAGGTTTCCTATGTGCCAGGCCTTCTCTCTTGCACACATATAATTTCATTTAATTGTTGCCACTGAAAGCTCTAGAACCCACTTCTCCGACAGAGGAGGTCAGGTCATGTGATGGTTGCATACCATGTGCTGAGGCAGGATTGAATGTCAGAGCACAGGCTCTGAGCTACTGCCCTCTAGAGTCGCCTTCAGTATGTGGGTGCTATTGTTTCATCATAAATCACATGTTCAGTTCCATCAACTTGAATACGTATCAGCCTCTGTGATTGGGTACCGATTGAGGGCCTGATGGGAAGACCAGCCCCCTGGACACAACAGAGAGATGACCGCAAGCCGGTGATCTTTCCTCTGCCCTCTGCAGAGAACCCCCTCCCACCTCCTCAGGGATTGTTCACTCCTCTTCCCACACAACTGAGCTGTCCTCTCCCTCCCCCCGGGGTGGACGGCCCATTTCCTGAGGTGAAGGCAGCCACGCTACCACCTCGGCCCCAGGTTAGACATGTGGGTGTCCTTTGGGATACAGATCATCATTTCTGACTCCTCGGGAGGCATTAATAAAGTCTTGTAATTATGAGATTTTAATCTCTGTTTCAAAAATAGAATACACATCCACGCTTGCAATCACACATGGGTGCCTAGATACTTAGCAGTGTCTGTTGCCAAGACTCCAGTTTTTGCTTCAGTCATCTCCCAGTTGACCTGCCGTAATTTGCTCTTGGCTGTTTCCCCATCCATCAAGCCATTTGTTCTCTTTCCATGTGACCTCCTGCTTAGCACGGAGCCTTCCTGGGCTTCTCAGTTACCACTGCCCGCTCACCTGTTGGAGTTAGAGGCCCCCAATTGCTGTCCCAGTTTGAAGCACTTCTCATATCCACCCCTTGGAGATCCAGCTCAACCAACCTACTTCAATGTCCCCCACTCTCCAATGTTCCTCGATTACTGGCGATGTCCTTTGGTCACCCAGAGCAGGTTTCCAGAGTCAAGTCTCCCAACCTCCCACCTCCCCGATAGGAACATCTGCCAACCTCACACTCCCTTCACCCGAGATACTCTCTGGGGGTTCAGATTCCCTGGGCCCCCTCCCCCCCCTGTTACTTCAGCAATCATGTGAACTTCAAAGTAAGATCCGTGGCTGAACATATTGCTTCATCGAGCAATAAGTCATGTCATCTTAAATCACTCCCACGCCTCATGCCGCGGCACTCCACAGGCATACTCCAACGCAAGAGCCCGGGGACTCTGCCTTGTGTCTTGTTTTCACCAAAGAAACATCTCCCTTTCCAGAGCCGACGCCTCCGTACCTGTGCATGGCACGCGCTCCTGCCTCAAGTGTGGTGACCAAATGAAAACAGCTAGTCAGCGGGTTGCAGGTTGTCTTACTCTGTTTCTCCGAAAACAAGACAGTGTCTTATATTAATTTTTGCTCCCAAAGATGCGCTAGGTCTTATTTTCAGGGGATGTCTTATCTTTCCATGCGCTAGGTCTTATTTTCGGGGAAACACGGTAGTTTGCTAGGGCTGCCATAACCAATGGCCACCAACTTGGTGGCTTCAAATAATGGGAAGTTATTTTCTCACCGTTCTGGGAGCCAGGAGTCCAAAATCAAGGTGTCAGTCAGCCCGGTCACATTCCCTCCAAAGGCTCTTTGCTTCTTTGCTTCCTGCAGCCCCTGGTGGCGCTGGCATTCCTTGGCGTGTGGCTGCACCACCGCAGCCTCTGCCTGAGTCTTGATATGGCTTCTTCTCCTGGTTCGCTCCGCTTACAACGATGGCACACCTGCTCGTAATAATTCCAGGACGGTTTCCCCTCAAGATCCCTAACTGGTTATACCTGTGAAGACCCTGTTTCCAAAGAAGGTCGTGCTCTGAGCGGATGCAAATTTGGGGGCCCACAACCCCAAAAGGATAGAGAGGAGGAGCCAGTGCTTCCCTCCCAAGATTCCAATCCTTGAATGCCTTGCTCTGCACCCGGCCCCAGCCTTCCCCACAGGTAGCTGCATCGTTGTTCTTTGGTTGGTTGGAAAGTATTTGTCAAACTACTAGTTACGTCTTAATAGGTGCTCAAGGGGCAGCTGCTTGTCAGTCTCCCCATCTGTGACGTGGGCCCAGCAATGCCACTCCCGTGGGTTTTTGTGAGGAGTATCTGAGCAAAGAGAGGAGGAGCACCTGGTGCCGAGTGCTGGCCTGTGGGAGGTGACCCGACTGTAGATCAGCCCCAACCTCAAGTTCTCGGGCCCAGTGTTCCCAACAAGTTGAATTCACCCCTGACCAGAGGTAGATTGGAGCAGGAACGCCAGATGCTGGTCATACTCTAGCTTAGGGGTGTCGAACTCAGTCAGAGAAGGGGCCAAAATCTAAAATCCAGCCTAAATCGCGGGCCGAATGGTTTACTGAACAGTCATAAACTGACAGCGGAGTGCAGTGATGACAGCGCGGTGCGGGCCACATTGCAAGGCCTGGCGGGCTGGATTTGGCCCGCGGGCCTTGTGTTTGACACATGTGCTCTAGCTGTAAGGTGAGGAAGAGGCAGGAAACAGGACATCAGACTCCATTTCACTTCAGCAGCTCCACACCCTGCCCCGAGTGCTTACCCAACGTGTCCCATCCTCTCCCGGCCCTGGCCAAAAAAAGAGTATTGTGTCTGCTCTGCAAATGGGAAAACTGAGGCAGGGGGCAGGAGGCAATTAGGGGGTCAGTGGCTTGCCCATTGTGTATGTTAAAACCTTGGGGATCTAGTTTCAAGCCAAGGCCTTGGTGGGAGGCGTGCAGCTGGTGCTGGGCTCGGGATTGGGGTGCGGGTTGTCAGAGGTGCCCTGAGAGAGACGAATCACAGAACCCGTGAGAGGCGTCCGCGTTGGATTCCTTCTTCCGGGTTGTGTTTGCAAAGCCCAAGTGTGTCCTGAGTCTGACAACGTCAAAACGGCAGAGTGCGACGTGGCGAATGAGGAAGGCTACCCAGGCACGTGACTTCCTGGAGATTTTTCTTTGAAAGATCTGAATTCAAATCTATTATTTCTTTTTTAATTCAGTCGCTTCTATTTATACATAAAGACACACGGAGGGCGGTAACCAAGCCTTAAAAATAGCACCCCATCCAGCAGAGGAATGTGATCTTAGGGGTCCCCGAGTCCAGAAAAACCCTCGACAATCCTCTGGCTCTCCGGAGACTGAGCGTCATCGGTTTGGAGATTTTTATTTTAATCGTTTTGAAGCCAAGGGGGTTTCCCAGCGAATGAGGAGGCCTGGTTCAGCTTCCTCATAATGCACAAGACCCCAAGGAACTCAGAACACCGCAGCCAGGGGGTATGGGGGGGTCAAAGTTCAACCCGCCAGAACTTCATTTTCGATCCAGAACTCCACTAAGCCAACCAACTGACAAAGAAGCAACCAGCTACCCCCTCCCTCCGTCCCTCCCCCATCCCCCCCACCCCGGTGTGCATTTGTTTTCCCACGGGTTCTGTGGCTGCTCATGACCTGCAAGGAGACACGGGGGCTCCTGTGTGCACACCCCTCCTGAACAAGGCGCGTACGTCTTCCCCGTCTCCGAACCTGCCCCTTCCCCTCCCCGCGGAGCGACAATTCCCTCTGGCGCTTAGACAGACGCGTGTTCTTTTCGGTCGCACGGCGGTCCCCTGCCATCGCCCCGCACACGTGGCCCGGGCGCTGCGGCTATAAATACAGCAGCGTCTGCATTCCAGCCACCGGACTCGCCCACTTTTTTTTTTTTTTTTTTTTTGTAATGCAATGTAACTCGAGGGGATTGTCATCACAGCCAAGCGGCCTGACGACGTGGGCCCACAGTCACCGTTCTCCCGGCCCACGCCTCCATCCCGCCCCCACAGTGCCGCTGCCTACCCCTTTCTCCCCACCTACACCCATCAATGCTCAGCGGGTCCGGTGGGCAAAATCCTGCAATGCCCTGTTATGGCTCCCACCGGGCCCTAAAAAAGCCTAATGAACAGACACGCTCACTGCGCTTGGCAAAGGCAGACCCGCCACCCGCACAACAAAAGCCCCGTGCGCGCTGGTGGGAAATCAAAGGTGACTGGCGAATCCAAATGTGCCCAGCAGGTTGGGGCTCTGCCGGGGAGCGGTGGGTTTAGGTCGAATGCCAGGCTGTGCCCAGGAGGGCCTTTTAGGAATACCCGCCTCCTCCCGGGCCCTGTCGGAGGGGATGCGCCCTGCGCAGAGGCCTGGTGGTGGCACGTGAATACAGACACAGGTGTTGGGTTTTTCTCCTTGATCCTGAGAATTGGCAGTTGCCTTGGCTCACGGGAGATGATGAAGAGTTGGTTTGATGATCAAGGCAACAATTTTCTTTTTTGGGGGGAGGGGAGACTTTTTCTAGCTATTTAACTTTTTCTTTTTTTATCATTTAAAGCAGTGTTTTTCAACCTTTTTTGGGCAAAGGCACACTTGTTTCATGAAAAAAATCACGAGGCACACCACCATTAGAAAATGTTAAAAAATTTAACTTTGTGCCTATATTGACTATATATAAAGTAATTCTCTTGAATAGGAATAAAATAAACACAAAGAAAGTATTTTATAATTACTTTATTATGAAATATTAAGTAAACAAAATAGTGAAAAATTATAAAATTCTTGTCTTGTCTGCACCTACGGCACACCAGGCAACATCTCGCGGCACACTAGTGTGCCGCGGAACAGCGGTTGAAAAACGCTGATTTAAAGTATTACATATAGTAGTACATATAGTAGTAGCAACGAAAATAATTTTATGGTTGGGGATCACAACATGAGGAGCTGTTGCATTAAAGGGTCACTGCATGAGGAAGGCTGAGAACCACTGGGTTAGAAGGACCTGGTGAGTCGGGAGGCAGCCCCCACCCCGAATCTCCATCCCCACCGGGTTTGGGGGAGCCATGTGAGTCTGCAATCCAACACTCTGTTTCGCCAATGAACTAATTTTTCATAGGCATCTTCACGCTGGGAACCATCCCCGGGCTGGACTAACCTTTAACATTAGGGGTAATTAAGGATTAGCCACATCACATGACCCGTGACACACCGGAGGCCAGAGATAACAAACCCCGCGCGGTGGGCCGGTTTCCACTGGGAGTTCCCCACAGTCAGCGCCAGGCGTGAGGCCTGGAAAGCCCTGCAGTTATTGTGTAACCTCCAGGGCTCGCGGTGGGGTGGGGAGCACCCAGCACACAGAGTCCTCCCTCCACACTCTGGGCAGGCAGGCGAGACAAAGCCAGGTGGCCCAGCGGGGGGACATCTGCCACCTTTACTCATGGTGGTCACTGGCCTCTGAGAGGAAAACCCCAGTTTTTGGACAGAGCTCCCTGTGGCCCGAGTCCGTGCACAGCTCTTCACGTATAACATCTCTCTGTGGCCACAACGACCTGTCACCCCCATTCTACAGATGTGAACACTGAGGCTCACAGGCTCAGTGATTTGCCCGAGGTCCCCAGCTAGGAAGTGGCTGAACCGGGACATGAATTGACACCAAAGCCTATGTGTTTCATCACCACGGCACCTTAGAACTCCTTAAACTGCTTTTCCGAACCCAATTTGGAGTTTGTGTCCACATGACGTGGGGCTGTTGTTGATTAATCATGAGAACAAAAGCAAGCTTTTTCATCTTTGGTGCCCAGGGCTAGTGTTTTCTCTCCCAGATCTTAATATAAAACCGGTGGTGAGGATTGGGGGGGAGGGGGGGAAGTCCCCATGCCAGCTCCAGGGGTTCCCTGTCCAGCCACAGCCCCACCACTAACTCAGCAAAGGCTCCATGCAGCCGTGGGCGGGCTCATCAGATGCCAGCCCTGTGGCACTCCCACGGGGAAAGTTAACATACGGGCCAGTGGGGTGGTCCTCAAATAAGTCCGCACAGAATTAGCCTGTGATCCAGCTATCCCACTTCTGAACGTGCCCCAAAGAACTGGAAGTGGGGACACGAACAGATATCTGCACCCCCTGGGCACAGCAGCATTACTCACGAGAGGCAAAAGGTGGAGGGATGAATGGGCAGCAGAATGTGACACAGACGAGCAATGGCATGCGTTCAGCCTTCAGAACACACTCTACACGCGCTCCAGCGTGGATGAACCGTAACACATTATGCTCAATGTAATAGGCGAGACTCTAGCGGATAAATATTACGTGATTCCACTTATGCCACGTGCCTAGTATAGGCAAATGCACAGAAACAGGAAGTTTGAGGTTCCCAGGGGCTGGGGGTGGGGAGTTATTGTTTAATAGGAACAGGAATGATTTAAAATTTTTGGAGATGGATAAAAATAATGGGTGCACGACTATGTACTTCATGCCACTGGACCGTGCAGCTAAAAACGGTTTAAAAGGCCCAGCCGGTGTGGCTCCGTGAGGCCCAATCCCACAGTCAGACATCCCCTGAGGGGTTCCGGATTGGAGAGGGTGCAGGCTGGGCTGAGGAACACCCCCCTCCCCATGCACGAATTTCATGCACCGAGCCACTAGTATAAAATAAAATAGAACTAGGGGTGTGTCATCATGGGAATGAACTGTCCACCCTCCCTGCCCTCTGGTCCAGTATCTTTACCCAGGTCCAGACGCAGACAGATGCCTGGACAAACACCACCTCCTTCCAGCACAGCCCCTGCCCTACCATGCCTGGTGGCCACAGGTGTGGCCGCCTGCCGAGCAGAAGCATTGCTTGGGTTCCCATCCATCTCATGTTCCAACCAAAGAGGCAAAACACACTCAGCATCCTGGGCGGCCCTCTGCTTTGTCCCTCATTATCATGGCACCCAGCTCAGCCCCTGACTTGCTGGGTGACCCTGGGCAAATCTGGGCTCCCATGGTCCTGGTGTGAGTCCTGATGAGGTGGGCCCCGTGATCTGAAGACCCTTCCCTCCCTGAGGTTCCCCAGGGAGGAAAGCCACCTGTCCTGATGGGAATGTGAGCCTTCTTCTCCCGCCCCATCCTTTCCTGCCTGATGTGGGAGTCCTGCTTTGCCGGCACACCCCCCTCAGCCACCCAGCACCCCAGCCCTGTGGGCAGAGCGGGAAGGTGCTGGAGAGCTTTCCCTCATGTCCGAGGAGCAGGCCCGGGGGAGAGGGAGGCGGCCTTCCTCCTCGCCCAGGGTACTTGACGGTTAATGATCCCCGGGCACACGCCCCCACCCTGTCCCTGGAGACATCGCCGGAGCTGCCTCAGGAGCAGAGCTGGGGAAATCTATTATCTTTCCATGTGCTAGGTCTTATTTTCGGAGGATGTCTTATTTTCGGGGAAACACGGTATCAGATTTCAATATATATATATTTCAAAGAGGAAGGGAGAGGGAGAGAGAGAGAAACATCAATGATGAGAGAGAATCGTTAATCGGCTGCTTCCTGCACGCCCCCACTGGGGATTTAGTTGTCCACAGGCTCACAGCCTCAGTTTGGGGACTGGGTAGTGTTGAGCTGACATCTGCCTGCCTTTCCAAAGATGGCCTGCTGACCAATGTCAGGGACAGGCCACCTATCAGGCATTCCAAGGTACTGGTCAGAGCACTTACAGTTCAAGTTTGAGTGTGGCATAAAGAATTCTCAAAAGGACAGTCATGAGCTGGTAGCACTTAACAAATGTCTTCCAGAAAAGATGCACATTCCCCCACCTCTGAAAAGGTGCCACAGCGAGATCTTCCTGCCTCCAGAGGAATGCTCTCCTAGCCATACAGGTATTCAAGGAGAGGGCATTGGATTGGTTTATCTAAGTCCTTGAACTAGATGGTATTCTTTGACTTACAGTGACATAAGCAGAAAGAAAGAAAGAAAGAAAGAAAGAAAGAAAGAAAGAAAGAAAGAAAGAAAGAAAAAAAGAAAGAGGGAAGGAAGGAGGGAGGGAGGGAGAAGGAGACAGGGAAAGAGAAAGAAAGAAAAGAGAGAGAGAATGAAGGTGAGGTATTTGTAGACTCATTTAACTGATAGTTTGAGTGGCCTTCAGGCATGGCTGAATCCAGATACTCAAAGTTATAAGAACTCTGTCACTCTCCATCTCTAAACATTTTTCCTTTCTGAATGCTTTCTTTTTATACAGGCTTTTCCACATGACTATTACTAATCCTAGGCTTAATTGCTAGTAGAGGAAATAGGCCTCAATCCCAATATTACCAAAACAAAATCTCTGGATTTGACCTCATCACATGGACTTGGGTTACCTGCCCCACCCTGAACCATTCACTGGGGCCAACAGGGACTGGAGTGCTCTGATTGGCCAGGCCTGACTCATGTGCTCACTCACCTTGGATCAGCGAGTGATGTCAATCCAAACCTAATGGACCGAGAATGGAAAGGAACAATTTTCTCCCCGGGCAGGGACAATAGGTTCTGTTTCCTAATGAAGGTTGAAGTGGACGCTGAGCCAGTATGAACAAAACAAGCAACGCATCATCCACAGTTGCCTCCTACCATACTGGATTCTATGACTCGCTTGGCAAGATTTCTTGACCACGTATTTCTTTCTGTCCCTCCCACGTAATGTCATACTCACCAACCCTTTCTGCATTCCTAAGACAGAGTCCTCCCGCCACAACACATAAGGCGAGTGACAAGGCCTTAAATGGATGCACCTGTCTCCATCCACATTCCTGAAAATCCAGGGACACATGCAGATCCGAACGGATATGCTGAGGAGACAGACTCTTTCCCAAAACAAAATACCCTTGACTTCTAAAGCCATGGGGTAGCTCAGTTCTCTGCCAGGAATTCCCCACCAGCTTTGGGTGCACTTGAATGTTCTGCCTTATTTCCATTCTTGGCAAAGTGAAGAAATCCTGATACTCACTCCTCCTCCCCTTTCCCCAATCAGGCACATTCCAAGTACTTGTAAGTCTCAGCCCTAGGCCATGGACTACTCCTCAAAGGCATTTTTTCATCAAAAAGTAAATAACTCAGCCTTCTTGGGCCCAAGATGCCCCCAAACCTCTTCGTAATCTGATTTTCCTCCATACCAGGGACACAAAGGCTAGTCTCCTTCATTCTCTCCTGAACATTTGTCATCAACCACCTCACTGACAACAGGAAGAATCAGCAATTGTGATAAGAGAAGCAGTGGAGCACTTGAGGGCATTCCATTCAGAGCTGTATGCTAATTGGATGGAGTATTCATATTTCCCCCAATCCAGGTTCTAGGAAAATACCTGCCTTCAGTATCACTGGCCAGAAAAAGGGGGAAAGACATTCACATGAAGGCAAGACAGTGAGTCCACACATCTTGTGGAAGTGATGGCCTGAGGAAGGGCACCTGGCTGGGGGGAGTGTCCCATGGAACCATGAACACCTGAAGTTCTAGGATCGTGTGGCGTCCTCATGGAAATCCAGATCCCGCTGAGGGGGCGGGACAAAGTGGCATGTGGGTGTCCTGAGAGCAAGGACTAATCTGACATCAGGCAGGACTCTTGAGAGGAGAGCCTTTGAGGAAAGTCTTAGCCAGATTGACATTAATAGCAACTGCCATCTATAAAGTGTTCACGGGGTCCAAGCTCAACACACACTGCACTCATTAGCTCCGTTAATCACTCCACAACATAGAGTCTGGGTCTAGCACCAAGATTAGAGATGTCTCCTGCCTGCTCTGGGGCACATGGCTAGCTGGGGGCAGAAGCGGGTGAAGCGGGAAGCTGAGGCCAAGGGTTCTTCCTGGGGAGGAGGCTTGTCTCCCCGTTACCTGGGCATTCATTGGCTCCGGGGACCAGGCCATTAGTTTGACATGGGACTGTTAAGGGCCTCACAGGTTAGAACTTCTGCTCTTTTAATTACTCATCCTCCTGACAAAAGTCACCTTAATTAGGAAGGCCCCTCCCAGAGAAAACGCAGCCAGCAGGGGCTGGGCCATGGCTCCCATTCGGTATGTATCACCTCCCGAGGCAAAGAGGTGCTGATTTTTCCAGACTTTCTCCTGCTGTTTTCCCATCTGCCTCCTGACTTCCTATCCCATAATTCCGCTCTTCGTCCCTCACACTTGGGCAACCCAATCTCTCCCAACTGGAATTTGCCTCTGGCCCACAGTCCATCCTCCAAGTCCATAGCAAATCGCTTTGCTACTTTTACTCAGAAGCCTTCAGTGGCTCCCAGTGCCCACAGGAAGTGGTTGAAACCCTGTAGCCTGGTATTCAGGATTGGCACAAGCAGCCCTAGCTTTGTTTCCAAGCACCCTGCCCCTGCTCTCCAACCTTAGTCTCACTGTTGAGGCCTCACCCCTCCTGGGAGCTCACAGAGTGTGGGACCTCCCGCTGGAACATGGGCTGACCACACAGGGGCCAGAGAGAGAGGCAGTTGGCAGGGATGCCAACAGGTACTAGGATGGTGGAGACGTCCTGTACACAATTTTTTTAAAGGACCATGAACTCACTGAGAGATTAATTTTTTTAAATGTTATCAGGAGACCCCATTCTTCCCTTCAACTAGAGAAGCTCTGCCTTCAGCTTTTATCTGTTTTGCTTGGTTATATCGAGATTTTTGCAAAAGCCTCTGGCTTTCCTCCATGTGACTCCTTCTGGGACCCATGCCACCCAGTGGTTCATGGACATATGAGCCCTCCCCCACCAGCCTGAAAGCCCATGAGGTAGAGACCATGCTTCATGTCTCGCAATGGCGCCTCATGCTGGGGAGGGAGAGGGCCCAGCCTCAGGAACACCCTGTGGTGTTGGAGGTGAGTCCCTCTCACAGCCACTCTGCTTTCTCAGGATGAGGTCCAGGAAAATAGCCTGGTCAAGCACAGTGAACCCAAAAACAATGGAATTCGCCCCGTTGACAAGGAGGACAATCTAGGGTAGAACCAAGCCCAAAGAATAAAGGAGCCGAGACAAACAACAGAACCTTATGCAAAATAGGCCAGCAATAACTCCAGAGCGGGCCAAGGATTGGCTGTGCCTCATTTATATTGAGTCCATTGGCTGGGAGGGAGGGAGGGATGGAAGGAGGAGGAGAATAAGGAGGAAGTAGCCGAAGCCGGTTTGGCTCAGTGGTAGAGGGTCGGCCTGCAGACTGAAAGATCCCAGGTTTGATTCCGGTCAAGGGCAGGTACCTTGGTTGCGGGCACATCCCCGGTAGTGGGTGTGCAAGAGGCAGCTGGTCGATGTTTCTCTCTCACCGACGTTTCTAGCTCTCTATCTCTCTCCCTTTCTCTCTGTTAAAAATCAATAAAATATATATTTTTAAAAAATAATAAGGAGGAAGCAGATGGAAGTTCTATTGTTTCCCAACGTGAACCCATAGGACCCAGCCTAGACCCAGCACACAGGAGGCATTCAATAGCTGTTGAATAAAGTTCCATTGGCCACACTAGAACTCACCCAGAGACCCTGGCATATCCTGCTCCTGGTCTATAACCATAACAAAGAACAAAGCACCCACATTCCCTCTGACTGATATCTTCGGCATTCAGCCCCACTCCAGTCCGTACTTACCCTCTTCCCAACATCCTTCTTTATATCATGGCTCATGCCAGGGTCCCCATGTCGCAGAGCCAACAGCAGGAGGCTTAATAGATGTGGTCATCGTGTCAGCCTCCTCCCTTCCCCACCTGCTCCACATTCAACCCCACTGAGGATTCAAGGCCTGCCACCAGCTGTGTTTTGTGAACACACTCCTGGGGGACTTCCAAGTCTCTGGGGGGAGACCACTGTTCAACCACCTTAGAATATAGATCATTAAAACTGTGTACATGATGAAGGATCCCCAGGGAGCCAAAAGATGCTACTATAATTTGTACGTGAACCCTGGAATGGATTGTGCAGGATATAGATGGTGTACAAAAGATGAGTACAACTCCAGAAGGTAACTGCTTCTTTTTAATTTGGGGAGAGTACGTCCTTTGCAATATGGGGCTCACTGGGTAGGATGGAAGTCTCTGCACCTAAGTGTCTGTCAGCTAATGTCAGCAGATGTGTCAGGAGCCACAAAGAGAGTCTAACTGGGCCCTGCCATTTTTGGTTGTTGCCATTTTTTGTACCCCTGGCTCCAAGGAGCTCATTGATCCATTGAGTGGGAAACTCATCCATTGTGTCTTGACTTGGGTTGAGCCAAAGGATATGTTAAAAATATTTCTTTTCAGCCATCTTCTGGGTGCACCAGACTTTCCCAAAGCCAACCTGACCCAACCCCCACATGTTACTGATCATGAACTTGAGCCCCAGAGAGGAGATGTGATTTCTCCAAGACCGCACAGCAGTTGAGAGACAAGTCCTCTTCTCCCGTCAGGTCCAGCACCTCCCACCAGGCCGTCTTGAAATAGTCGAAGCTTATTTCAAAACTGCCCGTGTCTTCGTTTCATATTCCCCCCATGGAGAAATCTGATTAGGAGCAAAAAGCAGTGCTCCCGATTTTAGTATCTTTGCCACCATTTCCTCCAGTGCACCAGAGCTGCTCATTTTAATTTAAAGATAATCCCAAATAATTTTTAATTAAAGATCATCATTTAAAATGTATAATTCTGTAAGTCTAACGGTGATTAACTACATTGGGGATTTTGGTGACACACGTCACAATTAAGTGTTGCGCCAATTAAGGGTTAACAGGCGGCAAATATCTACTTTGCACATTTTTGCCTAATGAATTCGTAGTGGGAAGCTATTCTCATTAGGTTAATGTGTCAACACAATGAAGCCGCCTCACCAGGATTTTTTCTTGCAGCTCACAAAGTTGAGGGCCTCTGTATGGCGGGGCCCGCTTTGACATTGGGTCACAGGCCATGGGGAGGAAGCACGTTTCATGAGAAAGAAGGAAGTTGGTAGGTTTTCAGGTCTTGGTCTTCATCCTCACCTTTTAGACATCGCATGTTTGTGTCGTGGTATTGAGCTCTCTGGGGCTTTCTGTCTGTATTTCCCTGGCAAGTTGTCATGCTGGAGAGTAAAACACACATCTGTGTACTGGGAGAGGGACTACATCAGCCCCTAAGATGGTGGCTGCAGGGATACCCTGCCAGTGGTGGCCGCGGGGAAAATGACTCTCCCCTCGGTCACCACTCTCCATCCCATCCGATCTATCCCATCCCATCCCATCCCATCCCATCCCATCTCACCCATCCCATCCCATGATGGGATAAGAGGATGGGATGGGATGGGATGGGATGGAGTGGGATGGGATGGGGTGGGGTGGGGTGGGGTGAGATGGGATGGATGGTATAGGATGAATGGGATGGGGTGGGGTGGGGTGGGGTGAGATGGGATGGGATGGGATGGGATGGGATGGGATGGGATGGGATGGGATGGGATGGGATATGAGGGGATGGGATGGGGTGGGATGGGATGGGATGGGATGGGGTGGGATGGATGGGATGGGATGGGATGAAAAGGAATGATATGGGAATAAGCAGATCAACGCCATCAATAAAGTGTGCTATTTTAGGACACTTCATGTCCTTTGTGCACATGTGGAATGTGGAAAATTCGCCCATGGGGAATGCTTGGGATGCTGGCTTTCAGGCTTCAGCCCAACCTTCAATCACCAACTGCACACTCGACATGGACCACACCCTGGGAGGAAGAGCTCTTTCCAGCGTGCACAGAGATGCCCTCCTGCGTGCCAGGCTCCGTGCTGATCGGGCTGCATCTCCCCTGCTCACAAAGCTACCCCTTGGGCTAATGGCTCTGTGTGTGCACAGCTGGTCCCACGGAGTTTCCCACACCCCAGCCCCTGCCCTCCCTGCTCTGCTCTGGGCCCAGCGGGCTGACCCTGCATGGGGATCTCCCGGGCTTTTTGCTCACCGGGTTAGGCCATAGGTAGCCAGTCTGAGAACACAGGCTGGATAAGAGAGAGGTGTTTCCGCCCACCCTCTCCTCGCTTCACACAAACCCAGCTTCGGCTCAACGCCTGCACCCCAGGCTGCACCTCCCAGGCCAGGGCCCTGCCAGGACCCTCCCTCAAGGCACCAGCCCTCACTCCACTGGTCCTTGCTTTGTCCCTTCAGCCCTGCGGGTGGGACAGCCTGCCCCTGTCAGGAGTGTCTGGGGGCCTCAACAGCCATGGTTTGTTTGAGTGTGTTTTTTGCTACTCCTCCCCTGACTCTATTTTCTCCACTGATTTTTCTTAAAGAGCATGGAAGGGATGGGGAGAGGCAAAGAGAGGAATACCGATGTGACAGAGACACACAGACTGGCTGCTTCCTGCATGTGCCCTGCCTGGGGCTGGGGATTGTGCCTGCAACCAAGGTACGTGCCCTTGACGGGGAATCAAACCTGGGACCTTTCAGCCTGAGGGGTGGCACTCCAACCACCAAGTCGGGCCAGCTAGGGCTGCCACTGTAGTTTTGTGTCTTAGCCTGACCACATCTCTGGAAATACCCCTTCGCTAAAGTCTCCTCATTCGAGTCCTTTGGGAGAATTGTGCTTTCTGCTGGAACCCTCTATGGAAAGCAGTCTGGTAATTCCTCAGAAAATTAAGAATCAAGCTTTTTCTGGAATACTTTCCGACCTACCAAAAGTTGCCAAAGTAATATAATGAATTCCCTTTACCCAGTGTTCCCCAAATGTTAACATTCCCCTAACTTGCTTTATTATTCTCTCATTTTCTCTCTCATATATACCAACTTATGTGTAAATTTAATTTTTTTCCTTTGAAACTTTTGAGAGTAAGGTGGAGCCATCATGTCCTTTTATCTCCAAATTCATCAGTGTATATTTCCTTTACTAATAATTTTCAAAAAAGGACATTCTCCTATAGAGCCACAGTGCAATGATCAAAATCAGGAAACTGACATTGACAAATAGCATTATCCACTCTGCGGGCTTGACTCCGATTTCACCAGCTTCCACCCTGCTGTACTGCTCCTGGTCCAGAGCCCTATCCAGGATGGCACGCCCCATTTACTTGTCATGTCTCTTTAGGCTCCTTGGATCTGGAACAGTCTTCAGTTTTTATCTTTCCTGGGCTTGGCCGTTTTGAAGAGTAAAAGCGGTTATTTTGCGGGATGTCTCTCAATTTGAGTGTCTTAACGTTTCCTCATGATCGGGTTCACATCATGAACTTTGAGTAGGAATACACTGTTAGCAGTTAGGGTGCCGGGCCTTCCCGGAGAATCCTATCGGGGGACCCATGATGTTGATTTGCTCTGTCCCTGTCATGCCGACCTGGCTCCTCAGTTCATGTGATGCCTGCCAGGATTTGCTACTGCTATGGCAGAGTTCCCATTTTTCCCTCTGTGCACAGTGAGTATCTTGTGGACAGAGACTTTGAAACCATGTAAGTTGCCGGAAACCAATCATTGTCTCTCTAATAGAAAGAGGCTGGTCAACCTTGGAGCTCTGAAAAGTCAGAGCCAACCACTCCCTATCTAATTGAGACAATGGTAACTGAGGCAACTTCCCCATCTTGTAATCATGTAAATCCTTACTGATATGATAATCCGATTATTACCTGCCTAAGGGCTATGGGTGTTTCCCAAAGCTGCTTAAGGGTAATGGGTGTATCCCATAGCCTCAATAAAAGGGACAGCAAGGCCAGAGCCTAGTGGTAGTCTTCCCACTAGAGTAGGGGTGTCGAACTCAATCAGAGAAGGGGCCAAAATCTAAAATCCAGCCTAAATCGCGGGCCGAATGGTTTACTGAACAGTCATAAACTGACAATGTCATAAACTGACAGCGGAGTGCAGTGATGACAGCGCGGTGCGGGCCACATTGCAAGGCCTGGCAGGCTGGATTTGGCCCGCGGGCCTTGTGTTTGACACATGTGCACTAGAGGTTGACTTCCGCCTGGTCCCCCCATTTTTCAAAATTAACTCTTTTCCAGTCTCTCTCTTCATTTTAGTGTGTGGCCTCCTCCAGAAACCGGACCCTGAGTGGGCCCTGAATCACACGGGTCGTATTAAGGAATCCCACAGTAAGTATTCTGTTTCCCATCCTAAGTTTGACCAATAATTTTAGCATTCGTTGACGATCGTTGCCTGAAACAATTATAATTACTGTAGACATCAAATGTTCATTTTCAACTCCATCCTTTTTCTAACCTAGTCTTTGAAAATCGCTGTGATGAGCCCTAGCTGGTTTGGCTCAGTGGATAGAGCGTCAACCTGGAGACTCAAGGATCCCAGGTTTGTTTCTGGTCAAGGGCATGTACCTTGGTTTCGGGCACATACCCAGTAGGAGGTGTGCAGGAGGCAGCTGAGGGATGTTTTTCTCTCATCGATATTTTTAACTCTCTATCCTTCTCCCTTCCTCTCTGTAAAAAAATCAATAAAATATATTTTTAAAATAATCGCTGTGATGAAACGCTTCCTTCTTCTTCACTTATTCATTTACTTACTTACATCACAAGAATGAGTTCGCAGATCCTTATTTCACTTAGCATGATGTCTGCAAGGCTCGTCCATGATGTAACATGTATCAGTATCAGAATTTCTGTTTTTTCTAAGGCTGCATCCTTTTTCAGTATGGCTACCCCCCACATGTGGCTTACCCACTCATGCGTCCATGGACATTTAGTTGCTTTGGGGCCTTTTGGCTACTGGGAATAGAGCTACTAGGAACATGGGCGTATGAACGTCTGTCTGAGGCCCTGTTTTCAGTTCGCCGGGATGCATACCCAGAGGTGGAACCGCTGGATCCTCCCATCATTCTGTTTAACCCGTGAGGAACTGCCATGCTGTTTTTCAAGGACCGAGTGGCTCTCAGCACACAGCGCCCAAGCCTACGGCCCCTCCCCTCACGCCTCCTCTCTGAGCGCTTCAGACTCAGAGCCACGGAGTGGAGGAAGATAATGAGCTTCCCTTTCACCTCCAGGGACCGAGAGCCACTGAAAGCACCCCTCTGCTGGAGAGACCGCCTCGCGAGGGTCCCCGCGCCCCACATTGGGGGGATGGAACCTTGGCTCAATAACACCCGCGGATATGTCCCTCCCGAGCCAGCGGAGGGCCCTTCACCCCAACAAGGAAGCAGACCGAAGGGGCTCCGGCTCTGCACACCTGGCGTGGGGGTTGGGGGGAGTGGAAGGGGAGGGAGCAGGTCCACAAAAGCACAAGTGCCTGCTCTGCCCCTCCATCTAATTATGATCCAGCATCCCCACGCCCCCCGGGGACCGGGGGCTTGTTTGTTCCAGCTGACATATCTATTATTACTCTTTAGGTAGTTAGGAGGATCATTTGCAGCGTTCATTAACAAGTATCACCTTACGGATTACTAAACAGCAACTCTGCTCGAGCTAATGAGCCCCAGTAGTGTACTACTTTACATATTTCATAGCAAGACAATTAAGCGGCGTCTCGCTTTTATAGCAGGCCTTAAAATAAACCACTCAGGATGCAGAGAGGAGACGGAGGTCATCGTACCTGCGGTATGTTTGCGGTTAGAATTAGGGAAGTTAAACTCTCCTCCACCCAATCTCTTGTCACACACACATACACACACACACACCACAATCTACAGAGAAATAACAGGTCTGCAGAGCTTTCCTGCCCAATTTCCCAGCTTCATAATTGCAGAGGACTTAAGCTATCTGTGCACGGCTCCCACGCAGACAAGGGAGGAAGAAGAGAGGGAAAGAGAGAAGCATTGGGCTGGATCGTGTCTTTACAAGCAGGGAGAGATGAAAAATGGGACCATGCACTGACTGTCTGCCCATGCCAGGGATTCAGGTCACCCCTTGTTTAAGTTGCGTGAAACCCTGCAAGGTCAGTATTAGTGCCCCCATTGTATAGATGAAGAAACTGAGGCGTGGGGAGGTTGTTGCTTACTCGGGGCCACACACCTTGGGAGTGGCTGCACCGGGAATCACAACCAAATCTGCTTCATTCTGAAGACCTGGACCTTCCAGGACTCGGGGTGAGGGTGGAGGCCGCATCCCCATTCCCACACTTGTCCGCCGTGTTGTGGATGCCTTCCCGGGCGGAGCTTGGGGTGATCTCCATGGTACACTCTTCTCCCGCCTTGTGTTGACTTGGACAAAAGGATGGATAGCCTCCTCCCTGTAGCCCAGGTCCCTCTTTAGCAAGACCCCCTACCCTGACCAGGGTTATACTCATCGTCCTGCTGTTCTGGTTAAGGAGCAAGTGTTCCCTGTCCAGCCCCAGCTGGTTTGGCTCAGGGGATAGAGCATCGGCCGGCAGACTGAAGGGTCCTGGGTTCGATTCTGATCAAGGGCACATGACCAGGTTGCGGGCTCCATCCCCAGGAGGGCACATGCAGGAGGCAGCCGATCAATGATTCTCTCTCATCATTGCTGTTTCTATTTCTCTCTTCCTCTCCCTTCCTCTCTGACATCAATAAAATTACTTTAAAAAAAAAAAAAAAGGATGCAAGCTCAATGCATATGCATGTCTGAAGATTCTGCTGGCATCACAATTGCTAATGTCTTTTGGCCAAGTCACACAGCCACGCCTAGAGTCATTCTGAGAAGGGACCACACAGGCGCATTGACACAGAAGGAGCGAGATATATTGGGGGCATTGCTGCAACAATTATCACACTCGGTAATTCAGAACAGACTTGACTGAGCCCACATTCCATAACCTCCTCTGGGGAAGGAGAGCATAGAAGACAGACCATGGGCTGAAACCGGTTTGGCTCAGTGGATTGAGTGTCAGCCTGCAGACTGAAAGGTCCCAGGTTCGATTCCGGTCAGGGGCATGTACCTTGGTTGCAGGCACATCCTCAGAAGGGGGTGTGCAGGAGGCAGCTGATCAATGTTTCTCTCTCATCGATGTTTCTATCTATCCCTCTCTCTTCCTCTCTGTAAAAAAAAATCAATAAAATATATTTTTAAAAAAGAAAAAAGACCGACCATGGGGGAGTCAGGGAGATCACACAGCAGCTAACTGAGACTGTCAGGCCTAGCTGGAATAATGAGAAAGGAACTAGAACTTTCTACCAACATAAGCCCTCCCACACACATACCAGCTTTCACCTCTGTATTAGTCAGCTATTAGCACATAGTTCTGCATGACAAACAACCTCTAGACATCAGTGACTTACAGCAAAGATGCATGTTTCTTGCTCGCAGGTCTCTGGCTCAGCTGCTCTCTCCCATATCTCCTTCTGGGTTTTAGACTGAAAGGGCAGTAGCTAACCAGGACACACACTTCTCAGAGCAATAGCAGAAGCAGATAGAGAGCAAGAGTGAGAGCGAGAGCGAGAGCGAGAGAAAGAGAGAGAGGGAACCCAACTGCACATTCACAATTCAATTCTCTCTTGCCTCCCATCTGCAAGCATCCCATTGGCCAAAGCAAGTCCCCCAACTAAGCCCACAGTCCAAGGGCAGCCATGTAGAATAATCCCAGGTAGGAGTGAAGAAATGCATTCCATGTTTCCATCTACCGCAACATCCCACACCACCCCTCCTTACCTTCACCCCGTTATCACTTGGAGGCTGGAGGTAACCCTCAGGTCAGCCAGCCTGGTCCCTCCAGGTGCCCGGCACTTTCCCTGGCGTTTCCCTCTGCTCAGGTCCATGGTAGACGGCACTCAGGGGAGGTGGACAAAGCTAGAAAGATGACATGGAGATAAGATCCATCTTCCTCCAGAAAAGAGAGCCCTGAGGTCACGGAGCCACCTACGTCAGAGCAGAAGTGTACAATGTTGCCTCTTGCAACACTTCTCATCCTGTCTGGTATCCAAAGCCAGCATCTCACAGTCAGGGCTGAGAGCAGGGCTATTGGCGGAGCTCCATATCTGACAGAGACTCGTGTCCAGGGCATATTTTTATCATTAAACCCCTTCTAACAGTTGAAACAGAACACTTTTGAGGTGACTGGGCAAAAACTTCCTCAGGAAACATGCTGATTTCAACCACCTGGGCAGAGCAGATGCTCTGATCTTCCTTTTATCTTGATGAACACCTTTATTGATTTATTACCTCCTCCGAACATGTGTAAAGGGGATCCCCCTCATTTGCTCACGGAGCTTCCCCAAGCCCGAGGAACTGAGGTCAAGGGGATGCTAGAAAACAAGACGTTTTTAAGGGTGCACCTGCTGGGTGGCAGGGACTGCCCAGGAGCTTCAGGCAGGCAAGCCACCACCAGGCACGGTCCTTGTCCACCGAGAGCACACACAGGGAGCACCCCAAGGGAGAGGAGACAGTCCTGGGAGCGGATGGTAAGTCTCAGCCTTGAGGAGGGAGAAGCTCCTCCTAGAGATGGCCCGGCTGGAGATCCTCGATGTTCGGTAGGAAAGGGACGAAGAATGAGAAAGATGAGATGACTCGTACAGTGAGAACGGTGGGGCCAGAATTCGAACTCAGTTCTCCCGAACTTCCGTTCCAGGCACGTCCATGCTGACCTCTGCAAGGATGTCTTGCTTCGCCTTGTCCAAGGCTGCGGAGATGGGGGTGGATGTGAGTGAACTCCACGTTGACTTTCAAAACCTGGGTTCTGGACCCGACTTGACCACTTTTCAGTCCTGGAAGCCCCAGCACATCATTGCATTAGAGCAGGGGTGGGGACCCAAGGGCCGTTTGGATATTTATAACATCAGCTAAAAATCAGCCTGCTCGATTTGGTCACACATTTCATTAACTTGCCCCTAATGCCTTGGCAGGGCCAGACCGAATGACTTCGTGTGGGCTGGGCATTCCCCACCGCGGTCCGAGAGCCTGATTTTCTTCATAGCACAAAGGGTGTAAGAAGATCAGAGAATACCAGAATTGCAAGAGATCTTGCAGGCCGTCGAATCCATCCAGCCACAAGATACTTGACTCGCTTCCCAGTGGAGGAGCCGGAGCCTATGCTTGAATACCTGTGATGACGGAGAACTCACCACTGTATGGGGAAGCATTTATCATCTTTGGACCGTGCGATTGGAAAGTCCTTACTTATGGTGAGCTGAAATGTATCTCCCTGCTTCCTTCACCAGGGGATCTTTGATCTTCTCCTTTGAAACAGGCAGAACCTGTCGGCTTTCTCTTCCATAGGCCACATCTTCCTTAACCTGAGGACTTGATTCATGGGCCCTGAGCCTTCTCATCTGCCCCTCAGACATCCCCAGTTCTCTCCATCCCTCTCCCATGACCTGGTTTCAAGTCCCTTTAGCCATGTGATCTCTCTTCTCGGCAGAGATTTCCACTTCTACTCACACCAGCCCAGAGCAGGGAGATCTCCCCCCTCGCCGCCCCCCTCACCGGTCTTCCCAGCAACAGCATTGCTGTCCTCACAGATAGAAACTGGAGCGGTGTTTCCTCTCAGACACCAGCTCCTGCTGCACTTCCTTTCCGACCACGGGGTCTGCTTCACACATGTTAATAAGCCAGGCTCCCTTGCTCTCTCATTAGGGGGCTGCATCTGGATGAACCCAAACACCAAACCTTACACGTATCTTCGCTATGCTTCAACTTCCTTGATTTAACTCTCTGCTCTGAATGTCAAGATCCATTTGTATCTTTTAGAGTTTATTTGTTTTTGTTTTTTTTTATTTGACTGACACTGGATGGTTTTCCTTTAAAATTTTAGAACCTGTTGAGACCTAAAAGAACCACTCCAACTCTCTCATTTATTTATACTTATTTCTTTGTATCATTTTTAAATATGTATTATTTCAGAGAGGAAAGAGAGAAACATCAATGATGAGAGAGAATCAGTGATCAGCTGCCTCCTGCACACCCCACCCAGGGGATGGAGAACACAACTATGGCATAGGCCCTGTCCCAGAATCGAACCGTGAGCCCCTGGTTCATAGGTCACTCAACCACTGAGTCACCCCAGCTGGGCCTTTGTGTGATTGGTTTTTTTATTATAAAAAGTAGAGCAACAGTTGTGAATAAACATTTCACAGAAAAGGATCCGCTAGTGACTTTTAAATATATGAAAAGACAGCTACCCTGAGGAAGATGATCCACCAAATATATAAAGATCAAAAGGTTGCCAGAAGAGTAGGAAAGAGGCATGCTCTTATGTTGTTGGTGAAAATGTAAATAGAAAATTCTGTGCGAGCATGGGAAGATGTCTACCAAATTTCAAAGGTAAAAAAAAATAAATGCATATATTTAAAATGACATGTCAGTGATTGACACTTTTAGGAATTTATTCTACAGATAGACTCAGACATATGTGAAATTCATTAGGTATGATGACATACTACAACACTGTTTTCAAAATGGAAAGATTGCAAGCTACATAGGTGCCTACCAACAGAGAACTGGTTAAGTAAATTATGGCTCGATGCACAAAGGAACATTATACAGATGTTTTAATAAAGAGGGCATTTCCACCAATGGCTACATTGGAAAGACTAGTCCTCCCTTCATAAACAATTAAAAGGTGGATTGAAACAATTATTTTATGACATTTAAAAGAATGGAATGTAGGACTCTGATCCCTGAAAGAAAGAAAATACAAATGATAAGTCCTTCCATATTTCCCAGGGGGCAGGGCACTTTTATACTGGGACGCAGAGAAAAGGAGCCCAAGTGGAACTGGTGAACTTGCCGAGATAAGAAGAAAAAGACTGGAGTTGAGAGAAGTGAAAATAGTTGAAATTAGGGGAGTACAATACTAGAAAAGAGGGACCAATATAGAAAAAGGTCCCCAAAACCTCCATGGGGACCCCTTGAGTCTTTGTTTGAGTATCAAGCAGTGCAATGAAAGAAAAAGTAAAGGCATAAGAAAAGAAGTAAGTGGTATCTATTTGCAGATAACAGTGTTGCTTAGGTAGAAAATCTTAGTAAATCAATGAAACAATTATGAAAACTAATAACTCATTTCTCAAAATCACAAGATACAAAGTTAATATACAAAAATAAATTATAAGAGCAGGAAACAGAACATTACATTTAAAAATAATTTAGAAGGCATGTGCTGGGGGATGGGGGTAGCTGGGGAGAGGTCAATGGGGGGAAAGAAGACATATGTAATACTTTAAACAATAAAGAATTAAAAAATAAAAACAATTTAATTTGCAATAGCATCAAAAAGAATCAGAGAATTCTTAAGAATAAAAGTTTTAATATGTGTAAGTCCTCTATACTGAAACCTATAAAGCATTGCTGAAATAAATTAATAACTTCCAACAAATAAAATAAATTGAGGAATGTACCATGTTCACAGGCTGAAAGACTCACAATTGTTACAATGTTAACTCATCCCAAATTAATATATAGGTTTAATGCAATCCCAATAAAACAGGAATATTTGTAGAAATTCACATGCTGATGATTAAAATGTATATGGAATTTCAAAGGACTTAGAATCATCAAAAGAATTTTAAACATGGAGAATAAAGCTGGAGAAATTGCATTACTTGATTTCAAGACTTACTAGAACACTACAGAAAAAGACAATAATTAAAACAGTGTGGTATGAGAGTAAGAAGAGACATATGGAGTCCAAAGTTAGACCTACACATAATGGTCAGTTGACTTTCACAAAGATGTCAAGCTAATATCATGGGGGAAAGAACAGTCTTTCCAACAAACACTGCTGAAATGAGTAGATATCCATTTTGGGGGGAAAAATAAATAAATCTTGACCTAGAGGTCACACTATGCACACAAAAATAAGCTTAAAATGGATCATAGGCCTGGACAGAAAAGCTAAAATGATAAATTTTCTAAAGAAAAAAATAGAATTTCAAGTTTAAACACATCTGCTCTTCAAAAGACACTCTGAAGAAAAGAATAGGCAAGCAACAAACTACCAGATTCACAATACATACGGGTCACTAAAAACATGCGTCTGAATTAAAGAACTTGTACAATTCAGAAGACAGACAACCCAGTGAGGGTGGGGAAAACACAAACAAAAGATTTGAACACTTTACAGATGACCCAACAGGCTGCAATTCCCAGACTTAGCCAGTGGGAGGCACTGCTGAGAGACTGGAGTGGGCGGGGAGAAGCCAGGGCATCTCTTCTCCTGCTTCTCTGCCTGGGGGTGTCTCCTCCAGCAGGGGCTCCAGCTTTCACTGGCCAGGCCTTCCTGATCCCAGATCACTAGGGGCTCCCATAACACTACCCCTTCCCTTGGTGCCTCCAGCTTCCGGTGGGAGTGGCTTTCTGCCCTGACTAATCTCTGAGTGACTTCACAGACCTCTGTCTCCTGGGTTCCTCCATGTCACCTGTGTGACAGGCGCCCTGCATTCCACTCCCTCTGTTACAAACAAACGACTGGGTTTCTGTTTTCCTGGTCAGCTCCCGCCTGGACAGATGGTTGGTCACCTGGTCCAAGGGGCTCATGGGACCTGCGGAACGTTAATTGTCACTGCCTGCGCACTCGTTCGGGATCACCGAGGGTGCCAGTTCTCCCTCAATTGCTTTGCTGGGGAAGCTCTGCATCCCTCCGATCCTTTTAGTGAAATACCTGCTGTTAATTACTCATTACCCAGGGGGCCGGCTTCTCTCTGTTTTCAGGGTTTTATGGCCAGATGTCTGGTGCTCCGTATTTGTGTCTGGGGTTGGTCTCTGGGGCAGGAATGAGTGGGAAATGTCTTGCTGTGGTCCAGTTGAGAAGAATAACTCTCTGACTGAGATCCCAGGGAATTGTGGGTTTCTTCTTGCCTTTGGGCAGAACCCTAGACACCAGGTCTCTTCCTCGGTAACCCATACACACCTTCCCCTTCCTCTCCCCCTGCCCACTCCCCAGCTTCACACCGACCATGCACAGTGCAGGCCTGTGCAACAGGGTTTGGGCTGCATGTGTACAGCGCTGGACACTGTGGGAGACACACGAGAGTGTCAGACAAAGGGGCTCTCCTCCAGAATGAACTGCATCATTTTGAGGGTTCAGTGCAAAATGACCACGCAGGGCACCTTATTCAAAGAAGGTCGAGCATTAAACCACAAGGGAGGATCAGGCCACGTGCATGAGCCTTATACTCCAGGCAAAGAAGTCTGCATTTCCCCCCTAGTCACGTGGTTTCCCCATCAGACACCCCTGACTCCTGAGACTCTGAGCAGGCAGTTATGGGAATGGGGTATCTGTGAGTTGTTTTCAGCAATGCTAGAAGCTTACCATGAATCACATATGTACCCAAATAAATCTGCATAGTTCAGTAACAGTTAAGCCAAAATGTCCTTAGCGCTTCTTAGCTCCTGCTAATCAACGATTCTGATCGGCCTCCACGTGGCTTTGGTGATTTGTAAATGGAGACACGGATTAATTCGTAAGTCATGAAGTTTGGTCTACAGAAGAAATTACTAAAAGAGAGTGTCGCAGAGAGGGAAGCAGGGGAGTGAGCAGAAGGGGCCTGGGTTTTGGAACCATCCCTGCGGCTGCCACTGGGGAGAAAGGTTGAAGGGGCCAGGAGCAGAGGTAGGAAAGTGTGTCTGGAAACTGCTGTGGCCACCTGGGAGAGGCTGGGGAGTGGCCCGGGCTCCATCTATGTCTGTCTATCCGTCATCCATCTATCACCCATCCATTCGGCACATTCAGTGAACAGCTACAGTGTGCCAGGCGGCTGAACCAGCTGGAGACCCAGTCGGGACCAGCCACGGATTCTCACCCACGAGGAGACAGCAGCTAAACCATTACACGAATGGATGTGTGGTTAACACTCAGGATGGGTCTGTGCAGGCCAAGTCCAGGGTGCTGGGCCAGCAGGACAGGGTTCTGATGGCGATCATCTCACTGTGTCTTTAAGGTCTGGGGAGACGAATGGGCTCCCGGAATGACATGCCTGAGAAAGGCACGGGCCATACCACTCTTCCCCACAGAATGGGTAGGGCTTGGGTCTGCCTCCTGCACCGTGTCTGCCTCCTGCACCACTGCCCGGTCTCCTAGCTGTGGTTCCAGCACATGGTAGGTGTGGTGAGTGTTCACTGAGGGCATGAATGAAAGGGTACCCACATCCTCAGCGGATGCTTCATTTTATCTATTTAACAAGCACGACATACTGATTGCCCATGTGCCAGACCCTGCCGCCAATGCTTCTCAAACATCAACTCCGTCAATCCTCATAACAACCTGTAAGAGATAGACATTGTGCCAACCCCCAAATCACAGATGAGAGAGTCAGCCTGGCTCCACGGTCTATCCACACCAGTGGATCCAAGTACCATCCCCCGGCCAGCAGCATCACAGTACCTGGGCATGCGTAGGAGATGCACTTAACAAGCCCTCCAGCTGGTTCCCACACCTGCTCTAGTTAGAGAACCACTGAGCTACACCTGCCCAATTGATCCAATCTTAAGAAGACCTGTGGTCCTGCTAAAACTCGCGCTTCGTAGCCCTAACTGGTTTGGCTCAGTGGAGAGAACTTTGGCCTGCGGACTAAAGGGTCGCCGGTTCGATTCCAGTCAAGGGCATGTACCTTGGCTGCGGGCACATCCCCAGTAGGAAGTGTGCAGGAGGCAACTGATCAATGTTTCTCTCTCATCAATGTTTCCAATTCTCCCTTCCTCTCTGTAAAAAAATTAAAAACAAACTCGAGCTTCCTAGCATTGCCCTCCCCACCCACCTACTGAATTAGACCAGGAGGGGGTCTGGAAAGCTGTATTTTTTTAAAAAATAGATATATATTTAATTGAGTTTTTACAGAGAGGAAAAGAGAGGGATAGAGAGTTAGAAACATCTATGAGAAAGTAATATTGATCAGGTGCCTCTTGCACACCCCCTACTGGGGATGTGCCCGAAACCAAGGTACATGCCCTTGACCGGAATCAAACCTGGGACCTTTCGGTTCCCAGGCTGATGCTCTGAGCCAAACCGGTTTCAGCTGGAAAGCTGTATTTTTAACAAATCTCCCAGCAGGCCAGCTTTGAAAACATTCACGTTTTAACAGGGCCTCGGAGGAAAAGCAAGAGGACCCTTCACAGAGAGTGGACGTGGGTGCAGGAGGGTGGGTGTGCCCCGCCCACGAAAGGTCCATCTTCCCTGGAAGCCTAGACCAGGGGTCCTCAAACTTTTTAAAGTGGGGGCCAGATCACGGTCCCTCAGAGAGCTGGAGGGCCGGACTATATGAACTACTAATTCCTACTGTAACACCTCGGCTGCGCTCACTGCCCAAAAAACCTGGCGGGCCGGATCAGACTCCTCTGCGGGCCGCATGTGGCCCACGGGCCGTAGTTTGAAGACCCCTGGACAAACGCTATAGCTGTGCCATCCGGGAGCTGAGAGGACAGCCGGGTATAAATCTCCTGGGCCCACCGGGTAGGAACCGATCACAACCTCCGGGGCAGGAGATCCCACCTCCCCATCTCTGCCTGGTGGAGTGCCCGCAGGCCAGCCTGAAGTCCCCTGCTCCGGGCGGGAGTCTGCCTTTGGCGCCGTCTCTCGGAGGAGCAGAGACCGTCCCTGCCAGGGGTCTCCTGCAATAAATACCTCTGTCGTCCAGCCTGAAGCGCCTCGGGCTGGAATATTACTCTGCTGACCTCTCCGAGGTCACCTGGCTGTAAGGTGATGGGTTTGGGGAAGGCTGGGGAGAGGAAGAACAGGCCAGGGAGGGGCTGAATCTCCTGTAACAGGTCATGTCCCCGTTCCCCTCCAATCTCCTGGTTCTCCCCTACTTCTAAAAACCAAAAGGGGAATGGTTGTTTAAATGTTGGATATCAGTTGGCAGAACTTTTAAGGTTTATATGTCTAAGTTAAAAAGTTAACTCCAGCCTCGTCAGTGGGGCTAGGGGTTGAGTGTCAACCCAGGCACCAAGAGGCAGTCGGTTCAATTTCCCGTCAAGGCACATTCCCAGGTTGCCAACTGATCCCCCATAGGGGGCGTGCAGGAGGCTGCCAACTGATGCTTCTCTCTCATCCATGTTTCGCTCTCTCCCCTTCCTTCCTTTCACTCTCTAGAAAAATCAATAAAAATGTATATATTTTGTTTAAAAGGATAAACCCAGGCATGTGGCATCTAACCCAGCTTTCGATTTATTATGCACACAGGAAAGTTCATGATGTCCAATCTGCCCTAAACAGATATATATGTGTAGTCTATGGAGGCTTCCGTTCCGCTCTGCCACCGTTGGTCAGTCACCGTGGCCTTGAACGAGTCTGTAGACCTCCCAGAGCCCTGGGTTACCATCTGCAAAGCGGTGGGGAGCACACACCCCCAGCCCACCTCAGGGAGTTGTTGGGAGGAGTATGTGCGAAGGCTCATCCTTCTGCCCTCTGAGCCCACGCTGTGACCACTCTTTTCCGGGCATGCTGGGTGACTCTGAGCACACACCTCCAGGCCTCGGTTTCCCCACAGGCTGGAGTAGAGCTGACTGATATCGCTTCCCACTCGGACCATCCGGGGTCCTGACCTGGAAGGTGGAGGGGGAGGGTGGCCCATGGCTGACCTCCGGGACCCTGAAAGGACCTCTTCCCTGGAGAAGGGGACTCAGGGCCCGGCTGGGTCTCCACTGAGCAGAGGGGGAGCCTCGGGCTTGGGGTCAGCCCTGCCCGACAGATTCTCACTGATGCCGAAGTCAAGCCCCTTTGTGACCTCGCGATGCACATGCACCTCCGTTAGCTGCTTGCCACCCACCAAATGAGCCGGCCTCTTAGTCCCATCACCAGGCCGCAGGGACCCCCGGGGTGGAATGTTCTCTCGGGGAGAAGGCAGGGTTGTCTTGCCTCTTTCTGTTTCGTTTTTGTTTTTCGGGAACATTTGTCACTGCCACACACGAGAATAGAACCCAGATGGCACCCCCACGACAGGAGAGGGTCTTCTCTGCCCCTGTGTGGCAGGACTGAGCCCACGGAGGCACTAGAGAACCCTGTGGGCAGGTTGGCAGGACTGAGCCCACTAGAGTCCCCGTGGGCAGAAAGGGGCGGACTCTCCGCTTCTCCGCCTGGCAGCCTCCCAGCCAGACCACAGGATGGCAAACCCCGGGTCCCACCTGTCTCCCTCTGCTGGGCTGAGCAGGCCCAGAGCAGATGGAGATCTGAGGGTTCCCCGAACTCCGGCCGTGGCCGCTTCCTTCTCCTTCCGCCCAGGAGCCTCTGTCCTGAGCGCATGGCCGGGGCCACTCACGGAGAGCACCCTCCCGGGAGGCCCGCCTTCGAGCACAGGGCGCTGCACGGGCCACGCTGGACCAGGAGCCAGCCAGACCGAAGCCTGAGCCACGCCTCCTGCAGGAAGCCTTGCCTGACCGCCCCACCCTTCTCTGGGAAGGCATCACACACTCGAAGGAAGACCAAGCCACATGACTGGCACTTCCCAGCATCTCGCCTTGCTCACGCGTGGCTGTGTGTGGCTTGCTTCGATCCCCACCCCGCCCGTCAGCAGCTCCGAGGGAACGAGAAGCACTAACGCTGGCTGGGCACCGGTCAGTGAGGGAGGAAGGGGGCCAGCTCTCCCCCAGCAAAGCCCAAAGCCCCGCCTGGACCTCGTCCTTTCCTTTCTCCCTTCCCCCACACCCCTGACCTGAGCGCACTCCGGAGGGACTGCTTGCTTCCAAGCCAGGAAGTTTTCCGTGGTTCCAGCCCAGCTCACTGCAGGCGTGGGGGCCCGCAGGAGAGGGTTGCCAGCATCCTGTATACATAAGACACATCCTGTATTTGCTGAATATGCCTTGCATCCTGTATGGTCTGGCAGGAAGTCCTAAAGGCCCAATATTCCGCTTCTGTCAACAGAACTCCAGCCATGGGGCTCTTTTGCTAATGTGCCTGGCATCCTGCACCTTCTTGGCTCCCTCTGGCCACCTAGCGTCACTGTGGGCAACCTAGGGGCGTCCGGGGCACCGGGGTGGGGGCAGGGGTGTGGTTCCCACACGGATCATGGGAGCAGCTCTGTGTGTGTGTGTGCATGTCCTCATGCTCACAGGGAACGTGCTCTGTGTGTATGTGTGTGTGTGTGTGTGTGTGTGTGTGTGTGTGAGCGCGCGCGCACTGCTTCCCCCTGTTTGGGACATGACAGTGAGCCATGCCCACCCAACCTGAAACAAAGCGTGTGGGGTGGGCGGAGCCTCATTGGTGGTCTGGTTATGCTAAGAGGAAAGATTTTCCAATTGCTTTTCCCATCGAAATCCTTCCTATCGGATCCCTCCTGCCAGGCCGACCTCTGAGGGTCTCTCTGCAGGGGGTGTTCGGGGAACATCCCAGACCTATCAGGCTGAGAAGATCCTTTGGTCCAACTCCTTCCCCCTTCACACACCCCCAGCCCCCCCACACACACACCCATACACACCCCCAGATGAGAAAACTGAAGCCCAGAGAGGGAAAGGGACTTACCAGTCACACAGCCATCAGAGGAGGAGCCTGGCCGGTACCAGGGTCTCCTGGCTCCATAGCCCCGGGCTCATCCCACCCCCTCAATGGACTCTCTCTGGCCGCAGGGCACAGGCCAGCGAGAGCTGAGCTCCTGCGAGTGCAATGGCAGCCTTTTGCTCCCGAGCGGCCAGCCTACCTGTTACAGCAGCTAGCACTCCCTGAGCCCTCGCTGCACGCCGGCTTGTTTCATTTCTGTGGCAACTCCCTGTCGTAAGTTTGCTGAGTGCCTTCACTTAAAGATGAAGCAGCAGAGGCCGAGAGACCCGCCCAAGTCACGGGGCGGCTGAGTGAGTGGCCACTTTAAGCAGACAGGCACGTCCTCTCACTAAATGAACTGGGTTCCTCAGAGGCTGGAATGAGTGAGGGTCCATGAGACTGACCACCACGTGATCACCAGGGTCTGCACCCTTTCTCTCCCAGCCGAGGGCATCTCTCTCTTCCAGCCGCTCCCCCTCCGGCCCGCGTCATCCATTTCAGCAACCATTTCCAAACCCGCCTGCTCACCGAGAGACTTTCCAAGACAGGGGGTGAAGCGATCCTGTTTCCACCTTGTAAACTCTGCCTTTCAGCTCGCCCCTGGAGACAAGACACTTTCTCTTCTTTCTTCCTGGATGCACCCCCTCCCCATGCCCCACCCCTGCCTCCCACCATCCTGGGCTCAGTGCAGTGACTTCATTCCGCTGCCGATTGTCCGCCCCTGCGCCCCGACACCGCACAGGTGTACTGTGTACTCGCTTGCTTTCAGGAAAGTAAGTAGCTTTTTGGTGGGCAGCCAGTAAAGGGGACTGGATCCGGGCGGAGAGGGGTGCACAGCCCTCTCCCCGGGGGACTGCCCTGGGCATGTTATCGAGTGCTCCTGAAACCCAACGCCCAGCCCCAAGACAAGGCTGCTTTTCCTTCTCCTGAAAGAGGCCTCCCAGCCAGAGGGAGGGGGAGTGGCTAAGGGGCTCTGCTTCCTGCAGTCGGGGCTGCCTGGGCCACTCTGCAGGGCAGGACCTCACCTCTGAGGACCCTCTGCCCGGGTCTGCTTGCTCTCACCGCTCCCTCCTTCTGAGAACGGAGATCTTCTGCCTGGCCTTGCCCCCTGATGTTGCTGGGTCAGTCCAGGTTACTTCCCTCTTCACCCTTCCCAGCATCCTGCTCCCCCAAAACCTCTGGATGCTCTGCCCCAGAGAGCTCTTTCTCCTCTCTAGGCCGAGCCTGTCACTCCTTGGTACAGGCTGCAGGTGGCTTGGCTGAAGCCAGATAACACCTCAGCTCAAACCCCAGCTCGGTCATGTACTGGCTGTGTGACCTTGGGCAAGACTCTGAACTCTCTGAGCCCAGTGTCCTTATCTATAAAATGGGAGTATGGGAGGCCCCACCACTGGGTCCCTCTTGAGAGGGTGAAATGAAATCGTGTGTGTGAAGTTCTGAGCCCTGCACCTAGCACCGACACTGCTAACAGAAGCCTTAATAGGATCTTACAGCATATCCACATTCTAAATCAACCTCATATCCACATTCTAAACCTCCTCCGGCCAGCTTGCCCCTTAATTTATGGTTTCCCTGGTATTGATTTTTTTACTGTCTTATTTTTACACTAGTGGCCTGGTGCACAGATTCGTGCACATTGGAAGGAAATTAATTAGAAGAAATATTTTAATATCACTATTCCAACCATCTGACCAACCGACCGGCCAATATATATGACATTTACTGGCAATTTAAAAATAAACATTGACTCACACATGCATGGTACATATAAAGCTCTTGCTGGCACCAATTGCACGGGTGTATTTCGATCTGTCGTTGTTGATCATGAATTCCTTTGTCCAAAAAAAAATGAGCACATTCATAAATTAAGTGAAAAAATTTCGGATATACTCGATGGAGATTTTCACACCTATTTGAGTCATGATTCCATTGATTCAATAGATGATTCCAAAAAGGAAAATTTAGTCACCTAGCCTTTTATATATATAGAGAGAGAGATTACAATTTGTTTATACCTCACAAGTATCATTAATTAAATTTAATTATGTTCCCTGGGAGCCAATTCAAATATTTTTTGTCAGGAGGCAGGAAAGACAGACACACAGAGATGGGCAAATGTGACAGGGAAAGAGAGACACAATGTCATGCTGTGAAAGCAGGAGAGGGAAGGCAGGGAGGAGAGCAGCTCTGGCCAGAACTGGGCGCCAAGGGGTGACCAGGATGGGTCCCTGCCACGTGCTTCCTCAGAGCCCATTGGAGAGCCTGGATTTACCTGCTTAGAGAAAGGTAGCTACTTGGGCAACAGGCTAAGCAAATGATGGCAGGTTCTGTGTGGAAAGAGGCCCCAAAGTCACTGGCTGGGAAATCTGGGTGGTCTTCCTGGAAGTGGAAGTGGCCCTAAAAGGGCAAAAAGGGTGTAAGGGGACAGAGGGAGGCATTTTAGGCCCTTGTGAGCAAAGACTGAGACCAAAAACTTAAAAGGAAAGCCCAACAGGAAAACTCGCCACCCTTGCTCCCTTTTCCCAACACACATACACACACCCATACATACACACACACACACACACACCCATGCATACCTATACACATACTCATATACACACATACACACACCCATACACACATACACACACCCATATACACATACACACACCCATACACACACACACACCCATACACACACACACCCATACACACACACACACCCATGCATACCTATACACACACTCATATACACGCATACACATACCCATATACACATACACACACCAATATACACATACACACACCCATATACACACACCCACCCATACACACACACACACACCCATGCATACCTATACACACACTCATATACACACATACACACACCCATATACACATACACACACCCATATACACATACACACACCCATATACACATACACACACCCATATACACACACACACCCATGCATACCTATACACACACTCATATACACATACCCATATACACATACACACACCCATATACACACACACACACCCATACACACACACACACACCCATGCATACCTATACACACACTCATATACACACATACACATACCCATATACACATACACACACCAATATACACATACACACACCCATATACACATACACACACCCATATACACATACACACACCCATACACACACAAACATCTATATATACACACACCCATACACACACACCCATATACACATACACACACCCATATACACATACATGCACCCATGCATACCCATATACTCATTCACACACACACACACCCATGCATACCCATACACACATTCATATACACACACCCATGCATACCTATACTCTCTCTCTCTCTCTCTCTCTCTCTCTCTCTCTCTCTCTCTCACACACACACACACACACCCATGCATACCCATACACACATTCATATACACACATACATACCCATATACACACCCATGCATACCTACACACACACACACACACACACACACACGCTATACATCCATGGCTCTCTGAGGAGGTCTCCCTCCTGCTCTGGGCACCCACAATGCCATCCACACCCCTGGCCACGTCCCAGGCCTCTCCCTGGCTGCAGCCCTGTGAACCCTCTCAGGCCAGCCTTGTACCCACTGCTGCCCGCCCACGGCACGCGTCCCAGAGGCTCCTGGGAGGGCTCCACACACAAAAGGGGGTGGGAGACAGTGAGGGGTGGCCCGTGGGGGTGACTGCTCAGCGGGTCCCTGGAAAACATCCTGACTGGAGGGCCCGGAACCTCAGGCGCCAGCACGGTTCTGTCCTCACCTGCACGTGTCCCTCCCCCTGGACCAGCCTAGAATGTCACCCAGCCCTGCTCGCCCCAGGCCTGGGGCCCCCGAGAGCCCCGGGGCCAGGCCGGCACCACCGCAGCCCGGAGCTATCCATTTCCCCTCCACCCTGCAGCACAGGTAACCGGCTCTGGAGGAAACTCGAGAGGCTGGCTCCCTGAAATGGAGAAGGAGGTCAAGAGAAACATTCCCCAACTTTCAAACGGAGCTGTTTGGGATAATTAACCAGCACATCACCAGCGCCACGGGAGTGTTTCATGGCAGAAGACATGTCATTAAGGAGACAGTGGCAGGCTGGTTGTGGGTTTTGTTCCTGAGGAATGCTAATTACGGTGAGCACCACGCTGACACCTCCAGAGGCTCCTCCCCAATATTTAGAACTCAAACCGAATGTGGCTGCGAGGGGTCTCTTTGCCTGGACTGAGAACAGGGAGGGTCGCGGAGCAGAACAGGCCTCTGGCCGGCTCTCTGGCCGGCAGTGGCTGCACCGGCGAGGAAAGGCGCTGGCAATTACCGAATTGCACTGGCTGCTGCCTACTGACACCTCCAGATCCGCACCTAATTCGCCGAGGGTGCAACTGAGCCGCCGTGGGTGTAATTACCTGCCAGGACACTACTTACCGATGCAGCCGCGGCCTGCGCAGCCCGAGCCCTTCTCGGCTCTGCTCAGGGCGGTTGTGGCCCTGCGGCTGTGCTTTCCAGACCCGGACCCTGGCAGGCCAGAGGGAAGAAAGGTGCCCCCCGCCCCCCCTCTCTCAACCTGGCTCCTCTCTGGCACTCCGAAAGGTCCATGTGGATGTGTTCAGAGAGCAACTGGGGGGACTGCCCCGGGCTGACCCTCAGCTGCCCTCCGAGGAAGGGGCCAGTGGCTCTGCCCAGGTCCCGCCCCAGCTCTCCTTGCCGAGCCTGGTTCTCAGGGGTACCCCTGAGACAGCCGGGGAAGGAGTGGATGGAGGTGCTGGTACCCAAGGGGGACAGGCACGCGACCACAGGTACCCAGGCCTCAGGCAAGGGAGCAAAACCCCTCCCCGGAGACCAGGGAGCCCTGCCAGGGCCTGCAGGACAGCCGGTCTGGCAGCCCTGAGCCCCGTGGTTCCCACAAGGGAAGGGGAGGCGCTCGCATCACCCCAAAACCCACAAATGGGAGGAAGACACGTGCGTTCGCAGATGGGCCTGCCATCGCCTCGCGGGGAGCAGAATTATGACGGAGCCACGGTTCTGCGGCTGAACTTTTCAAGGAATCCTGTGAGAGCCGCATCCCAAACTCGTTGTTGCTGGGGAAGAGAGACAATGTCTGCAATTTGCTTCAAATTAGCGATGCCCCGGGGCACGCCTGGGAGAGACAGATGGAACAAGACTCGGTTAATAATTTGTATTAGTCTGACATGGCTGCAAAGAGGAAGGAAGAGGAAGAGAGAGGAAGGGAGGGAGGGAGTGAGAAAGAAGGAAGGAAAGAGAGGAAAGGAGGAAATGGATGCCTGGAGACAGATCTGGAAATCTGGGGGCGAACCTCAGTCAGGCAGCAGAGAGGACACAGACTGGAGGGGGCGGGGCTAGGCTGGTGCCTCTCTCTTTACTCTGAGCCTCCCCAGACCCTGACCCTGGCTTCATCCCTTTGCAGGGGAGGAGAGAGCAGATCAGCTCCTGGGAAGGCCAGGAAACAGGCCTCCTCCGCTCCTGGCCCTCTCTGTCACCCTGTCAGTCCCCCTAGGAGCGGCGGAGGGCAGGGGGCAGGAGGGCAGTGACAAGGACCGGCCTGCAGCAGGGGGCAGGAACAAACCGTGATGGTGCTTGTCACACGCTGGCACGGAGCAGGACCACGTGGTTGGAGCAGGAGCAATAGCTCCTCACCCCCTCCCCACTCTCCCACCCACCAGTTGGCCCGCAAAGGCCAGCAATCTAGCGCAGGCGCAGGGGGGCAGGCTGCTTCAGAAATGAGCATCAGCTGGATGCAGACAGCCAGAGGCCCCTGGCCCTCCCCGTGCCCTCCCCAGGGCCAGGAGTCAAGTCTGCACTCGCCCAGACAAAACCTGGTCAGAGGGCTGGCGGGTGGTGAGTAACTGAGGACACACGTCGTCGGTCCCTGCACACGCGTCACACACGTGCACCCTGGCCTGAGCACTGCTCTTTCTCTACCCTCCGGGGGGCTGGAGCGGATGCTCAGTAACATCCCCTTTTTAGCTGGGAACACTCGCCATTTGCGGGGAGCAGGGGGTGAGGGCAGCGAAGAGGAGTGTTTACATGCTGTGTTCCACCAGCCTCGGCAGCAACCACACATGGGGTCCGGGTCTCGGGCTGAATAAGTCCCCCCGTGCCGCCCCCAGCCCACAGGCAGGGGAGAAGTGACATGTGAATCCAGGGGCACCACTCACTCCACACAGCAGCCGCCTTCCCAGGAAGTGATCTGCAGTCTGAGACGCGGCTTTCGTGGATGACGTCACTGCCATAACTGACAGTGGGGACAGGACAGGACAGCAGGGAGGGAGGGGGCAGGATGAGTCCCACCGGAGGCAGGGGGTGCTCTGAATCTGGGGGAGCCAGGACAGAGAAGCCACCTGGGCCCCTAGCCTCTACACGGCCCCCACCAACATTCTCAGCATGGCCACCTGCCATGCTCACCCCCACACACACACATACACACATACACACACACTCACACTCACACACACTCACACATGCACACACACTCACACACGCACACACATGCACACACACACACTCACACATGCACTTGCAGGCTCTCACCCAACACAAACCAGTGTCCACAGTCACTCATTCAAATGTACACATACACACACACACACACACACACACACTCACACGTGCACTCTCGTTACTCAGCCAAACTCACCTGCGCTTACCAGCCTTGTGCAGAATGTTTGGAATACGCTGTGGTGGCAGATAGGGGTGGCTGTTGCATCCAAAACCTCCGTAGTGGGAAGGGCCAGGGGACAGTCCCCAGCTATTGCACACCAGGGCAGTGGGGACTTCTAATAAAACTGATTCTTAAAAACAAAGGCGCCTTCCATAATATCACACCCAGCACACACAGTCCGCACCAGAGCTCCAGCGTGCGCTGAGGGAATACAGACTGTGCTCTGCCTGAGAGGCCTGGGGTGTGGGCTGCGCTGAAACCCAGCTCACATGTCACCTTCCAAGGCACAGGGCAGCCAGCCCCCAGGAAGACCCCATGAGGGCCAGTGTGCATGCCTACGCACCCATGTAGGTGATCCACATGCTTGAAGTCACCGTCTCTGCAAGCACATTCAGACACCGCTCCTGCATCCGTGACCGCCAGCACGCACAGGAAGTGCGTGGCCAAACCAGCCCAAAGCTCTCTTTCTTCCCAGGCTCCCTCGCGGGGCCCCGGCACAGGTTCCCTTGACTGGTCCCGGGTCTAGGCCCTGAACCCCAAGGAATCCTGCCTTAAGAACAGGCTCCAAGGACCAGGCGGGTCTAGGCCCTGAACCCCAAGGAATCCTGCCTTAAGAACAGGCTCCAAGGACCAGGTGGGTCCCCCCAAAATGACTCCACCTGTTCCCTCTTGCCTGGCACCAGGAGGAGGCTACTGCCCCCACAGTCCCAGTGGAGGGGAGCGGCCAGGCACTGTGGTGCCCACTATGAAGACGGTGACTTCAAGCATGTGGATCACCCACATGGGTGCGTAGGCATGCACACTGGCCCTCATGGGGTCTTCCTGGGGGCTGGCTGCCCTGTGCTTTGCATCTGCAGTGGCTGTGTAGGTACTGGGGCAGGGGGAGCAAAGGCCTGGCTCCCAACTGTCTGAGCTGGCAGCCTCTGGGAGCCAAACAGGGAAGAGGCTTCACACCCAAGATTTCCAAGTAAGCCAAAAGCTCTCAGTGAGGCTGCAGGGCTCAGCCACCCACGTCCCAGACAGCACAGCGGGAAGGCCCGCGGAAAGGCCTCGGGACACCCAGTTTCAGTGGCCTCCCTGTCCGGGGACTCCTCAAACTCCCATCTTGTCTGGGCCTCCCCACAAGGAGGAGGCTCTTGAGCCTTCAGAGTCCTGGGTCAGGGCCCAGGACCACCCACCTCTGCCCCCCACAATGCCCTGAAAGGGGGAGGGGTGGACAGAAGCTCCAGCCACACCTTTCCTGGAGTCGCCTGTCCCCACCCACTCACAGCCCCCGGGCACCCCTGCCCTGGGGTTGGGGTGAGCAGGCTCTGGCGCCTCCCTGCCACTCCCCGCTCCCACCCTACCCCCCCCCCCACCCCAGCTCCAAGCCGCCTCCTCTGGCATCAGGGAGGGGGGAGGGGCCTCCATGGTCTCTAGGGAGCAGAGGGAAGCCCCGGGAGGTGACCCCGTTTCTGAATGAAATTGAGCTGCCATTTCCATCTTCTTCCCAAATGTCAGCCGCGTTAGATCAGATTAGGAGCTAATCTCTTGCCAAAATTCATTTCGGAACCAGAGAGGTGGCGGGCGGCGGGCGGGGTGGAGGGTTATTGTTTGTTTCGGCATCTCCCCTCCCCCTGCACACACACACACTTCCCCGTCACCTGGGCGCGAGTCGGGGGTGAAAGTCGGAATAGACTGCGCAGAGCCCCAAGGAGGCCTCGGGGACAGGAGGGCGGCACCAGCCCTGCACTCCCCCGGCCAGCCAGCGAGCCAGCATGGCTGTTCTCTGAATGCTCAGATGGCTCCTGGCCCCAGGGGATCCTTCTCGGCTCGGAGAGGAAGAGAACCCTTGGCCGGAGCATCCCCCTCCCTACACCCCCCATCCCCACACCGAGGAGGGACAGGCACTGGGAGGGCTGCAATGCCCCCACCGCGTCCTCTGGGCCAGAGGTCCCGCCCCCTCCAGCCTCTCCCAGGGCGGGCGGGTGGGCAGGTGGGCGCGGGTGGTAAACGGGGAGAGGAAAAGCCATGGAGACCAAAGAGAGAGGAGAAGCGAGGGAGACAAACGCCCCAGTGAACCGGTCAGTACCTCGCGGGAGGCCTCGTTTGACAAGTGACCAGAGCACAGCCGCTGGCTTCAATGCGTAATGACCCTCCGGTGAAGACGCCCCCGTCTCATTTGATATTTGGTTCCTTGCAGACACGATAGCCTTCGTAAATAATATACAAAGTAAGAAACCTAATCCTGCCCGCTAGAATGTTTAATTCATCATTATGCGAGCTAATTGGAAGGTGATTATATGGTAATTGCTCATTAGTGGTGTATATTTATCGCTGTACCTTATGTCAAGGCCATGGGAATTGTGTAGAGTCTGTTCTCCCGTTTCAAGGATCGATTTCAGAGGCAGGAGCGAAGCAGGCGGGATCAAGTTCTTCCTGACGTCAGGGTCCGGCCGAGGGCTGTGGAGACCCGCGCTATATATAGGGCCAGGAGCGGGCCCGGGGACTGACTGGGCCGCTTGGGGTTGGGCTGAGCCGAGCCGAGAGCCTGAAGGTGCAGGGCGGCCAGCCCACGGCCAGCGAAGCTGGTCTTCCCTTAGAGAGAGAGGCGGGGTGTGGGGCTGGGGGACCCCATCCCAGGCACCTCCCAGGCCCTCGGGTGCTGTCTGGGCCTAGTGGCTCCTTTTGGGAGAAAGACCTTCCCCCTGAGCTTCCTCTCAGGCTCCTCCGGCCTGTGCCGAGGGCAGAAAGGGAGATGGAGCGGGAAGGTGAGGCATGGCTGGAAGGGGGAGATCGAATTCAGAGTGTCAGGGACCTGAGATCACTCCCCCATCGGACCCCTGATGAGTCCGGCTACTCCCATTTCCTCCCAAGATCAGCTCAGTTCCCCACCCAGCGAACGGGGTGCTGGGCTGGTGGGCAGCCCCAGTAATGCAAAGGGAGGAGGAACTCAGAGTCTCGGGGTTGATGGGGTTGATGGAGAGACCAGTGCGAATGAGCTCAGAGCACAGAGAAAGGCAGGACACCAGCCCAACCCGCTCCCAGGCCAGCGCCTGGGCGGAACGTGAGGGGAAACAGGCCTGAACCCCACCCCCCAGGGTGCCCGAGGACAGAGGTGCGCCCGACCTGCAGGTGGGAGGGGGGCGGGTGCGTGGCCGGCCTCCGGAGCTCCAGGGCTGCAGCCCGCGCCCTTGCACGTGGGCAGGATCTCTGGCGCGCTCTGGCGCCCCCTCGGAGGAGTGCGAGGCGCCTTTGCCCTGCCTGGACCCCAGCTCGTGGCTCCCAGGACCCTCACCAGCAGCCCGGGGCTCTCCTCACCGCCCCCTGCTCCACCTCGGGCAACAGGCACGAATGAACAAAAGGCCAATTAGAGGCTGGGGCGCGGCTGATGAATGGGCCTTTCGCTTTCAAGTGTGGCCCAGCCTCGGGTTTCCTGGTGGACGGGGTCTCACCGGGGTAAGCCGCCTCCCCTGGCCAGGTCACTCCTGGGGTCAGCAAGTTCTCAAAACTCCCACTTCCCCCGGCTCCGGGGCTGACGTGGGGAAGTGAACCGGGCGGTGAGGGGAGCCTGTGGCCCGCAGCGGGGCCTCCACCCGGCCCATCAACCGAGCGCTGCCTGCTGCCCCGCTCCCCTCCCGCCCGCCCGGCCCCTCCAGCCGCTGGGCCGTGGCTGCTCGGAACCCGCAGCAAGTAAATCGCACCCTGATTGCCCGAGTAATCCAGGCCCGCCTGGGAAAACGCGGCTACAAAAAAAACGGCCATTGTTTGCCAAACTCCGGAGCCAGGGGTGCGCCGTGGGAATTGTACCCCAACTCAGGCCTCCTCCACACACACACACACACACACACACACACACATACACACACACCACACACCATGCAAGCCTGGGTCCCGGGAAACATGCAAATACTGCCCGGATACCGGGCATAGGCGCCATCCCACAGGAACCCCCACGCAAACACGAAATGTTGTTACTGAGAGAGACACGCTGAGGCCAGTCTCATCGTCTGGGTCACAGCCATGGCCCAACGCCACTGTGCAGCCTACACTAGCTCAGGTTCCATACACAACTGTGCCCTCGGCGCTCTCGCTGCCGCCGCCCAGCTCCACGCTCCTGCCCAGCTCCGTGCAACCTCGGTGCCCACGAAGAGCTGGGCAGCTGGGCACTCACAGCTACACACGCAGCCTGGGCTCCGCAGCCTCTCCCGCAGTCCGCAGGATCAGCAGCCACACGCTGCCCAGGCTGAGACACACAATCACACCGCCACACAAACACAACTGCTTCACAGCTCTAACTCACCCCCGACCTATGCAAACTCTCACGTCACACCCACACCCTCACTTCCACCAGCCACTGCACCCATGCCGCAGCCCAGCCCACAGGACCCGCCGAAGACCAGGGCCCGGCCAGGCCTCCCGCTGGCCAGAGGCTCTCCCTGGGCGGCCCCGGAGTCGGGGGCTTTGTTTTTGCTGCTCGAGGCGGGGGACAGGGAGGAGCTGAGGTTCCCAGGCTGCGAGCAGGCCAGAGCCCCCTGTCTGCCCGGCCCGCTTGTCGGGGCTCTCCGCTGCCACAATCCCCTCCTGGCGCAAAAGTGGCCGGGCAGGTTCCGGCCTCCGCCTATGCGCCCGTGGCAGCTCCGCTGGCTTCGCTGCCAGAAGCAGAGCCAGAGGGAGCTGAGGCCACCGGACTCTGCGGAGGAGGAGGAGCGGAAAGGGGTCATGCCCCCGGCGGGGGTACAAGGTTTCCCCCACCTCCAGAGTTGCTGGTGCCCTGAACCACCTTCCCCCAACCCCCACCTCCCTTCCCCGCAGCCGGGCCCTGGGCCCCTTCCCCAACTCAAAAGGCAGGCTGAGCCCACCTGTACCTCGCAGGAAGGAGAAGATAGTTGAGGCCCAACAGGCAAAATACACCCCTTTCGACTCTCTCTGGGAAGTGCAAACTGACCTGCCTCTCCTCTCCCCAAATCCACTGAGCACGGGGCTGGGGGAAGGGGGGCGCGCTCAGGGATGGCCCACAGGTCACCAACAAGGGAGCCGACACGGATCATACATGTAAACTGCATTCCGATGTTGGCAAACAGGCAGGACACAAGGCCACAGGCGTGCGGTTTGCCATGGTCAGGGAGGAACACAGAAGCTGGCCCCCCGATGCCCACAGAGCCCTCCCGGGGCATCCAGGGCTGGCACCCATAAAACACCAGGAGGACCCAGGCCTGGGGGACACACAGCTCCCACGCACCCCTGGTCCCGGTCCGGAGGGCTGCGGCCCAGCCCATGCACACGGCGAAGGGGACACAGCCACGGGCACGCGCGCCCGCACCCTGCCCCGCGCCCCGATAGCCATCATCGTGGGATGGCATCTCGCAAATATTTATATTCTCCAGCGCCACGGCAGCCCGCGTCCACATTAGACGTCCTAATCCTGCCACTTTAAATAGATGAATTAATAAAGCAAACGAGCGGCTAATAAGCTGGCTGTCCTGCCTTCTGGAGGTGGGGGAAGGACGCGGGAGAGAGTGCGCCAAATTTGTTTGCAGTGGATCAAGGCGAGCCGCCTCTGCTTCACTTTCTTTATCTTAATTCCGACTTGAAAAGATATAATTATCTAGTTTGAACAGAGCTGCTATCAAATCCTTCTCCGGGCCCGGGGAGGGAGGCATTGGAGTGGATGGCGGGCCTCTGAGCCGCTCGGTGCAGCCGGAGATAGCGCGTAATGAAGATGTGGAGGCCCGAGATACAAAGGGCATTAACCTCATTAGCATGAAACCTTTTCTTCCTACCATTGTGGGACCCTTCCAGCCTCCTAATCCCCCCTATTTTCAAAGCTCGGTTTGTAATAAAGCTTTTAGGTGGGTTTTTTTTTTCAAAGCTAATGGTATTCTCTGATGGTTTTATTGCTGCTACACTACATAGGACGTCGACCAAAAAAAAAATCTTTGTCACCCCCCCCTTTTCTTTCTTGTACTTAAAAAAAAAGTATATGGTTCTTCCAGGAATCAACCTTGGATGAAACTGGGAAATGTTCTTCTTGGAAAGGTGGGTCTGCATTGCAGCAGGTCTGTGCTCCGGGTTCCAGGAAGTCTGGGTTTCGGCGAGTGAGTAGAAAGGAAAGGAAAGGTAACTTGTCCAGACACAAGCATGGGGTGACGGAGCGGTGACCGAGAGAACTCTGGGCAGCTAGCGTCACGAAGGTCTTGCTGGCCATGGGGCCGAAATTCCCAGGGCAGCACCTGTCCTTTCACTTCCAGAGACAAGCCTGTGTCTCCTGGGGCGGCCCCTCTTGCCACCTCTCTCCCCCCCAAACCTCCTGCATCCAAGTCTCCCCACAACTTATAGCCCTTCCTAGGAGTCTGCGTGGAAATGAGCGCCCGGAACAGCCAGGGTTCTGGAGAGGAAGGGACATGGTGGGGGGGAAGGAGAGCAGGCAGAAATAAAGTAAAAAGAGGGAGAAAGATCAAGAATGCATTCCGCTTTAAAAGAGAGGAGGGGATGGGGGGGGGGGAGAGAAAAATTTCCACAGTGCCCCAAGTCCCCACACGTGCACAGAATGTCTAATCTTAACTTTCCAAGGCAGGATGTTAACAAAGCTCGTATTTTTGCCCTGCATTGTAACTTGGCCTTATCGCAGTGTAAAGGGTGGGGAGATTGTCCTAAATTATGTCCAGGCAGCCCCCCTGGATCTGTGGATTAAGAGATTAAAGGGGACCACTGGGCAGGGCCTCCTCTTTCCCCTTCATATTCCCGGTATGATAATTGCTTAAACTGATTTGCACTTTCACAAAAGCTCGCAGTACGCTTTGTAGCTCGAACAGAGCAGACGAGGTTTCTCTATCAATGGAAATAAAACTGATTAATGCAGCCTATCAGGATAAGAAGCAAATGAAGCATGCAAAAACAACCCAGTACCCCAGAAGCGGGGAGGACGGACACTGGGGGAGCGAAGTTTCCTCCGAGACGAGACTGGTTACAACTTTTAGCGTTAAAATTCAGAGGTGGAGGCTCCTCTGGACTCTGGCTTTTTGAGGCTGCTGAGGACCTGGGCCCTGCCTAGCACCTTCCTCAGACAGGGGACAGTGCGAGAGGAAAGAAAGAAGGGCAGACGGGAGAGAGGGACAGAGAGATGGAGAGAGAGATTTGTACTTTGGGGTTTCAAGTCAAAAACAGTTTATAAGTCGCAGGATTCCGATTCTGCCAGGTGTTTTCCCCAATCCTGACAAAATATTCTTCAATACACAACTGTGTGCTTGGATTTTTTTTTAAAGCGGACCGGAGGTGGACAGGAGGAGGCACGCTTAACCTGCCATCCAAACTGCACTCCCTCGCTAGGCCTTGCAGTGGGCGAATCTCTGGTTGGAGAAACTTTTCCTCCCGTCCCTTTTCTGAAGGATTTAAGGTTTCCTAATCCTCTCCCCTTTCCACCCTCATCTCTCTTTAAAATGCCCCAGAAGCCATCGGTCTGGCCCTTTTGAAGGTGGCAAGGCCGGGTTTCTTGCGCCTCGTTGGGGGAAGAACCACACTCAAATTACCGGACATAGTTTTTACAGAAGGAAAAAAATAACTGAGTTTGGTTTCCCCAAGACAACTACTCTGAGGGCATATTGATAAATCTTTATTGACAAAATATTGACATTGACATACTTCTTGGAAGTATATAGTGTGTTAGAATTCTAACAAATTAACACAAAACACAAAAATATTTACATTCTGGTATAGAACACATTAAGGAAGCATTTGTCACTCTCTTTAGTAAGTCTATGATCTTGGAACAGAAACTCAGTGCTTGAAAACCTGCGCCATGTCTTTGGCCACACTTAGCATCATCCCCGCTAACTACAGTCCTCCGGTTTTTGCCATTGATCGATGATCAATTGATCGATCAATTGATCGATCGACTTCAAGTTTGGAATGGCCTTTGCAGTCAATGGTTGAACTCAGCCAATTATCTCCAACCACTAAAAGGAGTTTGCTTCGTGATTTTAAGCCTTGGGATGTTAGGAAAGGGAATGTCCAAGAAATAGAATTAATTTAGGTGTGTCTTTTCCCCCCAACACAATTCCTGACTCCTCTTGTGGACACCCTTCCCCAGCTACCCCCCAGCCCCCCCATCCGGCTCCCCATTTCTCAATAAGAGGACCACTATCGCTGAGCCTACTCATTTAGCTTTCACGATCACTTTGACGTCAGAAAGTATCAAAAAGTTGTTTACAGACTTGCACATTTCTCAAAAAAAAAAAAGAAAACAAAACAAAACTCAAAATCAAAAGCACACAGAACCTGTCTTTAAAAAGGAAAAAAGAAAATCACAATTCATTTTTTGTCTTTAGACACCATCCGCCAGACAACTGCTACATGCAATTCAAGTTTTTGGACACGTGTGGGATGGGGCTGGCTATGAAATTTCGACCACCGTTATTATTACTAATTATTTTTAAAGATTTCGGGGGGGAGGAGAGAGAAACACTGTGAAGTGCAAAATAAAAAGTCCTGTGCCTGGTTGGGGTATTTTTTTCCTTTTATCATCATCATCATTATTATTTTTTTTTTTTACAAAGAAAATATAAAGTCGGACTGCGATAAACGGAATACCTGCCAATCATCTTGTCCCGCTGGTTTGGCGTTTGACTGACAGCTCCCCTTTGTCAGAGCGCCGGCCGCGCCGCCACATTTAGATCTTTCGCTCTCTCTCTTTCTCTCCCTCTCTCTCTCATTCTCTCTCTCTCTCAGTTGCCTCTTTAGACTAGGGTTGCATGTTGATCAAGGAGCCTCCATCCTCTGCCATCGCGGCGCGGCCTCCGATGGGGACGGTGAGCCCTCGCCGCCCAAAGTCTGCGCCGCGCTCTGCGCTCTCCCTCCTCCGACTCCCTCTCCCCTTCCCGGCGAATGTGTGTGCGCGCGGTTGGTTTTTGTTTCGTAGGGTTGTTGTTGTTTTTTTTCCTCTTCGTCCTCCCTGTCTCAGTTTTGCTCCGCTGTGTCCGTTTCTCCCGGGTTCGGTTTGTGTGTGTTGTTTTGTTTTTAATCGTCTGAGGTCACGTCTATTTCCTCCGGGCTGGCCTGCTTGGTGGCGATCCTCCACCGGTTAATGTGATGTGTCCCTTTTTTCTTTTGCTGCGAGTCTGAGCCTTCCTCCTCCAGCTTCTGCCTTTTGAACTTCGTCCTCCGGTTCTGAAACCATACTTTTACCTGCGGGCCAGAGGCAGAGGGGGCGCGTTAGTTCCTCCTCTTCGGCTCCGCCCGGCAGCCCCCCGCGGAGGCGCGCAAGGCCAGGCCCCCCCAAGCGGCGTCCTGCGGGGCCGGAGCCCCAAGCCCTTAGGGGAGCGGAGCAGCGGGAGCGGGCGGGAAGCCTGGCTCCCGGCCCTGGGTCTCCGGAGTCACTTTCCCCGGCTAGGGACCCCAGGGCACAGTCCTTCTCACTGAAGGGGACCCCCTCAGTCCGCTGAGCACACATGCAAACCCCTATAAAAACCCTGAGAAAAGCCAAAAGCGACCGGTCCCAAACCCCCTCTACCTAGCCCGGGCAGGAGAGACTCCGCTGCGGGTGCCCAGGCTCCCTGCAGGGCCCAATGTGCTTGCTCTCCTCTGTGGGTTTCCGGGAGCTCGCTGCCTAAATATAGCGCTTCCTGTGCAAGGCCCCGGGCCTGGGCAGGCAGGCAGGCAGGGTCGGTCTGGGCCTCCTGCTCCTTGCCCTGGATTCTTGCAGGTGAGCAGGAGTGGGTGCTGGTGGAGGGAGCCAGGAGGGACCTGGGAACCAACCCAGCGATTCCCCTGCAGCTAGGGGAAGAGGCTCAAAAGTGAAAGCTTCTGAAAGACCTCGGGATAGAGGGAGAAAGAGAAACGAGGAGGAGGAGAGGAGCCAGAGAGAGCGGGGCCTTCTTGTGCCCCCTCCTGAGCGGCCCCAACCCGGGTCCCATCGCTCACCCCCAGGGCTCCTCTGGCAGCCTGACCTCGGAGCTGCTGGAGGTCCGGGGAGCAATGAGGAAAGCAGTACTGGGGCTGCCATCCCCATCGCGCCCTGGGGAACCTGGGCAGTGGGTCTCCGTCCAGAGACCAGAGCAGCCAGGAAGGCCAGGCTCCTTCTCCACCTGGTGCTGCGGGGCAGGTGAGGAAAATGGAGGCGGCCGCACCTCCCTTTCCCGATCGCACCGCCACGGGCCCGCGGAGGCCGGCTCCGGTCCCTCCTCGGAGAGTCCAGCCCAGGTCCCAGCGCGTCCTCCCCATGGCCCCCCAATCCCCCCCAGGGCGCCCCCACGAACAAGCGGAGCTGGAACGAGGCTGACTCTAATTTGCTTTGAGTTTGCTAATTGAGGGGAGGCCGCTTCCCTGCTCCCCGGCGCTCGCCCCAGGCGCGCGGGGCGTGACTCGCACACAAAGGCCGCGGGCGGCGCGGGCAGCGAGCGGACAAAGCCCCCGCCGCCCGGCGCCCCGGGGTGCATCGGCCCCGCCGGCCCCGCACCCGCACCGGCCCGCCAGGCCCTCCCAGGTTTTGTCCGGGGCGGGAGGGGGGAGAAACGTTTTAAAACAAAAGCCTCGCGACCTCTGTGCACCGCCCAGAAAAACTGTTACCACTTAATCCGCACGGAAAAAAACAAAACAAAACAAAAAACAACGTTAACTGTGTGCCGCGAACTCTGACCCCGCCCTGCGGCTCCGCGTACAGCAGCGCCTACTGTAGCCCCGAGCCCCCGCCCGCCTCCGGCCAGGCCCCAGGGGGACCCCGCGGCGCCGGAGGGTCTGTGGGTCCCAGCTCCGAGCTTCTGGTTCAGGGGACGCGCCCTCGGTGCGCGGCCTCCGCCTCCGGACTCCCCGATCCCTTCGCGGGGAGCAGCTGGCGGGAGCCTGGGTCTGTGTTTGCGGCAGAACTTGCCTTTAACCCGTTCCCGGGCTTCTCCAGCTTGGACACCCAACATGCCTACACCCCCACTTGCTCTCCCCCTCTTCCTGGACCCCAGCCGGGTCCCCAGACTCTGGCCAAAAGTTTCCCCCAAAAGAAGTGCTTCCGTGTTCGCCAGGAGCTGAGCCCAGCGGGCAGAAGGGGCGATCCAGGCCGCCCCACCCACTCCCCAGAGCCTGGGGCAGGTAGATCCTGCGGTCCCTTCCGGAGACCCAGGGAGCCTGGCACCTGGAAACTTCCACACCCTGAGCGGGGGGCGTGGAGCCAGCTCCCGGGCCCGATGGCGAAGGCCGGGTCTGGGATCGGAGCTCGTGTGCCGGCTCCGGGGGTCCGGGATGGGGCGGGGGTCGCCGCCCGGGCCGCTCACCTGAGTTTCCGTGAGGCTGAGGCTGTGCGCCAGCTGCTTCCTCTCGGCGCCCACCACGTAGTGGTTCTTCTCGAAGGCGTGTTCGAGCCGCAGAAGCTGGGACGGGGAGAAGGCGGTTCGGATCCGCTTCGGCTTTCGGGCCAGCGCGTTGTGCAAAAGGAAGCTCTCCGGGCTTGTGTCGTTCCCTGCGGGGGACACAGCACAAGTCCCATTAGGGGGTGCGGGGGGCGGGGGGGGGGCTGGCCCGGGCCGTGCGCTTCTCAGGAGACGGGCTGGCGGCGGGACACCGCGCTGGAGCCGGTGCGCAGCCCTGGCGGCTGGGCGGCTGGGGTGCGGGCACCCTCCGGAGGGGGTCCTGGCCCGGCTGCACCGCCCAGACCCCGCCAGGCTCTACCTGGGCGGCACCCACCCCGCAGCTGCCCCTGCTGGCGGGTCCCAGGCTCCTAACCACCGCCGGCCTTGCCACCTCTGAGCCGGGCGCCCTGGGCAGAGGAGGGGGCACCTGGGACAGGCCCGGGGATGGGCGCCCAGGGCCCCCCAAAACAGCGGCTTTCTCCTCTTTCTCACCGCAGGGAATTCTGACCCAGGTTGGTGAGGCCGCGGGCCCATATTCAGAGTTTTTCTCGGGGACTTGTTTTTAAATTCTACGGTTAAGTGTTTCCCCTCCCGAGAAGCGCAGAGGCCTGGCGAGTTTTTGCAGCCAGCGGGTGCGCTCCGCTCCTGCCGCTCCGGCCTCCCGGGGACCCGGCTCCCCCGCTGCCCGGCTCCGGAGAACTGGGAGGCCCGGGCGAAGGGATCGAAAGCCGGGACTTAGGGAGATGAGGGGGGCGGATGGGACCGTCCACGACCCCGGAAGGTCCCAGCTACTCCTGGCCTGGGGCGAGGACCCGGAGCGCGGCTGGCAGAGGATGCGGAAAGGGAGCCCGCAACTTTGCGAGCAAAGCCACGGAGTTTGGGGTTTTCTCATCGGGGTGGGAAATACAGCCGCTGAAAAGCCCCAACGAGGAAGCAAGAACCCGCAGCTCAGGCTGGAATGGAGGCAGATCTAGTCCGGGGAGGAAGGCGAAAGGCTGTTTTTGTTCTGTTTCTGAAATGAGGGGCGGGGTGGCGTGTACCCCAGTCTCCACTCCACGGGAGCGCAAAGGGTTAAAACGGGGACCGGCCTCCGGGTATTGATCCGCTGCCGCGGGGGGTAGGTCTCTCCTAAACTAATCACTCGCCTCTTTTCCCGGAGTTTTAACTTTGTTTTTTCCACCCCCACCCAGAGAAAAAAAAAACAAAACAAAAACAAACAAATAGCAGGGAAGGTAAACACCCAAACAGAATTTTCTCCAGCTCTTGCGAGACTCGGCTCCTTTCTCTTAAAAAGAAAAAAATAAGTAAATAAATCAACAAACAAAACCCAGACCGAACCTGCCTTCCCGACGCGGCCGCTCGGCGCCCGGATGGAAAGGGCCGAGCCTCGGCCGGTTTCAATCGGCGCGGGTTCCCGCCCCTGCGGGGCCTCCCAAAAGCAGAAAAAAAGAAAAAGAAAAGAAAAACCACACGTACAAATCCCTTGATTTTTGCCCTGGACGCGCGGGGGGAAAAAACCAACAACAAATCCCTGGATTTCTGCCCCTGGCGGGCGCGCGGCTCCCCTCGCCGCCCCAAGGAAATCGGAGCCGAAGTCAGGGGTGGAGGCTGCAGGGACGCGGGGCGGCGGCGAACGGGGCAGGACGCGGTCGGAGGCGCCCAGTCCTCACCCCTCGGAGCCAAGGCTGCGCGGGCATCATCGCCGAGGAGACGTGGAGCCTGGGGACCCCGCGGGGTCCGGGGCTCCGTGGCGGCCGGCACTGGACCCGCGAGGACTCGCCAACCGCTAGCGAAACTGGGGACCCACCCCGCGGCGCCCGGCCCCTCGCCGGAGGCCCCGTCTCCGGAGGCACCTCCACGCAGGCCTTGCCCCGCGCCCGCCCGCCCGCCCGCCCCGATCGCCCAGGCCCGGGCCGTGCGGGGTGCGGGGCGCTCGGCAGCCCCCCGCGCGCGGCGTGGCACGTACCTTGGAAGCGGTGGCCCAGGTACCGGTAGCGGTGGATGAGCCACGGGTAGAAGGTGGACGGGTCCCGCTGCTGCGAGGCGAAGAGGGGGTGTGGCGAGTGCGAGGAGGGCAGGGGGTGCGCGGCCAGCGCGTGCGGCGGCGGCACGGGGTGCACGGGCACGGCGGCGGGGTTGGGCGGGTGGGACACCGCCTCGGCGAACACCAAGTCCGGGTTGGAGTAGACGCCCCGGCCGGAGGCGGCGGCGGCGGCGGCGGCGGCGGCCGGGTGGAAGCCGTTGAGGAACGGGTTGATGGGGCTGGAGCTGGCGTAGCTGAGCGCCGCGGGGCGGATGGGGTCCTCGGAGCGCGAGGCGGGCAGGGGGCTGTCCTTGGCCACCAGCGACTCGATGGTGAAGCAGCGCTTGGGCGCCGGCTGGAACATGCTGCGCCGCGGGGCGGGCGCCCGGGGCTCCCGGCCCGGCTCGCGGAGACCGTGGCGCGCCGCTCCCTCCGCCGCCCGAGGACAGGCGAGAACGGGGGACTTGTTTGTTTGGGGGTGGGGGTTGGGGGGAGGAAAGGAAGAAAGGAAAAAGGAAAGGAGGGGGGAGGGGAAGGGAGAGGCAACGCCGCCGAGGATCCCGAGAATCTTGCACCAAAACGCGCCCAACCTGGAGAGACGGGAGGAAAAAATCCTTCCAGAAGAATTTGCAGGCGTGGATTGGGGTAATTTTTTTTTTTTTTTTGCGAGATGGCGTGGGGTGGGGTTGGGGGGGGGGATCGGAGTTCGAAACGGGGAGGAAGGAGGGGGGAGTTTCTTGGGGGAGGCCAAAAAAAAAAGTTTTCTCTCTCTTCTGCAAAAGGCGCGGGCAGGGCGCCCTAAGTCCAAGGACAATCCATGCAAGTGTTCGCTTCTTCACAAGTTGTGCAAACGATTTGTTAGTTCATGAGCCTAATTAGTGCGGGGATCACATAAACAGCTTCCTCCGAAGCCTGGTAAATGGCTTGATGATTGGTCGCTATTACTCGCCCCGAGGTGGAAGGGGGGAGACTCTTTAAAGTGCGTCAGAGGGAGGCGAGCGCCCGGGAACCCGGACGCCTGGATCCCGGCCCAGAGCGGAACGGAGTCGCCGCCGCCGCCGCCGCCTCGCCTCCCGCGCCCGCCCGGCCGCCCGGCCTCGCCGCGCCCTCTCCCCGCGCGCCCGGCTCACTCGCTCCCGGGCTCCCGCTCCGGCTGCGCCTCCTCCTCTTCTTTCGGCTGCTCTTCCTCCTCCTCCTCCTTCTCCTCTTCCTTCTCCTCCTCCTCCTCCTCCTCTTCTTCCTCCTCCTCTTTCCCCACCTCCTCCCGCTCAGCCACCGCCTCCTCCTCCTCCTCCAGCACCACCACTCCCTCCGGGCACCCGGGTCCCTGCAGAGTCCCCGGCCGGCGCAGCCTCCTCCGCAGCGGCCTCCCGGATCCCGAGCCTGCTGAGCCCGAGCTGGTAGGACGGACAGATGGACGGATGGACGGATGGACGGACAGGCGCTCGGATTTCTGGCGCCCCGCGCTCCGCTGCTGCAGCTGCGCCCGCGCCCCTGCGCCCCCGCGGCCCCGGGTCAGGGGAGCTGGGCTCGCCCCGGAGCACCTCGAGGGTAAGCGGGCGGGCGGGGGTTGGTTCTGGGTGAGGGTTACCACCAGAACCGTTGGGTCCTTTCTACCCGCACCCACGGCCAAATTGCGGGCAGTCTCCTAGGTGAGGAGGGAACATGATGGTGGTGGTGGTGGGGGGGGGGATTCTCGCTCAGCCCCGAGGTCTCAGGGTCGCTGCGTTTGCGATCCGGCTTGCTTTCCTGTTTGCAAGTTAAGACGGAGTTGACGGCTCTGCTGGGGCAACGGGCTTCCTATTCGCCCCCAAGGCTCACGATCCCTGGGACAGTGCTCACCCCATTCCCCCAAACCAGTTCCTTCTGTGGGATGGGGGCGAGGTTCCGAGGTCAGGGGAGAAGCTGTGAGGTGCTGCTCCTATTTTTCCGTTGTCCTTGTTGTTGTGTGAGTGTTACAGTTATCATGATTGTTGTCGTTGTTATTATTATCTCTTGTTATTATTATTATTTTGCCATCTGTTGTCCCAGGGGCGGGGTGCTGTGCAGACCTAGGGCTGCTCACAACCGGGGACTGCAGATCGCGCCTCCGATCCTAGGCCGCGTCCGCATTTTCCAGCTCGCCTTGGGTTTTGGGATGATTTTAGGGCCGCGTTCCCTCGTCCCCATTGGCTCTCGCAGAGGCATAATTATGATCACATCCCCCAGGCTGCTGGCGCTGCTCTCTGTTTATTGGTGGTTAAAGATCTATTATCCATCAGCCGCCTCTTTTTTTTCTTTTTTCTTTTTTACCAATTACATTCTTAAAAAAAAAAAAAAAAGAAGTACCAGCAGGTATTTTGCACTTTTACAATTAATGACAAAAAGGAATCTGGCGTCCTTTAAATCATGACTTGGGAGCCCGTGTCATTTCTGTTAAGAATGAAGAGAAGCCTGCGTTTGGTGACCAGGTTGCCCTGAGACCCTGAAAAAGTCGATTGAGAAGTGGGGTGAGGGGGGGAATGGGGGAGAAGAGCGAAGTCATGTGATCCAGGCAGAACCGCCACCAGATTGATCCATGGAGGGGCCCAGTTCTTAGGCCTTGCTCTCTCCTCTCCCTCACCTGCCTCCCTCCCCACCCTGGGTCTCCCTTGTCCTTCTCTGGTTTTACCCGCTGTGTGTTTCTCCACTTTATTACAGGCATGGTTTGTTGGGGTGAGGGAATCAAAAAAAAAAAAAAACCTTCCAGAAAACTCTCCAGGCAAGAGAGGCGTTAGGAGGGCACTTTCTGGGATTGTCTAGGCGCCTGACCTTAGTGAGGGGCCCACAGAGACCCTGTGTGCTGCCCCCTCCCCCCTCCCCTCTTCCCTGGGAGATTCTCACACACACACACACACACACACACACATGTTCACACACCGGACAGGTGTGGCTTTTAGCTTTGTCCTCACACAAAAAAAACCTGCCCCCGCCTCAGGCTGCAGACCTCTGACACCGGCTGGGTTTTCGTCCTGATTGGGTACTCATGGCCTTCCTAGGCCGCCCTCTGAGCCCCTTCCTTCTCCCAGACCCAGGGATGTCGGAGGTTCGGTCCAACCTCTTGGGATGCAGTGCATGGAAATACGTACCTCTCTGGGGCCTGTACCACCACCCCCCACAAATGTTTTCTCTAGCTCAGAACCCCGCTCCTTCCAGGAGGCTGTAGGGACAGAGACCCCGCCAGGCGAAGCCTGCGCAGACCCCTAAGCTGCCTGGGAGGCGGAGGTGTTTCAGCGGGGCCGGCCAGCCAGCCTGGAATGGAGGGAGAGGTCGGCCTCCGTTTCCAAGGCCAGACAGAAACACCCAGCCTGGGCCGGCTGTACAGACAGAAACACCCAGCCTGGGCCGGCTGTACAGACAGAAACACCCAGCCTGGGCCGGCTGTACAGACAGAAACACCCAGCCTGGGCCGGCTGTACAGACAGAAACACCCAGCCTGGGCTGGCTGTACAGACAGAAACACCCAGCCTGGGCCGGCTGTATGGACAGAAACACCCAGCCTGGGCTGGCTGTACGGACAGAAACACCCAGCCTGGGCCGGCTGTGAGATCCTGGGGTGGAAGGGAGAGAGCCCGCTTCTCCTTCTCCGTGGATGGCTCTCCAGGAAGGCTGGCGGGTCAGACTTACCCTAAGGCCCTCCAAAATGGCCCTTAGATTCTACATTGAAAATTGGGGGGGGGGGGCACTAAAAGCCACCCCCAGGCTGCAAGGCTGGCAGTGACCACTCCTCGTGCAGTTAGTGGTAGTGACCTTGGTGGGGATATGAGAGCAGATGACCTTGAGGGCATCCTTCGGTGTCTCCACGGTGTGTGATTCCTAAGGGTGTTTCCCTCTTTGAAAACTCTCGGGGTGAGCTCTAAGGGGGAGTGGGCACCCCCTTAAAGCCTTAGCCCGCTTTGGCCAGAGTGTGTCTGGAGTCTCTTGGGAGCCCAGACCCCTCAGCCTCTCCCTCCAGGGTCAGAGGGCCCAGGCAGCTCACAGCCAGGTCTCCGCTAACATCCACTGCTGACCGCCCGCTGACCGCTGACCGGGCCTCACAAATCCTGCCGAGAGGGTCAGCTTTGCCCCAGGGACTCTAGTTGTTGGGTGGTGGGCATGGGTGTAGCAGCTGTGGGCTCTGGTGCCCACCCTCCTGGCAGGATCAGGACTTGCCAGTTCCTCTGCCTCCCTCACCACTGGCCCCACGCCTCGCCTGGACCCCCAAGAGGGGAAAGTGGGTTCTAGGCAGTGGGGGGGGTGGGGAGGGAGGGACTGGGAAGCCCTGGAAGCTGGCTAATCTATGCTAATTCATGCGCCCAGCCTGGAGATGCTTGGGAAGGTCTGTGCAGCCCCCTCCTAGGCTCCTGGGAGGCGAGGCAGCAGGTGTGGGGGAGGGGGAGTGTGGGAGAATTAACTAGGAAAGTAGGAGAGTAACTCCTTACCTACTGGTGGGTGGAAGGCAGCCAGGGCCCGGGACACTCTGGCCTTCTCTGGCCTCCAGTCCTTGGCCTGGCAGCTGCATGCACGTTGCCGGTGGCTGAGGCCTTGAGGCATCCAGCGACTCTTTGTTCCTTAGCCGCCCTAGGAAGGTGAGGGCTTGCACAGGCAGCGTGTAGTGGGAGAGGGGGGTTTCTGGGGTTCCTGATGGAACAAGGGGCTCCCTTTCCCCGTGGCCCAAGCATTCGGTAGACTCAGGAATCCACCCGCTGCAGGCAGCCAGTCCAGCAGACGCATAATGAAGGTTCTAATCTTGGATCTGGCTCTTACCGACCCCGTGATCGTGGGCAACGTGGCAACCCCTCTGGACGTCCACGCTGTCCTCTGTCAGAATACAGCCAGCGGGGCCTTGGAGGCGGCGGAGGGCCTGTCTGGGGGAGGGATAGATCCCTCTGCTTTCTCGTGGTAATTGCATGTCTGTAGTAGTCATGTTTCAAAACTCGTAGAACTAACTGTACCATGACAAAGGGTGATGTTTACCCAATAGAAGTTATACCTTATTATCCTGCCCTCTTCCCCCCCAAAAAAGTCGGTCAGGGGTGAACTTGGGCGAGTCACCTAAGCTTTCTGTGCCTCTGCTCCCTCTGCTGTGAAAGGGGCGTCCGGAAGAGCATCTTGGCCCCTGGGGCTGCCAGGGAGACCGGCCAGGCAGAGTGGGCAGCGGGGCCGAGCACACCGCGAGCGGCAGTAAAAGTCACATCCCGTCCTTCCCTGATGTGGCTGTTGTTACTGTCACCTGCCCCCCTCCAGGGCCGGTGGCTGGACTTCAAGGCTGAACAAGAATCAGGTTGCACAAACGTAACTACGGCTGGCCTCAAGCTCCTGCCACGAGCATCTATCTCCACGCTCCCTAAAAGCCCACGACTCCCCTGGGAAGGTGTGGGGGTGAGAGGGGCCTGGATTCCTGGTTAGTGGGGGGCACTGAACGGCAAAGATTTCGGGGGGTCGACCCAAACCACCAGGCTGCCTGTCTTTGGAGGAGCAAATAGCAGTGCTGGGCCTGGGGGGTCCGGGGTGCATGCATGCGTGCTCAGGTGCTAGCTGGGGTCTCTGCAAGTGTGACCTTCGCGTTCTTGAGCCTCAGTGGTTTTCTCATCCGTGAAAAGGAAACGTCAATATCTTAACAGTCGTTGAGAGGAGTGCGTGAGCGAATGCCTGGCATGGTCACTGTTCATGGAAGACTACTGTTAGGCTGTGGCCTGGTGCTGTCCAGCCCACCCTGCGCACCCTGCCCTGTGCAGCTCCCAGCGGCTGAGACCCCTGGCTGAGCCGCACTGAGAGCCGCACTGAGAGCCAGGCAGAGGGAGCGAGGCCCTCAGGGAAGGGTTAGCCCATTCCCGGGCCCTACGCTTGCAAAAGGTGTCCTGGCATGGGGAGGCCTGGGGCCGGCGAAGAATTCCTTCCTCCTCCTCCGATGCCCAGTCCCTGGGCCTCTCCGAACGCGCAGGGCAGCGGAGGGAAAAAAGGAAAAAAAGAAAAAACGAAAGCCTTAAAATGTATGAAATGGTTCTGTCACATCCCTATCTGGCCTCCTCCCCAGAGGCAGATGGATCCCTAGGCGGGCGCGGCGGCCTGGGACCGGATCCGCGGGCGCGCAGCGGCGCCTAGTGGCGAGGCCGGGGCCGGGCAGGAGACCCGCGGAGAGCCCAGGGCCGTGCGCGGGGTGCTGGGGCTGCGCCCCACGGTTCCGCTCTTGGCTGGAGGGCAGTCCCGGCAGCGAGAGGAAGGCTAAGGAGGCTCCCGGCCACAGAGTGGAGGGGACGACCTGGCAATGCGCCCCTGCCCCCTGCAGCAGCTCCAGCTGTCCCTGCAGAAGCCGCCATCCATCCACGCAGGAATCCCAGCCCCACTCGCCGGCGGGCTTCCTTCCGAGGGGCGCAATAAAGGGGGACAGATTCTGCTCCAAAAAGGACGAAGCGGTCCAGATGCCCGGTGCCAGCGCGATGGCCGGCTACCCCGCACACAGGGCCCGCAGCAGCCTGAGGTCCCAGGTCGCACCGCCCAACTGAGATCGCTCAGAGAAGGGGCCCCTAAGGCCTGCCCTGGGGTGGAGTCCGCAGGGCTGGGTTGTGCGGTGCGACTCGCCCAGCTGTGCGCCCCCTCGCGGCCGGCGAGGGCGCCTGGAGATGGGTCCTGGTGGTTACTGCGGAGGTGGAGTTCCATCGCCCAACGGGGAGGCCGCCCCACCCAGCCCCAGCCTGGCCCAGGGGGCCTGCCCCCTTCCCCTCCTCCTGGGGTGTGTGGACCCGGTCGGTCCGGAGTAACCTGGCTTCTCCGGCGAGGCGAGGCCGTGAAAACCCTTGCGACGTCCATCGCGTGATTGTGCGGCGTTCATCTTGGGGGCTGAGCCCTGGCTCGAGAGTCTGGGCCCAGAGCCCCACCTCTGAGGCCCGGGCTGCAGGCAACAGGCGCCTCTGAGCCGCTGGGTCTCCGGAGGTCTATCCCTTTGCAGAACGAGGGACCCCGCACTGATGCGTGGGGCCGCACACAGGAGCTGGCCATCATCTCTCCTTCATCACGTTGAAAACTCATCAACCCTCACACCTGTTCGGGTCCGAGGATCTCTTTCCACCTCACCTGCCTTTAAGTGAAAGTCTCGGCGCAAGGAAGGACAGAGAGGGACAGACAGACACGGACAGACAGGCAGGCATTCGCGAATGTGAGGGCTCTCACTCTGGCAACTGCCAGGACTAGGGTGGAGACAGCTCCAACCCCCTGCACGGGCCCCCTCCCCGTTGTGTGTTGTCCAGTTCCCCTCCCGGGCCCCAGAAGCGGCGGTTCCATTGGGCCACACAGGCCCTGGCTGTTGCTCCCGGAGACAGACAGGTGGCTTCCAGCCGGCCCGGGGCCGCAGGTGGAGCAGGGAGGCAAGGGACGCACCTTCGGACTCCCCTGGGCCCTCCCAAGTCTCCTCATCTGAAGCAGTTCCGGTTTGGTAGCTTGGGGTCCAGTCCTTTAAGGAGGAGCTTCTTGGGGTTCGAGCAGCAGTCCACCTTGGACACCAGGGGTGACTCCCATCAGCCCCTCTTTGGGGAAACTGTCACTTCTTTTAGAGCCTCCCCATTTTCTTAGGAAGGGGATGCCCGCCTTTTCTCTGGGCCTCCGAGGATCTCCCTGAAGTCGGGAGGGTGTGGGGAAGACTTAAAAGAACAATCCCACTGGCCTGTGCCCAGTTGTAGCGTTTAAAAGCGGGTTTGCTCATTCACAGGATCGCAGGGAACCACATGATCTGGTGTGGGAGGGGTTAGGATACCCATTCTGCGGATGAGGAAACTGAGGCTCAGGTTACACAAAACGCTCTCACCTCTTGGCCGTGCATGCAGTAGTGGTCACTCCAGGGGGGAATCCTAGGACAGTCCATTCTCCTCTCTGCCGCCCCCCCCCCCCAGTTGCCGACTCCTGCATTCAAGCCAGTAAGAAAAGAGGGCAAAGAGCCCTGGCAGGCATACGGGCACCCAAACCGTCTCAGTGGGGAGGCTCTGGCGGGCCAGCCCTCCGGGATAGCTCCCATGCTTGCTTGAGCCCACTTGCCCACCACTGCCCTCCAGGCCCTTTGCCCAGGCTGGCCTCTCCGCAGGCACCTCCTGGGGCCTCACGCCCTGGTGGGGACTAGAGGACCCGCAGAGGCCACTTGGAAGCCGTGAAGGAGGGGGGATGGCCCAGCGCTCCAAGGCCAAGACCAAGACTCCCTGCATCCACACCCTGGCATTGTTCTTGTGGGCGACTCAGAGCAGCCCTGAAACCCCCCTGGTGCCCAGGAAGGGTGCATGTCCCCCCACCCCTCATCCCCACCCCCGTCCCCTGCGGACAGAAAAGCAGGAGCAGGGCCTGAGCTCCCTGGAAGCCAGCACCTGCAGGAGAGCCTCTGGGCCATCAACCTGTGTCCCTAGCCCTGCCCTGCCTTCGCTGAGCTAGGGAGACAGAAGCCAGAAGCCGGGGCAGCGGCTGGTGGTCGGAGAACCACCCCCTCCCATGAGGCAGCTGCCAGCCTCTGTGGCCAGGCAGCCCCCAGGGCGAGCAGCAGAAAGCCTGCTAGTTCCCGCCCACAGCTGCCCTCTCTCCCCTGCCACACTCACATTCCGGGCCCCTGCCTCCGCCTCCCGGGGTTTGGACACCGGCTCCGCTCCCTTATTTGAGGCTGATCTCCTGGATGCACCGCGTGCGGCCCCCCCTCTGACCCCGGGAGCCCCGGGCTGCGCGGCCAGCCTCTGGCGGCTGGGGGAGAGGCCCAGGGAGGCCCGAAGGGACCTCCAGGAGCCTGGGAGCAAGCGATCGAGGCCAGAGGGAGCCTCTGAGACCTCCCCTCTGGGTCCGGTGTGCATCCCTCCAAATCCCCCAATCCTGGCAGGCACCCGGAGAGGCCGGACCCCAGCCGCCCTGCGCTTAGCGGCCGCAAGCCGCTCGCCAGCCAGGGTCTGTGCCGCAAAGGGTGGCACCGCGGCGGCGGGCGGCGCGGGCAGGGACCTCATTGGTTCAATATTAGCTTTTCATTCCAGCCTATTGTGCCCGTCTGAGATAATATTGACTCTGAGGTGAGAGCCCGCAGACGGCGGGCCTGGCTAACACTCTGGAGGGGAGAGGCCGGGAGCGGAGAGCTAAAGGGACTGCAAATAACCGGGCTCGCGCGGCGCCTCCGGCCGGCGGCCGCTCCCTGCTCCCCGCTCCCGCCGCGTGCGCCCGGCCTCTCCCAGGAGATCGGCGGGTCCGCAGCGGGTCCGGGGTCTGCAGGCCGCCCCGAGGAGGGGCCCTGAGCACCCCCATGGAAAAGATCTCCCGTTCCACACGCACCCCCTTTTCCAGGCCGTGGATGTGCGGATCCGGTCCTGGGTGACTCGGGGGAAGAAGGAATTCACACGCACGCTGTTTTCCGTTGCATTTCCCCTCTCCAGCGAGGCCATTCGTTAGGGGAACTTCCCCACCAGCGCGGTTTTCCGCTTCCCCGGCGGCGCTGGGAGGGGAGCAGGCGCGCACAGCCGGGTCCCGGCGGCAGGACTGGTGCGCGGTGCACGGAGATGGCTCGCAGCGCCTTCTGCTTCTGCTCTGGGTCCCCCCGCGGCCCCTCCGCGGGCTCCTAACCGCAGCACTCCAGGCGTCTGGCAGAGAAAGGTTCCTTTCCCTTTCCAAACGGCCCCCGCAGCGTGCGCTGGAAGAGGCGCTGTGTGCATCGGAGACAGACCAACAGACCCTTCAGCTTTCGGCTCCCAGGACCCACCTGCAGCTCGGGGCTGGGGCTGCGGGGAGCGCGGGGGCGGGGGCCCTGGGGCCTGACCCCCCTGCAGCGTGACCTCTGGGAGAAAGATCATCTGCGAACTCTGCCTTTAGGGGTCTTTCCATCCACCCCAGACACGTGTGGGGACCTGGGAGGCACAGGGACTTGGGGGAACCCTTGTGCGCCCCCCCCCTCCTTCCCAGGTGCCCGGTGCTGAGCTGAGGCTCAGGGATACCCACCTACACCACCTTAACTATTTATTTCAAAGGACAGCATTCTGCTGACTGTGCATGTGACCTATCACGCACGACATACACATAGCCCGTGTGTATTGTCTATTATTTAACCTACTATGTATTGTATGGTTCCCTCCTACGTAGTATTTAACATGGATTGAACAGCCAGTTCCTATATTCCATTAGTATGATATTACGTATTTAACGGGTTGCATGTTGTCTATGGTTCTGGACCTATCTTTCTATATATTTCATTTTTTATGTGTGTGTGTGTAAAAATATCTGGGGCGCCTTAATCTCCCTGCAAGTCCATACTCGATCGTTTGAACGCAACGTTATAAACTCCTAATCGAAACCACTTTACCCTCCGCGACGTCTTTATAACAAATACCCAGGAGGAGTCCCATTTGGGCACCAGGGGAAGGCGGGGCGATGTCCCCTGGGCGGGGAGGGACAGCAGGTCCCCTCGGACACCTGGTTTTCCAAACTTCCGTTCCCGGGGGACAGAGGGGACCGCGCTCCGGCCGGCACCGCCTCCCCGCCCGCCGGCCGGCGCGGCTAAGGCGGTTTTGGTTTGGGGGAGGCTGTGCGGAGCCCGGACGGTCCCTGCACCCGGGCCATGAATTAGAAATGGATCTGGATGCGCGGCATATGCTCAGCCCCCGCGGCTGAGAGCGCAGCGCGGCCCGTCACCCCGGCTTCTGGGCTGCGGGCACCGCGCTGCTGCCGGATCGGCCTCCGCGCAATGCGGGCTCCGGGCTCCGGGGGCTCCCGGCTCCCGGTTCCGGGCGCGGCGAGTCCCCGCTCCAGCTGCCCGCCCTCCTGACCCCTCGCCCGGGGAGCGGGGATGGGGTGGAGGGGTGGGGAGAGGTGCTCCGGCTCGGAGCGCCTGCAGATCAGATGGTCCCAACCCCAATCCGCTCCCCATGGGGACTCCGAGCTGAAGGGCGCAGGCAGCGGGCGCTCGGGCGAGGGCAGGGCCAGGAGGGCCGGGAGATGAAGTTGGCATTTCGGATGCCCCTACGTTCTCGCTGCTTCAAAAGGCAGGAGCCGCATAGAGATGCAGCGTATGGAGGGGAAAGGGGAAAGGGAAGGAAAAAAAAAAAAAAAAAGAAATCCAAGTCAGGTGTGGCCCACGGAAGGATCAGACGTGAGAAATAACAACTTTACAAACAGACGCACAGAAGGCGCTGCCTCGGAGGCCTGGGCGTCAGGGAGGGAGGTTGGGTGGGGGATGGGGCGCAGGAAAGACCTGGGGGGGGAAGGGGACAGAGGGCCCAGAGGCCGCCAGGGGGCTGTGGGCTGTTTGTTTCTTGAAGTCCCCTCGCCCCACTCCCCCCTCCCACCTGCGAGGGAACAATGGCAGAACAAAACAGTGACATTTGGCTAAAACATCAGCAAAAGGTTTGAGCTCCCCACTTCCAGCAAAACCCCAGATTCAACCAGAGACCAAGCCGCCCGCCCCTGACCTAGTGGGATCGTCAGCCTTGGCTAAAGGCTTTTGTGGGCTTGGAGGCAGATGCAGGCTGTGCCCTCCCTGCCTTCCCTGATCAGTGATGGGACTCCCAGACTCTGTGCTAAGACCAACTAGGGATGGGGACCTGGGAAACCTCCCTCGCCTGTTAAAATAAACCCCCGACCCTTCCCTTCCCCTTCCCTTCCCCAGGGGAGGCAGCCTCCTGGCCTGGCTGCCAGGGAGGCATCCGAGCGCACACAGGATGCCAAGCCCTTCAGAAGCCGATCCCGGTGCCAGCCATGTGGGCGTGCACCTCCCCCAGATCGGCTTGGCACACCTGGCCCGGCTGCAATGCTTTTTCCATCCAGGTGATCCATCTTGCCTGCGCCCAGTGGCTGAAAACTTTATTCGAATCGTGTTGGCGTCGGAGTTTCCACGTTTCTGCCCCTGCTCGGAGCCCCCGTGATCCCCGTTTGAAGGGGCAGCTGCTTAGGGTTCCCAGGAACAAGGCGCTCCTTGGTCCTCAGGGCATCTTCCATGAGTGACAGACCTTTTCTATCGTGGATGGCCCCTGTCCCGGGTCCTGTGCTTCGTGCCTGTCTGAGGATCTACCTCATCTGTCCTCCCAGCAATCCTTTAAGGCAGGTTCATTCCCACTTTCCAGATTTAAAAAAAAAAAAAAAAAAAAGTGAGGCTCTGACAAGTTCCGGGGTTCAGCCAAGGTCACACACACAGCTAGTAAGTGTGGGAATCTGGATTCCAACCCAGGTCTGTCCGACTCCAACACCCCCTCCCCATGCCCCTATCTCTTATTTCCTTCAAAATACTCCCTTTGCACCATTGAGGAAGTTGGAGGCCATAGGTTGAAGCAAGAGATAAAACTTTGCTAAGTTCCCCTAAAAGTCAAAAACCACAGGACTAGAGCCTGGATCCCTCATTCTGTCTGAGCGTCCATTTCCGCCCCGAAGGGATCGTACACAGTGGGCATCAGGGACTGTGTATGGTTTACAAAGGCCTTGCTCACACTTCCCTTTCGTCACCTCTCTGATCAGCCCCCTGAGATGGATATTGCCGTGAATGCCCCAGATCGGAGAGGCAGAAACGGGCTCGGTGAGGTTAAACAATGTGCTCACTGCCCAGCCAGCTCACCCAGAGCCCTGGCACCAGCCCCCAGGCCGGCCCATTCTGAGCCTTCGGGCTCTGCAGACACCACATATGGGACCATTTAACCAGCGGAGTTAGGCCTTGCCTTCTGTTGTGAAATTGCTAGGTTGTTTTCTCTTTGTGTAAAGTGTTTCTGCAAATATTATTTCGGGACTCAAAACTTTCGCTTTATGCCTCTCTTATGCCCATTCTTTCTCCATGGAGGCAGGCACCCAGCTGTGTGGCAGAGCAATAAAGGGAACAGAACAAGAAGTTGTCCCTTATCTGTATAGTCAGAGACCGTAGAGTATATGTAGATTTTATCTGCAATTGCATATTCTGCTCTATCACCATTTGCCTTATGCACCTCACTAAAACTCAGATGTGGGATCAAAAGTTTAAAGTTTAATCATTTGCATTTTTTCATGATTCTAATAGAGTTTTTAACCCTGACTTTAGGTGATGTTTCTTCTTTGCTAAGATCCAAGGGGAAGCGCTTGAGGTTGGAAGAATCCTTTGGTCAAAGGGTTCCATATCCAAAAGAATAACCAAGAATCCAGACGGGAAATGCCTTGAGGAGTCTTTGACCTTGAGCTGATGGGACCAAGTATTGTACCTTGCCCCTAGCAAGAGCCTTGCCTTGCCGGGGCTCCATCTCACACTCATTCTGCACCTCACTTATTCACTCTCCACAAGAGCCACATCCCCTCACTCCATAAAAAAAACAAAAAACAAACAAACAAAAAAAAAACAAAAAAAACATACAAACCTTTGTTTTTGTCTCATAATTATAAAATTATGTGTATCTATTTTTTTATATTAGACCAGATAAGAAAAAAGGTAATGGTCACTTAAATTCCCACATCTTGGAAAAAAAAAAGATTCTGTGTAAACCTTTTTTGTTATCATTGTCCTAATAAAGGAAGGGGGAAACAGGCTATGGGTGATTCTGTTTCTATGAAGTTTGTCACTGAATTCAGCACAGTGGTTGCCCTGGGCGAGGATTGACTGGAAAGAGGGCTCTGGGTGAGCCAGGGAATTTGGGGGGAGGGGGCGGGTGGATTGACTGGGGTGATGGTAACACAGACTTATACAACTGCCAAAACTCCTCGGACTTTAGACCTATGTGTTTTACTGTACATTTTTATATCTTGATCAAGAAAAAAGAAAGAATCTTGGACAAATACTATAGCAAAAGACCTAAGAAGAAGGAAAAAAAAGAAAAGCTACACACACAATACCTAGAATTTTACAGAAAGAGATACCAGGCTTCCCCCCACCCAGCCCCACCCCCAGGACACCAGCTTCCCCCAGCACCAAACACCCTTTGCAGGCCTTCAGTTAAGACCAAGAGGGCTGGTCCTTGAGAAGGCAGTGCGATCTTAAGACGCTGCTGGGGCTCATCATCTTCCAGACTCCTTTTTTCAATGACCTGCATTTTCTGACAGGGGTGGGGGTCACTGGGAGCCTAACAAGAATCTGAGCTTAAGTCGGGCAGGATGAGCAAAGGTCGTAACTTTCGTAAAGATGATATCCCCAAGTTTCTTCCTGAATCACTGTCTAGGACTCAGCATGTTGTACTTGCTAGGAACAATGTTATAAATAATGGTCAAGGTTCCAGATTTGTCCTCCCCCAAAAATCTATTACACGCCTACTCATAAAAACACAGAATTTTAAGCTTGGTAGGAACATAAGTGTATTGAATTATTGTGGTTGCGTGCCATGGAAAAAGGAGAGGAAACGAAAGCTCCCCTCTCCCACTCCCCCCTCCAAAAAAAAAAGATAATATACCAGCTTTCTGCTGCCAGGCATTATATTGGCATTTGGGATTTAAAAATGAAAAATACCTCGTGATATTTTCCCTCAAGCAGCTCATTGTTTAAAAGACTATCTTGTAAATAAATAAGTGCAATAAAATCTGATAGGTGTTGCGATCCAGGTTGTTATAATAAAACAGAAAAAAATAGAGTGAATGCTTGTTGGCAATAGAAAACAAACACGTTTTGGAAGCCCTGAGAGTTGACAGGATAAAGGGATTAGGTTAAGACCTAGAGAGAGACCCTGAGGGGCCATGGGGCCTGTGCAAGGGGAAGGACCCTAGACCCGATTCCACTTGGAATCGTTCGTCTTCCCTTTTCACTGCGATCAGGGCATGAGTTTGACTTCTCCGTCTTGCTTGGGGCTGGTTGGTTGTTTTTGACGTTTCACCTTATTTGAAGGGAGTAGAGGTGGACAAGACTCGCAATTCCAACGAGAACAGGAAAGAAAATGTAGAAGGTACATCAACGTCAGAGAAGGAATGTCAGGTGGTTTGACCCAGCAGTGAGAGAGGAGGAAGCATAAGCCCAACCCTGGGGAGGAAAGAAAAGGCCATTCTCAGATGGTGGAGTTGACTAGGGGCCGCATGGTTGCTGTTTTGAAAGCAGAGGGGGTGAGGAGGCCCTGTGCCCCCAGAAGTATGGGACCTCCTAAAGCCACATATTCATTCACTCAGCTCGGTTTGTGCACTTACCATGCGTAAGGAAATTTGCAATTGACCTGCAATTAGCAGGGTTAAAGATTTAGTGAATTACGGTCCTTTCCTTGGAGGACTAGTTGGGAAACTAGACAACTATTATTTAACATGCCTGGACATAAACTCTCCTGGTTTTCCCTCCTGATGCTGTTTTCATTAGTGAGTCGGGGGTAATAACGATGCAGGATCCAATAACCTCACACGATTGTGCTGAGGACAGGATGTGATTAGGGTATAGAGACCCCTCTGTAAAATGCAGGCTTCAGACAAGCATTCATCGTTAGAATACTTTTCAGCTACGTTCTCCCCTTGCTGATCAAGTAGTCATTCAACCAATATTTACTATGCACTTATGCTGAGCAGGCACTGTTTGGGCACGGAGCGGTGAAGAGAACATTCGGGCACGGAGCGGTGAAGAGAGCAGTAGGACGTCTGCTGACCTAAATAAAAAGATTCATCAGGCCCGGCTGGTGTGGCTCAGTGGTTGAGCATCGCCCTATGAGCCAGGAGGTCATGGTTCGATTCCCAGTCAGGGCACATGCCAGGGTTTGGGGCTTGATCCCCAGTGTGAGGCATGCACTGGGCAGCCAACGATTTCCTGTTATCATTGATGCTTCTATTTCTCTCCTTCTCCCTTCCTCTCTGAAATCAATAAAAAAATATTTTTTTAAAAGACTCATTAGCCAGTTAAGAGAGGCAGGAAGCTTGCGGTCGTGTGTGTGTGTGTGTGTGTGTCCACTATTTGTAATATTGAAAAATTGGAAATGATTTAAGTGCCCCTCAATGGGAGACTGATGTAAAATCATTACGATGCTACACAGAAAACTGTACAGCTATTTAAAAAATGGAGGTGGCTCCATTTTTAGTATCGTGGAAAGGTCTTTAAAAGGAGGGGGGGGGGGGAACAAATTCTGGAGCAATACATAACATGATCCTGTTTGTGTTTAAGAAAAACACTACCTGCTGGTGTGTTTATTCCCACACTCATCTATAGTTACAATGAATACTTAGCTCTAAACCAGAGAGGAGTCCCGGAAGGATACACTATACTGGGGGAAGACAGAAGAGCTCAGACGGATGGTGTGGGCCTCGCACGTTTACTGGCCACGATGTTAATCGCTGACCGTGAGAGTGCCCTCACGCCGTGCTTTATGTCTCTAAACAAGGAGACACACGCGCGCGCGGGTGCCATTGAGTTACAGCGCTCTGCGTATGGATGGATGCCCGTCGTTACTCTTCTCCTCTCCTTTAATGTTGTTTTAATGTCTACGGGGAGATGGCTACACACGGAAGAGATGCTGCCAAGACATAAAAGGTGGGATTGAAACACGGTGTCCTGGCTCGGAAACCTTGCCTCTCCCCACCCCACCTGCAGTTTATGGTGAAACCCATTTTTTAAGAGCATCCCGGGATGTTGGATAGGAATCCTTGATCTCCCAGTCCTGAGGCCCATGTAATTATCTCGCAGTTAAGTCGCTTCGGGATCTCTGCGATAGGTATGACTTCATTACGAGCGCACCTTGCCTCTCCCAGCCATAATTGGGCCCTGGCCGAGCCCGTGCGGGGTGCGGGGGTTCTGGTATGTGAGGGGCGGCGCCCAACAGGGTCCCTCCGGTTCCCAAGCCGAGTCATGTGAGCTGGCCCCCGTGTGGCTGACCTCTGCAGACCAGTTCCTGCATCCTGGCCGAAGGTCTCCCGTTGTCTCTCGGTGGACCTGGGCAAGTCTTCTCAGCCTCCGGGTGTCCCGGTGAGGAACACCCTATCACATCTCTATCAACCCTAAGCCTCTGGTTTTTATTGCGGCAAGCTGCTGCAGGAGGAAGCCACATCTGTTCGCGTGCACCACGCCACATGCTGGGACAGAGAAGCAGAAGAACCAGGTCCCTGGCCTTAGGAGCCATGGCGGAGTCCGGTTCTTGGGGATGCTGAGGCTGGCGAAACTGCTAGAAAGGTGGAGACCCCCCTGCCTGTCTCTGCAGCCAGTGGCTCTCCATCTCTTAGAGAAAGCTGGCCTCTGTTCTCCCAGCACCTTGTCCTGGAAATAAGAACAAGGTGGTCCCTCCAGGAGCTGGGGCACTTCAGGGCCTAGAGACATCATGTTACAGTAGGACAAGAGTCTCAGGAGTGGCGACAGGGACAGCCTCGGGTCAGCGTGAGCTCTAGAAGGAGTGGAGATGGCACCCGGGTTCTCACAGCCCATCCACTGATCTGGCAAACTTTTATTGAGCAACTGCTATGTGCCAGGCACTCAGCTAGACTGTGGGAGCGCTGTGGGAACCAGGCAAACGTATGCCTTGTATGGCTCCGGAGCTTAGAAGGCTTTCTTGGGCAGGATGATACCCTCTGAGGATGCTCAGCTCTGTGCCCTTCCCCGGGGCCCCCTGAGAATCAGCCCAACCAGTCTTAGCTGCCAAGGAGCAGAAGCTGCGGGAGGAGGCCAGGCCTGCCAGACACCAGAGCAGGAGCCAGGGGTCGGAAGTCATCCCGACAAGGCCAAAAACTCCACAGTGCCCTTGGCCACGGCCAATCTCCAGCAAGGGAAGCTGGCTTCCGTGGACTGAGGGTGGGTGCGTGGAGTCCCTCCCAAGACGCCCTCCCCATCCCCAGGCAGGCAGGCAAGCTGGCACAGGTACTGGCTAGCAGCCCCTGGAGATGGGGCTGGGGTGGCCCCGCCACTGCTGCGGGTTCAGGCCCCACCCTGAAACCCATTAAACCGATGCCTTGTATGTGGGCCCCTCCCAGCCAAGAGTGTGGGGGATGGGGTCACAGCCTGGCAGGTGGCAGCACGTGGCACGCTCAGGGCTCCTTTGGGGGAGGGACTCTTTGAGGGCAGCGGGAGACGTGGCATCAGGAGACCCAGAGCCTCTGGGGCTCATGTGCTGCACCCTTCCTGCCTCCTCCAGGCACATCCATGAGACGTGTGTTGTTTTTTATTATTCAAATCACACGTGATCATCAAAGATGTAAATGTGACAGAAGAGGAAAAAGTCAGAGAGGATGGCCCCCGACCCGACCACCACTGACAGCCCACTGTGACATTCTTTTCGATACACAAGTAGTCCCTCCCCCTCTGCTTCCAATGTATCCTAAGGGGTACATTGCCGCCCAGACTTCCCCTGCATCCGGGTTCACATCTCCCTCCTCCTTCCATATCCCAGAATCCCAGCAGCCAGTGGGGCATCTTGTGACTATTTCCACCGAGGAACTCCCCTGAACTGGAACAGCTGAATCAAATATACGTCTTCACACCCTCACTGCGCGGATACTATCATTCCTTTTAAAAAATGTCAATGGCAATGAGTGAAAATATTTTTTTTTCCTGATTTTAAACTGATGGTTACTGAGGTTGAGCATCTCGTGTGTGTGTGTGTGTGTGTGTGTGTGTGTGTGTGTGTGTTTAGTGGGTAGTTGTAGTTTTTCTGTGTAAAACTTGCGCGTGTCTTGCCAATTTTTCTACTGGAATGATGGCCTTTTTCTTATTTTAAAAGCACACTTTATGGAGGAAAGCCCTTGGTGGATTGCTTGTCATACAAGTTACATTTCCCCTGACTTTGTCATCTGTGGACGGGGGGTGTTTCCCGTCTCAACAGGTTAAATCCTTATGCAGGTAAAATCGATAAGCTTCTCCTTTATGGACTCAGGTGTTTACCTCTTGTTAAGAAAGGTCTTGCTCTTTCCCCAGATTACAAAATTATTCTTCTTCAGGTTCTTGGGCAACTTTTATAATTTTTTAAATGTGTGCATCTTTCATAAACTTGACATTTTTTCTGTGAATGTGGCATGAGGTGGAAATCCACTTCCCGCCCCCCACTCCAAATGGATAACGAATTATTCCAACACTGTTTATGGAACAAGGTGGCTTTTCTCCATGAACATACTAGATCCCGTGTATACATCCCGTTCCCCACTATCCTATTTTATCCTAGCTTACCTTCTATTTTATTCATTAAGTTATTCGGTATTCCTGCAGCATTATCATAATGATTCATTGCTCTGACATTGTAATATCTTTTAAAAAGCCAGTAGGGCAAGTGCCCTCTCGTTTTATTTATTTGCTTTGTTTTATAAAAATTGCCAATTCTGATGTACCTATTTTCTCAGATAATATTTAGAATCAACTTGCCATTTTGTGTGTGTGTGTGTGTGTGTGTGTGTGTGTGTGTGTGTGTGTGTTTATGGCCCGGCCCTCCCCTGAGGAGTTCCCAGGCTGGCCCCGTGGCCATCACTGTCCCCAGCGAGGTGTGTCCCCAGCACTGCCTGGTGCTGGCTGGGCCGGACCTCACCTCACTAGGGTCAAGAGGCCCAGGACTGAGCGTTCGGAGCGGGATGTGCTGGTGGGAAAGTCTAAGGCCAAGTTGGAAGCTTATTGAGGCCCTTCCACTTGCCAGTTCTGCTCATCAGAAGATGAATTGGAATTGCATGAACCTTATAAACAAATTTGGGGGAGAACTGAAATCTTCCCACTATGTAAGTATCCCAAGCAAAAATGCAATAATTTCCTTCATTTCGATTCTCTTTAATATGCTGTAATATTTGCTTCTACACAAGTTTTAGATATTTCTTGCATGAATGAGTCATTGTATTTTCGGTTCTGCGAGTGATTTATGCTTTGTTTTGTTTTTTGCTATAGCAAATGCAATAATTTTTCATTTTATATTTTCAACTTGTTATTACTGTTAGAAGAGAAAACTATTTAGTTTGCATCTGGGAATCCTTGTGAACTCTCTTATTGTTTCTACTAGGTAATCAGTTGAGTCTCTTGCATTTTCCATTTAAAAACTGCTTTACTTATTACCAAAGTAAAGGGTGTCTGTTGTAGAAAATGAAGATACACAAAAGGAAACAAACAGTATTTGTGAAATCTACTCTTAGAAGTAGTCATTCTTTACATTTTTGGGGGGGGGGGAAATATATAATATGCATACTTAAAAATATTTAAGAAGAGTATCATTGTATATAACAATATCTAGTGAAGTACACTATATGTATTTATGGCTGTTCAACAGCATCATAATATGCATGTTTTCCAGCCCACTTTTCCTACTTAATAAACCACAAATCATTTCCACATTATGAGTTTATGTTATCATTCTGACAGCTGTATTAAATGTATGAATTTATTCAAGCAATCCCTAATTTCAGGCATTTAGGTTGAGTCCACTCTTCAATATTCTAAATCTATAATGAACATCTTATTGCCTAAATCTTCGTAAATATCTGTGGTTATTTCTTTAGGAGAAATTTCTAGAAGTGGAATTTTGGGGTCCCAAGGCATGCAGAAATCTATGGCTTTGGGGGACAAATGGACACACATTTCCCTCCAGAAAACGTGTCCCAATATATTCTTCCACCTCCCCTTTTTAATACATATCTCTTCTTCACATTCTACTTTCTCCAATAAACATCATCATGGGCATTTCTTCAGTTTTTCAACGCACTGGCCACATCATTTTCATGGTAACAGGATATTTGCTCAGCCACCCGCTCTCTGCCGGAGCTTCCACTATTTCTTCCACTTCCTGGGATGCACCCCAAGAGTTCCCGACTTCCAGATCCTCAGCTTTTGGGCCGTAGTGTTTAACGAAGAAATAAAATGGTCAACTCGGCCTCCATCGTGTGCTCTCTGTGGCCTAACGGTGGCAGAGGGGGCCTCTATGAAATGAGAACCATTCTTAGAGAGGGATACTTCCAAGTTGCAAAAGATCTACTTGTGCTTTTAAAACAAACAAACAGCCGAAACCGGTTTGGCTCAGTAGATAGAGCATTGGTCTGCGGACTGAAGGGTCCCAGGTTCGATTCCAGTCAAGGGCATGTACACCGGTTGTGGGGCACATCCCCGGTAGGGGGTGGGCAGGAGGCAGTTGGTCGATGTTTCTCTCTCATCGAGGTTTCTAGCTCTCTATCCCTCTCCCTTCCTCTCTGTAAAAAAATCAATAAAATATATATTTTTTTAAAAAACAAACAAACAAAAAACAGGCTCTCCCTTGTCATTTTTTATCAGTGAAAAGGGTGTTATATTTCTCCCTGTCAGGAGCTCTTCCAAGCAGGGAGGACGTTTTTCTAAGCAGCAAATGACTGCAAACACATCTGCATTGACAAGTCGCAGCTTATATCCTTCTATGGTGTTTCTGCTCTTTTGAAAATGTTAATAAAAACTTAATGTGGAAAAAAAACAACTTTTTCCAAATATGTGTACCAATGCGCCCGAGGCAACTCATACTTTCCTATAAAATAAAGTAGGTCACTCCCATCAATCATGTCGTCCTAGCGCATTTTTTCCAAATTAGGAATTCCCAATCCATCATACCACGTTATGGCATCCCTTCTCCAAACATTTCCTTTTAATACGCTCTTTAACATGATAAGAAAATCTAATAGAATACATTAGTGTCACTTCCCCGTGATGGAGTGTTTCCTCCTGTTGCAATTCACCATGAGCTCAGGGAAACGTTTTTATAGTCCGCCCGAGAACAGCGATCGCTTGTTGAAAATATGACAATGGCCTCCGACGCTGCCAAGGCCACACTTGGGTGTGAGCCTCAGGGAGATCACAGGACTCCCAGCTTCACCTCTCCATGTGTTGTGTGTGCAGAAAACTCAAAAGACGGGTGTGTGTGTGTGTGTGTGTGTGTGTGTGTGTGTCCCAAAGCAATGTCGTAAATCCCGGCTCCGTACGTGAGGGGCGTGTTTCGGTGCAGCCCGGTGATTCAGGAGGATTGCACATGCGTGCGCAGCGCCCCGTGTAGATCAAACGCATGCACTGGGCTCCCTTTGAAAGCCACATTGCTCCCAGACATTTCCAGGTCTCCTGGATCCTGCAGAAAGGGAGGATCGCTGGCTTGGTAGGAGGGAGATTTTCTGAAACCTGTCACCGTCTTTGAGAGGTGAAGTCGGACCCGTGTGAACGCAGGCTCTGCTCCCAGCCCGCCCGAGCTAGCTGGGTGTGCATGTGTGTATCAGACAACATCTACCTGGCAACAGCTGGCTGTTTGCTTCCACCCAGATCTCTGCTCTCGGGCTCATGTGTTCGGCGTTAAGCACTGGAGTCTCTTCAGGGACTTTTCATCTGGACAGTTTTGGAAGGAAGCAGCCAGGAAAGTTGGGAATGGGGAGGCCCGTCGAGCGCCCAGAGATTCGGCTGTCTCAGGCTTTGGCCACCCGAAAGGAAAACATCTGAATGGAAAAGAGAAAGTGGAGCCTGTTTTCTGGCCCTTTTGGCTGGACACGTGGGGTCCTGTAGACACTCCATCAGTCACATCCCTATCCCTGTCCCTCTCGGGAACAGGGACAATATGGTCATGGTCTCTGACCGCTCCTAGCATCCTGGCACGGCCCTGGTATGGCCCCCAGCTGACCACTGGAGGCTGTGTGTGCCCAAGACATGCCATTAACTCATTTATCACAAAAATAACCGGGCCAGACCATAGCGGGCAGAAAATGAGGCCCAGCTCCTGCCCTTAGGAGTGTGAAGTCGGGCTTGATATAAAGGGAAAGAGAAAACACCCAGGGAGGTCAGGGAGGGAGGCGTCACTGCCGGGTAGGGTTAGATGTGATCAAAGGTGAAGACGACAATGAGTACCCTAGCCAGTTTGGCTCAGTGGATAGAGCGTCGGCCTACACACTGAAGGGTCCCGGGTTCGATTCCAGTCAGGGCACATGCCCGGGTTGCAGGCTCGATCCCCAATAGGGGGCGTGCAGGAGGCAGCCAATCAATGATTCTCATAATGGATGTTTCTATCTCCCTCTCCCTTCCTCTCTAACATCAATAAAAATATGTATATATAATTTTTTAAAAAGATGATGATCTTTGAACCTGGCCCTGAATAATGAGTAGGCTTTGGATCTGCACAGACGGGGAAAGGGCATTCTAGGTAGGTGAAGGCACAGAGAGAGTCGAGGGGCAGGTGTGAGACATACTCCAGGACCTGTGGATGCAGGCTGCCTAAAGGGAGGCTGAGAGGATGTCTCGGAAGATGGAACTCGTGTGTGAAGAGCCTTGAAGGCCGAGCGAAGGACTAAGCCTCCAGGAGTGCTCCCTGCCCCATGCCCCCGAAGTTGTTCTGGCCACATCAACACATTCGCTTGTACCAGCAAGATTATTGGGGTGACCATACTTGTGTGGGCGTGTCTGGGCCCCCTCCGTCTTTTAACTCTGTGGCCCTCCTCCTCCACGCATGGGCAAGCGCTATCGGAAGTGACAGCGGTTTCCACGGCTCAGGTTGGCAATTGCACCGTCCTGGCAGTTCCTGCTGGCCGCCAAACCATTGCTCACAGAGGACGCCCCACGTTCCAGTGTCTCCCGTGAGCTGATTAAAATGTGCAGAAGAAGCTGCCACTTTCCTTCTGGCCCATGGACCCAGCAATGTAAGCCTTCAGGAGCTTTGGTGAGTCCGTTTGTTTCTCACCAAACGTTTATTGAGCAGCTACTATGTCTGTGTTTAACTTCACTGTGTGTGCAAAGTGTGGAAACAAAGCACACAGGATCCTTGTGCGGTTTACCTTTGGCTGGGAAAGAAGGTTAACAAGATCATTTCAGAGACTTAGAAAGGAAGGAAGCCAAGTGACGTGAGAGAGAGTGGCCAGCGGCAGGGGGTGGACAGTCACGTCAGGGAAGCTGATCAGAGAGGGCCTGGCGGATGAGGCTGAGACGGAGCCAGCCAGATGGGGGGCCAAATGGAGGCCTGGGGGCAAGGCAGCAAGGGCACCCCTGTGGACGCTGGAAGAAGCCAGTAAGCAAGAGAAAGGGGGGCTGATGTGGGATTTGAGGTACAGTGGGAAGCACCTGCAGGTTTGGGGTGCAGGGTAGTGACTGAGCTCTGAATCCTAGGGTACCCGCTTGAGAGCCGCCATCAGCCACCATCTGCTCCAGCCTCCTGGTTGCCGACTTTTCCTGCAAAGTCAAAACGAGAGAGAGCTCGGAGTGCATCGGCTTTTATTTTTACAGCAATCTTTGTACCCAAACCACCGTAGCATTTTTAATAATAAACTGGCAGGGAGTCAGACATCTGTACTTGAAAAAAACAGCCCAAGCCAAGTATTTCTAAATGTTTTATATTTACTTGTAACATTAGAATAACCATGAGGTTGCTTTTTGCATAATCGGAACCATTCTCATTAGGGTTCGGCAGGCCCCGTCCTTCCTGGGCCTGGGTGGTGGTTTTCATTACGGCGGTGACACGGGTCTGACGGGAGGGAATCTCTCCTGGAACATTCGTGGAGAAGAAGGGGAAGACGGTGAGGGAAGCCAGGGCAAGCTAGAGATAGAAGAGCTCTGCAGAGATCAGCATCAGCGTGGCATTGGGCTGCCATGAAAAGAGCCCAGGCTGGGCGACCTGGGGCAAGTCACTTAACCTCTCTGAGCCTCCATGGACTCCTAGCAAAGTGCGGGTGGTAGCAGAACCTACGCATGGGGCTGTGGTGAGATTCCAGGGAAAGAACATAGGCAGAGAGGCCTGGTAAGAGGTGGTGCCGGGTTACCTTCTTCCAAAATTAGTATTTAATGCCCAAGACTGAGACAGGACACCCCCCCCCCCAACCCCCGTCTCTTGGCTAAAGTAGAGCTGCAGGACTGGTCAAGTAAAAATACAGGCTGCCCTGCTACAGTTGAATTTCAGATGGACAACAAATATTTAGTGCGAGTATGTTTCCTGCATTCTTTGGATCATACTCAGGGTACACACGTATTGGGGTGCAGGGTAGTGACTGAGCTCTGAATCCTAGGGTACCCCCATTGTTTATCTGGACTTTAAAACTTAATGAGGCATCCTGTATTTTATCTGGGAACCCTATTCTAACAGGTTAACATTTCTAAGATCATTAAGAAAAAGTGTTTTTGAGGCACAGTCAGCCTTGGTACACTAACTGGGCCCCTGCGTTAGCGGCGGTTTCATATCCCTCACTCACTGAGTCCCCAGTGCCCAGATGCAAGAAACTAGCATCTCAGTATTCAATAAAGATGTATTGAATGAACTGCTAAAAGACCGTAAGACCTTGTTACATGTCAATCAGATTTGGTAAGTACACATACTTAATATATATATTTATGTTTTGTTTTTTTTTTATTTCAGAGAGGAAGAGAGAGTGAGAGTGAGAGAAACATCAACGATGAGAGAGAACCACTGATCAGCTGCCTCCTGCATGCCCCTCAGTGCGGATCAAGCCCGCAACCTGGGCATGTGCCCTGACTGGGACTCCAACCAGGGACCTCTCATGGGTCAACACTCAATCAACCAAGCCACACAGTTGGGCCGGGCAGGACACGTCCTTTAAACATTCTTTATAGATCAAGCACCTCTGTCCCCCGAGGTCGGTGAGAAGACAGAGCCCCAGTGACCACACACCGACCCTCCGCCACCAGAATCCACCAGGAACCGAGGAGGAGGGCAGCCTGCCAGCTCTCCTTCTCTCCACCACCTGCCTCCAGCATGGGGCCAGGTCTGTGCAGCCTCCCTCCCAGCCCGTGCCCTGAACTCCCCCCATGGCGTCCCCCAGAAACAACCCAGGCTGTCAGGGTATTTCACACCAACTCATTTCATACTTCATTGACTCCATTAAACGGGGAAGATAAGACTCCCAGGTTCAGAGTCCACTCTTTGCTCTCCCTGCCTCTGGCGAGCAGGAGACATCTGGCTGCGGCGAGGGGCCTGGCGGGTCTCAGGCCTGGAGAAGCTGCCGGCGGGTGGTTGGGGAGGGGGGGGGGAGTCAGGTGTGGCCCCTCCTGCGAGTCCCAGGCCAACGAATGCCCCATTTCCTGGGAAGCTGTGAGCACCGAGGACTTCCCCCGAATCCGGGCTGGCCTTCCAGAGCAGGGATCCCGACATCAAGCGAGGGACCCGGCCAGTGAATTCCTAGGCGGTTCCTTTCCTACGACGTCTGAATGTGTTTTGAATTTTCCCTAAATTAAGATAATCATAAAAGGTTAAGATGTTGAAACAGAGCTCCACCTGATCCCCGGGCTTGATTTGTATGCTTAATTAGTTCCCCGACATATGGTCCGGAGCCTCTTGTAAAAACAGGGCCCCGCTCGAGGTATGTTTGGGTATTAGACGGGACGATGTTAAAGGGACATCCAGGCCCATCTCAAAGGCCTTAACCTGCCCTTGATCTGCCCTGGGAGCTTTTGCTGACATCTGTTTCAAAGAGATATCCAAAAAAACCCTCCCCCGTGGCCTCGCGATAAAACAAAACTCCATGCGGAGATGGATATCAGGCATTAAAATACTTAGGATTCAGCCGCGTCTGAGGAATGTGTGGCCCCAGAACAGAGCAGTGGGGGGCGGGTTTGGGGGGGGGGGGGGCGGGCGGCCTGAGAATGGAGTGCAGAGCCTTGGCTGGCGATGCAGAGGGAGCAGCTGGGTCACAAATGTCCCCGGGGCCCTTTGTTCCACTGTGTGAGTGTTTCCGTCAGGATAATAAATCAGGGGCTCCTGTGGGCGGGGCACACTCAGGTCCCAGGAGTCACTTCCCCAGCTCCCCGGCAGCCCCGCCCCTCCCCACCCCCTCCCAGGAAAGCACTTGGAAGACTCCCCCTTCCTATCTAGGCACTCTGGGTTCATCGTGTTTGTGAAAACTTGGGTCACGTGTGGGAAAAGGCAAGTCACCCAGCCGTTGGCAAAGATCCCCCTGGTGGGGATCAGGCCCACCTCTTGGCTTCAGTGCACCATCACTCCACCCACATCCATCCACCCACATCCATCCATCCATCTACCCACATCCATCCATCCACATCCATCCATCCACCCATCCACCCATCCATCCACCCATCCACCCACCCATCCATCCATCCACCCATCCATCCATCCATCCATCCACCCATCCACCCACCCATCCATCCACCCACATCCACCCATCCATCCATCCACCCATCCATCCACCCACATCCATCCATCCACCCACCCATCCATCCATCCATCCACTCACATCCACCCATCCATCCACCCATCCATCCACCCACATCAATCCACCTATCCATCCATCCATCTACCCAGCTCCATCCATCCATCCATCCATCCATCCACATCCATCCACCTATCCATCCATCCAAATCTCCTATCCTCTTTTTTTTTTTTTAATATATTTTATTGTGTGTTTTTTGTTTTTTTGTTTTTACAGAGAGGAAGAGAGAGGGATAGAAACATCGATGAGAGAGAATCATCCATCAGCTGCCTCCTGCACACCCTCCACTGGGGATGTGGCCTGCAACCCAGGTACATGCCCTTGACCAGAATCGAACCTGGGACCTTTCAGTCAGCAGGTTGACGCTCTATCCACTGAGCCAAAGCGGTTTCAGCCAAGTCTCCTATCCTCTTAATGAGAACTCATCAAGCACCTACTGTGTGGGGGATTAGAGGTGCCATGACAGAGCTGATCCCGGTACAGTCCTGCCCTCTGGGAGCTCACAGTCTAAGGGGATGGGGCAGGCACAGGAGGACAAGTGTTAAGTGACGGGTGTTTGAGAGCGGTGTGAGCGGCATGCTAGAGGAGCGTGAGGGAGGGACCCTGGCAGGCCGGGCAATGGGGCGGTTCACAGAGGGTGTGGCCCTGGCCCTGGGCTCGGAATGATGTGCCCATTGGGACAATGAGGGCAACACGGTGTTCCAGGGGAGGGAGTGACGAGAACAAAGGCCCCGAGAAAGCAAACCGCCGTGTGGTCTGAACACACCGAGTCCATCTCCAGGAACAAACAGTATACACATGCTGCTCCTCTGATCTCCAAACGCCCTTACGAAGCCGATAAGGAAATAAATAAAATTATTTCCATGTTACAGGTAACAAAACCAAGGTGCATGGAGGCTATCGGCATGTCCCAAGGTTTCCCAGCTCACATGCTGTGGAGCCCAGATTCAAACTCAGGCTTAAACATCCTGGATCCACCCACAGCTGAAAAACGGAAGAAAAGGTCAGATTACCAAAGGTCTTACATGAAGAGCCGAGGAGGTTGCTATTTCCTCTGCCATTGTGGGGAGCTGTGGAGGACTTGGAAGATCCACCGGATAGCCCTGAGCTAGAGACACGAGGCAGACAGAGGCTGGGCGCAGGAAAAAGGAAGACTCCATGGCAGTCCCTCAGACCCAAACTGGATGGGCCAGGAGCCGGAGGAGAAAGGGGAACCAGGATGCAGGCAAGCATCCTTGCAGATGGCTCCACGCAGAAGGCAGGAAAGAGGCTCCCAGGGTGGTGGTGGCTGTGCGTCCAGAGGGCTGGCTGGTTCCTCACAGTGTCAGCTGAGCCTTTGGCATCGCTGCCAGCCTCGGTCAGAGAGTGTGCAGTGTCAGATGCTTCCATGTGCATTTCCTCATTGAGTCCTCATCCCCGCCCTGCCGGGGGGGGCGGGGGGGGGGGGTTAGGGTTAGGGTTAGGGTTAATCTCCTAACTCCATTTTACAGAGGAGCAAACCAAGGCACTCAGTGGCTAAGGAACATGGCCATGGTCACCCAGGGAGAACACAGCTTAGAGTGCAAGGTCAGAGCCTGGACCCCTGACTGCCACCCACAGCCACCCCTCCCAGGTCTCACATGCCACTCCGCTCCCAGGCACCCAGGGACAAGATGGCGCTCAGCACCCATCCATGTGCATCTGCCTCACCGCCCTCGGCATGCAAAACCCTCCCCGAGGATCTGGCCCAAAGTTACCTTCTGCCTTTGTTCCCTCCCGCTGGGTCCTGAGGGATCCCACTGCCCCAGCCCGAAGCCCAGCAGGCAGGAGGCCAGATCCGGGCTGTGATACAGAGTGAGAGAGAGTCCCTGTGAGCAAGAGACCCAGCCTGGGGCGTCACAGCAGGAGACCTCAAACCAGGCCAAGCTCAGTGGGACTGAGATCAAAGGCAGCGGGTGGGGGTGGGACGGGGGAGGGGGTGGAGTGGGGGGGGAGCAACAAGGAACAGAAATGAGCAGGGGTGAGGCTGGTCTCATATCATTCCTGTGGCTGCATCTGTGGGCCGGGCTGCTTTGAAGGTCTGGGCCACCCCCAGTCTGGGTGCGAGACAGGAGATCTCCTCCCCGTCCAGTCCCTGGGTTCCCATGCCAGGAGCCGGGGCAGAGGAGCCCCGTCAATGAAAGAGGGCAGCCGAAACCAGTTTGGCACAGTGGATAGAGAGTCGGCCTACGAACTGAAAGGTCCCAGGTTCGATTCCAGTCAAGGGCATGTACCTTGGTTGCAGGCACAACCCCAGTAGCGGGTGTGCAAGAGGCAGCTGATGGATGTTTCTCTCTCATCGATGTGTCTAGCTTTCTATCCCTCTCTCTTCCTCTCTGTAAAAACTCAATAAAATATATATTGGAAAAAAAAGAAAAAAAAGAAAGAGGGCAGTGACAGCTCCCCCTGGGATCCCTTCATCCCTCCATGCGACATCTCAGGGCCCTGTGTCCCCATCCAGGCTCTCTCTCTCTCTCTCTCCTGTTGCTGCTTTCATTTTTCTGCGTGGGTGTGGGTAGCCCCCGGCTCAGTCTGTTACACTCGGGGGCTCTGGGCCTGGTACTGTGCACATAGTAGGACTTCCAGACATCCAGAAGGCCTGCTGCTGGAGAGATGCATCTTCTCTATGGCCTAGGTCTGTGGTCGGCAAACTGCAGCTCTTGAGCCACATGTGTCTCTTTGGCCCCTTGAGTGTGGCTCTTCCACAAAATACCATGGCCTGGGTGAGTCTAATTTGAAGAAGTGGCATTAGAAGAAGTTTAAGTTTAAAAAATGTGGCTCTCCAAAGAAATTTTGATCGTTGTGCTATTGATATTTTGCTCTGTTGACTCATGAGTTTGCCGACCACTGGCCTAGGTCCACAAAAACCCTCAGAAAGGACACTGGGCCGAGTGGAAAACGCAGGGGGAAAGCACTGGCCAGGGGACCAGGTCCTGGGTTCTAGTCTAGCTCTGCCACCGACATCCAAACATGCCACATCACCTCAGTTTCCCCGTTTGTAGCACTGAGGAGAGGTTGGCTGGTCCTACATTTCCACAAAGCTTCCTCATCTTCACCTACTGGCCACCTCTTGGTTAGGTCTTTGTTCTGGGTCACCTCCTCCGAGAGGCCCTCCATGACCCTGCTGGCCACAGCAGCCCCTCCCCTCTCCCAGGCACCTCCAACATGCCCCCTGTTTGTCGTCTCCATCTGACCTTTTCCTCTTGGCGTATTTTCCCACTTAACTGTCTCCCCAAACAGGATGGGAGTCCCAGGACAGTTCACCTCTGCTGCCCCCTGCTGTTTCCAGAGCCCAGGGCAGAGCCTGGCCCAGAGTGGCTGCTCCCCAAATGTTTGCTGAATGAACCGTGACATTTGATAGTCTCCAAAAACCATGCATCTGTTGGCTACAAAATGGTTCAAACTGTGGGTGTATTAAAATGTATTAAACCAATCCCCTATTATTCTTTAAAATATACTTTTATTTATTTCAGAGAGGAAGGGAGAGGAAGAGGGAGAGAGGAACATCGATGATGAGAGAGAATCATTGATCAGCTGCCTCCTGTACGTCCCCTACTGGGGATTGAGCCCTCAACCTGGGCATGTGTCCTTGACCAAAATCAAACCCGGGGCCTTTCAGTCTGCAAGCCAACACTCCATCCACTGGGCCTTATTCTTTTTTTTTTTTTTTAAATATATTTTATTAAATTTTTACAGAGAGGAAGAGAGAGGGATAGAGAGTTAGAAACATTGATGTGAGAGAAATATCTATCAGCTGCCTCTTGCACACCCCCCACTGGGGATGTGCCCACAACCAAGATACATGCCCTTGACCAGAATCAAACCCGGGATCTTTCAGTCTGCAGGCCGACGCTCTATCTACTGAGCCAAACTGGTTTCAGCCAGCCCCCTATTCTTGATGTCTAAATGGTCAGCTACCATGTATGAGTTGCCAGAGGAGGTTACCTTTGTCTCCAGGTTCCCATCTGTCCCCACAGGAAGCACCTCAGCTCCATGGGGGCAGGGGCCTTCTCCCTGGTGCAACGTGATCCCCACTTCCTCACCCCTTCACCCCAGCACACGCTGTGGCTCAGAGGTGCTGTTCGAAGGCTTTTATCTAAAGGGCTTTCCTCCCTCTGAGACCTTTCAATCGATTCGCCCCTCCCTGTGGTTGGACATTGCAAAGTCACCTGTCTACCAAGCAAATGCGCTTCCTCTGTTCTCATTTGCTTTCCTGTTTTTAAAAGGCCGGTTCTAGCCACAGGCCTGCCATGCGGGCAGCTACTGACCTCGCGAGAATCGAGAGAATCGGCGTCACCACGTCCAACGGACTTGACTCCAGAACACCGCAAGAACTCGACGTGCCGGGCAGCCCCGGAGACCTGGTTGGGAGCCACTGCGCCATCCCACGAGACTCTCAGAAATGCCAAGATGCTCAGGACCCCACAGGACAATCTCGGCCAACCCTGGAGCCCTGGGGTCCCCAGTCTCTACCTCCTCACGCTTGTCATGGGCGCTGGTGCTGGAGGGACTGCCACTGCTCTTACCACTGAGGCCACGTTAGATCAGACCCAACACCAAGGCCACGGCAGAAACCCCGCAGATCAGGCCAACACCGACCACGGCGGGAGGCGGAGGAAGACAGCTTCCCCGTGTCCGCTTGCTGCCTGGCGTACAGACCTGGCTGGGCACAGAAGCCTCCCTGAGACTGTGTGGAGCAAGTTCACCACCACCGATGCCAAGAAATCCTGGGTGTCCCCTCGGGGCGCCACCTCCCAGGGCAGCCACGGCCGGGCCTGGCTCTCCTGGTGGCTGTGGGAGGCACACAGGACCACCGGCCTGAAAAGGATTTCAGCGGCACTCTGGTTCCACATACTTTTTTTTTTTTTTTTTTAATATATTTTATTGATATTTTACAGAGAGGAAGGGAGAGAGATAGAGAGCTAGAAACGTCCATGAGAGAGAAACATCGACCAGCTGCCTCTTGCACACCCCCTACTGGGGATGTGCCCGCAACCAATGTACATGCCCTTGACCGGAATCGAACCTGGGATCTTTCAGTCCACAGATGGACGCTCTACCGCTGAGCCACACCGGTTTCGGCTGGTTCCACATACTTTTGACAGCTCCGAAGACACCTCCTCCTCCTCAGAGGTGCCCACCAGCAACGTCTCCTTTAAGCCTGATTTCGGGGGAGGACAGAGCAGCTAGATGACAAGTCCAAGGTCAAGCAGCAAGATGCGGGTGGAGGGGCCGGGACGGGAGCCTTGTTACCCATCCCGGGCTTCAGCCAGAGGGCGCAGACGGGCCCAAAAGTGAGGCCCAGGGTCTCCCTATCCAGTTTGGCCGGGCTGTGCAACGCGTTAGGGCGCCCCCACCGGAGAAGTGCCAATCACATCTTGGACATCGTGGGATTTGTATATTTATTCCATTTCTCTGGGTTGCAGTAACGTGTCCATTCTAATAAAAATCAGGGCATTGGAACACTTTTCCAACAGAGAGAAGTAACGTTTCTTGGCAAAGAGGCCCCTCATTTTACGCCGCACAGACGTACTGTGTGGCTGGCAGCGACCCCGATGGAAGAAGCCACGCCTGCGTGGGGAGCCTGTACTTGGTTGGGCAGAAGCAGACAGGAAGAGTGGTCTTGCTACACGCCCTCTAACTGGGCTGCCCTAATGGCAGAGGGGCCTGGGGAAGCCAGCTTGCAGGGTGAATACACCTACGAATCAATAGGACAAAAGACAACCTACAGGGGGGATGGGCAAAGGTCAGGACTTGTTACCACAGAGGAAGACAAGGCGGTGGACGTATGGAGGCTGGCTGCGGACATTTGTCATTGTTCCTCCTGCCCGGCATCCCACCCTCACTGCCTCTGCGAAAGATCTCATCTTTCTTTTCTTTTTCTTTCTTTTTTTTTTTTTTTAATATATTTTATTGATTTTGTACAGAGAGGAAGGGAGAGAGAGAGAGAGAAAGATCGATGAGAGAGAGTCATCAATCAGCTGCCTCTTGCACACCCCCCACTGGAGATATGCCCGCAACTAAGGTACATGCCCTTGATCAGAATCGAACCCAGGACCCTTCAGTCCCCAAGCTGACGCTCTATCCACTGAGCCAAACCAGTCTTGGCTCATCTTTCTTTTCACAGCGCTTGAGGGGGGAGCTGCTGTCTCTTCTGGCTGGTGGGGAGACAGGTGAGGCAGGCATGTGGTTTTATTTTGTTTGTGTTTGTTTTTGTTTTTGTTTTTCTTCATTTGAAGTTTTCTAGGTAAGACGAGGACTCTCCAGTTGTCATGGGGTCCCCCTCCTCTGTTATAACCCCACCCGCTTCAAAACATGGGGCATTTCCTTCTGAGAGCGGCTTTGCGGAGACAGAATTCACACACCGCACAATTCACGCATTCACTGCGTGCAGCTGACTCGGGGTCTCCAGGATCTCACAGACTTTGCCACATGCAGTTTGGACCGTTTCCATCGCCTCCTCGGGAAAGCCTGTGCCTTTTAACTCTCACTTCCCTTTCCCCTCTCCCCACACCAGCCCCAAGCAATTATTGACCTACTTTCTGTTTCTACGGGATATGCTTGTTGTAGATGCTTCATATAAACAGAACAAGACAATACATGGCGGTCTGTGTCTGGCTTCTTGCTCTTAGCGCAGTGTCTCCCAGGCTCATCCACGTGGTAGCTTACACCAGTGCCGCACTCCTTTGCAGGAATGACTGATAGACCCTGTGTGGACGTACCATAGTCACTGCATTTTGTTAATCCGTTAATCTGTTTTCTCTTTTTTTATTCTTAAATCCTCACCCAAGGATATGCTTAGAGAGAGGAAAGGAGAGAGAGAGAAACATCGATGTGAGAAACATCCACCAGCTGCATGCCTGCCCTCCTTGTGTGCCCCAACCTGGGATCAAAGGAAATGTCTCGAAACCCAGATGTGTGCCCTGACCGGGAATCGAACCGGCAACCTCTCAGTGCACAGGACGACGCCCCAAGTGAGCCACTCCTGCCAGGCAGAGCCACTGTTTTCCTGAAAGCAGTCCCGGCTCTGAGTGCCTCCTCTTCTTTAACCTTCACAACCCTATGAGGTGGGTGCTTCGATGACCCCTATTTCACAGGGAAGGAAACGGAAGCCAGAGAAAGGATCTACTGCCCAAAGCCACGCAGCCTCTGACTACCTGCCAGGCCCTGGGTTTGTCTGTAAGTCTCAGGGGGCCAGGACTCCCCCTTTCCATTATTAGGGTCTCCAGGGCTGCATCAAGCACACTCAGCCCATTCCTTCACCCCTAGGTGGAACCCACAATGGCCCACCAGAGCCTCCCTCCTTCACTACTCTCCCCCCTAACCCCCAACCCCGCACAGCTGGGCTCCTTCCCTGGTCTCTGTGATCACCCCCTCAGTCAGGAACATTCCAGAAAACCATTTCCACCATAAAACACCTACTCACCAAATATGTTGTGTCCACAAGCCCCTTCAAAGGGTGTCACTTGGGTCTGAAAAACCCTCACTATTTGGGACCTCACTAATGCAATATTGTGCCTTTTCCAGAGGCCATGTGGGCTGCAGCATGATGCAGTAAGCAAACACTTCTTCACCACGCATGTGTAGCTCATGGCGTGGACAGAACTGTGGAAGGCATGTTTACACAGGGCTCCCGAGCCTCCTCAATAATCACGGAAACGCCCAGAAGCAACCCAACAGCCGAGGCATCGCCAGCCTGAGCGAGTCCGTAGGCAGGTCCTGGACACCGCAGGCAGCCTTGCTGGGTGGGAGAGTGACAAGCTCCTCAGGAGTCAAGGTCCCGGGACTGCCTTCCTTCCAATCACATGGCGCCTCAGACTCACTCTGAGTCTCTGAACTAGCCCCGTCCTCGGTTTTGCTTCTATGGCAAAGCTCTGTCTTCTATGACAAAGCTCTACCTTCTATGACAAAGCTCTAGCTTCTATGGCAAAGCTCTACCTTCTGTGGCAAAGCTCTAGCTTCTATGGCAAAACTCGTTGGGCTCAGATCTCCTCTGAGTCATGATTTCTTCAAATATCCTCTGCCTTTTCCAATGACCTATGCCAGGGGCTCTCCAACCCCCCCACCCCTCACCAGGAATCGACATTTGCCCATAGGACTGAGCCATGCACGAGAGACACCGGAGGCCAGAGGAGGACAGCTCTCCCTGAGACCAGTCGTGAGCCCAAAGAGGGTCTGTCTCTGCCAGCACTGAACCAGACCCCTCAGGGCACGAGGCACAGCCAAGGCGAGGGCCCTGTCCCAGATCACCCGCTACGAGCCGATCGCAAGACGTGGCCTCTGTCTGCTTGGTGGAGGCAGGGAGGCCCAAGAAAGCCAAATACCGTCGGGGGGGGAATGAAAAGAATTTTGAGCTGAGTCCTGCTGGGAGCAGAGAGACCTCCCTGCCTGCAAAGCAGAGATGATTCCTGTGCGCCCCCCCCCCCCCCCCCCCGCCAAGAGGGGTCGCTGTGCCAGGCCAAGCGCTCAGCACGGAGTTTGACCCCAGCCCTCACTGCCTGGTGAACGCAGCCCCGTGTCCACAGCGTGACTCTTCCCCATCACTCCATGGGGCCCACGGAGATGAAGCCTATTCTGCAACCGGCCCTGCCACCACCACAGGCCGGCAGCCAGCCAGCCCCCTGTCCGCCAGGCCGCGCGCTGGCTCGGCCCAATGGCACGATTAGTCATTTCTCATTCCCGAGTCGCCTCCCACGGGTGGGTGCCGTGTGCATGTGTGAGCAGGGGAAAATCCATATTCTCTCCCTTCTGGCCGAATTAATCAAATAAATCTTCTGCAAGGAGCCCGCCAAATGACTCACAGGTGTCCGCCCCAGTGCGGGCCGCGGCGGGCCCCTGTACGGTCCCTTTAATTTATCAGAGGGGGAAAGATGCCCCCGTGAGCCCCTTCCCGCTCGCGGCCATAATCAGAACCAGTCTATTTTCCAAGGGTCCGAGGCCCATTTTCCAAAAACGTGTATCCATCCATCGATGGGACGGCGGGACGAGCCTTTTTGCCAAGCCCCAGCCTCCAGCCTCCAGCCTCCAGCGCGGCGAAGGTGCCCGGGCTGGGGAGAGGGGAGCGTTTATAAAACCACGTTTAATAAAAGAGTGTTATATTAAGTATGTTTGCGAGTGTATTTAAGCATATGGTTTCCATATCAGGCGTCAAGATGGCAAACACATGGCCTACCTTCTCCCTAACCTTTCGGGGAGACGTTCTTTCCAGGGGGCGGTGGGCCCGGAGGGTCCCGGGCGGAGGCGGGAGCCTGTGGGCGTCGGTGTGTTTTGCTTTTGACAAGCCGGGCTGCCAGGGGGAGCACGAGGGAAGCCTTTCTGCCCCTTCTGTGCCTGCGATCAGCCCGGAAACGTGCTCTGCCTCCCTTCTTCCGGTCCCCACCGCCTCCCAGCTCTCGCCGGCCTCCTCCACGTAGAGTCAGCGTCACCTGCACAGAACTGGAGCTCCTGGTTTGTTTGTTTGTTTTCTTTTTTCTTTTGTGTGTGTGTTTTTTTTTTAATATATTTTATTGATTTTTTTTACAGAGAGGAAGGGAGAGGGATAAAGAGTTAGAAACATCGATGAGAGAGAATCATCGACCAGCTGCCTCCTGCACACCCCCTACCGGGGATGTGCCCGCAACCAAGGTACATGCCCTTGACGGGAATCGAACCTGGGACCTTTCAGTCCGAAGACTGGTGCTCTATCTACTGAGCCACACCGGTTTCGGCTGGAGGTCCTGGGTTTTCAGGGGGACCCTCGGGGAAGGCCAGGGCGCTCAGGAAGCCGCCAGCTCGGTGCCCATGAGCCCCTGTTTTTAGCAGCAAGCCGTCCGACTCCAGGAAGCATCAGCCGGACACCCCCTTTCGGCACCTGCGTTGGGACTAAGGATGGAGTTTTCCTTTAGGACAGAGGCCGTGGGCTGTGGCCCTGGGGGCCCAGGGTCCCCAGAAATGCAGCCAGGAGAGGCCTCCACCGCCCCCGCCCCCCCAAACTATCTACACATCAGACAACCCTGGAAGCCAAAATGCCAAACGAGGAAGGGGATTGGGGGGTGCTCTGCAGCGAGGCCGCCTGCCCGCCTCCCTCTCCCCCCCGCCCCCCAGCCCAAACAGATCTGCCTGAGCGAGTTATAAATCTACCGGTACCATTTCTTTTTCGTCACTTGCCTAATCCCGTGCCCTTCGTTTCATGTGCGGTAATTACTAACATCTGCTTCCCGCGGCCCGTGCCCGGCTCCGCGCAGAGGCGGTGTGAGTGCGGAACAATGGTGACAGCTGTTTCATTTAGCCCAGGGCCAGCACTTCCTGCTCCGTCTGCATCTGCCCTCCTGTGTCCGATTTCTGGTCCGGGGGGTTTGTGTTTTGTTTTCTGGGAATTCTCTCCCCCTGCCCCCCCTGCTCCCCGCCCCCGCTTCATCTGACCTTACTACACGTTTAAGACGGATTTCTAACTTCGCACTGCGGCTAGGATTTCTCACACACATGCTTATTAGATCGGCCACAGCCAGAGAGGGAGATGGGAGAAAGTGGAATTGTCTCCAGCAGCTCGCACGGTGGAGGGCAGAGGCAGAGGCAGAGGCAGAGGCAGAGGCAGAAGCAGAGACAGGGGCAGGGGCAGAGGCAGAGGGCAGAGTCTGGGGCAGAGGCAGGGGCAGAGGGCAGAGGCAGAGGCAGGGGCAGGGGCAGAGGCAGAGGCAGGGGCAGGGGCAGGGGCAGGGGCAGAAGCAGAGGCAGGGGCAGGGGCAGAGGCAGGGGCTGGGGCAGAGAGCAGGGGCAGGGGCAGAGGCAGGGGCTGGGGCAGAGGGCAGGGGCAGAGGCAGAGGCAGAGGCAGGGGCAGGGGCAGGGCTGCCCAGGGAACAGGTGCCAAGGGAACCCCTGGGCCTGGAGGCTAGGGAACAGGCTGGCCGCCCTGGCGCTCGGGCACAGGACAAATGGGCTGAGCCGCTCTCTCCCTGGCTGGGGTCATGGCTGGGGCTACTCTGGTCAGGGTTTCCCCACAGAGGGGCCCATGTTTCCAGTGGCCACCCCCCCAAGGGGTCCTTCTTTGGGAACCAAGCAGGTGGGGTGAGATCCAGAGGCCCCAGACCCACTTTTTCCCATGCGTCTCCAGCCGAGCAACAAACACCCTTCCGATGTGCAGAGGGAGGCCCCGGGTGGCCCCGGGAGAGGATAGAGCTGTGAATAAACACCTAGGAATGGCTGCCTGGGGCCAAAGAGAAATGGGGGCGATGCCCTGCGTGCAGGCCCCCCTCCACCCTAAGGTGACCAGATGTCCCGCTTTTGGCGGGACGCGGGACAAATTGTTGAAAATCAGGACTGTCCCGCCAAAAGCGGGACGTCTGGTCACCTTACTCTACCCACCTGCCCCAGTCCCCCCTGACCTGAGCCTGGGGCCCCAGCTCGGCTGGCACCCAGATGGGACGTTATGTTCCGAGACGAGGTGCCACCACAGGCGCTGGGTGAGGAGCCTCGAGGTTTGCAAGGGCTGCCTTTGTTGCCAACCAGAGTGAAAACCGGTCCCCACGTGGACATGAGCTGGCAGGGACATGTGTGTCCTGGAAGTGCTCAGGGCAGAGCATGGGAGTCAGGGGGCGGGTGACATTCCCCAAGTCGGGATGCCCGGAGACTGTGCCTGCCTTTCGATGGACCTCAGAGCATCATATAGGCCGAGACCCCGGAGATCGATGCCCACCACTCTGTTTTTCTTAAAAGACGGAGAAACTGAACATCAGCGAGTGGGCGCACCTATTGGTCAAGCCTGAGGGTGTGGCTAGAGGAGCAGGTGAAGGTAAACCTACGTGTCCTCTGGGAGCTTGAGGCACGCCGACCATTTCAACATGAAATGTCTCTTTCCACCGCAGACGCTCCTGCCCCTCTAAGTGGCTCACGTGAAAAGAACTTGGGACGTGCGGGCACCTGAAACAGTGAGGAGTCAGGGAGAGGCTGGCTGCGGTGCTCAGAGCCTCGGGCCCACTCCACAGCCATCTCTCTGGCTGCCAGGGAGGGCTGAGAGAACCCGGCGAGGTGGGGGGGGGGGTGCCCTGCCCTGGCACCTGTGGGTCCCGGGAGTTCTGGGCAGGTGGTCTCGGGCCCCACGTCCAGCAGGAGTAAGAGCTCAGGTGTGAAGGATGCAGCTGAGTGCCTTCCCCCCTCCATCCCCACCAGGTGTCAGGGGTGCAGAGCGGGGAAGGCCCCAGAGCCCAGGAGACACACCGCTCCCGCCCTGGGAGTGGCAGGAGGCCTGACCCAGATGGACATGGGAATTGCTAAAGACTTCCCCTAGATCCTGCCATCCCAGGAGCAGTGGCCACAGCGTCAGCAGGAAGTCCCTGTGCCCTGCACCCACCCGGCCGGCCCTCCCCGCTGCCAGCCCCAGCCCCTTTCCCTGCCCCCACTCCAACCTCCCTGCCCTGCCCCCCTCTTCTCGTTCTCACTCCTTTTCTTCTTAAAGTTAATTGCAACTTTTTTCTCCGCGCTCTGATCTGGATAAGCCACATCTCATTAGAAAAAGATTTAGCGGGAGCCAAAGCAGGCTGGAGAAGGAATCCCTAATCAACAGAGAAAAGATTTGGGTGTAATTGCTCTCTTCCACCATCTTTCTCTGCTCATTAATCTGTAAAGAAAGTCACAGTCGGATGTATTGGTGTTCAAGGACCTGCTGCTGCGGCAAGCTACCCAAGGGTTTTGGGGTTTCCTTCTGTTGGGGTCTGTGGGGTGTGGAGGACACACCCTGGTTGGGGGAGGAAAACTTTTTGGGGTGTATGTGTGTGAAGTGCTTTGGTTGGTGGGGATGTGTGAGTGGGTGTGTGAACTCTCTGGTTGCTGGAATGTGTATACGAAGTGCTTTGAGTGTGTGTGTGTGTGTGTGTGTGTGTGTGTGTGTTTGTGTGTGTGTGTGAAGCTCTTTTGTTGGTGGGGATTGTGAGTGGGTATGTGAACTCTCTGTTGGAATGTGTATACGAAGTACGTGTGTGTGTGTGTGTGTGTGTGTGTGTGTGTGAAGCTCTTTGGTTGATAGGGGGATGAATATTGTGGGGTCTGTGTGTGTGTGTGTATGAAGCTCTTTGGTTGATAGGGGAATGAATATTGGTGTGTGTGTGTATGTATGTGTGTGTTGTATGTGTGTAAAGAGCTTTGCTTCAGCCCAACCGGTGTGGCTCAGTGGTTGAGCATCGACCTGTGAACCAGGAGGTCACGGTTCGATAAGAATAAAGAAAGGAGGAGGATTACATTAAAAGTTACATTTGGGGGGGGCGGGGAGGTTGCCCCTAACCTGACGCCCTCGAATGCTGAATTTGGTCTAAGGCAGGTTCCCCTGGCCTTGGGGCGAAGGGTTTGGTACAGCTGCAACTCCATATCCGGCATGCACCGGTTCCGGACGCACCAGAAGAGGGCGGTCTGGCAGGGCCAGCGACCTGTGTGGCAGAGCATCTTCTGGCGTGTTCGGAGGAAGACGATGTGTTCCTTCTTAGTGTGACATCTTTCCCTCGGTCATAGTGGTCCAGTGTCACTTCTCCATCATTTGGAGGTAGATCCACGGCCTTCTTCACCCCTTTTCCCACCGACGGAAGACTCTGACCTTGGTTCTCCTGAACAGCTGTTTTCATTTTCTTACCCCTGAATTGTGGGTAAACAGCCTACTGTATTAGATAAAGGCTTTAGCAGCTCAGCAGCTCGCCTCCCACACACAAGCTCTTTCTCACGGACACAAGCCTGCCCACAAGCAAGAGGAAGCTGAACTTGATTTTGTCTCCTGGGTTATCTTAGACTTCATTGGGAGGAACCTCGAATTCAAAGTATAGGCTCCCAGCTGTCTCCGGCGTTCATCGGCTGCCATCTGCTGGGCGGCCCTGGTATGGCATGGTCTCCCTGGCAGGCAGGCTATTTCACTAGGGGTGAAGAGGTTCATCCATTCCATCGAAAAAAATTCACTGAGCAGGAACTGTGTGCCAGGCATGGCTCTGGGCACTTGGGATTCATCAGCAAACAAAACAGACAAACATCTCTCTTCTTCTGGAGCTTACATCCTCACAGGGGAGAAAAGGTGTCGACAATAAACCTGATAAAGAAAGAATACTGTATGTTAGAGTGTTAAATTCATGGGGGGAGGGATTAAAAAGTAGAATTTATAAGAGGAATAGAAAATCCTGGGGGGGGGGGCGTGGAGTGAGTCCCCTTTTAAATATTTTTAAAGCTGAAACCGGTTTGACTCAGTGGATAGAGCATTGACCTGCGTACTGAATGGTCCCGGGTTCCATTCCGGTCAAGGGCATGTATCTTTGTTGTGGGCACATCCCCAGTAGGGGGTGTGCAGGAGGCTGCTGATCAATGATTCTCTTTCGTCGATGTTTCTAACTCCCTATTTCTCTCCCTTCCCCTCTGTAAAAAATCAATAAAAATATTTTAAAAAAAAATAATTTTCAGGGTCAGACTCACTGGGGAGACTTTTGAACAAAGGCTTAAAGGAAAGGAAGGGCTCTGCCACGGAGGACGAGTATGCCTGGCAGAACGGGTGGAAGTGCCAAGGCCCTGGGGTGGGAATGTACTCTGTGCATTCAGGAGGCACCAAGGAGGCCAGGGTGGCTGGAGAACTCGAGCCACGGAAGAGAAGTCAGAGAGGGGAGGGGGACCACCAAGAGGGGAGGGGCTGGACAGTCCAGGGTCTTGTGGACTATTTTTAAGAATATATATGTTTTATTGATTTTATTTATTCATTTTTTTTTTTACAGAGTGGAAGAGAGAGGGATAGAGAGTTAGAAACATCGATGAGAGAGAATCATCGATCAGCTGCCTCTTGCACACCCCCTTCTGGGGATGTGCCCCCAACCAAGGTACATGCTCTTGACCGGAATCGAACCTGGGACCTCTCAGTCCGCAGGCTGATGCTCTGGCTGTCTCAGTTGGCTTGGGCTGCCATAAACAAAACATCGTGGACTGGGTGGCTTATACAACAGACATTGATTTCTCATCGTTCTGGAGGCTGGGAAGTCCAAGATCAAGGTGCCAGCCTGTTCATGTTCAGGCAAAATAACTTCTGAGGAGTATTTTGAGGTCTACTTCATTCACTAAATACAAATACTAGTCCTAAATTATGTGGATTCCCCCTTCCTCCCCCCCATATCGCAGATCAGTACACTGAGGCTTAGGGAGTTATTGCACCAAACGGGAAGCTGGTTATTGAAACTAGCTGTGCATCCTTCACGTTGAAGCCTTAGCTCATGAAAGCATCCAACGTCCTGAATGCCTGTTAATACCTAATGGATTCTATTGGCTAATGTTTTATTGAGAATGTATGCATATAAATTCTTGAAAGGTACTGGACCGCAGGTTTATCTATTTATTATTAAACGTTTTCACAGCAGCGTGGAGTTCACGGTAAAATTCTGCAGATAGCACAGAGAGTTCCCATAGGCCCTGGTCCCCAGAGCTCCCCCACCATCAGCAGCCCCACCGGAGTGCACATGTGTTACAATGAGGAGCCTTCGTGGACACATGGCGATGGCCCACGTGCACCGTGCCCATCAGAGCTCACTGACGGTGCTGCGCTCTCTAGGACAGAGGTCGGCAAACCGCGGCTCGCGAGCCACATGCGGCTTGCAAGCCACAGTTTGCCGCTCTGTTGACAAATGAGTTTGCCGACCCCTGGACTAGACTAAATGTTACCATGTTGTTGGAAGCTATGAGGATGAGGCAATTGTGGCATATTGTGTGCAAAGAAGTAAAGGGCAGTATATGACAGCGGTTGGCAAATTCATTCATCAACAGAGCGGCACACCGCAGCTGGCTCTAGGGGATTTGGACAAATGTATTAATGACCTGTATTCACCATTGTAGTATCACACAAAATGGTCTCATTGCCCCCTAACCATCCTCCGTGCTTTGCCTAATTATCCGTCCCTCTCCCCAACCCCTGGCCACCTCCGACCTTTTCACCCTTCACAGCTTTGCCTTTCCAAGGATGCCATAGAGCTGGGATCAGACACCCTGTGGCCTTTGCCAGGCTGGCTTCCTTCGCTTACTGACATGCATTTAGGTTTCCTCCACGTCTTTTCCAGGCTTGAAAGCGCATTTCTTTTTCAGCACTGAGTAATATTTCCTTGTCTGCATGAGCCACGGTTTATTCATTCATTCATTCATTCATTCATTCATTCATCTCCTGAAGGATATCTTGGTGGCTTCCAAGTTTGGGCAGTTGTGAATCAAGCCACTGTAAATATCTGTGTGTGAGTGTCTGTGCAGACATCAGTTTTCGGTTCCTTTGGGTAAATACCAAGAAATGCAATTTCTGGATCAGATGGTAAGACTCTCTTTAGTTTAAGAAGCTGCCAAGTTGTCTGCCAAAGGGGCTGTGGCACTTCGCGTCCCCACCCACAGATGAAGCAGAGACTGATGCTCCACCTCCTCGCCAGCATTTGGTGTTGTCAGTGATTTGGATTTGGGCCATTCCCATAGGTGTGCCGTGGTCTCTCGTGGTTGTTTTAATTTGCATGTTCTGTGAAGACATAGGCCATCAGGCATAGTTTCATAAGCTGTCTTGCCATCTGTATCTCTTCTTTGGTGATTTTTTTTTTTTTAGATCTCTTGCCAATTTTTAAATCAGGTTATTGTGTGTGTGTGTGTGTGTGTGTGTGTGTGTGTGTGTGTGTTTATTGGTGAGTGTTAAACATTCTTTGTCTATTTGGACACCAGTCCTTTATCAAGTGCATCTTTTGCACATATTTTATCCCATGCGGTAGCTTGTCATTGTCTTTCACAGGGCAGAAGTCTCTTTCATTTGAATGGTGCCTAATTAAGTCTATCAGTTGCTTCTGTGATGGGGGGCGCTGCTGGTGCTGCGGTTAAACATCAGTGCCAAGATCATCTAGCTTTCCTCCCGTTAGTTTTCTCTCCTCTTTCTACGTTCCTACAGCGGCAGCTTAGATTGCTGACTGTAGGCATCTCTCCTTTTCTAATCTATGCCTTCCATGCTATAGAATCCCCTCTCAGCACTGCGGCAGCTCTATCTCACCAGCTTTGAAAAGTCGCATTTTCATGTACTTCAACATATTTTTAAATTCCTCTTGAGATTTCTTACTTGACCCATGTGTTATTTACAAGTGTGTGTAGTTTAATCTCTGCCTGCTTGGGGATGTTCCAGCTATCTGTCTGCTATTGATTTCTAGTGTAATTCCACTGTTGTCTGTAAACAGACGCTGTATGATTTCTGCTTTTTATTTTAATTTGTTAAAGTGTGTTTGGGGGCCCGAAATAAGGTCTGTTGTGGCGAGTGTTCCCTGTGGGCCTGAGAGGAACGCGTTGTTGGATGAGCCCATCTATCAACGTCAATTAGATCCAGGTGGTTGATGGTCTTGTCCTGTTCAACTGTGTCCGCACTGGCTTTCTACCTGCTGGGTCTTCCTGCTCATTCCTAACAGAGCGCGTTACAGTCTCCAACTACAATATTGGGTTATTATTCCCTTTCTCCTTACAGTCCCATCCTTTCTTGTCTCATGTGTATTGGTGCTCTGTGGTCAGGTACATACACATTAAAAATTGTTGCTGAAGCCGGTTTGGCTCAGGGGATAGAGCGTCGGCCTGCGGACTGAAGGGTCCCAGGTTTGATTCTGGTCAAGGGCATGTACCTTGGTTTTGAGCGCATCCCCAGTGGGGGGGTGCACAGGAGGCAGCTGATGGATGTTTCTCATTGATGTTTCTAGCTCTCTATCCCTCTCTCTTCTGTGTAAAAAAAAAATCAATAAAATATATTTTTTTAAAAAAGAAAAAAAAAGAATTGCCATGCTTTCTAGGAGTGACACCCCTGTTATGTAATGTCCCTCTTCGCACTGTCCTTGCTCTGGAGGCTGCTCTGTCTGGACCAGGGTAGCTGCTCCTGCTTTCTTTTGATTAATGTTAGCAGGTGCATCCCCCCTCTGTTGTGATTGTGGATACATGCATCAAGACAAAGCCATGCTGGGTCCCAAAGCAACAGGCATGCAGAGCCCCCTTGTTAACAGGCGTGGACAGGTAGTATGAACAGGAGAAATCACTTATTGTGTAAAGCTGCTAAGATCTGGTGGTTGCTACTGCATCAGAACATAACCTGTGTGTGTGTGGGGGGGGGGGGCCGCGGGAGTTTGGCCTGGTGCACACGCGCGCACACACACACACACACACACACACACACACACACTGAGTACTTATGTGTGTGGGGTGTGGGGTGACCCAGGGCCAAGGTGGATGCAGTCTCTTTCCGTGAAGAGCTGACAGTCTGGTTTGGCAGATAAGACATCCAGATGATGTATAATGATAACAGCACAAAAGTGGGCAAATAATTTGACAGCAAAATGACAAGATGCTTGTGTACTGCAGCCTTAAGAAGGAATGGGTCAGGCGGAGTGCCGATGCGCGTAAGAAGGCTTACATGCCAGGTGTCTCCCTTGGGCCCCTCCAGATTCACTCCTTAGTCTTCTCCTCCTTGCCCTCTGCCCCCGGGGCTGGCCTGTCTGTCCTACATACACAGGCTCCTTTCCCTCTGGCTCCTGGTCTGGCTGGGTCAACGGGAGTGGGGTGTCCCTCTGGCTCCTAGTCTGGCTGGGTCAATGGGAGTGGGGTGTCCCTCTGGCTCCTGGTCTGGCTAGGTCCATGGGAGTGGGGTGTCCCTCTGGCTCCTGGTCTGGCTGGGTCAATGGGAGTGGGGTGTCCCTCTGGCTCCTGGTCTGGCTGGGTCAATGGGAGTGGGGTGTCCCTCTGGCTCCTGGTCTGGCTGGGTCAATGGGAGTGGGGTGTCCCTCTGGCTTCTGGTCTGGCTGGGTCAATGGGAGTGGGGTGTCCTTCTGGCTCCTGGTCTGGCTGGGTCAATGGGAGTGGGGTGTCCCTCTGGCTCCTGGTCTGGCTGGGTCAATGGGAGAGGGGGAGGGCGGTTGGAGGAGATTGGAGGGAAGGAGGAGAGTGAAGCTAGAAGGTTTAACTGCTGGCTGGCTCCCATCTCACGGGGTCTCAGGCTGGCTATACCCCTCTGCTGAAGGCCCCAACCCCTCCCAAAATGACTGTCTCCATCTAATTATCTCCTTTCATATTCCGGTAAGGCTCTCTTCCCTCCCCCTCAGGCCCAGAGCTGGTAAGAGCCCCCAGCCAGCCATTAGCACTGCCCCTGCACTTTGCCCATATCCTGCCCACTTCTCTTTGCCAGGCCTCCTTAAATGGCCCTATTTTGAGTGTGCCATCTGCCTCCCGATGGCCCGGCCTGATAGCGCTCGCTTCGGAGAGCCAGTGCTGGGGAGGAAATGGTCCGGCTCTGTCTAATTATAGGGTCAGCCGGTACAAGAGGCAGGCGGCCCTGACAGAGGATGAATTCTTCATGAAGAAATGAATTATTCAATGGCTTTGCTTCTCCCCCCCAGCCTGGAAGATTCTGCTCTAAATGGGGAAAGGGTCAGAGGCAAAGTGCTGGCCTCTTTGCAAAGGCAGGTGCCACCAGAGCCACCCAGGTCACCTCCAAGGAGCTGCCCCAAACCGCACACTTTGGCAAAGTGGACCTAGAATTCCAGCCACTGTTTTCAACTTGGTGACAGAAGACTGATTTCTAGGTGCTCAGGGGAAGTTCTAGACCTTTCTTTTTTGAGTTCCCATGTATATATAGTGTAGAGCTGCTCTATATACACTGAGTGGCCAGATTATTATGATCTCTGAACGCATAATAATCTGGCCACACAGTGTATATCCTATATAATAAAAGGCTAATATGCAAATTGTCCCCTCGACCAGGAGTTCCACCAGCAGGCAGACCGGCCAACTGCCCATATCCCCTCCCCCTGGCCAGAGTGGCCAGACCCCACCCGTGCACCGGGCCTCTAATATATATATGTATACTGAGTGGGCAGATTATTATGTGTTCAGAGATCATAATAACCTGGCCACCCAGTGTGTGTGTGTGTGTGTGTGTGTGTGTGTGTGTATGTATAATCTTTGCCACAACCCTAACCACTGGCAGTGCTTCTTTGTCCTGCCTTGGGGTTCCTATGGCAGAGTCACCGGATTTATTCATTGGTTGGTTGGATTGGTTTTCCCATGTAGAAAGCCAAAGGGACAATGAAAGAGTTGGATTTGGCAGAGTTCTGGGCCCTGTTCTCCCTTGCCCACTCCATCCCTGGGACTCCCAACTCCTTAGCGGAACCCCCCTCTGGGACGAGGCTGGCACCTGGGGCCCCAGCATTTCCCAAGCAGCTGGGATGAGAGATGCTTGCTTGTCGCTGCAAGCATGGGGGGATCCGGGGGCGGGTCTGCTCGGGCCGCCAGGATGGAAAGCCAGAGGCAGCACAGGCCCTTTGGAAGATTTAGGAGCTCTTGGCTGTCACTGGCTTTTCCTATGTTGTCACTGACATCTGTTTGTGTGCTCTCCAGAGCAGGTAGGCGAAGGGGAGGATGATGGAGGGTGTTCCTAGGTGCCTGGGCCACACAGCTATGCGGATGAGAAGAGACCCAGAGGCGGGGGTGGGGTTCCTTGGCAGTCTACGGATCCTACTGGCTCCTTCAGTGCCAGAGGGCGCATGCCAGGGCCTGGGGTGACAAAAGTCCCAGCACTAGAGATGCATAAACAACTCCCTTGAATTATAATAAAAATGTGCTTCTCAAGGAAACAAACACCAATCCAGTCAGCAAGCAGCAGAGGTCTCTCGTCACGAGGCTGAAGGAAGGCAGGTGAGAGAGTGTGCAAGTTTCGGGAAAGGAGAGGGCTGATGAGGAGGCAGGGAGGGCCAGAGTGCATGCCAGGCCACCTGGTCCTTTGGGCCAGATGCTGGGGTGTACATTTGGGATGGGAGAGACCTGGGGAACAGGTCTCCCTCCCAGGGGACAGGGAGAAGGCACGAGAGAAGGCCACACCCCTGCTAACACCTTGATTTTGAACACCTGGCTTCCCAAATTGTGAGACAATACAGGGCTGTAGTTTCAGGGAGTGAGACACAGCTCCTGACCTCAAACATTGATGTTCCACCTTAGGGAGGACATTGAGTAGGTAATAGAACCCTAGCCGGCGATCAACAGAGTGCTCCCAGGGCTTTGCTTTGCTTGTGCTCCTCCCCGCCCCCAGGGCGAGGTCTGTTGTCCCATTTTATTTTAATTAATTTCTTTATTAAGGTATCACGTATTTGTCCTCAACCCCCCATTCCAATCCCCAACCCCCACCCCCACTCATGCCCCCACCCCCCTATTGTCCTTGACCACTGATTAGGCTCATATGTGTGCACATAAGTCCTTTGGTTGATCTCTCCCTTTTATCCCCACCCTCCCTTTGAGGTCCAACAGTCTGACCCACGGCTCCTTGTCTCTGGGTCTGTTCTTGTTCATCAGTCTATGTTGTTCACCTGTTGTCCCATTTTACAAACGAGGAACCTGAGGCTCCGCACGGTGACCAAGGCCAGGCCTGCACGCTGCCAGTGAGACAGAGCCTGCCCTTGCTCTGCGTGAGAGGAGGGCGCCTGAGTGACCCCACAGAGCAGTGCCGGGTGAGGAACAGTGTCAGAGCTGCTGCAGGAAGGACTCTGAGAGGGAGGGTCCAGCGGGCAAAGCAGAAGGGGAGCACTTCCTGGAGCAGGCACAGCGTGTGCAAAGAAAGCGTGCAGCGAGGGGGCATGCGACCTTGGACCTCTGCTTCCTTCTGGAATCCAAGGGGCAGTAAAGAGAGGCAGGGCGAGATGACTGAGAGCTTGAAGTGACACTTCTGGAAGCAACCAGGAGCCACTGCCGGCTGTTAAGCAGGGCAGAGAGCATCTGAAAGGTCACAGGTCAGCAGGAGTGAGCCATAGGGTTGGTGCCCTGGGTGGAGCGAGCCTGAGCCGAGGAGGTTCCTGGAGGAGCGCCCCCTGTCGGATAGGAGGATCTGGCGAGGCCCAGCCCCCCACGGAAGGCAGCAGTTGCAAGGGGAAGGCAGTTGTCAAATGAAGCAATGGGCAGAGAACATGAAACCTGGAGCGTTTTGGACTCAGTGTGGGGAGCTGCGGGAGGAAGAGCGAGGAGAGGGGCAGCAGTACTGGGCGGAGTCTGTCTCTGGGGGCCTTCTGGCTCTGACTGCCCTGCTGTTCTTGTTTGTTAATCCTCACCGAGGATATTTTCCATTGGTTTTCAGAGAGAGTGGAAGAGAGAGGGAAAGACGTGAGAGAAACACATGAATTGGTGGCCTCCTGCACACGCCCCGACCAGGGCCCGGACCAGGGAAGAGCAACTGCAGTACGTGCCTTTGACCAGAATCGAACCCGGGACCCTTCAGTCAGAAAGGCCAATGCTCTATCCACTAAGCCAAACCGGCTAGGGTATCCCTGTTATGCTTGGATGTGCCAGAACTCGCCTCTGCGTAGGCGTCCCCACACCCCCAGCCATCACCACCCCACTCAGCTTCCTGTCCCACCCCCAGGCTATTTCCCACCTGAGTCTGGGGGACCCCACGTGTCATGGCCGTGTCTCCCCCTCTGGATCTAGGTTCCACCGAGAACCACCCAGAGCCTGCATCGTTCAGGACGGAAGGAAAGAGCCTACATTCTCCCTCTGGCTGGGGTTTTCACCGGGACTGGTTTTCATTAGCTTTTCAAGTGGAAAACAGACTCTGCCCAGTGGAAAGCTGCCACTGAAGTGCAGCGAGTCATTGTTCATTTAATATTTGTATGCGAATGACCCAAGTCCCAGGCTGCTGGGGCCCCGGCCAGGCGGGGGAGTGGGTTTAGAAACCTTCCTGGCAGGCGTGGTTGGAGGCGGTAGGGCCCGTTGCCCCTTGTTAAACTTCAGGATTGAGGACGCCTGGGAGACCTGAGCCATCGGCTCTCCACTTCCCAGCTCAGACTGCAGGGCCCAGACCCCCTTCCTAGTCTCTTCCTTCCAGTCAAGCCCCAGCTCACCTGGCGAGAAGCCGCCCAAAGCCTCCTCTGGCTCCTAGCCTGACCTCACCCTGGGAAGGGGGGGAATAGAAAACTAAACCAGGAAAGGAATCCAGCTAATAAAACGCCAAGCCACGCTGCTCTGTGGAACCAGATGGGCCCTCTCTCCCTCCCTCCAGGTGCCAACTCTGTGGGGCTGAGACCAAGAGGGGTCCCGGCTCCCGGGACATGGAGAGGCAGGCTAAGCTGCAGGTTAGAGGAGGACAGACACGGGGTGGAGACTGAGAAAGGAAGTGGGAGACAGGGCATGGGAGATAGCAGGGCACAGAGAGACAGGAAGTGGAGAGAGGAGAGACAGGAAGTGGAGAGAGAGAGAGACAGGAAGTGGACCATCTTGGCCAGTGGAAGTGGAAATGGCCAGCAGGGGCCAATGTTCCTGGACACCCCTTTGCCAGCTGGACTCCCATGCAAGGGGACGAGGAGACTTTTAGTTTCTACCAGAAAAATTGGAGCCTGGAGATCACTTAAGCTTTCCTGGGACTCTGCCAGCCGTCTCCTGGGTCTTGTCAAATTTTCCACCTTCTCCCTTGGCAAGTGGAAGCTCGGCCTCCATCATGGAACTCCCATCCTCAACAACAGCTCTTTGCAGCGACTGGGTGATGCAGGAGGGGTTGTGCAGGAAGATGTGAGGGTAGGAGGTTTCTAGGGACTGGCTGGGGCGATACTCTTTTTCCCTGCCTCCTCCCGCCCACCCACGTACAAAATACCCTGTTCAGAATGCACTTCTTGGATCAGGAACAAAAAAAATTAGGGGTTGGGATGTCCTGCTTTGACCCCCAGGAAAAACCAGGCATCTAGGAGCCAATCAACGCTCCCCTCGGCTTAGGATGGCAGCTCCTCCTCAGAGGAAGTCAGGACTTCTCCCTACTTTGTTGGGTAAACGTAGAACCAAAACTCACACTATGTCCTCGGCCCAGTGACCTGCCCTGTCTCTTCTCACCCTTCTGAGAATCCTATTGCCATGTGTGTCACTGATTTATTTATTTATTTATTTATTTATTTTAATGCTTATAAAACCACATTGACCTACTGGCTCCTTTCCCCCAGACAAAACTGGGACATTATTATTCCAAATTAGCTTTCTTTAAAAGTTAGCAATATGCCCTGGGTATGGCTCCAGCTCATGAGATGTGGATCTGATTTGTTCTTTTTGAATAGCTGTATTGCTTCCCATTGTGTGGACGTACCAGCGTCTTAGTCTGTTTGGGCTGTTATAACCAAAATATTGGACAGGGCTCCTTATAACCAACAATAATTAGCATAAATAACCGCTCTGGAGCCTGGGGAGGTCAAGCCCACGGTGCTGACAGACTTGGTGTCTGGTGAGATCCCAGCCCCTGGTGCACAGAAGGCTGTCTTCTCCCCGTGTCCTCAGAGGGCAGAGGGCGAAGGAGCTTCTGGGGCCTTTTCACCCCATGCATGGCAGCACAGTGACACAGACACTGGCTTAAAAAATACGACAGTAGTCCTAGCCAGTTTGGATCAGTGGTTAAAGCATCAGACTGTAGACAGAAGGGTCCCAGGTTCGATTCCAATCAAGGACACATGCCTGGATTGCAAGCTCAGTCCAATGTTCAGGAGGCAGCCCATCAATGTTTCTCTTTCATCATTGATGTTTCTCTCTCTCCCTTCCTCTCTGCAATCAATAAAAGTATATTTTAAACACACACACACACATATGAGCTACAGAAAGGCCTATGGATGCAGCAAAAACAGCAGAGAGACCCGGCCGCTCCCCCCAGACCTGGGCACCGTGTCCCAGGGCTGCCCACACTCAACTGCCCGCTGGGAGGACCCTGCCAGACCCTCCCCAGCCCGGACAGCAGTGGGCTCCGGTGCTCGCAGCAGGAGGAAGTCGCTCTGAAATCTCGCCTGTGATGCTCCTGCAGGCCCCATGGCAGCCGCAGCCAGTCTCAGTGAGGATGATTGGAAAACAAAAACAAATCCGCTTATTCTCGGTGTGAGATGGGCTGTGTTTGGCCTCAATCCCCTGTGGCCGGCCCCACCGCCGGCTGCCCGTCCCCGCTGACCGTCCCAGCGAAGGTTACGTCCCCTCCCGGGCGACGCCAAGCAGAAGTCCGGTAATGCATTCAGCGCCGCGAAAACTTAATCCCAAATACCATTTTTCCTCGGACGCGGGAGGTTAGCCCGCTGAAGATTCAATTCGACAAACACTGTCTCCGAATTGAGGTCATTCGTTTCCTTAATGGTAACGTGGCGGCTTCTCACCCCACCTCCTGACCAACGCCCAGGGCCCGGCTCTCCGCTGGGTTTTCTTCACCCGAATTCCCGCTTCTCTCCTGGCCGGGGGAGCCAGGATGCGGTGGGGACTGGCGGACACGCCACCTGGAGCTCCCTGATCACAGGCAACTATGGGTCAGGAGAGGCCCCAGGCACGGGGGGTCTGGGATACGGGGGAAGCCTTGTGTGCCGGTGGCCCTGGGCCTTGGGGGGGGGGGGGGGCGTGGTGGTGGAAGGAAGGCCCCTGGACAGCCCGAGCGGCCGATGTTAGACGGGCTTCCCGGAAACAGAACCAGGAGGAAGTAGGAGAGGCTGTCCTCGGAACTGGCTCCATGGGGGCGGAGGCTGACAAGTCTCAGGATCTGCAGGGCGAGCAGGGCCCAGTGCCTGAGGCCTATAGGGGGCGGGGGTCCGGTCCAAGCACCAATGCTCCCGGTGCAGGGCCCAGGCAGCCTGGAGGAGGCATCCTCTCCAACACAGAGGTCTGCCTTTGGCTTCTACGCGGGCTTTCCACTGGGCGAGGCCCGCCCTCCGCAAGGAGGGCAAGCTGTGCTTTGCTTCCCTCAGGCTGCGGTGGCAATGCTGTTCTCACTCAGAAACACCCCAAAGCATCCGGGGATGTCTGACCACCCTGTGGCCAGGCACATTGTTGACACATAAAATCAATCCTCACAGGTACCCGAGGGAGAGGGAGACGGAGTATCTCTGAAGGGGAAGGAAACGGTGGTGCTCGCTGCGAAGCAAGGGGAAGCTGAAAGCTGGGTGCCCGCCTCAGGCTGGGGTGGTGTTGGGGCTGGGGGTGGTGTTCGGGTTGGGGGCGATGCCCGGGTTGGGGGTGGTGTTGGGGCTAGGGTGGTGTTGGGACTGGGGTTAGTGTCCGGGTTGGGGGTAGTGCCCGAATTGGGGGTGGAGCCTGGGGCTGGGGTGGTGTCGGGGTTGGAGGTGGTGTCGGGGCTGGGCGCTTTCCTCTGTGAGTTCTTCCGGAGTCGCACAGCAGAGGGGACCACGAGGTGAAGACCATGAGGCTAACTTGTAGGGCCTACAGGGCTTGGACCATTAGAAGGCTGGACTGTTGAGCAACTCCCAACCCTGGGAACAAGAAGAACCTGCCGCAGCTGCTGGGCTTTTCAAGACAAGGCAACACTTTAGACACAGCTGTCTCCACTCCTGACATGATGGGTTCATTGACTTGATGGGTTGATGTTGAGTCTCTAAACCAGGGGTCCTCAAACTTTTTAAAGTGGGGGCCAGATCACGGTCCAATCAACAGTGAGAGTAAAGGACATTCACCAAAGAGAAAAGGAAGGACAGGGAATTCAGAGACTCTGCCAGGGAACCGGGACCAGGAAGTATCATTGCATTTAACAGGTGAGGAAGGCCGGGGCGGCCCTCCTGCGATCAATCATAACTGGTCAGATCATCACCCACACAGCTGAGTTCCTACGATGAGCCTGACCCGGTCGGTGCTTTATGGCACATATGTCAAACACAAGGCCCGCGGGCCAAATCCAGCCCGCCAGGCCTTGCAATGTGGCCCGCACAGCGCTATCATCACTGCACTCCGCTGTCAGTTTATGACATTGTCAGTTTATGACTGTTCAGTAAACCATTCGGCCCGCAATTTAGGCTGGATTTTAAATTTTGGCCCCTTCTCTGATTGAGTTCGACACCCCTACTTTATGGTCTTAACTCACTTAATCCGTTAATGACATTCCTTAGAACAACCCCGGGAGGTGAGAATCCTTCCCATTTTATAGATGAAGAGACTGAGGTACACAAGCATGAACTGACCTGGCGCCACACAACTACTGAGCGGTAGAGCTGAGATTTAAATCCTAACTGAGGAAAGTGCCCAGCCCCGACACCACTCCATTATGCCACCTCCTCCCATGAGTGGGGTCCCCGGATGTAGGTTATACACTGGACACCCAGGGAATTGAGCCTGAGGGTGCAGCTGAGCGGAGTGAGAAGCAGGCTGCGGTCCTCCTGGGTCCTGCTGGGCCACAGGCAGCCTCTGAAAGCAAACTACTAGAAAATTAGGAGAGCCGGGCCGGCGTGGCTCAGTGGTTGAGCATCAACCTATGAACCGAGAGTTCAGGGTTCGATTCCCAATGAGGGCACATGCCCAGGTTGCAGGCTCGATGCCTAAGATGGGGTATGCAGGAGGCAGCTGGTCAATGATGCTCGCTCATCATTAATGTTTCTATCTCCCTCTCCCTCTCCCTTCCTCTCTGAAATCAACAAATAATATTTTAAAAAAAGAAGAAAATTAAGGGAAAATGAGACAGGCCCCTCATGCAGGGCTGAGGACAGGGCATGGGTGCCCCAGGCCGCAGGGAGGGCTGACATGTGAGAAGAGGCTGGATGAGGAGTATTTCCTGTCTGAGGGGCCTGGAGCCTCCTGTGCCCCCTCTGGCTCCCCAGTTCCATCTGTACCCCACAGGGACAGGGATTCTGAATCCTCTCAACGCACAGCAGCCAGTCCTCTCAACCCAGCAGCCTCTCTGCTCCCAACTGCCGCGGCCACACTTCCGAAGCCAACCCCGGGCTTGGCTTTATCCCCAAGGAAAACAGCTCAGTCTGCCGTTCGAGTCCAGAGCAAGCGCTGCATTTTAATTCTGGATTTAATTCCATGTGCCAGGAGCCACGCGGAGCTGGATTAGCAGCCCTGACATTCAGCCTCTGGTCTTTGGCCCACCCAGCCCACCCAGCCCTGGGGACATCTCCCTGAGACTCAGGGAGTGCTTCTGGGTGACCCCTCCGTGCCAGCTCACCATCTTCCCGCCATCCCTCTGCCCACGCAGGCGCAGGGCTCAGCGACATGACGGGGAGGCAGCGGGAGGAAAGAACACAGCAGAAATAAGAGGGATAACACCCACGGGCCTGAGTTCCTGGGTGGGAGGCTTTCCTCCTCGGGGCTCTTGCTAGGCCTCAGCACACCCCAAACTAGGGGAACAACTGGAGTTTATATTGGTCGGGACTCTCCAGGAGAACGGAACCGAGAAGAGATGGTACCGTTTAAGCTGGCAGGCTCAAGACCCCGGAAGAGCTGGTATTTTCAGTTTGAGTTCAAAGGCAGGAAGGGACTGACGTCCCAGGTCCACAGGCACGCAGGAGGAACCCTCTCTCTTACTGGTGAAGGGGCCAATCTTTTTGTTCTATGCAGGCCTTCAACTGATTAGGTGAAACCCACCCACACAGTAGGGAGGGCAACCTGCTTTCCTCAGGGCAACCTGCTGATGGCGGAGGGAGTTCCCTCTTCTCGCATCTGTACTATCGCTATGAGAAGGGAGCCCCCCAGGTAGCTGCTGACTCTTCAGCCTGACCCCACCATGAGATTCATGGAGTCGTCAGACACAGCAACTTGCGACCAAGATGCCCAGGGAAGCCCAGATGCCACATGCCAGGCTGGCTCTGGAGGCATCTGCTTCCTGCACCCTAAAAACTCGGGAGTGAAGACCAGGAAAATAAGGGACAGCTGTGCGGGTCACAGAACTACACCCTGAGCACAGCCTTGCCGCCTCCCGGGTCCCCAGACCCTGGATCCAGAGGCCAGTTCTGCTGAGGGCGGGGTGCAGCCCTCCCCGCTCCGCATCTGGGTCACGGCTTTGCTAAGCGTTGCTCTCAGCAGGCTGAAGTAAGCAGTGACTAAGCTTGGACGCCATAAAGCTCGGTCATAAACCTGTTGGCGGGGCTGACCCTGGCTGGGTGTCTTCTGCAGCCCGGCAAGGCCTCTTGCCTCCAGCTGCTCCAACCGCCCCGGGCATTTCCTGCTGGAACCCACCCAGCTCCCAAGGCCCTGCAGCTCCTCAGGAGCATCCAGCCGGGATCCACCCTGGATCCCAGAGCAGGGATGACCCTGGGGAGGAAGAGGGACCAAGATCAGTGTGACCCGTGGACCTAGACTGGGTGGGATTTAATGAAAGTCCTTCTTCCTGGCGATTTCCCACTCAGCCCATCGCGGTGCCCTCTGCCTCCTGTGGACGGTGCACACACAGTGGCCGTGGGACCCAGGGTCAGGAGCCAGACCAGCTGGGCTCAGCTCAGTCACGTGACTCGGGCAGGACGCCTCAGTGTTTTTTAGCTATAAAATGGGAATGATCGTATCACCTGCCCTGCCTGGCCCACGGGCATTTGGCAAGCCTCAAATAGAGTAATGTATTCAGAGGATTTGGAAAAGGGCAAAGTGCCACAGAACAATGAAGAATAATGCCTCGAGTTCAACCCAGCAGACATTTACCAAGTGCCAGGTTTGTGCCAGGTTCTTGCCAGGCGCTGTCTTGGCACCAGAGATGCAGAGATTAGAGAGAGAGAGGGAGAGAGAGAGAGAGAGAGAGAGAGAGAGAGAGAGAGAGAGAGAGAGAGACAGCTCCAACCCCTTGGGCCCAGCACTGTGCTGGGAGCTTGGAGGAGACAAAATGTATGCTAATAGCAGCACTAACACCATGAATAATAACAGCCCCATTCCCTGGGTGCTGGGTGCTGGCCAGGCCTGAGCTAAGTACTTAATAGGCATTTAATCCTTGAAAACTATCTGAGGCAGGCATTGTTGTTCCCATTGTGCAGATGAGGAGGCTGAGGCTTGGTGGGGTGCATTCCTTTGCCAAGGTCATTCAGTAAAGAGGTGGCAAGTCATCCCTGGCCTCCTCCTTGTCTTCCTCCTCCTCTTCCCTCTCTTCCTCCTGCCTCTCTTCTTTCCAAACTCCTGGATCCAGGGATGGTCTTTTAGTTCCACCTAAGCCTGCCTCTACTAAGTCAGGGCCCGCTGCCCTGCCCCAGGGAAGGGAGGGAGCGACTGGGAGGGCGAGGGCGCGAGGCTGCAGGTGTAAACATGGAACATGTATGAGGGCAGAGCCTCTATCAGGCTGTTCTGTCCATGCGAATCACTGTGAGGCCATGGCTGCTGCAGGCTCCGGCACTTAAAATCCTCCGGCAGACTGTTCGGGCACAGACTGCCCTGGTGGGGAGAAGGGGGGGTCCCTGAAGAAAACCCCCAAACCAAGAGGGAGCGAAGGAGATGGAACTGGTGTTTTGTCCTCAACGGAGGCAGGGCTTCTGCCCCAGGGGACTCCCAGGGGACCTCAGAGGGGCTGTCACAGGCCCCTGCCCAGCGGCCCCCAGGTGCTGAGTCAGGGCATCTGAGCTCGGGCCTGGGACACGGATCTGACACGCCTTCCAGGTTGTTCCTGTCTGGCACTAGCCACCTGCCTCCAAGAAGGAAGCTGGCACAGCCCTGGGGCTGTGGGAACACACACACCTGAGACTTTGACCTTTGACTTCATTTTTGTGCATTTTGGTCTCCTTCCTTCTGCTCAAGAGAGCTGGGCTCACACAGGGCGGCCTGCAGAAGGCCTAGCAGCACCTGACACAGTGAGAGCTGCTGACAGGACTCAGGGGATGGGAAGGCCGGTGGCTCCTCCAGCTCATCTGCACACAATGAGCCCATCAATCAGTCAGCACCCATCCTCTTCCACCCACAACGCCCTGCCCTCTCGGTGGGTGTGTGAGTGCCCCTGCCCTGTCTCCAGGCCCCAGGCTGGCCGGAGCTCACCTGGTAGGCTTGGAAGAAAGTCTTGGGACCCTTGGCCTGGCCTGCCAGGAGGTGACCTGGGTTCTGGACGCGCCTCACTTGTCCCTGCTTGCTTCAGTTCCTCACAACCCAAAGGCCCGGAACTTAGTCACTAGGCCACGCCCAGTTGCAAGAGAAGCTGGAAGATGTAGTTTTTATTCCAGCTGGCCCTGTGTCCAGTTAAAAATCAGAAGTCTCCTTAAAACTTCGATGAGATACCACCTTACACCAGTGAGAGTGGCCATTATCAACAAGACAAGGAACAAGTATGGGAGAGGCTGTGGGAAAAAGGGAACCTTCATTCACTGATGGTGAGGATGTAGACTGGTACAACTGGACCTATGGAAAGCAGCCTGGCGATTCCTCAAAAAATTAAAAATAGAGCTGCCACATGACCCAGCAATTTCTCTCCTGAGTACGTACCTAAAAAACTCCAAATCATTTTTACGCAAAGACATATGCAGCCCTATGCTCATTGCAGCATTATTCACAGTGGCCAAGGGTTGGAAATAGCCAGAGTGCCCTACGATAGAAGACTGGATAAAGAGATGTGGTCCATGTACACAATGAAATACCACACGGCCATAAGAAAGAATGAAATAGCATCATTTACAACATGGATGGACCTTGAGAACATTATGCTAAGTGAAATAAGTCAAACAGAGAAAACTAAGAACTATATGATTTAACTCATATGTGGAATATAAACTGAAACTTATGAACACGAACAGCAGTGCGGTGGTTGCCAGAGGGAGGGAGTGTGGGAAGAAAGGGGTCCTGATATGAGGTGACAGGAGAAGATTTGACTTTGGCTGGTGGGCACATGGTCCTATATACAGATTTTGTAAATTAGTAATCCACACATGTAACCTATATGTTCATATTGACTAAAGTCACCCCAATAAAATTTAAAATAATAATTTTTTAAAAATGGAAAAAAAAGAAAAAAGAAAAAAAAAAATTCTCCTTCCAAAAGGGGGAGAGTGAAATTGGGAGACACCTAGTGGTCTCTGCCATATCACAGTCTTAACCAAAATGCCAACCTGGGGCTTCAAATTGTAGAAGATGCCACTTGTTTTAAAAAGAAACTTTCTTTAGTATACTTCAATAAAAGTACACAAGTAAAAGGCTCGGCTCGATGGATTTTCACAAGTGGATCAAGATATAGAATGTTACTGATATCCCAGAACGCCCCCTTATAATAAAAATGAATTCAATTATAAAATAAAATCTCGTTAGCAACTGTCTCGTTCCATGTTGGCTCATGAGAATTTAGTTTGCAGGCCTGCTTCGTCTTCCAGGAGTCTGTTCCCATGTCCTCTTTGGTAAGTATTATTGAAACAAAAGTTGAACTTCCCTTAAGAGAAATCCTGACAAGGAGCTAGGTCCATGGATTTAGTTATAAGCGACATGAGGTACAGAGAGATGGCATTTACTGCGTCCTATTGTGTGCCAACCTCTGACCTGAGTGAAGATGCCACTTAAAAAAAAAAAATTATTGATTTCAGAGAGGAAGAGAGAGAAACATCAATGATTAGAGAGAATCATTGTCCCCAGCACAACCCCCACTGGGGATTGAGCCTGCAACCTGGGCAGGTGCCCTGAACAGGAATTGAACTGTGACCTCCTGGTTCATAGGTCAATGCTCAACTACTGAGCCACACCGGCCAGGTGTGGAAATACCACTTTTGATTCCATCCCCATTCCTGGATCTGCCACTGGCTGCCGGTGAGGGATATCGCCTGGACCTGAAGCCACAGGAGCCAGCTCTGCCTTAGGCTTCTCACGTGCAGAATGGGGCACTTATTGCTGTGACGATGATAGGAAAAAAAGGGGGGTGGGTGTTGTCTCTTGGATCCCCACGTCCCCTCACAGAGCCCACGGCAGAGAGAGCACGGAATACACGTCTGGGTGATAGAGCCGAGGGCTAGCCTGCCTTCTTCAAACGGGTCTGAGCCCCGACCCCATGCCTCTCACCCCTGCAGCCTTGCCCGAGGATTCTGGAACAATCCAGGCCTCTGCGCCTGCTTCCTCCCTCCCTGTCTCCCTTTCCATACCGTGCCAGCCCACATCTATTCAGCCATTTTCATCTGGCTTCATAAATCATTCCTGCAAGTCAAGTTCCTGAGACTGTTTGCCCTGAACTCCCTCCAAACCGTATCTGAAATGCTTACCTCCTGGGAAAGGCACCAGGGCCAGTGCAGTCTGCCACGGCGCCTTTGTTACCAGGAAAAAGACCTACGGGAACTGCGGAGGAGCAGAAAAGGCCGGGCCCGGGCCCTCGGGGTAGTGCCCTTTGTGTCCCCATCTTGAAAAGATGCTGAAGTGGCAGTGAAAGGTCCCGGATGTAACTTCCTTCATGGTCCTTGCCACAATGGGCAAGGGGGTGGATGGCAGCATGGCGTCCTTGGGTCATACCCTGGATCAGGGGTCTTCAAACTACGGCCCGCGGGCCACATGCGGCCCGCAGAGGAGTCTGATCCAGCCCGCCAGGTTTTTTGGGCAGTGAGCGCAGCCGAGGTGTTACAGTAGGAATTAGTAGTTCATATAGTCCGGCCCTCCAGCTCTCTGAGGGACCGTGATCTGGCCCCCACTTTAAAAAGTTTGAGGACCCCTGCCCTGGATACATCACTTACTTGCGGTGGGATCTTGACCCAGTCACTAGCCTCAACATCCTCAGCGACAAAACGGAAATGGAGAGTGAGCGGGCAGTTAGGAGAACTAAATGAGATAATGCACATACAGTTCTCAGCAAGGCGCCTGGATCTTGTAAGGCAGTGTTTCCTAAACTTCTCTCGTGATGAGAATCACCTGGTGGAGTTGTTAAAATACAGATTCCTGAATCCCAACTAAGAAGTGCTAAACTAGAATTTTTGGGAACATATTGGTAAAATTGTATACAGAGCACTAGTTAAGTATACAATTTTAACTTAGTGCTCTAAGACAAAGCACTAGTTAAGTATACAATTTTAACTTAGTGCTCTAAGACAGAGCACTAGTTAAGTATACAATTTTAACTTAAGTGCTCTAAGACAAAGCACTAGTTAAGTATACAATTTTAACTTAGTGCTCTAAGACAGAGCACTAAGTTAAGTATACAATTTTACCTATATGTTCCCATGTGCCTGCCTGCCTGTTTCCTCTGCCTCCCTTTTCTTGTTTAGAATGTGAGTGTGATGTCTGGAGCTTCTGCAGCCATATTTTGACCTTGGGGCAACCTTGAGGATGGCAGCCATGTGTTCAAAAACGATGCAACCGAAAGAGAAAAGGAGCTGGGCCTTGCCTCCCAGATGGTGCCATGGCGCTGCCATGCCAGCCCTCAGCCCTGGAGGGCCTGCCTTGGGCTCCTTGTAACCGAGTGAGTGGAGAAATAACCACTGTTCATGTCCAGTCCCTGCTGCTAGCTGCTAAAGCAGGAGGCCTTCGGAGGAGGACCAGCTCCAACTAGAGCTGGATGGGGCCTGAAGTGGTTACAAGCTGTGTCCTGCGGACTGGAGATCGGGGGTGGGGAGTACACCACCGGGCTGCCTCTCCCTCCCCTTTTCCTTTACAGCGTTGTTTTCACATACTGGGGGCGGGGGGGGGGGGGGTAGTGGCCCAGTTAGTTTTGGTTTAAAGAACAGATTCCAGGGCAAATAAAATAAAATAACTAAGAGGGTTCAGAAGCTGCTGTTCTCGTCCAACCCCCTCCTTTTACAGACGAGTGATCTGAGGCCGCCAAAGCGAGGTCACTGGCTCAGTCCAGCTCAGCCAGGCAGAGCCGAGATGAGAACCCAAGTTTTCCGCTCTTTCCAGGGGCCCTGCCAAGGGCTGGAACCACCACAGAAAAAGCAGATCCGAAGAGTTTACAATCTCCGACAAAGCCCCAACCCACCGAGCCCCGGGAACGGACAGGCCCTCCATTAACACTAAGGAGGACAGGGAAGGCCCTTCAGGGTCCCGGGCAGCCCTCCCGCTGGGAGAAAGTTGGACCATGCCCCTCTGCGCTCTCCCCAGTAACTCATTAGTTGTTTGTTTATTTGTTTAAAAGCGCACACACAGTCAATGTGCGGTGCAAAGCGGTGAAGGGATGGTGTGAAGTCCTCCGTGCATGGGGCTCTTTGTCCCTGTTCTTGCAGCTCTCCTTTTCAAAGCCCCGGCTCAATCAATTCCAGATCAATGGCTGCTAAGCTGCAGCAGTAAACACCGCCTCATTCAAGGTCAATCGGAGCAGCCCTGGCCTCTGCAGCAGGAAGGTAGCTGTGGGAGGGGAGGCAGGGAGAGCCTCTACCAGGGGCCTTCTCTAACTGGGCGGAGGCCCTGGCCTTGTCCTCCTACGGTTTGAGCACACTGGGTCTACTCAGTAGGAAATTAACGGCCACTTGAGCGGAACTGGCGAGATGTAATAACAATTCAAAATATCTCATTCCAGGGCTTTAGAAACTCTTTTCCTCTCCCCTCCATTCCAACCATCCATCCATCCATCTATTCACCCCCCCAGCAAATACTTATTGAGCACTTAGGAGTCTAGCAATGTCTTAGCTTGGAGCTTATGTGAGGGGGGTGGGGACAGACTGAAAACAAGCCTGTAAACAAGTAAACAGACCACAGAGCCCATAGACCTGGCCCAGAGGAAGAGGAAGCCACACTGGCCCCCCTCCAGGCAGCCAGGACCCGATAGTAACCTTACCAGATGTTTACTTATCCATTGCCCAGTGTGCAGTGCTTAGCACTGATTCTTCTGCTTAACTCTTTTTAGACCACATCTTTTTGTTGTTGTTTTGTGGGTTTTGTTGTTGTTGTTGTTAATCCTCACCTGAGGATATTTTTTTCCATTGATTTTTTTTTTTTTTTTTTAGAGTGGCAGGGAGGGAAAAAGAGAGAGAGAGAAACATCGATGTGAGAGATTCATATTGACTGGTTGGTTGCCTCCCATATGTGCCCCAAACGGGCCAGGATTGAGCCTACAACCCATGTATGTGCCCTTAACTGGAATTGAACTCGGGACACTTCAGTCACAGGCTAACGTTTTATCCACTGAGCTTAACTGTTTTTAGAACCGAACTTTCCTCCTCCCCTTCAGCGGCAGAGAGGGGCCCACGGGATCTCCGGCAGCCCAGAGACCAGGGGTCTGAGCAGCACTCCCTTTGTGAGGGATGGGCATGGCCCAAGGCTGCTTAAGACTCTTATTTGTAAACCACAACCCTCACAGAGCACATGTGTGGCCAAAAGAAAGAGTACACATAATGCAATCTTTCAGAAATTCTTGGCAACTATTTGAAAAGGCAAGGAGGAGAAGAACAGACACAACACTTGAAATTTGGCCCCCCCAGGTTCAAATTCTCCTTCCACCGCCCCTGCCTCCTCTGACTACTCAGAGGCGCACTTTCCTAACCTGTAAAGTGGCAATAACACTGGTAGGAGACGGCTGGTCCAGCACACACACACACACACAGACAGACACACACACACACACACCACACACACACACACCTTCAAAGAACTGCTCCTTCTCTGCTCCCATGATGAGCACCTGACAGTACCACCATCACTGTGCTCCGCTCCACAATACTAAGGGTGGACACCAGCCTAGCCTACTGCCTCCCAGCACACAACACCCGTGGTCCTGTGGTTGCTCCAATGGTGAGTGTAAGACCCAACATAGGGCGCCGCTCAAAACCCTCCTCAGGATGTTTCACGCAGAGGTGGAGGCGGGAAGGAACTGAGGCTGCCAGGCACCGCCCTCTGTGCTATGGGAAGAAAAGCTAATTTGCTGAACAGAAGACGCCACGCAGAGGCAAGCAGCATTTCGGGAGAGGATCCTGATAGCAATATGCTCCTGAGCCCGGTCTCCGAGACCCTCAGAGCCGCTGTGCTTCCTCAGGGCTCTGAGGTCCACCGGCATGGGAGTCATTAAGCTTCCATTGGTCCCAGGCAGCTTAAGCTGGGGTTCTGTCACTTGCAACTTGGTTAACTCTGCCCTTAAAGGCAGAAAGTCTTGGCTAACTCTGCCCTTAAAGGCAGAGAGATGACATCACTGTGACTTTTGACACTTTACTATGCACAGACCCATCTGAGAAGCTGATGGAAGCTATGGGTGAAGGTACTGCGTTGCTCCCAAAGTTGAACAGGAAGAGGAGAAAAAAGGCAGGACCACGGAAGTTACCGGTGAGAGCACAGTTGTGTTTATGCCACTATTGGCAGCACTGGACCCCACCCTCTCCCCCCCACCCACCACATGGCCATTGCATTGGCAACTCTGCTGCTGCCACCCTCAATAGCCTGGACCTGAGCCCACCTCTGAGATCACTCTCCAGATTCCTACTCCCAAGAGACAGAGCCAGTTCCCTGAGCATAGTTAGGTGCTGCCCCCTGGTGGCCAAGAGCGGAGAGCAGGCCTCTGCCCCACTCCACCTTCCTCAAGGAGCCCACACTATGGAGCATGCGCCCTAGTACCTCCTGGTTTCACATGCTGGATCTCTTAGGCCCTTTAAAGGCAGTGTGTTGAGAAGGAATGTGCCTGCTACAAAGATGTGTGTTTGTTTGTTTGTTTGCTTGTTTGTATGTTTGTTTGTTTACAAAGGTCTTTTGAGATTTACAGTTTAATACTTCAGAAGTTGGTTAGTATTGAAGCTGGACTAGGACACAGGCACGCACACCCTGACTCCTCTCTATCCCCCAGCCCTTCAACTCCAGTGTGGGGCCAGGATAGAGAGGAAGTGGGTGTTCCCATGACAACCAAAAGTTACAGCTTTACCCGATGAATTTCTTGAGCTTTCATACTTTTCTAAGGAAAGATGAGTCGCAGCTCTGTGTGAATTAATCTCTATGCCTTTGTAAACGTAACTTTCAGATGGATACCTTTACAATTCAGCGAAACAACTCTGTTCTATGTGTTCTTGTGAGGGTGTGACCGCCCAAGGACAGGTCTCTGAGCACCAGGAGGGTCTCTGGGCAGGGCAGCAGGGGCCACAGTGCCTGGGGGGCAGTGGGGAAGGGAGAGGATGCAGAGAGAACCTGGGCTTACAGGAGGGAGCTGAAACTTCTAGTGATCTCATTATTTTTCATCGGGCAACGCTTCATCTTAGCTGGACAGGGCAATTATTGATAACAGCTCCTAAGGAATCCTTTTTTTTTTTTTTTTTAAGGTCAAGCTACCCGTGGGGATTCCCAAGGAAATTTGTCCTTGGATATTAACGTCTCAAAAGTGGCCTCCTGGCCCAGGGCTACTGGATTTGGCCAATCGGTTGGAAATCGGGAATTCTGGATCCCGAGTCATGGCCTGTAATTCGAAAGGGAGATCAGCAGTACTAGTATTCACCACTGTGACTGTAAGCACACGTCCCGTCCCCTTCAGGGCAAAGAGGGGCTGGTGAGGAGGCCCTAGGGAGCACTAGGGCTCTGGGGGCTTGGCCAGATGACAAATAACACTTCCAGCTTCCCATTTCGCTCAAGCTTTGGAGGCCCAACCTTGGACGGCCAGGGTGACCTCATCAGAAAAGGGAATTCTGCATTTTCCTCTGGACGGAAGACTCTGAGAGAAACATCAGTGAGTAAACTACCAAGGCCACCTAACTTCAAAAGTTACATATCAAAATGGTTTAAAAAAATAAAATAAAAAATAACCCAAAGGAAAAATACAAGGCACTGTTCATTCTTACGTCAACGGGATCTATTGTTAATGTTAGTTGGACCAGTGGACTACACCCTTATTTATTTCCTTATAATGCTTTTCTTGTGTTCTGTTTTCATTTGGCTGAGGGTTTTGCAAAGTGGATGTAAATGAACTTATGAGATGACCAGTAATAGCGAAATGGTCTGTGCATAAAAGAGAAAAGGCAAAGAGATGGTTTTGAAGGCTCAGAGGCCACATTCTTGATTCTTCCTGTTTGTGCCATCATATTTCATCAATTCCTAGAGTGAAACTTTAAGAAGCTTAGTCTAGTCTCCCTAGTTCAGCTTCATTTACAAGAAGCAACCCATTTTCTCATGCTTCCTAAAGGCATCAGAGGGCATTGAACCCAAAGAAATATTATGCTGCTTTTTCTGTCGTTTGTATCATACACAATAGACACTTGTTTGCATGCCATCATCCACAGGGGAGTTTCCTTGAATAGCCTTTAAAAACAGCCCAATATGCAACCTCCACCACTGCCCCAGTCACTGCCCCAGAAATTGCTCCTGCTGGCCTCTCGCTGAGCGCCCTCTGAATGTGTGTCCTGGAAAACTAACTCAATCTGGCTTGGACAAGAAGGAGAAGGAGGAAGAGCAGGAGGAATAAAAATGAGGGCCTCCAACAGTGTAGCATTTGCTCTTCTAGCCTCTGGCTTCCTTCGGCAAACCTGCTTTCTCAGGAGGCTGGAACAGTGGGTGCCCCAGCCCTGGTCTCACACTGCACAAAACTACCCAAGAGGAGAAAGGTCATTCCTCCAGCTCCCAGTACAAGGTCTCTGAGATTGAACTCCGATTAGCCCAGCGGGGCTCACACGTACATCCTCGAACCAATCGCCGCAGCCATAGGACGGAGGTGCCACAATCGGCCCTGGTTTCTGTTTGGTTTGCCTCTTGGTGGGAGGCAGAATCGATTGTTACAGTCCTAGACCCAACCGTTGGAATAAGGAACGTGTGGTTCCTTGGGAAAGGGGAGCAAAGCTGAGCCAGAGAGTAAAGGATGCTGACAAGTCATAATAAAAACGTCCACGACCTCTCATGGCTGTGGTACGGATCAGTGACACTGGGTGCAGAAGGGCGCCCATAAAATGGCTTGCTATGTGATGCTGGCTGTCATGTGTGGACAGAGAGTCGCTGGCAAAGCTGAGAGGCCAAGTGGAGGGGCAAACATCCCCGGCCTTAGGGGCAGACATGACTGGCTTGTAACCAGTGTTGTGACCCAGGGTGAGTCACACAACCTCTCCACACCCAGTCCTATTGAGATTCAATGATGGTGTGTGCCTCGCCCTCATTACAGGAGAAGCAGAAGGCCTAATTATGAAAGTCTTTTCTGAACATGTCAGCAGCTGGAAACTACAGATGTTGGGCCCTGGACTCCAGTGGGGCCCAAATGTCCAAGAGAAAAAACTGTTGCCAAATCAGCCTTGACCTGGACGAGTTTCAAGATGTCCACAGCAAAGACATGCCATGAAGACGGGGGGGGGGGGGGTGGGGGGGGAGGGCAGGAGGAACAGGAGCTCGGGGCAAGCATTTTTGCCATCCTCAACCACTGTTCCGTGAATGCACCGATCCTAGAGATGATGACAGTCTCCTGCCTGATATACATTGCCTTTTCAATTCCTTTCAGAGTGCCAACAGGTCCGTCCTCTTCATAAATGAATTAGGAAACCAACCCTTCCATGTTCAGCTTTTTACTTTTCAATTGATTTTAGAAAGGAAGGGAGAAGGAGAGCGGGATAGAAACATCAGAGAGAGAATCATTGATCGGCTGTCTCCTGAATGCCCCCTACTGAGGATCAAGCCCGCAACCCAGGCATGTGCCCTGACAAGGAATCAAACAGCGACCTATTTCATAGGTTGACACTCCACCACTGAGCCATGCCGGTTGGGCCAGCGTTATTAAGAGGAAGACAGAAATGGGCTGACGGACCTCTCAGGTCCCTGCCCACTCCTGTCCATCTGCGGTTGTGGATGGCAATTTCTCTACAGTCCCAACTACCTGCCCCTCATCCCCTTCCATCCTGAGCATCCCTCTGCTCTCTCCTCATACAACCAGAAAGCCAGGCACCCAGACAGCCTCATGGGGCTGGAGGATAAACTTGGCTGGAGAGGATGAGACTGTGGCCTCAGGACCCTCAGGAGGAAACTGCTGCCTACAGATGCCACGATGGGTGGGGCCCAGGCTGTGGTTCTCAGCCACCCGCAGCGGACTCCAGTGCTCTCTCACCAGCTCCCTCACCGCAGTTAGCTGCCTGCTGGAGGGGAGAGATAAGACAGGGGAAGGACAATGTGCAAAAAAGATGCACAGGAGATCAGCCCAGCCCGGGAGATGCAGAGAGCAGTCCAGAGTCTGGCCATGGTCCCTCAGCCCCAAGTCAGAGCTGCTGACCCAGAAGGCTCTGCACCTTCTCAGTGAGGCTGGAGGGCAGGGCTGGGGACCACAAGGGGTTTTATCACCCCTGGAGCAAAAGAAGCCCGTCCTTTGCAGGCAATGGACTCCAGGATGAGGAGGAGAAGCTGGCGAGGTCAGAGCAGCAAGCACTCAGGCACCCAGAGAACCACTTGGCTGCTTCCTCTGCTCCTGGGAGCCATGGGGGCCCTGAGAACAACAGGCGCAAAATCAACTGGAGTTGGTCATCATGGCTGCAGCTCATACTGGTTCTCACTCCCCACCCCTCCCCCTTAATAAAAGGCACCTCTCCTGATTAATTTCTGGCCGTCTGTCATTGTTCCCGACTTGTCGTAAACCCCAAGGTGTGCCAGGATGTTCTACATTCACTGGGTGCTTGCCCAGGCCTGCTGAGTTGGCAATCCTATTAGCACGATTTTTTTTTTTTTTCTCTCATTGTGTTTGTGAAATGAAATAAAATCAAGAGGCCCTGTGTCCAGAGGGTTCTTCTCGCCCCTGTGGAAAGAACACTGTCAGGTTCTGGGAGGTCATGAGGGCTTTGGGGGGTGGGGGGTGGGGGGTGGGGGGAAGGGTGCTTCTTTGCCTTTGGTGCTGGCTCCTCTGGCCGGGGGCAGGCAGATAAAGGTCCTCCCTGCCTCTCATGCAGACAGGGTCCTGGTGCAGGTGGAGGGGGAGATCCGTAGTCCACAGAGCGAAGGCATCAGGCGGCTGAGATCCTGAGCAAGAAAGAGGCTGGGGTGCAGGACATGGGGTTCAAGGCAGGGAGCGGAGTTCCAGCCCAGTTCTGTCCGTCCTACCTGGTGACCTTGAGCAAATAAGTAATCCGAGCTCTCTCTGAGCCTCACTTTCGTCATTTGCAAAGCGGAGAGAACAATCCCTGCCTCATAAGGTGGCCATAGGGACGAAATGAAATCTCATACTTGTAATTCCCTGGCCCCTGGCCCAGCGGAGAGCCAGCATCCAGCGAAGGCTTCGGGCACTCCTTTCGGACATTGCATCCTACGGCGCTGTATGTTCCAGTGTGGCTTCTGGGGACCCAGCGGGGAGAAGGGGCCCTTTTCTGGATCCTTTGGAGGGAATCATAAAGATCTGGGAAAGGCTTTGAGCCTAAAGCACAGGTATGATTAATGAGACGAGAGGGCAGCAAATGCTCCTGAAACGGCTCCAGGGAAGTGATTTATTACTGAGAAGCCCAGGTACTCCAGCTCCAGCTCACTGCAGAGGACGTGAGAGCATTTTCGTGGTAACAGATCTCTTCCCTGCACTCACCTGCTCCACAGGAACAGTCTTTATAAGTCCATTCTTCCCTGGGCTTATTTAAAATATATATATATATATTATATATATATATATATATATATATATATATATATATATATATATATATATATATAATATATATTTATATATATATAATATATATATATTATTGATTTCAGAGCAGAAGGGAGAGGGAGAGAGAGCTAGAACCATCAATGACAAGAGAGAATCACCGATCAGCTGCCTCCTGCATGCCCCACACTGGAGATTGAGCCCACAATCCAACATGTGCCCTGACCAGGAATTGAACCCTGACCTCCTGGTTCATAGGTCGATGCTCAACCACTGAGCCACACCGGCCCGGCTTTGCTGGGCTTCTTTATGGCTGAGTGCATGCATATGGGCGGTGTGCAAAATGACACACCCCTTGATTCATGTCATAGAAGTGAGTTCCCCAGTGAAAGTCTAGGAAGCATTTTAAGCAATTTTTTAGAAAGGAAGATCCTTCTTAAAGCTCCCCCATAAGGAAATCATGGGGCATCGCTGTAATGGAATATTACACCGTCAGCAGGAAATACACGGAAAAATACCTGGGAAAAAAGCAGGGTGCCAAGTGGATGCTGTATGATTAGGCTATGTTGAAATGCATTTTTAAATGTTTAAGACAGCCGGGACCGGTTTGGCTCAGTGGATAGAGCGTCGGCCTGCGGACTGAAAGTTCCCAGGTTTGATTCCGGTCAAAGGCATGTACCTTGGTTGCGGGCACATCCCTAGTGGGGGTTGGGGGGATGGGGGGTGCAAGAGGCAGCTGGTCGGTATTTCTCTCTCATCGACGTTTCTAACTCTCTGTCCCTCTCAATTCCTCTCTGTGTAAAATCAGTAAGCTATATTTAAAAATAAATAAATAAAATAAAATAAAATGTTTAAGACAAAAATATATCTTCTTGTCTCTAAGCAATAGATGATGAAGGTTGTTTTTTTTTTTTTTTTTGTCTTCGTCCTATTTTCCTGTTTTTCAATGAGCATGTATCTTTATAATAATAATCATGACGAGGAGGAGGAAAGGGAGGAGATGAAGAACTTTTAAAGATCTCTCAGGCCTCCATGTACTGCCGGTTCCATAATAAATCACACTGTCCCTCTCGGGATACCAGTAAGTCCTCGGGGGCAGTGGGAGGGGGCATCACCGTAGTTACAAGTCCATGGGCATCAGACTAGGACTGCAGGGTACTGACCACCCAGGGAATTTCACACCCTCGCGTGGACTTTCTTAGGAGGAAAAAGATGGATGAGGCCAGGGTTTGCCAAGGCAATCTTATACGGAGGTTTAGTGCATGAAGCAGGGTACAAAGGAGCCAGACAGTGTATGAGAAGGGAGGGAAGGAGAGATGCTGGAGCCTCAATCACCCGCGCCCCCCACCTCTGGTCCCCCAGGTCCCCATCACCAAGTCCAAGAGGCCCTTCTTTTGATCTCTCTGCCTAAAAAGGAAACACAGCTTGAAACTCTTGTCTTATTCAACTGGCCCACCATGTAGAGAAAGAGAAGCTGATGGCGGGGAAGTGGAGAGGACTCTATTTCTAAGTTGTTGGGAAGTATATATATATATATATATATATATATATATATATATATATATATATATATTTTTTTTTTTTTTAGTATATTTTATTGATTTTTTACAGAGAGGAAGAGAGAGGGATAGAGAGTTAGAAACATCGATGATGAGAGAGAATCATTGATCAGCTGCCTCTTGCACACCCCCTACTGGGGATCTGCCCGCAACCAAGGTACATGCCCTTGACCGGAATCAAATCCAGGACCCTTCAGTCTGCAGGCCGACGCTCTATCCACTGAGCCAAACTGGTTTCGGCGGGAAGTATATTTTTCCAGAAAATCCATTTCCATTTAAATAGCTCTACCCAGCTTTGTTTTAGAAACTAGCAATAAGGATATTTTTGCCAAACATGTCCTCTGGGAAGAGTATTAAGGTTTGATTTTGAATACATTTTAAGGGTTTGACTTACCTAGTTGCTACATGGACCCTACAGTTTAAGAGATTGGATAAAATCATGATCATCAGCAGCTGATTCAGGCTTATGATAAGTGACTCGTTCCTATTAAGTTCTGTGCTCGGCTTCTGGGGTGGGGATGGGGGTGCTTTTTTAGATTTGTTTCTCCCTAATTGTCTTCTGGAAGAACAGATTGCTGTGGGTTTCATTTTTTTTTTTTTTTGTCTTTGTGTTCATTTTAATAAATGTGGGCTTGTGTATTTTTAGAACTCGTCTGCAAATGGGATCTGAAATGTTAAAGGCATGTGTCTTGTCTGCACTTTGATTATTGAACTTGTCTCCGCGCCTTTCTGAGGCCGAGATCCTGTCTGTCCAGCAGCCACTGGGGGCTGCTTCCTTTTTCTGTCCTTCCCGCGCGGCAGCAGGCAGCCTGGGTAACACGTGCGGGTGTGGGCGGGTATGGGTGGGTGTGGATGTGGGCAGGGGTGCTCCAAGGGCCCCTGGGAATGCATTTTGGGACTGTCCAGGGCTGTGGGGGCCCAGCTGAGAGAAACAGAAAGAAAGGAGCTACACGGTTATCAGCTCTTCCTGTTCCCCGACAGGCAGCACACAGCTCTATGGGGACCCTGCCCTGGGACCACGGGCAGAGACTCAGCAGTAAAAGGACAGCCTGGAAGGAAGACTGCCTTCTCACCAGCTACTTGCTAGGTGACCTTGGGCGAGCGTTTGTGCCTCTTTGAGGCTGTGTGCTCACCTTGAAAACGGAGGTAATCAGAGAAGTTTGTTATGAAGACATTTTACATAATCCCATTGGCCCTGTGATTATGTAAGGAAAAAATGCCCATGACTTTTATTAAAAAAAACAAAACAAAAAACCTTAAAAAGTATGTAGAGATGTATAATCTGAGGTTTGCTTTAAAATAATTAAGCAGAGCCCTTGCTGGCACTGCTCAGTGGTTAGAGGTCAGCCCACACACCGAGGTCCATGGGTTTGATTTTTCGTCAAGGACTTGTGTCTGGGCTGCAGATTCAATCCCCACCCTGGTCGAGGCCCACGTGGGAAGCAACCAATTGATGAGTCTCTCTCACATCAATGTTTCTCTCACTCTCTCTGAAAATCAATGGAGAAAATATCCTTGGGTGGGGATCAATGAAATAATAATTAAGCAGAAATAAAGTGGGGGATCATTTCATTTGCATCAGGTTCAGGAACAAGCAAGACTAAAACTGAGAATGAAAACTGATAGGAAATTAATGAAAAGAAATAAAAAATGAGAAATGGAAAAGGGCACCAGGGGACTTTCTAGGGTGTGGAATATTCTGTAACTCGATCTGAGTGATGATTACGTGGGCATAAATATTTGGCAAAAGTCATCTGCCTAAGGATGGTTCGGGAAAAAAAATAATAACGTGTGTGTAGGTGTGTAATGCATGATAAAGCAAGTGTAGCATTTTGTTAATATTTGGTGAATCTCACTGAAGAGCATATGGAATTTTTTTGTATTATTTTTTGCGACTTCTATATATATGGAATTATTCCAAAATAATAAAGGTTTAAAAAACTCATCAGAATGTACACTTCAGAGCTCTGCATTTTACTTATGTAAATTACATGCCAAAGTAAAATTTAAAAGGGGGAGTTAGGAAGCATATGTAGTAAAATCTTGATAAACACTGACTCTGTGTGGCAGGTGTATAGAAGCTCATACATCATTCTTTGTAGTTTTGTATACCTTTAACTGTTTTTATAACACAAAACAAATTTAAAAAATTTAAAACTACCAAAATATCTGTCAAGCTCCTGGCCGTGGGCCCAGTACAGTGTGGCTTCCCCTTCTAAGTCTGGTCCCACCTGGGCCCCCCTGCACCTTCTCTCTCGGGGAAACAGCTACACACAGGTCAGCCTGCTGATGCCGGCATTGCCTGTGACCTCACTTGACAAAAAATGCACAAAAGTGGTTTTCTCTGTCCTCCAACCCCAACAGGATGAAGCAAACAGCCAGACAACATGGGAGACACCTGTCCTTTCCAAATGCCCACTCGGGCGCATTCCTTTGCCTGGATGTCTTCCACTGGCAGATGCTACACTTAGAGCAGCCGTAGCCACAGAAGGCCACAAGGAAAAGTCACGGAGGGCAAAGACAGAGATTTGTAAATACCGTGTACGACAAGCAGGAACCACTCTGGACCTAACTGCATGTTTACAACATGTGCCTTGGCCTACACAAAGGGAAAAGGTGAGGGCTGATGGCCTTTGAGGTGAGTCAAGCACATCTCTTAAGAAAGTCTCTCCGAAACCAGTTTGGCTCAGTGGAGCGTCGGACTGCAGACTGAGGGGTCCCGGGTTCGATTCCGGTCAAGGGCATGTACCTTGGTTGTGGGCACATCCCCAGTGCAGGAGGCAGCTGATCGATGTTTCTAACTCTCTATCCCTCTCTCTTCCTCTCTGTAAAAAATCAATAATATATATATATTTTTAAAAAAGTCTCAATTTTTAGGAGATTGAACAGGAGTGATGACCCGGGAGGATGGAGACCCGGTTGCTTTTCCCATCTGCACTACTAATGATCCCCGTGACCTTGGTGAGGCACCTCCTCAGCGTCTAGCCTCCTCCTACAAATCTCTCTCCATCTCTTTGTCTCTTTCCCTTATCTCCTCTACTTCCAGATTCCTAGAGGGAACCAGTGGAGGTGAGTGTCTGTTTCCAAAGCCCAAAGTCAATGATTTCAAGTCTTTTCACTGGGTGGCTTTTTGCTTTCTCTAAAGTGTGTGGTGCACGCACAGCCGCTAGGTAATGTTTAAAGCCGGTGAGTCTTAGATTTGTATCACAAAAGTCAATTAACAAGGCAATTTCTTCCCTTGGTTTGTATTTGTCTATTATTAATGAATTATGAGGCCTCCTAATGTGGTAAATTAGCCTAGGTAACTGGGGAGCAGAATACAAACATACCCCCTCCCCCTTAATGAACCCAAATGTTTATCTCATAAAGAGAAAACTATACAGGGAGGTCTCCTGTTCCAGCAGCAAGGAAGCACACTGGAGCGGCTCTGATAAATATTGATGTTTGTTTATCCAAAGGCACAGAACATGCTGGCAAGCCGCCACCCCCTCCCACTCTCATGTAACTGGCAAGACTCATTGTGCAAGGAAGAGATACAGGAACCTCAACTGCCTTTGCAGTTGACCGTCAGCCTTTGTTTCCTGAACACACACACACACACACACACACTCACTCACTAGGAAAACTCGATGTCCTGACCTATGAAGGCCAGGCACAGGACAAAACAACAACAATCAAAACAGAAAAACACCTATGTCCTATCTTTAATCAAAGGGCAGAAGCATACGGGTAGATTCCTTCGTACATAGAGAATGGTGATGGCAAGATCTCTTAGTAACTCGCTTAGGGATGTGTGAATGCTGCTCCAAAGTGCTGCTTTGTTACAAGATCGATGTCATTAACAAATAAATTGTGCTCGATATAAATGCCAGAGCATTAACACGGAGATATTTATAAGCACCCACTCTGTAAGTCACAATGGAGTGCCTACTAATGTACAAGGCAATGTGAACAATACCCGTCATTTCAGCTCATCTACTTCTAAGCACATGATTCAGCCTCAAAATGTTGGGGACTAAAGCTGAGCATAAATTAATAAGACCCATGTATTCATCCCTTTAATGAACCTGTACTGAATGCTTAGCGTGTGAATACGAGGGTTAGACAGACAACAAAAGCAGGACAAGATACAGCCCCGTGAGGAGCCCAGCAGGCAGCTGGGGAGACAGACACATTATAAAGCAGGCCAGGAGCTAGAGGGGCAGCCCGTCTCCTGGGACACCCAGGAAGGAGAGTGCCACCAGGAATGGCCAAGAAAGTGTCCTGGGGAGAAGCTAAGTGCCTCTACTTATGGCCTCTACTTCCCCCCATGTTGATTCCTGCTCCTGGAGTATGAAACTTACTCTTCCAGGTGGCCTTCTCCGGAGGACTGGCAGACCTCACATGGATACATCTCAGGGGAAAAAATCTCAGGGGGGCATCTCCCTGGGCCCCAAGATTCCCATCTCCATTTAGAGACAAGAGAAAGGAAAACCAAAGAGCTCATCTTTTCATAATTAATTCTCTTTCTGACAAAATCCATCCTTTTCTGTCTGCCCAGGCTCCTGTAGACTAAGCTCCTTGAAAGCCTCTAGAACACATGTGTCAAACACAAGGCCCACGGGCCAAATCCAGCCCGCCAGGCCTTGCAATGTGGCCCGCACCGCGCTGTCATCACTGCACTCCGCTGTCAGTTTATGACATTGTCAGTTTATGACTGTTCAGTAAACCATTCGGCCCGCGATTTAGGCTGGATTTTAGATTTTGGCCCCTTCTCTAATTGAGTTCGACACCCCTACTCTAGAATCTAGATGACACTGAAGCAGAGAGGCCTGGGGACACTCAACAAGGCGGGGCATTCCGGGAGCCTCTCCTTACAGCCTCTTACAGGGAGTCCGGCCTGGAGCCAGAGACCTGGGGGGGGTTGGGGGGAGACCCTCCGCAGCTTCCAGCATCTGCAGAGCAGAACTGCCTGACATCGCATCCGTCCCCCAGTCTGTGGGCCTGCAAGTGCATATGTCTCCGATTTGCATTTTATGGGTTTCTACCTGGATGGCATAATGAAAAGCTATCTCTATGCAATACTCCCTTTGCCTCCCCCCTCCTGTCAGCTTCGTCTAATTAAACACCTACTCGCCCTTCAGATCTCAGGGAAATCTACCTTCCCCAGAGAAGCCTTCCCTGACCCACTGGGCCAATTATTGACTGATTCACTCTTCCTATGCCAGGCACCTTTCCCTCCATGACCTTTGTTACAGCTTGCAGTTATGCATTCATTTTGCATCATCTTCTTTTATGTCTGCCTGCCTGTCCCACGGCTATAGGCTCCATGCTGGATCCACAGTGTCCAGTTTATTGCCCTCAGCAATCCTAGCTCTAGTCCAATGCCCAGCACTTAGTATGCATCCAACAAATTCTCCTAGATCATAGAATAAAGTTCAAGGAATGAAACTCTCCCCAGAACCCGTTTCTCTTGTTCTACCACGGCCCTGCCTGGCTTGGATTTCTGTTTGCTTTGAGGCTTTGCTTTGCTGATCAAAGGCATGACTGGCAAAGGCCCTCCTTCGAGCTCCAAGTATCGCCTGGGCCACCTGGCCTACAGGAGCCCTTCCAAGGCAGCATGAAAATGAATAAACAGGTATTCTTACAAATTAAGATCTAAGTGCAAAAAAAAGGCCAAATATTTTTCCAAGAGTGGAGCAGATGTGTTGCTTCAGAAGATTAGAATAGACAAAAATCAATAATGTTTTTGTGCCAGTAGATGAACTTCACGTTTAGAACAGGAAGAGACTCTAATGGATGGCTTTTCGACTGCTTTCCTCCCTCGGAAATATGATGCGGTCATGCCTGAGGGGAGCCGGAGGAGACAGAGGGCAGAAGGCTAAGGACGTTGTCTAATGCAGGGAGTGTGTTTGGAAAGCAGGTCAGACTCTCCCCGACTTGCCAGGTTGGTGACTGGATGGATGTTGTCTGCTCTGCAAACCATCTTTGCAGTCAAGTCTTTGGAGACCTCTGAGGATATCTATCTGCCAGCAGCCTCCTCACCCCCAGACACCAGGTCTCACCCCTGGGCAAGAGTTGATTCTACCAAGGCTGAGGGATTCTCTGTCCCTGGAATTTGGATTCAGGCCCCAGAGCCATGTGCTGATCTGTTAGGCACTTGAAATGCGATGCCAAGACAGGTCAGGTTGCCAAATGCATGTCCTTCTTCTGAGAGACAGAAGAAGGACAAGAGGGGAAAGATCAAGCGTCCACAAATGAGAGGGCCACCTTATTCCCAACTTTCTAGGCCTGGTCCTTGTCCCGTATGAGGCCAGCCTGAATTTCCTGTCCTATAATCCATGAGCCCCCTCGTGTACTCCCAGAAAATGCCTTCTATCTCTCTTGTTGGCACACTTAGTTTGAATACATTTCTAGTCCAGATGTTTACTCTGGCTTCTGCAACCAACTACCACAACCTGAGAGGCTCAGAATGACAGAAATGTATTCCCTCTCCCTTCTGGAAACCGGAAGTCTGAAGGTGCCAGCAGGGCTGTGCTCCCACCAAGGCTCTGGGGGAGAATCTTTGCTTCCTCCGGCTTCTGGTGACCCCTGGCATTCCTTGACTTGTGGCTGCTTCACTCCAATCTCCGCCTCCATCTTCACATGCCCTTCTTCTCTCTTCCTGTGTCTTCTTCTCTTCTCAAGACACTTATCATTGGATTTAGGGCCTACTTGGTTAATTCAGGTATCATCTCAATATCATTAACTTAACTACATCTGCAAAGACCCTTTTCCCAAATGAAGCAACTTTTTATAAGTACTTGGGGTTAGGATTTTAGGGGCCACCATTCAACTCACTATACCTTGCAAATACATGGAGCTCTAAAACAAGTTTGCCAAATATTCCTTGCAAAGTATGGGTGACTAGCTGATGCACAGCCCATAACACAAACTGTTTTATAGATTCCAAAGGATTAATAAATAAAGCAACTTGCATTTGTGGGAAAAGTGTTTTATGGCATTTTGTTTTTTAATATTCTGGGCTGGATTCAAGCCTGGTCTAGCACATCAGAAGTCATTGTCTTCCCTCATCTCCTTTCTATTGTTTTCCTTTCTATTGTTTTCAAGATAATACAACTATGCGGCTTCTATAGTGTATTGACCACTTGCTAGGTATCAGTCACCGTACTTGGCTCTCACAAGGCGCATCACATTGAACCTTCACAACAATCTTTTGAGGCCAGAGTTATTATCCCCAGGAGTCACACTCAAGTTGGTCACCAATAGGATGACCTTTTTTTTTTTTTTTTAATTTTTAAAATATATTTTATTGATTTTTTTTTTTTTTTACAGAGAGGAAGAGCGAGTTAGAAACATCGATGAGAATCATTGATCAGCTGCCTCTTGCACACCTCCAACTGGGGATGTGCCCGCAACCAAGGTACATGCCCTTGACCAGAATCGAACCCGGGACCCCTCAGTCTGCAGTCCAACGCTCTATCCACTGAGCCAAACTGGTTTCAGCAGGATGACCTTTTTTGACAACCAGGCACATTTGAGGGCTGTGAATATCAGAAGAAAGAAGAGGATCTAACATTAGTACCTACTATGCGCCAACCAGTGCATTTGGTGCTTCACAGTTATTATCTCTTTTAATTTCCTCCATGAGAGAGATGGTGCAGAAATGAGTGGAAAGTGATCCCAGTCGCCAGGGCTTCCCATGGACATACCTGTAAAGTATGTAGGGATAAAGTCCCAGTTCCTGCTTATCAGGGCCAGTGGTGATCAGCCCCTACAGATCTATCCAGAGGGACTCAAGGAAACACTCACACAGGCAGATACCCGTGTCTGGCAGAATGGTAGTTGTGAACTGAAAATGAGAAAGTACTTCCTTGGTGGGGGGACATCTGTAATACTTTCAGCAATGAAGATAAATTTAAAAAATAAAAATAAATAAATAAAAGGAAGTACTTCCAGCATTAGGATACTCTTCTTGCTTGAAAACCTGCTAATGTCACCTCCCAAATTGCAGGCCTAGACAGGAACTGAAGTGAGGCAACTTCCAAGGGCAAGCTCCAAAGTGAAGACTTCTCTGAACACATGTTCCTTCTTAATGCTTTTCTGCCCCAACGCTAGGAAAGCTTCACTCTAGTCTCATAATTCCCCTCTTTTCCTATTACCAATGCTATCTTCTCCCTCCTCTAACCTTGAGAGTTGAGGACACACAGCTCAAATAAAGATCACAATTGACCTTCCCCTTTCTTCTTCTTCATGTAGCTCCTTTCACAATCACCCAGGTCAGGTGCTCTCCTGTGTCCCAGAGCCATCAGCCATTAAGTCCTGCCTACCAATCTGCCCCCTCCATGACTTCCTCTCTTCTCTAACGATCATTGCCCTGATCAAGTCCCCAGTATTTTTTTTTCTGACTCAATCAGGTATCCCTGCCTCCATCAGCTTTTGATTTGATCTTGTTCCGTTGCTTTCAAGTCTGTGATGTTTACCTACTCCCCATTATCCTACGCAGTGGTTTTCAAAATGTGTCTGGAGGAACCCCAGCTTAACGGGTCTTGTTGAGGTTTTAATTAGCCCAGTAAAAAAAAAAAAATTCTGCTGAGTTTTAAACAAATTGAGAGACACAGGATTCCAACAGATGGAAATGAAAATATCACGTTTATTACTGAAAAACAATACTGGGGACATGGCTTAGCTCTGGCCAAGAATAGCATGAAAACACTTCCCTGAATTAAACCACACACAGTACAAACATTCCTCCTTCTTGAGACATGATTGTTCCTTGAGAGGAGGGTTTTCAGAGCTGGATAAAGGAGTGTGAATTTATGTGCAAACCCAGGAGTTAGACTCTTATAGAAATTGTCAGGCAGCATTTCCCAAAGTGTGTTCCATGGAACAATAACCTCGAAAAGAGATGAACTGGAACAAAAGTGTTTCATGGTCAAATGCTGTTAGAGAAAACTATACAATGTTCACCCTTGAGAATTGTAATGCACCCAGGAGCGTATGAGAGGCTCCCTGGTCTGCAGTAAGGAATGACTTTGCTTATCGGAAGTTAGCCCATTGTTTCCCAAAATTGACTTAAAAAAAAAAAAAGTTGGGAGTGGTAAGTCTCTTTATATTTCCATGTGATAGAAACTCTGTAAGAGGAAGGCGAGGAAGGGCTTGAGTTTAACTCCCTCCCCCTGTCTTCAATTTGGTTTTTCCTAAGTGAACCTTTGTTGTTCAGTTTTGTTGCTTCTGATAGATTGTGGCTCTAAAGTGTCCTCTGAAATTTTGCTGTTTTGATATTAGAATGAGCACTTAGAAAGGTTTTAATAAAAAAGTTTAGGACTCAAGTAGAGAATAATAAGAGAATTATTGATTTCCCAAACTAAGTGCAATTTATTCAAGGTTTACATGTGACCTCTGAACTCTAATGCAAAGGCAAAGCCATTTGTAGTGGCTTTGTGGTTAAAAGTATTATGAAGTCCTTTGAAGGATCCTTGGCGCAGTTGAGACATGTGGAATAGTTTCAAAGCAGAAGATTCCTAACCTTCATATTACATTGGAAGTATGTGTCAGTTTTTTTTTTATTAGAATACATGAATAGAGTAGTAAATGCTGTGTTGGGAAATTTCCTTGGCCAAAGACCATTTGGCTTCTCTTCCTTAGGAAAGGGATCCACCCCCAATCCCAATCCCAGAGATCTTTGAGGTAACTGAAGAACATGGAAGAAGAAAGTTCTGCCCAGCTAAGCAATTTTGTGGAAAGGACTGTACACTTCTCAGTCTAGAGTCTTAATTACTCTCGCTCAGATGAGAATGACTATAAAAAGGTATGTGGTCTCAATGTTCTTAGCCAGCTCTTGAATTGTCTTCAGTCCAAAGACATCCTGACCTGAGCCAGGAAGTAAGGCAGTGAGGGTAAAAACATCTGAAACTCATGAACACCTTCAACCTATTGATCTAAAGCTATCAGAGGATGTAATGAGCCCAAGTGTGGTTTGAGGAAAAGCAGCTTAAGCATAAATGAGAACAGAATTTGCTAGGGGTTGGATGAGTATCTAGGTCAATTTCTCTAGAGCTCTAAGGAAAGAGAGGTTTTGACAACATTAGCTTATCTGACCGATGCATTCAGGTCCTCAAATGGATTTCTTTTAAATATGTATGTATAAAACCTGACAAGGCTCTTAATAAGTCAAACCCTTTCAATGAATCCAGGAATTGTCAAAGCTCCTCTTCAGTTTGTATAAAGCACATACTCACAGATGTGCTTTCCAGGGTTAATGGTCATAAAATTCTAGTCACTCTTCTACCCACAGTTTACATTGACCAAGTGAGTTGAAATCATTCATTCAACACACTTGGAATCCCTGGTCCTGGGGTGATAGGACAGATAAGACATTGTCCCTGCCTTCAAGAAGCACGGTCTAATTGGAATGATAGGCATACTGGCAAATTTAAACACCCTTTGCAGTGACAGAGTCAAGGATAAAAGTATGTGCTAAGAACAACGAGGTGTAAGGAAGGGGTGTCACAGTGCCTGGGAGGGAGGATAAAGAGTCCTGTAAGAAGAAAGGGGCAGTCTGGCAAGAAGGCAAGGGAACTTTATTAAAAAAGAACTGCTTATGCAAAGGCTCCGAGGTCTTGAGAGTCCAGAAATAAACTCTCACATTCACGGTCAACTGATTTTTGAAAAGGGTACAAGACAATTCAATGAGGGAAAGAATAATCTTTTCACCAAATGGTCTGGGACAACTGGCTATCTATATGAAAATGTATGAAGTTGGACCCCTACCTCACATCATACACAAAATTAATTCAAGATGGATTAGACCTACATGTAAAAACAGAGGTGTGACCTTGGATTAGGCAATGGTTTCTAAGATATAACACCAAAAGCAAGCAGAGAAAAACTAGATAAATTTGACTTCACCAAAATTTTAAAACTTTGTACTTCAAAGGACACTATAAAGATAGTGAAAAGACAATTCACAGAATGGAGAAAATATTTGCAAATTATACATCTGAGAATGGGCTTGATTCCAGAAATATAGAGAACTCTTAAAAATTAATAAAAACTTTACTAAACGCCTACTGTTGACCAGAAGCCTTACCAATAACATAAACAATTAACAATTTTGAATATTATATGTATAATATACTGCATTCTTACAATGAAGTAAGCTAAAGAAAATGCTATTAAGAAAATCTTAAAGAAGAAAAAATATATTTACAGTACTATACACAATTATTGAAAACAATCTACAATACATATATGTGGACCCATGCTATTCAAGGGTTAACTGTACTCAGGGCCCTATCGGCACTTTTCCAACTTGTAGCACTAACCTCATAAAGTTCTAAAGTAAGCTGAAGTAAGTCAATATTTTGTAATTAGAGGAAAGAAGTACTTCAAAATTCAGTGGTTAGATTTTTACCCAATAGGAAAGGGTAGTCAGAAAGTGTTGCTTCACAACATCTTATAACCTAACCCAGTGGTCGGCAAACTGCGGCTCTCGAGCCACATGTGGCTCTTTGGCCTCTTGAATGTGACTCTTCCACAAAATACCACGTGCGGGCATGCACGTACAGTGCGATTGAAACTTCGTGGTCCATGCGCAGAAGTCGGTTTTCAGCCCTCAAAAGAAATTTCAATCATTGTACTGTTGATATTTGGCTCCCTTGACTAATGAGTTTGCCAACCACTGACCTAACCTAACATTTGAATACATGCTTATTAGCTATTTGCAGGGTTACTAAGACTTCTTTGTCTTTTGGGGAAACCTGAAGGGTAAGCAGAAGAAAGATGCTAAGCCAGGGTCTTTCTGAATGCCTGCTAATGTTGATTCTGTGGTTCCTCTGGTTGTGAGTAGAAGGAACAAAGAGCTGGTGTGTCAGTGGTCACCTGGTCAGAATCTGGGCACAGATGAACCTCGCTTGGAATACTGTCCCTGCCACTTAGTAGTTGTGTGACCTTGTGCAAACCGCTTAGCTTCTCTGTGCCTCCACTTCTGTGCTTACCTTCATTTTTATTTGAGGGCTTATCTCAGTTGTAGCATGCCCATTAATAGTACCTTAATTTTAAAAAGCTTTTAGTAGGCACTTATGAGCAATACATCTTGGTAATTTATTCCCGACTAAAAAACACACAACAGTGTTGGCATTTTCTGCACATCAGTATTGTACCTTTTTTTTTTTTCTTCCATTAGTTCTGTTTTATTTTGCTGTGTTTATTATTAAGTTATTTGTCAAAGTACTTCCCTGAAACTCTGCTATCAATCAGGAAAGAATGAAAACATTTGCTGGCTAAGTATTTTGTTACTAACTTGTGGCTCTACTGGTGCTTAGCTAAAGCATACAGATGCAGAGTCAGAATGAGTATGCTTAATGTGGAACCCCATTCTTCTGATGGGTAGTGGGCAGTGAAGGAACAGTGAGGGCAAGAGGCAGCGTATATCTCCTGGGCTCAAAATTGCCTCCTCAGGCCCCATTCATCCCAGGAATTCTTTGAGGCTAAACCAGAAAGAAGTCTTTGTTACAATGCAAATGCCCACAAGACCTATCAGTCAATCCAGGAAATTCCTTTTCCTACTATTCTAAGATCTGAGCAGAGAAAAGTGGTCCCTGCCCTAGAGAACTTCACATTATCTCACATACAGACACACATGCTCGCGCACACACCACACACATTAAATAACACGTGTATGCTTCTGTCAGTGGGGACCTGATACTCAGAACGGACACATCACTGCCCCTAATCCTAAACTAAACATCCATTCTTGGGACCACCACCTCTCAGGCCCCAGGGAAAACTTCCACATTTATCTTTTGTCCTCAAAACGGAGGCTCCTGAGTCCCAGTGCTATGAAGGTTTGTGGGCTGCTCCTGCCAACGTGTGAGCCAGACATTGTTCCAGAGGGCACAGGGGAATGAAGTGGTAGGCGCTTGTAGCAACAGAAAAGGCAGATTAATTAACTTGTCAATGCCTTCCTCTCAGACAGCATGAACTACACGGATTTTCGTGTAGTGCCGTGTTCTTCCTGCCAATGCTGAGCATCTTTTGCTTCCTTTTATTTGTGTTCCATTTGTAGTTTCTAAAGTCGTGATGAATTAGCATAACTACACAAAAAAAGTGCATGTGGGCTGTTGAGAAACGTGCTGTAATATGAAACAAGTCCTCCTCACCTGGGAGGGGCGATACCAGGATCAGCGAGGTCTTTTTCCCAGGGGGAGGCTGGCCCCATGGTATTCCTAGAACGCTAACCCCTGCCATTTCCACAAATGCGGGAAACTTGAATGCATAATTTGTGGTAGTGGAAGACTGAATTTGTGTTTCCCCTAAAAAAAATTCATATTGCTCAAATCTATTTGTAAATCTAGGGTAACATCAGTGAAATATGACACTGTTTATTTACTGGTATATTGATTGGCAGCTAAGTTAAAAGAATGAATGCTAGAATTGTAAATAGTTTTATTTTTTAAAAAATATTTATTGAGTTAATTCTATTTTGGAAATGTCAAGTAAAAACTGTAGGTTTATTTTTTTAAATATTTTTTTATTTATTCATAGAGGAAGGGAGAGAGAAAAACACCAATGATGAGAGAGAATCATGATTGGCTGCCTCCTGTACAACCCCCACTGGGATCGAACCCACAATCTGGGCATGTACCCCAAGCAGGAATAGAACCTGCTTCATAGGTTACTCAACCACTGAGACACACCAGCTGGGCTGCAGATTTACTTCAACAATTTTATCTATAACATTTTATTCATTACTAAGATTTTTTCATGCTTTAAAATTAAAATTTCTTCTAAAATATTCAATTCTTATCTTTAACATTTATTTTCATTTACTTTTTTGATTGAATTATATTCAAATTTGAAATTCTGTGAATATAATGACATGTTAATTTTAATCCTTTACATCCTATTGTTAATGGCACATAAATTATGTGTATATTTTGATTATAGTGAAATAATTAGTGAATTTTTTTCTGGAATGAAAGCAAAAAATAAGTAATACAGAATATATAAACCATAAAATATGCCTTTATGTTATCCTCATCCAAATATTTCTGGGCCATCAACAGCACACATATAATAATAATTAAGTTCAGTTGTCTTTGATATTTTGCCAACTTTCAGTCATTTAAAACTATAGTTTTCCAATTTTCAAAATAATTTTGCTATTATGAAGCCATGTTTGTCATTGTAGAAGAAGACAAATTCAATGTAATAGCTTGACTTGTAAATTATAAACATTTAGACCATTTGTACTCCAGCCTGGGCCCCACATATTGTAGAGATGTGCCCAATTGCTTCAATTAGATAATCAGATAGTTCTTTTTCTAAAATTTAGCTATTAATAGTTAACTTACTGACACGAAGTATGTCAGACTTTAAATTAAGTAACTTCTACATGTAACCTCATTATATCCTCTCCATAACCCTGGGTCATAGGAAATTTTATTATCCTCATTTTACAGAGAGGAAACTGAGGTTTGGGAGTTTAAGTGCTTGCTCAAGGTCATATAAGCATTATGTCCCGGAGCTGGGACCTGCCCCCAGGAGATCTGTGTACCTTTAGGAAAGGGCACTCTGGCCTTGATTGGCATCCCTTACAGAGAACTTGCACACACACAAGGCAATCTGGAAGGTCAGATGTTGGGAGAAAGGGCTGCAGAAAAAGTCCCCAACTCCACAGTCAAGCTTGAGATCCAAGGTCACCTCCAGGGAACATCCACAAGCACCAAAAGCTACCAAATGTCACTAATTTCTACTGATTTCAACAAAGGGCACCTAAGAAAAATACCCATTTATCTTTTTTGCTCTTGAACGCTCAGTTATTTAACAGGAAGATTTAGAGGACTGATGCCTCCTCCCTTTTTTCCATCTCTCTTTTTCCTCCACTCCCTCCCTTTCCCCCTTTTCTTTTAATAAATATATATTATGCTATACAACACACGAAGCAAAATGCTAGGCACTGAACGAAGCAGACAGGGCCTTGTGCATATGGAAATAATTATCTAGTGGGGAGACAGACAGCAAATCAACATGAAATGCTGAAATTTACGACGACGGCACAAATAGCATGGAGGCGAGGTAGAGCACTCCAGGAAAGCATACCAGGAGAATCTGGCCCAGTCTCAGGGCACCATGGAAGACTTCCCTGAGAAAACAGCATCTGAACAGTAATAGTGGTTAAGAATACACAGGCTCAGGAGGACATGCCAGGCTGAGCGCCTGTGAAGGGAGCCTGTAGGTTTGAGCAGGAAGGCTCTGATTGAAGGCCAGTGAGGCTGGATATGTGAATGGAGGGCGAGGTTCCAGACCTTCCAGAGGAGGAAGTGCTCAAATTATGGCCCACAGCCACCCTCATTTATTTACTTATGCCAATGGCTGCATTTGGCTTCAATGGTGCAGTTGAAGAGTTAAGACATAGACCTTCTGGCCCATGGAGCCTAAAATACTTACCCTCTGCCCTTTACAGGAAAAACCTGCAGACCTCTGATCCAAACCATGGAGGTCAAGGATCATGCTCTTTATCCTCACATCGGGGGGAAGTCATCAAAATGTTTTAAAAGGTAAGGGGATGGTAATAACAGGATCTGATGTTCATGAGGAACACTCAGGAGCCGGATATATACTTACATGACTTTGGAGAGCCAGGCCCTCCAAAGACCCCTTTGAGGAACCTGGCATTCATCTCCACAGGGATGGGTTCTAAGTCCTTTCTTGCCCGTGGCAGGGCCCTATCAGTTTCTTCCTACCTAAGCCCCTTGCATTAGCCAGACTCCTTTGGGAGCAAGTGACAGAAGCAGAATCTAAGCCGTCTATACGGCAGGAAGGGAATGTACGGTTCATATCACTGAGAAAGGCAGTGGGGAGGCTCAGAGAAGGCAAGAGCAACAATAGAAAACAGAGCCTACCCCTCTTGAACCAGGGACTCACCATCTCAAGACCCATCTCTCCACTCACTTTTCCTCTTTATTTGACTCTGCTCGGCTTCCCACACAAACATTTTCCCCTGGGCAACTCCAGAATCCCATTCTGCCAAGGTTAGCCCAGCAGAAGGAGAGAGCCTACCTCCAATGTCTGTGTATTCCCCTCGGGTTTGGATTCTGATGGGCCCTGCTTGAGTCCCATGACCACCCTCTCTAGAACAATCAGTGCCAAATGGGATTGGGTACTATAAACTGGCCAGACATGGATCACATGCCTATCCTTAAGGTCAGGGGGTAGGGCCTGGGAATGAAAACCCAGAGAGCACAACCTAGAAGGGGAGACCAAAAAATATAAATATAAACAACGGGATAGGGCTGTTATATTGCCAGGCTGGTCCCCACAAGCTTTGAGGGAAAGCCACCTCTGCTCTCATGACAGAGCTGACTGAATCATTGATCAGTCCTGGAACAGCCTGCAACCCTTATGGGCTGGACACAGGGAGGCTGGTCAGCTAGCTCCAAAATGACTCGGCACAAATGTCCAGCAGGAGCCCTCCACTGAGTGGCCGAAAGCTAACGAATCAGACCTTCCTGTTTGGAAATAGAAATGCCAGGTCAGCAAAAGAGGAGGGCTGTTTGCACTCAGGTTGATATTGCCAACAATACTCAGAAATGTGTCCAGGTTTCCGTGTGGCTCACCCTACGTCCGCCCCAGGGTATAAATAGAAATCCACACACTAAATCTCCTTGGCTGAAGGAAAGCCGGGCTTGTCTTTTCTTCTAAGGAATGCGCCTGTCTTGGTCAGTACAATCCGATGCTCTGGAAATTTCTTCATGTCTTTTAAAGAATGGTTTGCCATGAAATTTCACATAGAAAGAAATGAACTAACTCTTCTGGCAAAGAATATTATGGTCAACATAAAGATTCCCTCAGTGGAAAGGAATTTAGATCTCCCCTAGGTGGCCAGGGGAGATCTAACCGCAAGGCATTCTGGGAAGAAAGCTGAATTGAAAGCTAAGTATAATGGCAATAATAACCCACTGGTAGCTGGGCAAGAGTCCTGGGTTCAAGCCCTTGTTGGGGATCATTGGCAAATCACCGCTCCTCCTCTCTTTCTTCTGGAAAATGAAGTTTCAAGATCATGCATTCGTTCTACAGAGCTGTGTGGCTGCAGCAAGAGGCCAGTGTGGCTCAAGAGTAAATAAGGCAGAAGGTGGCAGGTGAGGCCCCAGAGGTAACAGGGGCCAGGTCATTTGGCTTTCACCTTGCTTGAGAGGGGGAACTAGAGTCATTTCTTCTGGCTGCTATAACCACTCACCACAGGTTGAGTCTTAAACAACACAGATTTAATTCTTACAGTTCTGGAGGTCAAAAGCCCAACCTCCAGCAGCTCTCACTGGGCTGAAATCGAGGCGTTGGCAGGGCTGTGTTCCTCTCTGGGGGAGCCATTTCTTTGCTGCCTCCAGCCTCTGGCTGCCCACATCCCTTGCTGCTAGCCCCGTCCATCCTCAACACCAGCAGGGCTGGGTTGAGTCTTCCTTCCATCATGCCCTTCTGATCTTCCCTTCTGCCTCCCCCTTCCACTTTTAAGGACTCTTGTAATTACATTGGGCACAACTGGGTAATCCAGAGTAATTGCCCTATTTTAAGGTCAGCTGATTAACAACCTTTAATTAGCAACTGTCTGCAACATTAATTCCCCTCTGTCAAGGGGAATTCTCATGGGGATTAGGATATGAATATCATTGGGGTTGAGGGGGCATTATTTTGCCCATCACAGGAGCCACTGGTGTTTCTGAGCAGATGAATGACATAGTCAAACTTGTGCTTTAACTTGTCACTTTGGCTTCTGTGTTTGAACAGACACTAGGGTGATAGGGACAGAAGCGGAGAGGACAGTTAAGAGACTGCTCCAGGGACCCAGGCCCAAGATGGTGCTTGAACCAGGATTGTGAATGTGGGTAAAAAGCAGTGAAATTCCCAATGTACTTTGAAGGTATAGGAAATAGGCCTCTGTGATCCATCTCCAGCAGAGTCAACTTTTAATGGAAACAGTTACTGAATTTCCCCAGGTCAAACAGAACGTAGGAGAGAAGAGGATATATAAAGAACTGTGGACATGAGCCAGTATCATGGCGGAAACACCCAAGGTGACAGGGGGAGGTGGAGACAACTAGAAAAGGCCTCAGTCCATTTTTAAAAATATATATATTTTATTGATATTTTACAGAGAGAAAGAGAGAAGGATGGAGAGTTAGAAACATCGATGAGAGAGAATCATCGATCAGCTGCCTCTTGCACACCCCCTACCAGGATGTGCCCGCTACCAAGGTACATGCCCTTGACGGGAATCAAACCCAGGACCTTTCAGTCCGCAGACCGACGCTCTATCCACTGAGCCAAACCGGTTTCGGCAGCCCATTTTTTTTAATGGCCCAATGGGAGACAATAAGACCTAGGAGACTATGTGGAAACAGGTGATCCCATAATCCTCAGCCAATAAGGAACCAGAGGAGGGACTGAATAAATAGGGCATGATCACTACTGCCTGTGGGCCTGTGCGATTTGACAATCACCTGCTCTTGAGAAGGTATTGAAAGCCTCACTTTGGCCCATACTTTTGTCTCTGAGTCCCTTATCTAAATTCAGACATGTGATTATTTCTCGCAGAAGGGAGAGCCAACGGGAATTGTTGACAGCCTGTGAGGGGAGGCTGAAGTATAAGCAAAGCCGAGATCATCACAAAGAGCGAGATCTGCCGTGTTAATGAGTTTGGCTTGTATCCTAAGATAACACTGCCCTACAGTGAGAGGCTTTGGGTTAGACAGCACGGTTCAAATCTCTTCAAAGATAGAGGCCTTTATCAGCTTATTTATCTGATGATGTGTCTGTTTCCTCATCTCTAAGATGGAGAGGGTGCCACCTACCCCAGAAGGCAACTGAGAGAATGTAAGTGCTTCTGAAATGCCGAGCGCACTGCTTCCCGTTCACTATGCTCTTGCTGTACCTTAGCCATTACTATTAATACAGCTGTGGGGAGCCACTGAAGCATTTTTAGCCACAAAGTTCAGATTTGCACGGGAGAGAGCACTCTAGCAACAGTGTGACTTGGATGGTGAAAGGAAAGGAGTTAAAAGTCATGCTCTTGCTTAAAAACCTTTGATGACTTCATAAAGACTGCAAAATAGAAGCCAAATTTGCTCTGACATTCAAACCCTACATAATTTGGCTCAATCCAACTTTACTTTTATCTCCTTTCCTCCTGCAATGACCCTATTCAAACCACCCTCCAGCCATCCTGGTCGCAATTTCCCTACCCTCTGTTGGATTTCCAACTTCTGAGCTTTGGCCTCCTTCTGATGAAACGCCCTTCTAATTATCAGAGGCCAATGCAAATTCCATTTGCTCCAAGAAACTTCCCACGTTCCCCAGCCAGGATTAACCCTTCATCCCCTATTGACCTAGCATTGCCCATCTATGCTCAGTCTCAATCCTCTCCCCATCATTGGAGAAATCACTCCACCCACTAGCAGCTCAGAAGAGACAAGACGCGAGGGGATAAATGATAGGATTAGTGGAGCCCATCTGGGGTTTCTCCTCCATCACTTGAAAATGAAATAGCAGCCGAAAACGGTTTGGCTCAGCGGTAGAGCCTCAGTCTGCAGACTGAAAGGTCTCAGGTTCGATTCCGGCCAAGGGCATGTACAATACATTGGTTGCAGGCACATCCCCGGTAGGAGATGTGCAAGAGGCAGCTGGTCGATGTTTCTCTCTCATCGACGTTTCTAGCTCTCTATCTCTCTCCCTTCCTCTCAGTAAAAAAAAAAAAATAATAAAATGTATTTTAAAAAACGACTTTAAAAAAAGAAATTGAAATAGCAGGTGAGAGTAGGCACCGGAAACACAGAACCCTCGAGATTTGGGTGTAGAGCTGGTGCCTTCCAAAGCTGCCTGATGCTGAGGCTATGAGGAAGCAGGAACCAAGAGCCTTATGGAGGGAAATGGAACAGACTTGTAAAGAGATGTAGAGACAAGATTCTGCGTGTGGTTGGGTCCAGAAGGAATGAGAGGAAAGGAGGAATAGGGAGACGAGAGAGAGAGAGAGAGAGAGAGAGAGAGAGAGAGAGAGAGAGAGAGAGAGAGATGCCTTTCCCAGGTTTCTGAAAAATTTTGCAGCAAGACATTCTTTTAAAAATAAATATATAATTTTATTGACTTCAGAGAGGAAGAGAGGGAGAGACAGCAATGATAAGAGATGATTGATCAGCTACATCCTGCATGACATGACCCGCCCCGGGAATCGAACCCATGACCCAGGCATATGCCCTGACAGGGGATCAAACTGTGACCTTCTGGTTCATAGACACTCAATTATTGAACCATGCTGGCCAGGCACAACACACTCTTAACATCAGTTAAGTAGATATGTGTCTGCACCCTCCTCCACCTGGCGACAGGGATTCTGTCCTATTCATTCAGTATCTCCAGAACCCGGCACATGCTGGGTGCTCAAAAAGAGGGTGAATTTGAATTCTGACAGTTCACAAAAATGGTTTAATTTATCATTTTTAGGCAATCATCCTAAACTTCTCTGCTTTTCACCATATTTTGCTATACTTACATTATTTCATATAGGAATATATAAGTACATTTTTATTATGTTTGTTTTCATTCATCCGACTTCCAAACTCTCCATATTTACATGGCTTGGCCTGAAAGATTCAGAGTTTAGTAGCAGAAGTGGTCTATGCCTCCCTCTAGTTGGTGAGAATGCTTATCTTACATCTTCCAGTATTCAGCAGCCTTTACCCTTGAAATGGATACTTCCCATGAAGGCTGTTGGGGCAGCTTAATTTCAGTGATGTCATTTAAGCCTCATCAAAAGGTCAGCATGAAAGCTAAGTACCTCCTTCCTTCAAATACCTACACAGAATCATGGCTTTTCAGAGCCTGGGCCAAAGTTCTCAGACTCTGGAGTTTCTATGAACCAGCATTAATATTAAAGAAGAAGGGGGGAAAGAAGGCTTCTGGATTGATATTCTTCCAGGGAATGCCATGAAAAACAACTAAGCTTCTAGTAATGCAGCATCGCTTCCTGCAACGCACAAACCGGCCCCAACAATAAGGAATTTCCAGCTCCAAATGGCAACAGTGCTGAGGTTGAGAACTCCTGGATTAGCTGATGACTAGAGAAAGGCAAAGCAGCAAAGCCCCAAGTTGGCAGGCATGTGCAGGTGGAAACCATGGGATGACTGCCCAGGTGGGCTCTGATGGGTCAGCCGGTGGGGGGGCTAGACCGGTGAACCCAGACCTCGGTGGGATGGTGGACAGCGTCATCACCCACTGACATGCTGATTTTTAAATGGGATACACCACATAAAGTGCTTCACGCTGTGCCTGGAGCACAGTCAGTTCTCTATAAATAGCACCACTATTATTGTAAGTGTTCAACTAATGCTGCCATTTTTAACACAGGGGGGAAAGTATTTTTATCTTCCTGAAAGGTGTGCTGAGCTCCTTCATGGATTTGGAGTGCAACCCTTAGGAGACAAGGTTTGCCAGGGAATCAACTGCCTCTAGAATGGATTTCAAAGATTTGAGATTCCCAGAGGTAATCCATCTGGGGAGTACGAAAGAGGGGGGAGGTGGAGAGGAGAGGGAGGACCCCTTCCTGTGAAGAACAAACACCTCCCTTGTGGGTGAGGAGGTGGTGGAAAACTATTTTAAGATGTAGGACAGGTCAATATACAGCTTGAGGCTGTTGTATCTTATATCTCAGCATCATGAGGAACGATTCGTCCGCTCCACCCCATCTCTAGCTTCTGTGACATTTTCTACGATGGTGCATGGGTTTTATAAACTAGATTTTTGGTGGAAATCAAGGAAGGGTCTACATTTTCCATCTGTGTTGGGACAGTGGAGATCGGAGGCAGTGGCCCGGAAGCAGAGGCCAGGAGCCACAGGTGACCACTAGCCTCAAACTCCCAGAAATCCCAGTAGGGCCTAAGACTTCCTCTGGATGTGGAAGGTGGGATTAAGCCTAGCTCCTCAGCAGACACCTGTCTTCCACTGTCGTAAACGAGCCAGCTGGTATTACACCTGGACGTGAGTAAGATAAGACGGGCCTGGTTCCAGAGTTCTGCACCTGCTACCATTGGGTCAGGATGTGGCCAGACTGTTTTTGTTCTGGAATAACGCAGAGTCTAAACAAACCCTGGCTTAAAAATCTTGGAGGGCGAGTGATAGATCTGCACTGGCTCCTCAGAGCCAGCCACCACTGGTCTGACTTTTAGGTATGTAATATCTGAGCCTTGTCGGACTCTTGTAGGTAGAACTGTTTTTTGTGTCCTTGTAATTGGAACCATATAAGCATCTGTGATGTAACAACCAAACAGCATGAGGGCATAAGGAATACCAATGTTGCTGGTTAACCTGGCTTCGTTACCTCTATGGCTTTGGTCAAGATGCTCCCCTGTGCAAAATTCCCTTGTCTTTCCTGGCCCCCCACCCCCACCCCAACTTCCCCTTCCTGTGCATCAGAGAACCAGTAAGCCCCCTTCCAACTCTGGCAACCTCGGTATCATGACAGAGAAGTGACTAAGGGCTTGGGGTTTAGTATTAGACTCAACGGTGTCACCCCAGGCAACTTTGTTTGCCTCTGTGCGACAGTGTTTGCTTTTGTAAAATGCTTGGGGCAAGCAACGGCCACATGGATGGATGGACTCACGGTGGTAATGAATACACACAGGGCGCTCAACCCACTGCAAGAGCTTGATGGTAAGCCGTTACCCACCTTCCAATCGCCTGACAAATCCATCTCACTCATCTTTCCCATCCCAGCTCTTTTAGTTCCTTCTCATTTAAATCTTGAATATCCACTTGAGTGGTAAGTCTTATCTTGTTTTTATTTTTTGTTGTTGTTGTTGTTTTGTTTTGTTTTTTCTCTGTCCCTCCTTCCCAGGGCCCACCCTCCGCGGACGCAGAGAGAGTTGGATGGGTTGGTCAGCGACAGCATCTCCCAGACAGGCAGTCCTGGGCTTAGGAAGTCTCTGAATGGCCAGTGCTGAGCCTCGCCGCTGTGGCACTGCTCTGCGGAGGGAGCCGCCGCCGGACCCCATCTCCGGGGCGCGAGTGCAGAACCACGCTGCAGCAGAGGTAGCCCACGGGGACCGCGGCCAGGGCCGGGGGATGGGCGCCCTGGAAGATAACGGGGTGACCAGGATCCAGCACGCGCCACGCCGTGCACCCCCGCCGGGCTCTCTCATCCTCCCACCGGGGGCCCCCGCTAACCTCGCCCATGTCGACAGCCGCTTCCGAAGTGACAGCCACGTGGGCCGCGGGGGATGGAACGTTGGGGCGGGGGGCGGGAGGGTCCGCGCCCGCGCGTCGCGCGCCGGCTGCCCGGCGACGCCGCCGGGAGCGCGCACGCTACTGACGTCACGCGACATCCAGCCAATGAGCGACGGCTGAAGGGACGCGCCGTCCCGCCCCCTTGCGGCCGCCGCCGCCGCCGCCGCCGCCGCCGCCGGGGAACCAGCCAGCCGCCTTCGGGGAGCGTCTGAGGAGCCGCGGGCGGCTGCAGCCTCGGGCATCGCGCGGCGCCGGCCGGAGCCGCCGGACGAGGCCCAGGGAGCAGTTCGTCCCGACCCCGCCGCCCGATGTCCTCAAGATGGAGGCAGCGGCGGCGGCGGCGTGAAGAGAGCCGCGCGGTGGGCGCGGGAGCGGCGGCGGCCCGGGGCGTCCGGGCGGCGGCGGCGGCGGCGGCGGGGGCGGGATGGGGCTGCTGCTCATGATCCTGGCGTCGGCCGTGCTGGGCTCCTTCCTCACGCTCCTCGCGCAGTTCCTGCTGCTCTACCGCCGGCCGCCCGAGCCGCCGCCGGACGAGGCCGCCCGCGCGCGCGACGGCGTCCGCTACCTCAGGCCGGTGCCGGGCCTGTCCCTGCGGGAATACCTTTATGGCGGCGGCGGCGGCGGCGGGGCCGAGGAGCCGGCCGGCGGGGCCCCCGAGGGCGGCGCGGCCCCGGCCCCCGAGACCCCCGGGCCGCCGACGCGGGAGACCTGCTACTTCCTCAACGCCACCATCCTGTTCCTGTTCCGGGAGCTGCGGGACACGGCGCTGGCCCGCCGCTGGGTCACCAAGAAGATCAAGGTGGAGTTCGAGGAGCTGCTGCAGACCAAGACGGCCGGGCGCCTGCTGGAGGGGCTGAGCCTGCGGGACGTGTTCCTGGGCGAGACGGTGCCCTTCATCAAGACCATCCGCCTCCTGCGGCCCGTGGTGCCCTCGGCCGGCGCCCCCGCCGCCCCCGCCGCCGCCGCCGCCGGGGAGCCCGACGGCCCGGACGCGGGGGACGCGCTGCCCGCCGCCTCCCCGGAGGAGCTGGCCTTCGAGGCGGAGGTGGAGTACCACGGCGGCTTCCACCTGGCCATCGACGTGGACCTGGTCTTCGGCAAGTCCGCCTACCTGTTCGTCAAGCTGTCCCGCGTGGTGGGCAGGCTGCGCTTCGTGCTCACCCGCGTGCCGTTCACCCACTGGTTCTTCTCCTTCGTGGAGGACCCGCTCATCGACTTCGAGGTGCGCTCCCAGTTCGAGGGGCGGCCCATGCCCCAGCTCACCTCCATCATCGTCAACCAGCTCAAGAAAGTCATCAAGCGCAAGCACACCCTGCCCAGTTACAAGATCAGGTGAGAGGCGGGGGGGGGGGGGGGGGGGGAGGCACCCACAGGTGCGGGGGGCGGGGGGGAGGGGTGCTCGCTGCAGGGTTCCCGGCTCCGGCTGCCTGCTGGAGTGGGAAGGACAACGGCTTTCCCCCAGCTCCTGCTCGGCCAGGATCTCCCAACCCTGGCCCAGAGCCCCAGGGAAAGGCCATCAGCGCACCCCTTTTCCTGGAAGGGCGCTACTAGGAGCTGGGAACCCTCTTTTTTTTTTTTTTTTTTTTGCGTGTTCTTGGGCGCCCAGGGTGCTGTCAGTGTGGGTGCAAGCTGCGCACGGAGGGTGGAATGGCGGGAAGTCCACCCTCATCCCCAGGAGTTGGCTCTGGGGCTGCGGAGGAGCTGGATGTGGCTGCTGCATGGAGGCCACTTTGCAGCATCGCCTGGGCCACGTTGAGAGATCGCTCCTGGTCACGGAGTGCAGGCAGGAAGAACGTGCTGGTGCCCAGGACTGTTAGGTTTGCAGCTGCGGGCCTCTTGCAAGGACAGCTTTCAGGGCAGAAGGCGGTGGTAGCTTGTCAAGGAGAAACGCGTTGGGATACATATTGTCGCCAATGCTGTCTGCCCTTCTGGAGGTTCTGTAGGGCAGACCCACCCTCTGCCCCTCCTGTGCCACCTCTAGGGCTGCACGTTCCTCTCCCAGGACCTGACTCTCACCCTGCAGGTGGCATGTGAATGCTAGGAAGTGATTTTTAACTTCTAAAGCTCCCCAGTTTCTGGTGGCTTAATTTTATGTAGTATACTGTGTTGATTAAGGTACAAGGTTTGTTTTGGTTCATTTGGTGTTTGGGGTTTTTGTTTTTTGGTTTTTAATGCTATAGGAGGAGTGGAAAGGAAAAGGAAGTTTTGTAGGGCCAGACTTTGGTCTGGAAAGGATTGTTGTTGGAGTAGAAAGTGTCATGCATGGCTGTTTCTTCTAAATAATGGCTGGATATTTAATTTCACTTTAATTTTGTGTTCATTAAAATGTTTGACCCTTTTGGGTTTTCTCCTTTATCATAAAACTAGAGGCCCCGTGCAGGCAATCGTGCATGGCAAGGGGTGCGGGGGTTGGGAGTAGGCGGGGAGGGTCCCTCAGTCCAACCTGCACCCTCTCACAATCTGGGACCGCTGGCTCCTAACTGCTCGTCTGCCTGTCTGCCTCATTGCCCCTAACCACTCTCCTGCCTGCCTGGTCACCCCTAACCACCTCTGCCTCAGCCCCATTGTGGCTTTGTCCGGAAGGACATCCAGAATGACGTCTGGAAGGTCGTCCTGTTGACGGTCTAATTAGCATATTACCCTTTTATTATCATAGATTGTTATTATAGATTATCTCAACCTGGTATTTGCCCTATCTATTGCTGTTAGTGGAAGATGTCTATTTCAATCTAGATCACTAATTTTCTATCAGTCTCAAACATTAGTGACCAAGATAATGCAGAAATATTTATGTTTGGGTTTAGGATGGGTTATTGACTTGTGTATGTGGCAGATTTCCCTTACTAATTATGTCTTGTTTTAGGCCAGTGGTCGTCAAACCTCGGCTTGCAAACCACATGCGGCTGGAGAGCCGCGGTTTGCCGCTCTGTTGATGACTAATGAGTTTGCCGACCACTGTTTTAGGCTAATAGCCCAGACTAACAGCTTAAAACTAAAGCTGTCAGGTAGCTGGAGAAGTTTACTTTATAATGGAAATACTTCCATACATTTGCAGAGGATGGTGAACTAGTTGTTCACCATGTTTGATTTCTTGTTCTGTGAAGTTGAACATAGTTTATGGAACCTGCTTTAAGCTCTGTAACATAGTAAGTGACTAAATTATAAATGAATTCTATTGTTTGAGCAGTGAGAGGTTTATAATAGTGTGAGGTTAAGAAAGTCATAAGAAAACTTTTTGCAGATTTTGATATTCTATCATAGTGTTGGTTCTGATATTTTCTGGGTAACTCAGGTTTATTATTTGGGGGTTATTTGCAGAATAGTCAGTGGCAGTGAGGCTGCATATCATTTTTAGGATTTTTTTAAAACTTAGAATTCAGTTAAATCTGAAGGAAATTATGAATAGGAGTTATGAAACCATTAATAATAGGTCTATTACTTTGAAGGAACTTTATCATCTATCATTGAATAGCATCACTATTTGAAATACAGGTAAATTGCTTTCATTTACTTTATTGATATCTGAAGGATTTTTAAAAAACAGCATGCATTTGGTTATGTATATTTCAACTTTTAAACCTTAAACATTAAATGATCACCTCCAGAAATGTACACATTTGTGTTCTTTGTATTAGAAGGCATTTCAAAGATCAATCAGTAATTACTGCACAGAAGGTATTATTCAATCTGTAACTATTATTGTACACTTACTATGTGCTTATTGTTCTAGGAGGTGCTGGGGCTTCAATCATTGAGGGGCTTGAATTAGCTTACCTAGTAAGATTTAAACTACAATGTGATTGATTGGGATGAATTCACGAGGAAGCTGATTTTAGTTTAGTAAGAGAAAAAAGTGTGAGGATAAAAAGGACTGTTTTGAGGAATGTTGAGATCTCTTGTCTGTGTAGCTATTCCACCAGAAGTTTTTAAACTAGTGTTGTGGAATGGATTCAAATTTCAGCTAAGAGAATGAATTAAGACATATTTAAGATGTATAACAATTCTTATAATGAGAGTTAAAGTAGCTAGTGTTTATTCTTTTTTACACATTAGGGAATAGTGCTCAGAGTAGTTAAACAACTTGCTTAAAGTCACACAGCTGTCAAGTGATTAAACTCAGCTCTGATAAAGCCAAGCTGCCACCTTGTTCACAAGGGATTATATCTTTGGGCACTGCCCCATATAGCATTTCTTTTTTAATCCAGCAGATTTTGTTTCCAAATAGGTCTTGCTAGTTTATCCTTTTTAGCCATCTAATCTACTTAGAGGAGCTAAAACAGTAAAGAAAATTGTAGAGTCTTAGAATCCTTTGGCACTGTTATTATATATTATGTAACAGAAATAACTTGCCAATTAACATTGTTGTTACTTCTTCCCTCTGTTTGTTTTTCCATTTTCATGTTGTTAAGGGAAAGGTGGCCATCAGGATGGCCAGTTCCTGATGTCTCAGCTGGTGCTAAGGACCCAGCTGATTGACACTTCATTTTACCTATTTAACACAGTTTGTAAAACATTATATTTTTTAAATGAGTTTTAATATATACATTTTCTACATATTATAATTCTAATTTTACTAATATAATTCTAAATTAGCCACCTCAATACTAATAGTTTTGATTTTTTTATGTGTATTTTAAAAAATAATAAAGTACTGGCTGTTTTAAAAAATTAACCCAAAAATTAGTCTTCAAAAGAGAAAGACTACATGGAGAATCTGTGAGTATAATAGTCGTAGGGTGTTTAAGGTCTGGGATGCAGATATTTGAACTTCTTACTAAGGCTTCTGATTTTAGAGTATTATTGCTGTGTAGCTAGCACTGGTTATATACTGTAAGGCCAAATTCAGTGTGCAGATATATTTTATTTGGCCTGCACTATACAGTGTTTTATTGTTTGTTTCTTAATTGCCAACATTTGAAAATGGAAGTTTTTTCTGATTTGAATTTCTGGCTTCTCATGAAAAATTGGAAAATCTTGTGGCACCAGGACTGCATTCTTCATAGCAATAACAGGATGGAGAGATGGAGGCGAATAGCTGCAGAAAGCTTTTATGCATAGTTTATAGTTCCTACCTGCTTACTATGGCACTTGCCTGGCCTGTCTTCATATAAACTTGAAACTCTTACTATTGCTAGTCAGTGATAATTTTTATTCCTCTTTAAAGGTATTTTTGAAGGGACTTTCATTGAGCATTTTTGTTTACTTATTTTTAAACATATATTTTATTGATTTTTGAGAGGCAGGGAGAGGGATAGAGAGATAGAAACATCAATGAGAGAGAAACATTGATCAGCTGCCTTCCATACACCCCTACTGGGGATGGAGCCCAAAACCTAGCATGTGCCTTTACCAGGAATCGAACCGTGACCTCCTGGTTCATAGGTCGAAGCTCAACCACTGAGCCACACCAGCCAGGCTTAAGTTGTTTTGAAGTTAATTTTTTTTTAAATATACTTTATTGATTTTTTTACAGAGAGGAAGAGAGAGGGATAGAGACCTGCAACCAAGGTACACGCCCTTGATCAGAAGCGAACCTGGGACCCTTGAATCCGCAGGCACTCTATCCCCTGAACCAAACTGGCTAGGGCAAAAGTCATTTATTTTCATTGGCTACTTCCTGAAGGCTACCACTACCTACTGTTGGGGTGGGTATGGTGAAGGTGATAAAAATAGTTATAACACAGTTTTATGCTTTCTGGGGAAAACAAACAAAGCTCATTAAAATGGCACTTGAATATATTTAAGACCTTCAGATACATGAGAAACAGGAAGAGCAAGGATCAGTATCTCTGCTAAGGCAAACACCTGTTTACTATGTGTAGTATAATATTTTGTGACCTTAGGTTCCTTGGTGCATAAATATAATCCAATAAATTTTTATTGCTGGTTTTACTTCTTAAAAGTTGAGTTTTCTTAAAGCTGGTTTGAATTAATGTGATTTAGGCATTTAAAACACTTAGATGGGAAATAATGAATTGATCAACTAAATCTTTGCTTTAGAAATTTGATTTACACATTGAAGGGAGAATAATTATGAGGAGACTGTTAGATTCTAATCAGCAATGTACAGGTCTCTTGACTTTCAAAAAAAGCCCCAGTTTGTTCCTGAAAGTAGCCAAAGGAGATTATTATGAAATCAGTTGTATTGGAGGAACATGCCTAGTCAAACACTTAACATTGACTAACAAATATTACTAATGATCCTCCTATATAATAAAAGACTATCAGTTGCCATGATGTGCACTGACCAACAGGGGGCAGATGGTCAGTGCAGGAGCTGCCTCCTGGTGGTCAGTGTGCTCCCACAGGGGGAGTGCTGCTCAGCCAGAAACCAGGCTCATGGTTGGTGAGCACACTCCCATCTCTACTGCAGGTTGGTGGTAAGGAGTGAGGGGTCCTGGACTGCAAGAGGGATGTCTGCTGGCAGGCGAACATCCCCCAAGGGGTCCTGGGCTGTGAGAGGGCGCAGGCCAGGCTGAGGGGACCGCCCCCCCCCCCCCTTGGTGCACAAATATCGTGCACTGGGCCTCTAGTCTATTGTATAAGGCAGAGGCAAAGATAATAAAATCAGTTTACTAATTATATGCCGGATGTGGTGTGGGCAGTTCCATACACTTATTATCTTAATAGTGAAAACTGTACAGGAGATGTTGGTAATTTTTACAGATGTGGAAACTTGAGGCTTAGAGAAGTTAGTGACTTTCTGAAAGTCTCAAAAAAAAAAAAAAAAGAAAGAAAAAAAAAAGATCTGGACTCCCAAAGTCCATGCTGTCTTATTTTTGCAGAGATAGGGATCTACACACAAGCTGGTGTTAGGACCATGAGTTAAGAATTGTTTTTACATTTTTAAACTTTCACATTTAAAGTGGTTTAAAAGAGAAGAAGAGTATGAGACAGACCATATGGTTTCACAGATTCTAAAATATCTGGTCCTTTATAAAAAAAAGGTTTCCTAACCCTTGCTCTAAACGCTTAAAAAACAAACAAACAAACAAAAAAAACACCCTAAAACAAAAAATTGTGCTTAAATGCTTACCAAAAAAGGAGCACATATGCATATATGATGAAAGGTACTCTTTTTTTGAGAGTCCTTTCTTTTTGAAAAGCTAATGAAACGTGGGTATTCTGCAGGAAAATACATAATAAAATTTTCATTTAATTTCATGAAATTTATAGTCCCCTAAAAATCTGTTTAGGGTTCTTAGACTCCAGGTTGAGTAGTAAACAGAGACAGAAGGATTCAATTTTGTTGCCATACATCTAACGCTAACATGCTAAAATAAATATGAGGCTCTTCATAATTTTGCTGGTCTTTATAGAATGTATACTGGATTTGTGTAGCTCAGGCATTTCTAAAAAAAAAACAAAAAACCTTTATGCCCCCAAAAAGCATGACCTGTCATGCCCACTCCCCAATTAAGATTCCCTATAGCATGCTGAGACATATTGAATCAGTTGTTCGGTAAGAGTTTCTACCACTAAATACCTTGTTTAGAAGTTAAATACCGCCGAAACCGGTTTGGCTCAGTGGATAGAGCGCCGGCCTGTGGACTGAAAGGTCCCGGGTTCGATTCCGGTCAAGGGCATGTGCCTTGGTTGCGGGCACATCCCCAGTAGGGGGTGGGCAGGAGGCAGCTGATCGATGTCTCTCTCTCATCGATGTTTCTAACTCTCTATCCCTCTCCTTTCTTCTCTGTAAAATATATTTCAAAACAAAACAAAACAAAAAACATTCCTTTGTTCATTCCTAGAGTCAGGAACTAACAACGAACTTTGGCATTGCATCAGAGCACATCACATTTCATTGGAAAGTCATAAAGCAACTACCTGGTCATTGGCAGAAGTTTTACAGAGTAGTTTTAAAATCTCTCTTGCCACATTGCTAAGACTGGCATCAAACCACATACTTATTGCATTTGCACCAGGGAAGAATGAGGTGTGTTAATTACTTACCTTCATATGAATAGAATGCAGGTACCAAGTAGAGACTGCCAGCACCAAAGAACAGCTTCGTTCTTCTGGGTTGAGGCTATAGAGAAGTACTTCAGTTGTCTCTTCTGGTGGTGGAGCTTTGGAGTAATGTGTTCCTGACTTCAGCACTATTAAGGCCTTATCTTCCCTGAGTCTAAGTGTCCATAACTATAAAATGGAAATGTCTATCTAAAAGAGTGTAATAAATGTCTCTTATATGAAACCTTCTGAATAAATGTATCTTTCCTTTAGTACCTAATTGAATATACATATTTATTGATTATGCTACATTTGCCAGACATTTTTCTAGAGATATTTCAGACACTTGACTAGATAGATGTTAGACATTAGCTAGGCAATGTATTACAGATGTTTCCCTTTCAAATGAGTGATAAGGATGTGAGGGCGATCTGGCTGTGACATCTGTCACCCCATTGATCGCCAGGGTTGATTCGGCTGATCTGGCTGGCTAGGCGGGTGTCCCCCTCCTCCCTCACCGATCCATGTGCGTCCCTCCCGAAGCTGCGCGCTCGGTCGAAGAGGACGACTTTCCCCCAAGAGGAGAGGACCGGTCTTCGGTCAAGGGTATACGAGTAGCTGCGCTCCCCTGCTAGAACCTCCAAACAAGCTCTCAAATGAGTGATAAGCTCATTGAAAAAAAATTCAATTAGAAAATATGAAATATCAAAGTGAAAACTCGCTTATAATGTCTTTAAAGGAAACCTAAATTTAGAAACTATGCATCCATGTTTTTTCTAAGTGTATTCTAGTTTATTAAATTTATATGGACAGAATCATAGTTGATACCTTGCTTTTTATGTTAATATATTGCTTTTTTTTTTTTTTAACTATATCTTGGGTTTTCTAAATATACCTACTTCATTTGTTTTAATAGGTACTTAGAATTACATTGATCAGAAATACCATAAGGTAACCAATTTGATTGTTTTTCATTAATATAAATAATGATGCCATAAACATTTTTCTCCCTATATATTTATGTAGATACTAGGTTTTTTCTTTACAGGTTTTTTTAGTTTTGTTGTTGTTGTTTTGGCTAGGTGTTTGCAAATATTATAGTATTTAGGTGCATAAAGAAGTTAAAAATGTACTCCTCCCCTTTTTACTTTTATCCCCCTGAAAATGCTAAGACTGAGGTGTACACTTTGAAACACATATACAAACTTCTTCTCTATATAGGAGGTGCCTCTCTCTCTGTCCCTCTCTGCATCTCCTCCTCCCTTTCTCCTTAATAATCAAGTGGGGGAACATAATATAAATGTGACCCTCCAAAATGGCTCTGTAAGTGTAACATGGACATTCCTCCAGCAATATGTATGGGTCTAATTCATTTGCTGCTCCACATTCCTGGCCATTCTATTTTCTCTTTCTCTCTATTCTCTGATGTTGTCTTCTATACTCTTCCTCTCAGTCTGTTCGGGCCTCCTTGGTTGTCCTCCCACACCCAGCATACACCCATCACAAGGCTTTGGCTAGTCCTTTTTTAGGAATGTTTTTCCTGCAGGTAGCCAAGGAGCTCACCCATCACTTTTCAGGTCCCTGCCTAAATACCACCTCTCAACTGTAAAGCACATTAGGATTTTAAGTGCAGTCATCCCCCCCTCCCCCCAAGCTTTTTATTGATCTATAATATATATATATGCATGTGCATGTGTGTATTTGTGTGTGTATATATACAGAAACTTCCCAAACCCCAAATATACACTTGATAAATTTTCACAAAGTGAATTCAGCCATATAACTTAAGTACTGGGACTTTGAATTCAGGCTATCTAAAGAATACTCATATTCTTTAAATTTCTTAAACAAAATATATGAAACTTATCTTATTTAACCTATTTTTTAAAAAATATGTTTTTATTGATTTTAGAGAGAAACGAAGGCAGAGGGAGAGATAGAAACATTGATCGGCTGCCTCCTGCATGGCCCCCATTGAGGGAGAAGCTCAAAACCCAGGCATGTGTCCTGACCAGGAATCAAACTTGAGGCCTCTTAGTGCAGGGGTGGATGCTCAACCACTGAGCAACACTGGCTGGGTTTATTTAACTTTTTAATGGTTTATGGTTGTCATAAAGATAGGTTGATGGCATGTAATACAAAGCTCATTGTAAAATGAGTACTGAAGAAGAGTCCTCCTCCTACGCACGCATGCACACACGTACAAACACGCGCACATTATGCTGATTGAAGTCTCCCACGGTTGATAACGCTGACTTGAAGGTCTGTGCGGCACCTTATGAAGGTATTCTCTTCTCCTCTCATTTCCACACACAAGCAAAAACAAAACATGAGTGTGTTTGCAACCTTCTCTGACACTCCAGGAGCCTTGATTTTTAATTACACATCCCCAGGAAAGGTCAATATCAATAAACTGTAGGTAATACTTTTCTTGGACTAGTATGGAATAACAATAAAACTTATTTCCACTGGTCTGGTGCATGATTACCAATTTTTATGTAATCAGCAGAATGTATTTCTTTTTTATCTTATCATGGACATTGGGTATTTATGCCCATGATTTCTTCATGAATTGTATGGAGAACGAAACTGTTGATATGGTGGATGGAGTACTTAAATGTCTGTGCTTTGATTTGCATTATAGTATTGGTAAAAGAACTAGAAAATTTCCCACTTCCCAGGATAATTAGTTCTTGATGGTAGGTACTTAAAAACAAAAATGCTGTGATTAGCACAGATAAAAAGTGTTTTAGTTGGGTTTATTATTTTGTATTAGGTACCTGTTAGGTGTACTTGGTTTGTTGATAAGGTATATACCATTTAGAGCAGGTTTGTGACATAAGTATATTTACAAATTAGTATTTCTTTTAGGATCAACTCTATATTCTACCTATATAATCTGTATAAGTGACTATTTTTTTTCCCTGTAAAACCTTAGATATAATTTCAGTTTACTAGCTGGCTACAAGAATATATTTTGAAAAGCAACTATATTGTTCTTAGATATAACTATTTCATACAGATATCAGTATCAACAAAATAGTCTATCTGCTGTTTGTTACATGCCAATTTGCATACAGTAAATAGTCGTTCATGAATGCCAGATTATACACATACTTAATACTAGGGATGATTGTGGTTGCTGACTACACAGTCCTGCTAACTCTTAGTCATTTGGTCAAACAAATAAATAATTCAAAGCTTTTAGTTCTGTGAAACTTGCTTGAGGCTAAAGTAAGAGTTATTCTGTTATAGTTAATGTCATTGTATTTTTATAATGCATTGAAAATCTTATTTTGTTCTCACCATTAAGTATAATATTATTTTCTGTGATATTTAGGACAGGTGATGTCTAGTTTATTTTAATATTTGAAAAGTTTATCAGTTCTCAGTATTTAGCTTTAGATTTTAATCAGGACTAGAATTGCAAACTCTTGACATGGAAGAATTTAAAATATGTTTGTAGCCAAATTATGTGTCTAATTATAGGCCATTTTTTTTAGTAAGTTGCTTACTCAAAATATTTAGATAAATTACTCAAAATATTTGAAGTTTTTGTACTATAGAGTTAGAATTTGTACTTAGTTATTTCAAGATTCCTGTCAGTCAACAGACTATGATTATAATTGTTGGAGTCTTGGGGATACTCTATGCTCTTAAGGTTTCTCTTGAAAGTAATTCAGCCTCTTGCCCTGTAACAATAGGATTACATCATGAGGAACTTCTGCTTTATTCCTGGAATTACTATTGATTTGTTGCTTTAGTGTTTCCTTGGACAAATTGTGCAACTTGTTATTTTTGAGACTTAGTAAAATAAAAACCTAAAGCTGTTAAAGTCCTTAGATAAAATAATTAATGTAAATGTAAGGTAGTGTTATTATTCACTTCTCTTTTATTTTTGCATAGGTCACATGCAGAGATGTGGTTTTTTTTTGTTTTGTTTTTTTTGCAAATATGCAGGTACAAACATCTTTAAAATATTTACGTTGAATAAGTTCAACTTTAGGAATTAAAAACTAAGAGAAGCAGAGATACTAGTATAGATAAAATTAAAAATCATTTAACTTCAGAAGGTGCTTTGTTACTTATATTTGGATAGGGAAAAATGAGGAGAAAGTTGGGACAGTTAAAGTATTAACTTTTTCTCATTTCTCTTGTTCTGATCTTTTGCTGTTCCTTACCTCATACGTAGAATAGATTTCTTGTCCGTTTGGTACATTTAACTTGCTTTAGGAGACCAGTACTCTGAATTATAGACTTTATTGTTCATTGTATTTACCATAGTAGGGAGGTAATAATTTTGTCTTAAGATGTTTTCTCTACCTCCATCCACTAGACTTCAGAAGAGATTCCATTTACTGAGTAAATGTTTGTTATCATCTTTGTCCAGGGCACTATTCACTCTAAAGAAAATTAGTGCTGAGAGGGAATAAATGATGTACTAATCCTAACCCTAACCCACATAAAAAATGGTTCTTTGGAGTCCTTCCTATTTTCTAAAAATGTATAGGGATTCTGTGAACAAAGTATTTGAGAACTGGTCTAACTTGAAGTTTACTTATTTTTACTATATGTAAAGGAGATGTTCCTGTTGCCTCACTTGGCAAGTCAGCTTTCATAAATATTAGATACATAATTTTCAGTTGGTTTATAGTATTGCTTGTACACCTTGGTGTTGTAAAGAGCACAGGGTTGAGTATTTCAGTGCAGTTTGACTGTACCATTTACTATGTGATCACGGAAAGCCACTTCAACTTTCTCATCTTTAGTTTCTTTATATATAAAATAAGTCTATATATTGTTATGAGTCATGAGAATCAGGGGTATATATGAAAATATGTAATTTACAGAAATGTATAAAGTGGTAGCTTTTATGTTCACTTATTTTAAAGGCATGTGTTGGGGGAGCTGGCAAAGAGGAATACGAGGAGTTTGGATTTGAAGACAGTTCTAATGGTTCTGTCCCCCCTCCCCTCTATTTTTTTTTTTAAATTTTGTTAAAACTGAAAATTTTAATTTAATTAATCATAGGCTATGGTCAGAGGCCCTCATGTTGATGGGTCATGCTGAAAATAAGAGATATGAGATTTATCAGATATGGTGAAGAGAATTACTTTGGTTCCCTAAGCAACTCATTTGATACTTTATCTCTAGTGCACAGGATATCAGTTAACATTGACTCACCTTTGAGTCACCAGCTATTGAGTTATGTTATGAGGACCTGCAGCCCTATTATCACTCTTTTGTTCAGCGTTTATATAAAACCACTTCAGAAAATTGTGAAGCATTTTAGATATTGATTATTCTATGCAGAATTAGGAGTTTAGATAAAAGTGGACATTTCTTATTAATTAGAGGATATATGGGAGAGTTGGGGTGAGATTTTGTAGCAATGTTTGCTATTAGAATAGATTTCTTGTCCGTTTGGTACATTTAACTTGCTTTAGGAGACCAGTACTCTGAATTATAGACTTTATTGTTCATTGTTTTTACCATAGTAGCTATTCTTGTTCTTAGTTTCATATCTATTCTGGAATACTTTTTTTCTCCTTAGGAGTACAGAAATTAAAATCATTTTCCCAAGTATGAACTTTGTCAGCATAGTGCACACCAAGGAATTCTGTAAATAGAACAATTCTCCATTGCTTTCTGTAAGTCAGGGTCTTAATATTCAGTTTAATGTAATCCTTAGTAACAAAACTTAATGGCTTAGGTAAAAAGGTGATAATTAGGGCAGGGAGGCATATTGCTTAGTGTTAATTTGATATCCTCACAAAGGACACAATATTTTAAAAATTAACTAGTATGGTGACTGAAATTATGCTCATGTGGAATCTGAAATCTTAGGAAGACAGAGGGTTGTAACCTTGAGCATCATACATGGTGAATGCTGAGTTCTGAAATGATTCCTTGTGGAAGGGAAGGCATTTGCCGCCTAACATGTCTCTAGGAGACTAGCCTTAAAGTAGATAAATAGAAAGTTTGATAGGAAATATTTCTAGAGCATCCCACTATACCAATATGAAATTTCTCATATATCTATAATAATAAAACCATAATATGCTAATTAGATCGGACAGCCAAACAACCTTCCGGATGTCCTTCCAGATGAAGCCATGGTGGCGGGATGAGGCAAAGGCATTTAGGGGCAATCAAGCAGGCAGGTGAGCAGTTAGGGGTGATCAGGCAGTCAGGAAAGTGGTTAGGGACAATCAGGCAGGCAGGCAGGTTTAATAAACTGATGCTTTCAAAGTCCAAATAGCTTGCCCAAGGTCTCAAAGCTAGTAAGTGTTAGAACCAAAATTCAGACCCAAATACTGACTCCAAAATTTGTGTGCTTAACACTTCTTTAAATTGCCTTGTCAGGAAAAAGCTGAGAAGTGAAGGATGCTACGAGCTTTTTATATTTCATGTAATCCTGATCATAGCACTGTGAGGTAGAGGTGTAATTAGTATCCTCCTTTCGTATATAAGGAAACTGAGGCTTAAAATCAGAATTTGTTTGAGGTCATATTGCTGGGAGGCAACAGAATGGAACTCCAAGCTCAAATCTTTGTTTTCAGAGTCTGCTATTAACCACCGTTCCCTAATACCTATCGTGTTTTTCTTTTCCTCCTGCATTTCACAATTTAATTGGGAGGAGGGGTTGGTCTGGGAGAGCTAGAGAGAGACAGGAATGTAAACAGGGTGATGGATGGCATAAAAATGTGTATGAAGTGCTTTTAGAACACAGAGGGAGCAATTACCAGATGGCAGAGGAGGGGGGACAGGTTACAAAGAGGGGTGACTGAAATAGAACTTGAACAGTGAAAAGGAGCTTACCATGTAGGCTAGTTGGGATCAGAGTGGTTAGCAGGCAGTCTCTTAGGAGAAATACTACAACAGTACTAACCTTACTAAGTATGGAGGAGCTTGGTGTATGAATTGTCTTTTAAATGTAATATCAATTGAATTGTCTAAGTAAAATTGAGCATTTGAAATTTAGACTCATGGTTTACCAATATATATAGGAAATTAGGAGTATTTTGAACCACTGATACTTTGTTTTCTTTATAGCTTACATCTAGTTTTCTATAAGTGTACTGTACTTTATATAATGTGCATGATAAAATTATGGCTAATTGAGGTTTTGTTATTATATTTAAATGCAGCAGGTGAACTCATATTTAAAGGAATACTGAGATGCCTCTAAAAAACAATATATAAAGAAACATTTTGGTCACCTGATTGATTTGATTTATATATTTGGTTTCGGAGAATTTAGAGCACAATTATGTTTGCTAGTGTCTTATGTGAGACTAAAAGGCAAAAAGCACACAGAACTCCCAATTCCCTGTTTATAGCTGCCTGCTCTACATTCTTCCTTAGGCAGAATGTAGTGTTGTTTATATTCTCTGAGTGCCTAACTTTGGCCTCTCTGTTCCTAAGTAAGCATAATTGCTGAAGTTGTTAAGTGACATTTGAGCTGTTAAAGGACAGTTAAGCTTTAGGCACAGGGAGATAGGATGGAAGGATAGTGTAGGTGGGAGAAATAGCAAAGGGGCAGATGTAGGGTATTGTGCGACATCTTTAGAGCTTCAGTGAGGAAGCCAGTATGTCAAAAGGTGAGCAGAGAAAGAAGAAAAGCAGGATTTGTGTGTCTCATTACATGCCAAGATCTTTACTAAGTGTTTCACATCTGTGGACTCTCCGGTATAGATGTGGTTTGTTTATAAATCTTAAGAGATGTGGTAAGTCGTGTGTGGTAGCTTTTTATAAAGAGAAAGAAAATGTTTTTTATTTTAAAAATATTCTTTTTAAGAAAAGGAAACGTAATTTCAGAAATCACAACATTCTAACTAATCACGAAAACCTGAACCAGGCCAATGGGAAACATAGAAGAACAGCAGAAGAGATGTTTTAGAAATATTACGGAAGGGAATGGAGGTGAATGGAACTCACTGATTGTAAAAGGTAACTTCAGATGTCTATGAATTTAGTGGTGCCAATGAGATAAAACAGGAGAGGAGGAACAAGTCTGAAGAAAAGGAGTTTAATTAAACTTTAAGCATCAATACATGAAACTTACAAAAGCAGTAAGATCAACTGTTGCTAAGGAAACTATAGAAGAGAAGTAAGAGAGAACCCAGGTTGTTTTAGTACAGAGTACAAACCTATTTCTTTATTATGGACAATTTTAAACTTAATCAGAAATTAAGAGACTAGTTCAAAACCCCATTATCTGTAATCAGATAATTAACTTGTGGCCACTTTCAATCATCTGTATCTCCCTACAGTCTCCTCTCCTGATTATTTTGAAACAAATCTCTAGGAGTTGGGACTATCCTATCTTATATAATAAAAGCCCAGCGATTGAATGGCAGAACAACTGGTCAACCAGTCACTATAACACGCACTGACCACTAGGGGGCAGATGCTCAACGCAGGAGCAACCCCCTGGTGGTCAATGCACTACCACAGTCGGAGCGCCACTCAGCTGACCAGGAGGAGTGGCTGCTTCCACTGCAAACCCCAGCCGGACGGGTAGGAACCTGAGCTGTGGTCATCTCCTCATTGACCAAGCCCCTCTGGGCTCCTGCAGGCTGTGCAGTGTTGCCACCACTGGGCTCTCAGAGCTGACCTGGGAGGCAGGTTCGTGGCTACTCAGGACTGAGGCCTATTCCGCTGCCTCTCAGTGCTATTGTCCCTGGGCCTGGCCCCGACTAGGTCTCATGGAGAGCCAAGTGCTCTGGCTTCATGGAAGATGCCAGACCAGAGTGTACCTGCCAGGAGGGCAGGTCCACAGACACTTGGCTGACGAGGATGAGCAGGCTGAACCCCACAGGTCATGCCCCCCACCAGTTCACGAATTCTGTCTACCAGGCTTCTTTCTAACAATCTCTACAATTCTAAATGTGTTACTTTCATAGTACCTTCCCTCCTTGACAACCTCTGCTTGAATATTTCCAGAGAGAAAGCATGCAATGCAATGCAATGAGCTAATTGTGTTTTTGTTTGTTTGTTTGTTTTGTTTTACTAGCTCTAATTGTTAGAAATTTTTCTCTTTTATTGAGCTGAAAATTCTAACAGTCTTAGTACTTTGCCAAGGACACACAAGCCCATGGTGAAGTCAAGAAAGGATTTAGACCTCAGAATATTTTTATATTGAGTTTGTAGTAAACCCTTTTTCTCTAAAGATCATAGTGTTTGCAAACAGTTTTTCTGCTACCATGTGTGCAGGGTGCTCATAGAGCAGTCTTGAAGACACATCTTAGAGCAAAAGCTTATTTTAGATGTTTAAAAAAGCTTCTCTCAGAGCCGCATATGAGTAGATGGCTTAGCTACTCTTATAAGTGTATAATTTAATACTATATTTTTAAAATGTTACTGAAGTAATTCCTATTTTTAATTGTGTTTTTTTATTTTACTAAAGTATAATAATCATAATTCAGTTCAATAAATTTTTACAAAGTGAACAGAGCAGTATTCAGAACAAGCAGTAGAATATTACCAGCAACCAGGAAATTTCTCATATGCTACCTATGTATTACCTAGACACTGCTCTGCTAAGAATAACTATTATCCTGACTTCTACACCATTTCTTTGGGGTTTGGTTTTGGTTTTGGTTTCTTTTTGAACTTCATATAAATTGAATCATACCATATACACTCATTAGCTTCTTTAGCTTACTAATAGTGTATTTGTGAAATTAATCCATGTGCACTGTGTGGATGTAGTTTATTAATCCATTGTGTATATATATGTGGAATGCTTATTATATTTGCTATAGAGTATTTCACTGTGTGATTGACCTCAGTTTATTTCTCTGTTTTTGGTGGATTATTGGATTATTGCACAAATCTTTTGGTGAACCAGTTAACTGCCAGGCATCCAAAATGGAAACCATCCTGCTTGTGTCTATAGATGTTTATGGCGTACTAAGGGTGAACATTTGTGCACATTTCTATTGGAGATATGTAGGAGTAGGATTGTAAAACCATGAATGTTCTTGTCAGGTACCTTCAAATTGGGTTTAGAGTATATGTTCCAGCAGAAAACAGGATGGTAATCAAATCAGCCTCAGAACTGTAGACCAGGCTCTGGAGTTATATTTGAATTCTATTGTGGACTGAATTGTGTCCTCCAAAATTCCTAACTTGAAACCCTACCCCTTAATGTAACTATATTTGAGAGAGCCTTTAAGAAGGTAGTTAAGTTCAAATCTACATATATAAAAGACTAAGTGTCCGTCTGACTAGTAGCTATGATGTGCACTGACTGCCAGGGGTCAGACGTTCAACACTGGAGTTGCCATGACACACACTGGCCATTTAAATATAAATGAAATCATGAACCTGGCGCTGACAAACCAACACTTGGCTTCCCCCAAGTGGAACACAGGCCCCGCCACCACCCCGTAGCGACACCCCACCGTATCGCAGCCAATGCTGCCAAAACCCCATGGTGCAAAATGCAACCCACAGCCCAGCCCAGAAACGGTCCCTGTGGGTGCCAGGTAATGACATCACAGAGCAACACCTGACTTCCTCTCCTTAGAGACTAGCTTCTTTGGAGTTTCTTCAGCCCAGGAACAAGATTTGCTTTATAGTCAGGTGCAAACATTTTACACTTTAACCAAATGTTTGTGAAGCATTTTCACATGCCTCATCTCATTTGCTCCTCAAAGAAGTCCTGGAGTAGGTAGATAGGAGACTCAGTAGGATCCTATTTTCTTTTCATTAGCCAGAAAACGGAGATTTGGAAAGTTTAGAAACATGACCTAACTGAAAAGAAGTAAGAAATGGTGGAACTTGAAAATGACTTCAGGTTTTCTCACAGAATATAATCAGACACTGCTATAGTTAAATATTTTACCTTTTTTTCTTTCTGCGTGAGCTATAATAATTATTTGCTTTGTGTTGATATTTACTGCTATGTTGCTGACAATTACTTGAAAGAGAAGTTGGGGTGTTGGAAAAAATTTAGCTAAATCAGAAAGCAGGTCTAATTAAGCAAGTTTATTTTATATATATATATATATATGTAGACTCCCACATGTACGATACATATAAAGCTCTCGCTGGTACCAATTGCATGCATTTGTTTTGATCTGCCATTTGGTGGTCTTGAATTTGGTTGACACTTCACAACCAAATAGAGAAAGAGTGAATAGCAATATTAAAATATTTCTTCTAATTTCCTTTCAATGTGCATGAATCTGTGCATGGGGACACTAGTGAGATCATAAGGATGGAACCTAATTCAATAGGACTAGTGTGCTTAAAAGAAGAGGAAAGACACCAGGAAAAAAAAGTCATGGAGGATACAGCAAGAAAATGGCTGTCTACAAGCCAAGGCGTGAGGCCTCACTAGAAACCAGCTATGCTGGTACCTGGAGACCTCTAGATTTTCTCTCTTTGTTCTCAGTGTCCTGTTGTCATTGAGGCAGGCCAGAGAACCAGGAGGTCTGGTGCCGCAGAGAAGGCAACATTTGATGCCAGTTTGGGGCCATGTAGTAAGCATTGGTTTTATTGGCCAGTGTTAGGTGTTTGTTTTGTTTTATGCTGTTTTCCTACAGGTAAGCTTTGTTATTATGCTTTAAACTGTGGTGTGTTTTACTCAGAAATTTAGACTTACCTTTATTTTTTCAGATTTAAGCCATTTTTTCCATTCCAAACCTTGCAAGGATTTGAAGAAGATGAAGAAGACCATATCCATATACAACAATGGGCACTTACTGAAGGCCGTCTTAAAGTTACATTGTTAGAATGCAGCAGGTATGGTCTTTGTTTTGTCATTACTACATTATGGGAAAGAAAGTGCAGTAAAATGTGCTTAAGTAGTATTTGTGTTTACTTTCCCTCTGAGCTGATTTATATTATATTATCTGTAAATTATTTAATCGTAAATTAAAATTAATCCTTTCCAGTTTGCAAAAAATATATATAAACATTCTAATGGGGTTGGGGGGCATTTATTCTTTATAATTCCCAAACTTTTTAGATGCACGACGCTCTGTTGGCATACCTGACTTATACCTATGGAGAGCAGTTGATAGCATAACAGTTTTGAGGATTGTTTGTGATCATTGAAAATACTATGAAAGTTGAAAAATCAGACTTGGAAATCCCTGTGATGCTTAGAATTTTAGAGCTTTCTGAAAGGATCTGGCCTAGCCTCCTTATTTTATTTTACCAGCCCCATAGTCTAAGCCAGTGGTTGGCAAATTCATTAGGCAACAGAGCCAAATATCAACAATGCAACAATTGAAATTTCTTTTGAGAGCTAAATTTTTTAAACTTCTTCTAATGCCACTTCTTCAAAATAGACTCACCTAGGCCATGGTATTTTGTGGAAGAGCTACACTCAAGGGGCCAAAGAGCCACACATGGCTCGCGAGCCACGGTTTGCTGACCACGGATCTAGAATACAGACTCAAATCCTTGCCAGGGCCTACACACCCCTCTGACCTTTCTAATTTCTTTGATCAGCACCTCACTCACAGTACTTCACTTCAGCCACATAGGATGGCAAACTCTTTCTCTAAAGGGCTAGATTATAAATATTTTAGGCTTTATGATTTACATGGTTTCTGTTGTAACTACTCAACTCAGCCTTGTAGTGTGAAAGCAGTCAGAAATAGACAATAGGTCAACAAATGGGTGTGGCATGGTTGTGTCTATAAAATTGTGTATATTTATGTATAATAATGAATATATGTGAGTTTTGTAATTTTTATGTGGCATGAAATATCCTCCCCCCTCCCACCCATTTAAAAATGTAAAAACCATTGGTAGTCCACAGGCCATACAAAAATAAGCAGTGAGCTAGATTTGGCCCATAGACAACCACAGTTCACCATTCCCTGCCTTAGATATTTTAAAGTACCAAGGCCCTTGTGTGTACACCCCACTGTTTCTCTACTGAAGGCGCTACCCCATTTTCTGCTCGTTGAAACCAACCTTTCTTGGTTCACCTCAAAAGCTACATCTTTAATGTGTCTCCTAACCATTCCAAGTACAAGCAAAGTGTCCTTTTGCTACTTTTCTGTGACACTTGTTTATACCACTTGTTTGGTACTTATCACTTCTATTTTTATTTCCAACTCATAATAAAAACAAGTGCTTGGATACAGAGGTTATATTTTTGTACTTCATATATTTATGTCCTTGCTAATAAATAGGTTAATTTTGAATACCTTAGTAATAATATGATAAATATTTTTGTTTGTCTTAGAGTGACTCATAATTGTGCACCGTTATGTCAGAAAGCTAGTTGAAAAGAAATTCTTTTATCAAAGAAAGACTAAATCTGTAAATTTTGTAAAAAGGAACTTTAGTATACAATAAAATGACATACAATAAAATATGGTTCTACACAAGTCTGAATTTGAAGTAGCTAAGCTAATACATTATAAGTATGAAATTATGTTAATAGTATTTAGGACATTTTTCAAGTGGCCTAAGTCTAAGGAAATTTTGAAGTGATGTTTTCTTTTTTCCCCCCAGTGAATTTTCTTATTGATCCACAGGCATCAGAATCATACTTAATGGATTATCTTTTCCAAAATAATCATAGCAACTTCAAACCATTTGAAGGGCAGCTTTGCACAAAATTTCTTGACTATACTGTTATCAATTCCTATCTACCTACTCATCCACCCATCCCCAGATCTGCAAAGATAGCCTTGAAGGAGATTTATTTATTCATTCATTCATCTAACTTGCTGCTGTAAAGCTTTGAGAGTGAACTTTGCCAGTGAGGGAAAAAATTAGAAGTATTCATAGAAAACAAATTGTTTATTGAAAATATTGGAGTTATTGTACAACTGGAAACTTTATGCTTTAGGAGGCAATATGAAGTGGAAATAATACCAACTTCTGAATTAGAAAGTGCTGTCTTTACATTTTAGTTGTGTATCCTTACTGTTAGATATTCTTAGACAAGTTTCATATCTGGAAAATGAGCAAGGCTACCTACTACCTTATCAGTAATTATGCTCAGAATAGGGAAATAAACCACAGTGGCTACTATATAGAAGGTCTCCAGTAGCTGAAGCTTCTATTATTATGCCTCAATGTAATCATTAGAGTGTTTACCAAGAGGAAAACAAATATTTAGACAAACCTGTTCTTTTTGCATAATTGGTTGTGAGAACTGGAATTTGAAATTTATTAACTTAGAAGGTTCTCAGACTGTAAAGAGAGGTTCTTTTTTAATTATCTGAAGTAGAGTTTTGAACTTCCCAATTACAAGTTTGGGTGTGGAAACACAATTTTGTTTGTAAAACTTGGTTCTAATTGCATTTTTTTGCATTAAACTAAAGTTGATTTTTAAAGTTCCCAGTGACCTCAATTTATGTATTTGTAGTGCTTCTATTAGAAGATTTAATTATTGCACATTAGTGTTACAATCATATTGTTAGAACTATTTTTAAATTTGTAATTTATAGTCTAAAAAGGGTTTAAGTATTATGCAAAGAAAACAAATGCCCATGTGCAGTTAAATAGAAAATACAAATTAAAAACAACCATATAGAGAAGAGAAGATCAGTTTTCTGGCAGCAGAGGAAACTTAATGGATAACTTAACTCTCATTTTCTGACAAACTGTGCATGTTCTTTAGGAGAAAAGAAATTTGGCCTCAAATTCTAGGAGGGATTTGTCACATATTCTTTATGGAAAAGACAATGAAGTAATGAATACATTTTCTTTTCTTGTTTTTTTTTTTTTTTTTTTTTTTTTGGTTGGTTTTATCAACCAGATTTATTTTGAAAACAAACCAAGATTATAGTCAGTGAAAGCAAAGCCTATATGGTTTTGTGGTGTAAGATTCTGCACTCTAAAATGGTGTATGTAGGATATAGCCTGTCCTAATTATAGATAGAAGATTCTAATTAAGGTCACTCCTTCACTGAGTCACACTTACACTGTTCTAAAGCCTGTATTTTCTCAGCAGCTTTTGGAATGCCTATTTTATTATACTGGGTTCCAAAAATACATCACTTGAAAAAAATGTTTAATGGTAACACAAACTATAGCAGTTGACATTCTGCTCTATAAGCAGGAGACCTTATCTGATTCCCCAATTATCTATTATCGGCACAGACTCATAGATTCCTATATTTTTCAATGGTTATAATTCTTTATTATTCTTAATTATTTTGTTGTGAATTGTTCCTGATTTGGCCATTTGGAACCGCTTCAAACTTGGCTCTGTATGCTTGTGACATGAGCCTGTCTTTTTTTTTTTTTTTTTTTTTTAAGCTATTCGTTCTTTCTGGTATAACAAATTGTTCCAGGTTTATTTTGTATCTTTGCCATAGTCCTAGAATCAGCTGTTTTACTAAAGAGCCCTGGTTCCTTTTAATAGAGAATGATATTAAAAATCAAGACCTGGGTGTTGAGTTGTTCACTGCTACTTCATATACTCAGAGGTCCTTTCACTGGACAAAGTTGTGAAATACATACATGTATAGACACTTACACATATATGCATACACATACACAATTTAGAAATCATAAGTTCACATAGTATTTCCAATTCTAGTTTATCCTAGAGTTGTTCCTTGCCTTGGTTTGTTCTTCCTCTCATATTTTTATGTCCCCTGAACCCTAACTCCAGTAACATCAGCACTGTACTCATTTCCTCAGTTCTGTAATAACATCTCAAATAGTTGCAGAATTGCTCTATTACAAGTACAGAAACATACTTATTAAAAGGAATTCAGGATTTATTTGAAGTCTCCTCTACACTACACAAGATTGAGAGTGTATGGTCAAATACTGTACAGCCATATGTTGCATAGTGACATTTTGGTCAACAATGGACCACATAAATGATGTTGGTCTCATAATCTTATGAGCTCAGTTTCCTATTTAAAAATGGAAGGATATGAGGTTCCGGAGGAATTTTTTTTCTCTGATGGGAGAAGTATCTATGGGGCTTGGCAATAGATTGCCTCTCATTTAGAGCACCTCAATTTTTTTATGCAGAGATTACATCCCAATCAGTCAGCCACTGACCTCTTTTAGCACAGCGGATCCTGCCCCCACCCCCAACCCCTCCATCACTACATATTCAGAAGGCTGCAGCCCTTCCAGATCTAGCTTGATGGTCTTCAGAATGCATTGCTATAAATCAGGGGTCTTCAAACTACGGCCCGCGGGCCACATGCAGCCCGCAGAGGAGTCTGATCCGGCGCGCCAGGTTTTTTGGGCAGTGAGCGCAGCCGAGGTGTTACAGTAGGAATTAGTAGTTCATATAGTCCGGCCCTCCAGCTCTCTGAGGGACCGTGATCTGGCCCCCACTTTAAAAAGTTTGAGGACCCCTGCAAATTCTTCATTGAGACTTAAGGTCCTGAACAAGGACACAGGTCCACAGGATTTTCTCTCATTGTGTGGGTTGGTGGTATCCTTTGAAGCACAAAAAAATTAATTTCAGTGGTGTCCCATTTATGTTTTTTATTTTTGTGTCCTATCTTAAGAAACCATTGTCTTATCCAAAGAACTATTGCACAATCCAAGAATTGTGTTTTCTTGTTCCTGAATCCTGAAGATTTAATATCTATTGGGAATTCAGAAACTACTAGCTGGTGCATAGCTTTCTCTGCACTGTCGGCAAGGCCCTTACTTGGGTAGTTTGCGCTTTTGAACAGATGGTGGCAGCAAATCTTTGATAAATGAAAATTCTCATTTTCCTAAACTTAGCCTTTTATAATTCTGAATCTTATGTTTTTGGCAGTAGGTTGTTGAATACTGTTTAAATTTCCTTTTAAGATTAAAATTTATTTAAATTTATGGATTTCTTTTTGCCATGATTTTGTTCAGGCTTTTTAGTTCATGAAGCCAGTTGGTTAGGCATAAGCATGATTTGCTTTAGGTCTCAACCTTAGGAAACAATTTTCTCATATTGCTCTGATGTGTTTTATCCATTGTAATTTCATTATCTCCTACCCCCATGGTATTTATGTAGAGGTAAAGTAATGGAGTGGTAATCAAGATGTTGATTAACAGCTAAAGCTGTTTTCAAGCTTACTACTAAAACATTGTCAGACTTATGTTCTGATTTAACAGATAGATAATGTAGGACATGTAGGTAACATTTTTTCCTCCAATAATAAAAACTGCCTAATATGATCTCAAGATTAGACTTGGGATTTCATTTTAAAATATGAATATTAAGCAGTAAAATTAGGTGATACAGTTATTCCTTGGTAATTGTTTTCAAGATAATAGGAATAACAAACACTTATTGAGCACTTATTATTTGCTAGGTACTATGCTAAATGCCTTGTATGCATTGTTTTCTTTTACTCTTACAACGGCTTTAAGAATTAAGTACTATATTTCCCCTGAATTGTTCAAAGGAAGAAATGGGCTTAGAGAAATAAATTCAGTCATATTAGTAGATGGAGGTAGGTGTGTGTGTGTGTGTGTGTGTGTGCGCGCACGCGCGTGTGCACATGTGTGCTTATGTGTATTTGTGTTCACAAGAAACTATTTGTACTATATCTTATTCATAAAAATTACTTTCTGTTTGTTTGATTTAGCCACTGAAAAATAACTTGTCCTGGAATGTCACCTAATTTTAGCTTTACTTCAGTTTTCCACTAGAGGGCATACCAAGTATTTAATTTAAGTTTTTCTGTTATCAAAATTATAATAGTAACAGTAATTTATTACTTTTTGGTACAATGATTTGAAAGCAAAATTTTAATGTACATAACTGGTACAATAATCTTGTTTTATTTTTACATTTCAGGTTACTCATTTTTGGATCCTATGACAGAGAGGCAAATATTCATTGCACACTTGAGTTGAGCAGTAGTGTTTGGGAAGAAAAACAAAGGAGTTCTATTAAGACGGTAAAACTGATTTGCATAGTTTTACATCTGTATAAAGTTTGTATTTTATATGCATGCTTTTATTAATATTTCTATATTCTTAGTTATTTTTGATCATGTGCAAATAATTATGAAGAGCTTTTATTCGTCTTTTTATAATACAACATCAGTAATGAAATGGATCACATAAAACTATAGTATTCAGATTGCTTGCTTGCATAAGATATCTAGCCTAATTTCCCTTCTGTACGGGAGACGTGAGGGCAGGTATGTTTGAGTAACTGAAAGAAGGTAGTCTAGCCATAAGTGAGGTGGAGTCATACTTACTCATATAGGGCATGGCAAGGATTTTGGATTTTATTCTTTGTGGTGGGATAGTTTTAAGATAGGGAGTGACAAGATCTTGTGTACATTTTTTCTGTATACAGAAAGGACGGTAGGAGGATGAGAGTAAACCTAAGGGAGATCAGGAGGCATTCTGGGGAAGGCATTCAGGAGGTGGTAGCTGAGGAAATGGAAAGAATGGATTTGGGATATACTTTTGGTGTGTGAAGGACTAAATGTTCTGGTTTCTTTTTTGATGTATCAAAAAGAGATTTTCACCTAAATTGTAAAACTTGGGGGGGAAGAGGCTTTTAAAATATTTTAAGTGCTAGAAGTAAAAATGAACAAAAATTGCTTCCAACTCAACATGTTTTAATTTGGACTTGTTGGGTTGAGTTCTTAAATAAAAATTGTCACTATTTTTTTTCCAAATTTGAGTTGATATTTCTGAATGTTTCCCATAGAAGTTTTAATAGGAATTATGATATACTTCTTGGAATTTGCATAAATCTAGTAGTTTATTAAAGATTTAGAGCATTTATCAAAATGTTGTCTACAAAATTGCTTTATTAAGCCCGTGAAGTTTTGTATTGGAAATAAAATCCCAGAATTTTATGTCTGGAGTTGAAAAATAATTTATGCCATCAAAGAACATGTAGCCTTTCTTGATTTTTAAGAATAGTTATTTCATATGCTAAGCATACATTAAAATATTATGCATTTGGTAATAATAGAACTCCAGAATGCTTCTTGGATTTTCCAAATTTCTCTGGGTTACTTCTAGTCTTTTTAAATATTAGATCTATTTAACACATCAATAGTTTTTTGCAGAAATAAATTATAGATGTATTCTTTAAAGATGTATTTAATAACTTAAAATTTCAGCTATTTCTATCACATTGAGCTCTTGGTAGCCATATAGCCAATATTTAGGAAAACTATTTCTCTAATATGTCCTCAGTATATTGGTGAATAGGTACTTTTGAAGTATGTTTACATAGTTGTTTTATAGTAGTAATAATGTGCTTTTTGGTTTTTCTAGAATAGTATATTATTCTTCATAGCATTTTTAAAAATAGTCACAATTCTTCATTTTTTTAAATAGGCTCCTAAGCATATTGACTTTTGAAGGTTATGTGGTACCCTTTTATAGATGCATCCTTCCTTGACTTTTAAATTGTTTCCAGTGTCTCTATGTAATAACTGTTGTGTATATCTTTATATAACATAGGGCAGTGTGAAATTATTTTGGAATAAGTAGAGTAATTTTGATCAGGGTGGGAATATAGGGGTAAGTAAAGCTGGAAAGAGAATGGGCTGAACCACAGAGTTTTAATTTATGAAAGTTTTGGGGAGCTATTGAAGATTTTGAACATGAAAATGACATTGTCAAAATAGTGGTTTTTAGGAAATTCTCCCCCTTTTTGGTGGTTGTGCATGCCTTAACTTTAAGTTACATCTCAGTCAATTTGAAGCAGCTCCCCAGAGGAATAAAATAACCAGCTTTACAGTTTGTTCTGAAATATATAAATATATGAAAAAACAATATTGTTTTGTCTGGGTATGAAATAGTCATAACTTGCCATTGCTATTGGCATTTTCAGTTTCCCTTATATCAGATTAGACAGCTTTAATATTTTATAACAAAAATTAGTAAGACTTTAATCTTGTCATAATTTTAGATCTTAGCATATGTCATAGCTAGTTTTGGAAAAATAATTCTAGGTTACTAATTACATCTGTTCTCAAAAATGTCAACAACAGTTAAGTGTCTTCAGGCATTAAATTACATATGTCTGAATTTAATAACTAGGGAGGAGAATTAGAGTGCTCTTCAAGACTACATAAGACATTGTAGGATAGGATTTGAAAATTTGGAATATATTATAAATTTGGATGGAAAATGTATCATTAAAAACAAGTATGCTAAAGAACTCAATGATTTTGGAAGTTCTTTTTATATATACAATCTTCAGGCTTAAATTAGTTTTTTAAATGTTAAAATTTACTCAGTCACTAATTTTAGTGTACCGAATGAAAGAAACTTAATATCTCTCATATTTTAAGTATAGCTTTGAGTTTTTAAAGCATTTATAATGTACCTTATGCCATTAATAGGGAAGATCAATAACAGATGGAAAGCTTTAGATTTGTAATACTTACAAATGTTGGGGGTAGAGATGGAACAGTTGTAATGCATTAGCTGGAAGTATTAGCAAATCTAATGAATGTGGCTTAAGCAGAAAAAAGAGAAAAAAGAGCTTATCTTGTGCGATAAGCTCGTAGTTAGTATATAATCAAGGAGCTGGCTCTTACTGGCTTCCTCCTCCATCATCCTTAGCATGGGCGTTTTATTCTCATCGTTGCAAATTATCTAGTGTACCCTTAGGTATCCACCTTTCAAGAAAAAGGATGAGCTATAAGGCATGGCAGAGGCACATGTCAGTCAGGTTTTGTCCTTCTAAAATTCTTTACTGGAAACTCCACTCAGGGATTTTGACTTATATCTCATTGATAAGAACCAAGTCATATGGTCTCTACTACCAGCAAGGAAGTATGGGGACACTTTGAGTTAAAAGAAAAGGGTTATGAATACCTTTTAGGTGGTCAGTCCACAGTCTTACCATAAGAAAAAATTTAAATCTATTTGATGATTTTTTTGTTTGTAAAGGGATTTTTTTTTTCTCTTATGTTGGGTATCAGGGAATATTGCAAAGAATAATTTAACACATAGCTTGCATAAAGCCTACTTTCTACCTTATTAGAAATCCAAAGCAAGTTTGGGGCAAAATCAGACACTCATTCACTGCCTTGCTTATTATTTCACTTGCAAAATAAAAGAGCTCATAGAATAAATGAGGTACTTGTGTTTATTCTTTAAAAATAATAAGCAAAGATTCCTCATGAGAACCCCATTAAATGTGATAGCTGAGGTGAAAATAAATTAGATATTAGATATTAGGTTTAAACAAACATTAGAGAATTACCTTACAAGAGATGACAAAGTCAATATTAAAAATATGTTCACCTTGCCGAAACCGGTTTAGCTCAGTGGATAGAGCGTCGGCCTGAGGACTGAAGGGTCCCGGGTTTGATTCCGGTCAAGGGCATGTACCTTGGCTGCGGGCACATCCCCGGTAGGTCGATGTCTCTCTCATCAATGTTTCTAGCTCTCTATCGCTCTTCCTTTCTCTCTGTAAAAAAAAAAAAAAAAAAAATCAATAAAATAGATTTTTAAAAAATATATGTTCACCTTTACTAAAAGAGACAAGGCAAGTTTATTTTCATTCTTTAGCAATATGCAGGCTTGGTGATGATAATTTGCTTCCCTTTCACTAATGAATAAATTTCAGTTTCAGATTTTTAAAAATGCTCATTTCAGGCAATGATTAATATTCCAGTTGGAAACTTCATGGACAACTATATATCTCTAGAATTTATAGTGTTTATCAAGTAAAATTCATAGTGCTCATCAAATAAAATTCACAGTAAATTAATCTGACATATTAAAGCATAGATAATCATTATTGTGTGAATACTAAAACAAACAGATCATATAAATATCACATAAACACACACAGTTTTAAATAGAGAGATCCTGAGTGTCACTTTCCTCTGAATCTGGGAGTTCTGAGATAGTGGGAAAGGCCTCGGGCCAGCTGGCACTCAGCTGTTCTGCCTAGCTCTTTCCCTTGTTCTCCATTTTAAATAAAACGGTGAAATGAGTTTAAGTTTGAAAACAAGCTTTTTAATGTTCATTTTATCCTGTCCCTATTCCCTCTGCACTCAGGCATTTGAAAGCAATTGTCCTTTATAAGAGACTGGTCTTTCCTTCTGTAATTAAAGACAGAATGTTAAAAATCCAAATAACTGTTAAGTCAGTAGTACCTTGACATAAATATGTTACTATCAAAGAAGAAGGAAGAATATGGGCTTCTTGTTCTGAAATGAAGACAGAATTAGAAAAGTAACTTTTGGGTACTTAGGATGTAGTACACAGTGGATGGGCAGAAGAGATGCTGGAACCCGCATGTGTTCGGTATAAATAGAAGCAGAAGCACTTCAGGTTTGTGTAGCTGAATATTCAGGTACCAGAGGGAATTGTGGTGAAAGGCATTAGATGTCATGATATATCAGACCTTCCTGAAAAATAAGAAGTAATAAATCCCTGAAGGGCATTCAGCTAACAATTGGGGAGAATTTCTAAATGGTAATTTGGAACTCTTAATTAGAATGAGTATATTGTTTTCAGAGGGTTATAGGATATCAGTTGGCAACTTCCAGTTGGCAACTTAAACTGGCAACTGCTAAGGGCTTTATTTATTTTATTTTTTTACAGCAAAGGTAGAAATTTATTGAAGAACAAGTACAGACTCCCACGTGGGGAAGGAGAAAGAATCTCACAGCACAGACTCCCCTGTGGGGGTGGGGAAAGAGTCCCCTGCTAAGGGCTTTAAATAGGGTCAGCTGTGCCCAGAATTAGGAAGTCAGAAGAATTCATCTTCTAGAGTCTATACTTTTATCTTTTTTTAAAAAAATATATATATTTTTATTGCTTTCAGAGAGGAAGGGAGAGGGGGAGAGAGATAGAAACATCAATGATGAGAAAGAACCATTGATGAGCCGCCTCCTGCACATCCCCTGCCAAGGATCAAGCCAGCAACCTGGGCATGTGCCCTTGACTGGAATCAAACCCGTGACCCTTCTGTCCACAGGCCTATGCTCTATCCACTGAGGACTGCGCTCTATCTTTTTGTTAGACTCTGGTGGGACCTTTTTTCCCCTCCACTCTTGCTTCCCTCATTTTTGAAAGAATCTGATTCTGAAAGAGAAATAGTTTATATCAGGCTTCCTACAATTTTTTTTAAACACACTCTTACAATTAAAGAGCTATTTGAGGACATGATGCCTAGAGTCTGACATATTTTTGCCATATATAAAGAGCCATAGTCTTCTGCTTGTAGAATCCATACTTGTGCCATTAAATCCTGCTGCTGCTAACAAAAACTGGACTATGAATGGTATTCTGATAATTAGGAGACAGTATTGGGAGTGGTGATAGTGGAATCATTTTAGAACAGAGTCTGGGAGAGCTCTGAAACTCAGGGAGATAGGATTTAAATAGAAGGGCCTTCATCATAAGATTAGCCATGTTCAGTTGCCCAAGACTGAGCCTGATTTCAGAGGTAGTCTGCCTTATAGACCCCAGTGAGTCTCTCTTTACCTCCAGAGCAAAGATTAACGCAGCTGAAAAGAGGAAAAAATGGCAGACAGAAGGTAATCAGTTTGGAGAAGGTATACTATAGGGAAACCATTCCTGTCTAATGTGAAGATGCTAAACAAGCGTGTAGAAGAAATGGAACAGTGAATGCATTTTCAGCTTTCAGAAAGCTTTCGATGAAGATCCATAGCAAAGCTTCCCAAATCACCTGATAGATCTGTCTTTAGAATGTGGGAAAACAATAAACTTGACCAGGCATAATATCCTGAATGATTCCATTTTTCATGAGAGTAGTTGTCACAAAATGAATATACTTATTTAAAAACCATGAAATTCTTCTCAGAGAGTTATTTGTGCTTTTCAGATTTCCATAATGCAGAAAATTTATAACAGTTGAATCAGGTGGGGAGGAAGCAGTAAAATTACCTTGGAAGTGAGATAGCCATATAAAGATAAATGGATGGGAAAAAATTAGTGATCTGCAGCTGAAAAGACAAAGGTGGGTGAATGATTAATGGAAGCATATATATGCAAAAAGTGAAGTGGTAGGGTGATCAACAAATTAACTGAGCAAGGAGTTAAGTCTGAAGATAAATTTCACATTCCCCATGATAATCAGATGATAAATGCTAAAAGGATACTTAAAAGGTCTTTAATAATACTGCACACTACATACTTGCAGGTAGACCTCACGGGGGCACAGATATGCTCTATTCTTTTTATATGTGTGCCCAGTAGCAGTGGAATTTCTGGCACGTTGTAGTTGTTATGTGAATGTCTTGGGAGGTGGGAGAAGGATAAATGGTTTTGAAATACAAATCTGATTCTATCAATTGCCTCCTTAAATCTCAATGGTTTCAGTAGCTCCTAGAATAAGGACAGATTCCTTGATGTGACTTACAAAGTCACCTCTGGCCTGGTCCCTATCTCTCTAGCCCTACCTCTACCCTCCATTCTGCATTAGCTGGACTGGCCATCTTTCACTCCTTCATACATGCCATACTCTGTCCACTGCATAACCTTTGTACATGGGCCTCCTTCCCCTAGCACATTTCTCCACATGCATACTTATACCTACCCAAATTCTTCAGTCCTCTGCTTATACTAGGCCTTAGCTTGTTTCCCTCAAACATTCTTGGGCCCTTCCCCTGCACTACGTTAAGAGAAGACTTACCTCTACTGGTTATATTCCGGGGCTTCACTGACAGCTGACTTTTAGCTAGGTTTGACCACTACGAAGCTTTGGTGAGAAATGGGAGTGGACTAGGAACCAGGGTATTCTTCCTTTTCTCCTCAGCCTTGGACAAATCTGGCAGCCACGATTTCTCCTTCATGGCTCCATGCTTCTCACAGGCCAATCTCACCATGCTTGCAGCTTCGTCCTGATGCTCCAGCCCTGGCCTCTACTGGTACACATCCTCCCTCTGCCCTTCCAGCCCAAGGCTGGGCGGGACTTCTGGCTGTTGTTAATATCTGAGTTGCTTCACTATCCCCTGTTTGGTTCTCAGTTCTTTTATCACTGTTTTTGAGTCCCTCTGTTTCTAATGCTTCATTGTTTTCTGTTTCATCAGATCTTAACTGATTCACCAACCGTTATTCTTCTGGGAAACTTTTCCCTAGTGAACATAAAACTTTTTGATAATACTTTACCACAGTTGGGAATTCACATTTATAATTGTATGACAGTTTGATCAGTGTTACTTCCACCAATATCTTCCTTTATAGCATATACCATGATTGTTTTGACTCACAGCACTTGGCATTTAGTGGGTATTGAATGAATGTTTCTGGGAAGACTGAAGCTGATTGGCCATGAGCTCAATTTACCTTCAACTATTTTTCTTTTAGATATTCAGGTTTCAGTGAAGTTTAGTCACATTGCTGTCTGCTTTCTCCCTGAAAGCTATTTCTGATAAATGCTTTAACCAAATAAAAATGTTTGAGTTGAGGAAGTCCACAGAATGAAATTTACTGCTCAATATTTCCTTTGTTAGAAAACATTTTTAAACCTGTTTTTTTAGAGTAAGGATTTTAGTTTATAAATATGGTACATTACTATGACACTAATCACAATTGATGAATTACGTTAATACTTTTGATGTTTTTAATGATCTATACTAGTAAAAGGGTAATATGCAAATTAGCCTGAATTAGACCAGGTGTCTTCTGGATGTCCTACCTGACAAAGCTGTGGTGGCTGCAAGGGCCCAGGGCAGGCAGCCTCAGCAGCTGGCAGTGGCAGGAGCAGCAGGGTAATGGGGGCAGCACCTTCCCCTGATCGCCCCACTCAACCCCCGTAGAGGGAGGCCAGACTGTGGCTTAGTCTGGGGAGCAGGCCTATGCCATCAATAGGACATCCCCTGAGGGCTCCTGGACTGTGAGAGGGGGCAGGCCGGACTTAGGGACCCCCACCCCCCAGTGCACGAATTTTCATGCACCAGGCCTCTAGTGCTCTAACTCTATGTGTATAGTTTAATGTAGCCTAAATAAAATAACTATATGATTAAAATTTTACTTCTATTTTAGCTTTGGAGAGTTTTAGAAGTCTTACTGAATATCTGTCTATATCTATCTATGAATTGTTGAATGTACATATAAAGCTCCCTAAAGAACTTTGATTTCAAATAAGAACATCTGAGACACAGAAATTTTTAAATACATTAGGCGAGATGCTTCCGAGTTGGCATTTGGCATGTTTGTCTAAGGCCAGATGCCTTGCAGATAGCATTCTGGTGCTTCTATTTAACCATTTGCCATTTACAATCTTAATCTTATCGAAGGAAGAGAAAGATTAAAGCAAATAAAGCTTTTTTGAAAATGTCAGTTTTTATGAAAACTCTGGTTTAGTTCCCTTTGATAATATTTGCAAATACAGTAGGGACTCAATAAATTTTAACCACATATAATGTTCTATAATTTGACTTCTTAAACTAAATGCTTTTGAGCTTTAGTAATAAGTCCTATTCAGTATTTCTACTCTTAAAGTTTATCTTGGTTAAAAATGTGGAATGCCATTTTCTGTCTCATATTTTCTATGTGTATTTAGTATGATTTTGAAATACTGTGTAAAGAGTAGGAGCTTAGGTTAAAATATAGAAACATCAATTCTCTATATTAAACCAGTAAGGCACTGTGAGTATGAGAAGGAAGAGACTTATTGTGAGGTATAAGGCAATGTGATTTGGTTCTTTCCTTCAAGGGAGAGAAGCAGTGAGGAAAAAAATATCAAGAGTACAGTGAGCTCTTCCGTGTTACTGTTAGCATATTGTTGCTCTAAGAGAGTTTCAGAATACAGTACTATGAGGTTCCAGTGAGGGTGGGGGAAAAGAAGGGAGTAGCATTCTTTTGGGAAAATCAGGAAAGAATATGTTAAGGAGCCAAGCCTTCATAGTACATGTATGATTTAGAGATGGTAGGAAGGTGCAGGGCATGGTGTAAACCCAAAAAAAGGGGGGGGAAATATTGTATTTGAGTATGTTTAGGATTCAGTTGTCCATGTTGATTAAAGAATACTGTAGTGTAGAAGACTATGCAAAACAAGACTGGACCATGTTATAGAAGTACCTAAGTGCCAGGCTAAGAAGTTTGGCTGTTACTTCAAGATAGTAGAAATAATGGAGGTTTTTGAAATTGGTTGAGGCTCTCTCAAGCTGAGTTTCTCTTTCTCTGTCTCTCCCCATCCTTTCCACTCTCTCTCATCAATGGGAAAATATCCTCAGGTGAGGATTAACCACAGAAAGAAACAGAAGCTTTTACAATGAAGTAGTAACATTCTAAATATTCTTTTAAAAGAGCTTTTGAGAACTAGCTAAGGAAGTCATATTTATAAAACTTAAACATTGTTTTGGATTCTGTTTCTAGGACCCTCCAGTATTCTGTGATGCAAGTAAGACTGATTTACTTAGTGCTTCTTTGTCATGAACAAAAACATCCTATTCAAGGCACAGCAGCACCTTCCCACAGAAACCCACTTAGCCAAAGAGCTCATTTTCTGAGTCATACCCTCAGATGCAGGATGCAGAACTAGGAAATAAGCAATTTAGGAAAATGTTAGAGAGGTGTTATTAGAGAGCCTGCAGTAGTGTACAACTCCTGCTCACATGTCTTCAGGCCAGTGGAAGTTAAGAGCAACAAGATAGCAATTTCTCTGTGCCAGTCATGATTTTAAGACTTTATATGCACTAACCATTTAATTCTCATGGCAACCCCATGAAAACAGGCACAACAACTCCCATTGCCATCTCCATTTTACTTGTATATAGAAGGACACTGAGACACAAAGAAAGTAACTTACTCCAGTCACCCAGCTAGCAGGCAGGGTGACTCCAGAGCTGGTGTTTTTAATTACTATGTCATCTCCAGGAATAGTAGGTTCAAGTCCAGGTTCTTCTACTATTTTTGTGTCTATGAATAAATTATTTCATAATCTGAAGTGGAGATAATAATAACAGTATAAAGGTTAAATTCTATAAAACGCTTAGCACAGTATCTGGCACATAGTACTTATTATTGAACTAGACCTAAATGCCACACTCCTGTGCTTTTAGTGGTATTAACGTTTAGTATATTCTATAAATCCCCTGCTCCCACTTTCTTTTAAATCCTTCCTGTAATAAGGTGAAGGGGACAGAGGAATAGTATAGTTTCCTCAATCATGGGATAGTGTGAGGTTTTTGTTATTGTCTGTTTCTATAAAGACAAGAGGGCCAAATAGTGATTTTTAAGAAGTTTATTAAGGGCTTTTATAAGAAGGATAGAGATTAACTAGCTGCTGTCTATTTCAGCTGAGTATGAAGTGTGAACAAACATTTTTCAGAAAGGTTTAAGATAAACTGAGAACTTCTTAGGAATAAAGAGTGTTAATGTCATAACATAGAAAAAATGTAGTTATTTCTAATAGATTTGGAACATTTAGGAAGTAGTTCATGCTACTAAACTGTTTGAGATCTGTAGCACTCACCTTTGCATTTTATTATAGTAAACTAGGAGCCCAATGCATGAATTCATGCACTTTGAAAGGAACTGTGGGCTGTGAGGCTGTGGTAGGCACAGGGGCGGGACTTGGTCCCTCCTGCCACTGCCCCGGTCCCCTGTCTGCCAATGATCCTGCTCCCGCACACTGACGGAGCAATTGGGGCCGGCACCAGGAGCAGGTGCTAGTGGAGCCTGCTGCCCCGATCACCCCTCAGGAGCAGGGGGAGGTGGAGAAGCCCTCAGGGACAATTGGGGCTGGCAGCTACCACTCATACCCACTGACAGTGATGAACAATCGGGGCCAGCACTAGCAGTGGGTGTGAGTGGTGTCTTCAGTGCTGGCAGGAGTGAGTGCTGGGCAGGACCGTGGCACACAGGAGCAGAGAATTTTCAGTAACCACCTCAGGCTCATCTTGATGACAGCAACTGCCACCTCACCTTGGTCTGGCTGCCCCAGTCACCTGCTCCACCATCCCACCGCGGCCAATGCCCACCATGGCCAATGCCCATCATGTTTCACACACTTCTGCTGATGCCTGCCATTTTTGCATGTGCCCCCTAGTGGTCAGCACACATCATAGTGACTGGTTGTTTGGTTGTTCTGCTGTTCTTTTTATTTGCATATTAGACTTTTATTATATAGGATAGGATGTGAAGTAATTGAAGGAACTTTAAAGTGAACAGGCTAAAGAAAAACTAGGAGGAAATTTTTGTTATCTTCAAAAAGACAAGTGGAAAGAGCAGCAAAAACACTTAATTCATATGTCCTATTAAATCAGTCCTTTTTCATGAGGTGTTGAGTATTTCCCCATATAAGTATTGAACATGAATATAGTTTACAATAGGTTTGGGGACAGCTGTGTTTTCCATTTGTAAGCATGTTGATTTACATTGATATTGGATTGTACTAAACAAATAGGTGGTTATATTTGAAAGCTGTTTTATACAACAGTATGCTCTATTGGAGGAGATAAGGTTTTATTAATCATTGCAAATAAGACTACTTCTGGGTAGTTTATTATATTTCTTTAAAGATTATCAAGTGACCTTATTGTATAGACAGATGGCTTGTTTTCTAAATGAATGATGTGCGAATTCTCTTTCATAAATTGAGCATCACTAAGAAAATATTGTTAGAATTCTAAATAGGAAACCATTGAGCATAAGGAAGTAGGTATCATGAAATAGAGATTTAATTTTTGTGATGCTATTTCATTTGTTAAATTTGAGGAAACTTGCATATTCTTCAGACTAGACAATTTCTGTAAGATAAAAGTGATATATGTTCAGAAATCATCATGAGCTATATATTTTTTGCCCAATTAAAGAAAACATCAGAAAGCTATAAAGAAGATTGCAAAAGTCAATCATAATCTCACTACTCAGAGAAACCACTATTAACTTTTTAAATAACTTTGTAAATCTAAGCATACACACTGTTTACGGGGTATGCTTATGGTTCTGTCTCCATATTCATGTGTCATTGTTTTTATGTCTGCATCGTATCTCATTGTGTATCATAATTTATTTAACCAATCACTCATTGATGAACATTTAGACTTTTTGCAATTTTTATGTGTTGTAAAGAAATCTATAATGTCAGTGTGTGTATATTCAAGCATATTTATTTTTTAGTCGTGGTGTGGCACACTTTGAGTTAATTTATTGGGGTGACATTAGTAAGATTATATTAAATATATTAGACTTTGTGGACCAATCACTGTCACAATTACTCAACTCAGCTGTTTTAACTTCTGAAATAGCCAGAGACAACAGACAAGCAAATGAGTGTGGGTGTTTTCCAACAAAACTTCTTTAAAAAGAGCCCACAGCCCTGGCTCGGTGGCTTGGTTAGTTGGCATGTTGTCCTGTACACCAAAAGATTGTGGTTCAATTCCCTGTTAGGGCACACACCTAGGTTGTGGTTTTGATCCTCAGTTGGGGCATGTATAGGAGGCAACTGATCCATCTCTCTCTCTCTCCTTTCTCTCTCTCTCTCTCTCTCTCTCTCTCTCTCTCTCTCTCTCTCTCTCTCTCTCTCTCTCTCTCTCTCTCTCTCTCTCTCTCTCTCTCTCTCCTTCTCTCTCTCTCTCTCTCTCTCTCTCTCTCTCTCTCTCTCTCTCTCTCTCTCTCTCTCTCTATGCATCCTTCAATGTCTTCTCTGCTCTATACATGTTAGGTGACTCCTGTTAAATCACACAAGTATTATCATAATTATTTGTTCATGCCTAGCTTTCCTGCTAAGCCAGGGAAGCTCATCTGTGATATTCACAGCTCTATTTCCCACACCAGCACACAGTGCCTAATCGTTTGAATGAGTGGATCAAGTAGTGCATTTCTATCCATGACTTTTTTCTTTTAATAGTTTTGCTCTGGGTTATGTTAAAGTGTGTTTCTTAGATCAACATTAGTTTTTTCTGAAAATGTTGCTACCAGTTTATGGATAGATGTTATAGAATACACCGATGTGTCTGATGGTCATGGGCATCTTTCTTTATTGTAATATATTGAGAATTTTGATAGGAAAGAGATTTACTTTATGGGCCAGGAAGACTGGGAATGGTTATCTGCATTTAAAAGCCTACTGATAAAAGTTCAATTTTATACTGGCATCAGGTACATGTGTATTCAGATTACTGTGTTATTTCTCCATCCCCTACCAAAATAGTCCTCATGATGTCTTTTTCAGAAACTTATTTAATGAAAGAATGCTCAACAGTATACCTGGACACAGTAATTTCAGGTCTTTCACTTAATGGTCCTTTTTGTGTTGTTGTTGTTTCTCAATGTAACAAGCTTGTATAGGAGAGAACAGTTTGTAAAAGAGTTATATTGATGTTATTAAAATACATCCTCTTTTGTCTATTGTATAAAATTATGTCAATGTTAGGAAGAGATTGAAAAATCAATGTTTTTTTTCCCCCAGGTGAAAATAAGGTATCCCACCTGGGTCCAAGAAAGACTAAAAGGGTTGTCAGAGTATGTGAGAGCTCTTAAAGGCTATCTTGGTGTTTTCACTAAATTGCTCTTCACACGAGAGATGTGCCTATAGCTAGAAGTTTTTAACTGGCGTTATTGGTGAAGTTAAATGCAGGCTGTCTGCAATCTTATATGTATTGACTTGTGGTTCGGCTCTTGTAATTGCTGCTTAGTATGTCAGAAATTCTTCACAATTGATAAGCTTTTTAACCTATGTTGTATCAAAAATATTGGACATGGTAATTTTACTCCAATAGAAAGCTACCTTTTGGTTTCAACAAAATTAACACAGGATAAGCCACAGAGAAAATACTTTACATCCTTTATAGTGTATTTTACCTTTATAATGTTTTAGTAGCTTTCTAGTTTGACAAATACAGCACTTTGAGTTTAATGAGATTTTGTATGTATCATTTGCCTCCTATACATGCCCCAACTGAGGATCAAAACCACAACCTAGGCGTGTGCCCTGACAGGGAATTGAACCACAATCTTTTGGTGTACAGGACACATGCCAACTAACCAAGCTACTCAACCAGGGCTGTGGGCTCTTTTTAAAGAAGTCTTGTTGGAAAACCCCCACACTCATTTGCTTGTTTGTTGTCTCTGGCTACTTCAGAAGTTAAAACAGCTGAGTTGAGTAATTTTGTATGTAGCAGTGTAACACAGTGCCTGGTAAGCTAGAACCTGTTTGAAACAGATACCAACTAAAACTAGCTTAAGCAAAACAGGGATATTTATTCTGAAGGTACCATGGTAGTTTCTTGGGCACCATGGGTGTTATCAGGACCACTGTATGAGGTTCTGTGGATTAGGATCTGCATAGCTTTATTGTTGAAAGAAAACAAAACCTTCAAGAAAAACAAAAGGCTATATAAGACAGAAAATGAGCTACAAGCAATATTTAGTCATTTTTAGCCTTTAGAATCAGTCTACCTTGTTGGCTTAATTAGAATTAGAACATAAATATTATAAAATGGCTATCAACTTTTGATGGTAGAGTTTAGAAAGTAGAATGTGCAGAGAGGTGGCAGGGGAAGAGTAGAAGTCCTAATATCAAGAGGGATATTGTCTAGCCGAAACCGGTTTGGCTCGAGCGTCGGCCTGCGGACTGAAAGGCCCCGGGTTCGATTCCGGTCAAGGGTATGTACCTTGGTTGCGGGCACATCCCCAGTAGGGAGTGTGCAAGAGGCAGCTGATCGATGTTTCTCTGTCATCAATGTTTCTAACTCTCTATCCCTCTCTCTTCCTCTCTGTAATAAAAAAATCAATAAAATATATTAAAGAAAGAGGGATATTGTCTATAGTTAATGAAATAAGACATAGGGATATATAGTATTAAAGTTATAGAGATGTAGAAGAACTAAAAACAGCAATGTAAGTCTACTATAATTTGGGATAAGGAGAATGGGCTAACATCCTAATCTGTTATAAGAAGAAGTCAACAGATACTCTTAAACTTTTATATATTCAGAACTGATTCATTATCCAGAGGGAAAAAAGTTAATCTCTGCAACAATTAAAAACAGAAACAAAGTTTAAAGGTGGTTGCTCTAGCATTGGAGTGGAGGATTTAAGTATATTGGAAAACTAAGGGCTATCTGAATGACTTAGCAGTGACCTGTATACTTATGTATCTTAAGACAAAATATGGCATATTCAAGATTTTGTTGCTTTGTTTTTAATAGCTTTAGTAAGATATAATTTAAATACAGTAAGTTCACTAACTGTGCAGTTGGTGAATTTTGATAATTGTGTATAGTTATATAACCACCCCAATCAAGGTATAGAATTATTTCTTTCACCTTGAAAGCTTTGTGCTATTTGCCTTCAATATTCAGTCCCCCCAACCTCTTGTCCTTGGTAAATATTCATCTGCTTCCTATCACTTTAATTTTGCTTTTCTAGAATTTACTACAAATTGAATCCTAGAGTATTTCGTCTTTTATGTTTGACTCATTTCATTCAGTACAGCTTTGAGATGAATGTGTGTTGTGTGTATTGTCACAACAAAGAGTGTCCTCCTCCTTTGTCTGTAATAGTCACTGTGGTACAACAGTCAGCATCAATCTTAGTGTTCTCAGTGTGTGCATGTTTCCTCTCTCTCTACTGTGAATCCATTAAATGTCTTCATTTTTTTCTCTTTTTCAAAGGTTGAATTAATTAAGGGGAATTTACAAAGCGTTGGACTTACACTTCGTCTTGTCCAGTCAACTGACGGGTATGCTGGGCACGTCATCATTGAGACTGTGGCCCCAAACTCACCTGCTGCACTTGCTGATCTTCAGCGCGGAGATCGATTGATTGCCATTGGAGGTAATTATGCTAATATGCAGTATGGTTTACATTTACAGAGAAAGCAGAGAGCAGATGTGGGAGTTCTCCTCTCTCCTTTATTTTCATAAGCACATTATTTTTATAATGGGAAGAAAGTAGTAACTTTATTATAAAAATCTGAAGGAAGCCTTAACATTTAATTTAAAACACATATGCCATATGACACTTAGGATAGCAAAGCCATAAAATAAACCTCAGCTGTTACTTGTTTGACATAAACATGTTACTCTTTCTCATCTGAAAACCACAAGTCAGTATACATTTTTTAATATTCAGACACCCTGTGTTGGTTTTACCTACAGAATAATTTTTTTTTTTTTAAGAGAGAGAGAATAGAAGGGGGCGGGGATCTATGTGAGAGAGATACATGGATGGGTTGTCTCTCACACATGCCCCAACTGAACTGAGGATCAAACCTACAATCTAGGTACATGCCCTTGTCTGAGAATTTAGCCTGCAACCCTTCAGTGTGCAGGCTGATGCTCTAACCCTTGAGTATACTGACTAAGGCATAAAAATTTTTTCTTACTTTTTTGAAAGGTTTTTGTTGTTAATTACACAAGTAGTAAATATTATTATCAAAAATAAATCTAAGCACTATAAATGTATGCTGAGTGGAAAAATATACCATTTGTAAAAATATATTTATTGCAATAATGAGGTGTGATATACATCAAATTTTTATAGCTATAATTCATTTATGTGGTTCTATAATAATTTTTTAAGTATTTAGTAACAAGATTGGCGACAGTTGAAATAAGATTAACAAAATGTTAGCTATATTTGAAACTCAATAATGGAGTTCATTTTACTACTTCCTCTACTTTTGCATATGTTAGAAATATTATAAAAGAAAAGGAATCCCACCTTGGCCAGTTTGGCTTGGTAGTTAGTGTTGGCCCTCGGACTAAAACGTTCAAGTTCGATTCTTGGTCAAGAGCATGTACCTGGGTTGCAGACCTCATCCTGGCCTGGGTCGGTGTGTGTGCAGGAGGTAACTGATCAATGTGTCTCTCACATGGATGTCTCTTCCTCTCCTCTCCTCTCTCTCCTTCTCCCTCTCCTTCTCCCTCTCCCCCTCCTTCCCTAAAAATCTCTCTAAAAGTCAGTGGAAAAAAATATCCTCAGGTGAGGATTAACCAAGTGTACTGGAACTTTGACAGAACTGACCGCTGAGTAGGGAGTCTACTCTCTGGATTTGTGTCAGGTGAACAGAGGGTGGCACGTTTATTCTAACATAGTAGTGAAGACAGGAGCATGCGAAGGTCAAAGAAGGTTTTTAACTACAGTCACTTGGTAATGTCAAAGGAACATCAAGGTGTTGATACCCAGCGGTAGTTGGGAATGTAGGACAACAGGGAAGACCAAGGAAAAGGTGATAGCTAAAATTCCTGAAATGGATATATTCAGGAGGAGAGCAAAAAGCAGAGAAAACTAAACAAGGGGCAGATTAGGTGGCAAAAAAGTGGAGAAGAGGTCATCCGAGCCCAGTTAGTGTCATGAAAATGGGTTTAAAGCACAAGGAAGGGAAAGTGTGAGCAAGGATAGTTGGTGGAACAAAGGGCTGAAGGAGATGGTTAGGGGAGAGTGGGATCCAGAGAACAATGAGAGGGATACTCCTCTGAGATAGCTTAATGCTAACAATGACTTGGCAGGAAGAAAAGGTGACTTGTTTATCTTTTCAGTAAATTCGGTGATGTCATCCACAGGAGAAGAAAGCAGGAAGGGTGGACTTGAGGGGAGTGGGAGAGGTTTGAAGCTGGTGTTTTAGAGACTCAGTTGTTTGGAGACCATTCAACAGAGTGCTAAGGCAGCCCTGAACACTATGCTGAAAACAGAGAGCATCATTTGGGGCTAGATCAGGTAGTCATCTCAGGAGCAGAAAAGGGAAGTGGCGGGGCTAGCCGAGCTGGGAGTCAGAAAGGCAGGGAGATGTAGAAGAGGAAAGGTCCAGGGTAAGAGGATAGAAAATCTTGATGTGAACATCACTGAAATCTTGAGACTGAGGTCAAGGAGAAAAGCAAGTGCCATCAGGAGAACCAGCTGGGCCAGGAGAGCAAAGGAGGAATGATTAGATCTGGAAGTTACCTCGAAACAGATTCAGTGAGCAGACAGAATTGTCACAGGTGGGAAATAAAAGATTGTGGCCAGAAGTTAATTTCCAAGTGAAATATTTGTTGTGGTCAAGTTCCCAGTGATGACTAGGTCTAAAGCAAGGCCTTACCTGCGCAGCTGAAGTAGGAGAGGACATAGGCTGAGGAACTCTCGGTCAGGTTATTAGATGGGGCTGATGTTACTTTGATTTATTTAGGATGGCCCTAAGACCTTTGGAAAGCAAAGACCTGTCTCACCTTTCTCTAAGTCCTACAGAAAGGGAGAGCTTGGGTAAGTACTGTTTGGGGGAGGGTAGTGAAAGGACAGGAAACAAATAGAGCCTGTAATGACACACCTAGAAGATCACTAGCTAGAAGAATATACTAGAAGCTGCTGGCTCTGATTGCCTTGGGGAAGGAAGAGTATTGCTAGGAGATAGAGGTGAAAGGGAGATTTTCTTCAGTATACGTCTTTTGTATCCTTTGAATTTTGGATTACATTAATGTAGCACCTATTAGAAAATAGTAAACTGAAAACATAAGATAGATATTATCAATATAGGTACAGATAGTAGCCAACTTATTTAACTGTAAAGCAACTTATGCCTTCCTTATTCTTTCTGGTCCTGAAAAGGATTAGTTTAATGGGTAAAGCTCATAAAAAGAATCAGTAAAAGAGTACATTATTCATAATATAGTATTTTGCAGTTTATTTCAAACATCAGTCTCTTATTTTGACCAATTGCTTGTAATCCCTGGTATATTTTGGGATTTCCTGCAATAAAATCAGTTTCCCATAATGCTAAGTCTGGTTTAACCTTAATAAATCTTTTTTATTAGGTGTCACTCTGCTCACTTTAAATAGAGAAATAGTATTATTTAAATGTAGGAAGGAATGGGAAGCAATTAGGAGTTACGAGCTTGGCACCCTTCTAAGGATTTTCATCTCATCATTTGGTTTGAATATGTAAACATTTCTAGGATAGCCAGGGTTTGAGAATCAGCACACAGGTACATCCAAAAGCCAATCATATACTTTAGAGGTTTCCCTATTTTTCATTAAATACCATGAGTTAATGGCGATTACATGTAGCAATTTAGGTAATTCTCATTGCAGTAATTTATGTTTCCCTTTCAAAATTTTAAAACAGGTGTGAAGATCACATCCACGCTGCAGGTGCTGAAGCTCATCAAGCAGGCCGGCGACCGCGTGCTGGTGTACTACGAGAGGCCGGTGGGCCAGGCGCCGCACAGCGCAGTGCTGCAGGACCACCTCAGTCAGCTGGAGGAGCACTTTCTGTCAGGCTCGTGCCAGCCAAACTATGAGGAGGACCCTGGGTTGGCAGGCGACACTGAAAGTAGAGACCTGGATTTGGAGTTTGAAGACTTGGCGAGTGATGTCAGAGCACAAAATGAGTTCAAAGATGAGGCACAATCGGCAAGTCATAGTCCCAAACGTACTCCCACGACGCCTTCTGTTAGACCCCTTGGAACAGTATCACCCGTTTTAAATCGTAAATTAGTTACAGGAAGTCACCCGCCACCACCCAAACTTCCATCCAAAGAAGGAAACAAACCCTTAGCCCCCAAACCTTCTGAGACAACAGACCCAGCACAAGTGTCAAAACCCACCCAGGGATTCAAACCACCCGTGCCACCACGACCGCAAGTGAAAGCTCCTTTGCCTTCTGCGGATGCCCCAGGTCAGGCGGAACCAGATGTTCTCGCTGAAAAGCCAGACAAGGTGCTGCCTCCTCCTGCAGATAAACCTGCTGAAAAGCAAGCGAAACATGTGGATCACATGGAAGATGTCGCTGCATCTAAGCAGTCTTCAGCAAAGCAAGAAGTGGGGAAAGACTTGGCCTCAGAAAGTTCCTGCCCTTCCAAGGACAGTTCGGATGACCCTCAAACGTGGGAGTCTTCAGAAATTCACTATCGGAATAAGCTAGGAAAATGGGCCAGAGCCAGAGCCACCTGCTTCTTCGACATAGAAGCCTGCCACAGGTACTTAAACATCGCCCTGTGGTGCAGGGATCCTTTCAAGTTGGGGGGGCTCATCTGTTTGGGGCACGTGAGCCTGAAACTTGAAGAGGTGGCTTTAGGATGCCTCACGACATCCAACATGGAGTACCTTTCCAAGTTCAGACTGGAAGCCCCAACGCCCAAGGCCATGGTCACGAGAACCGCTCTCCGCAATCTGAGTATGCAAAAGGGATTCAACGACAAATTTTGCTTTGGTGACATTACTATCCACTTCAAATATCTGAAGGAAGGAGAAGCGGACCACCATCTAGTTACTAACTTGGAGAAAGAAAAGGAACTTCATTTGGTCGAAGAGGTTTCTGCGCTGCCGAAAGAGGAGCCCTTAGTGGGACAGCTGGGCTTAACAGAAAACAAACACAGTTTCCAGGACACTCAGTTCCAGAACCCAACGTGGTGTGATTACTGCAAGAAAAAAGTCTGGACTAAAGCCGCTTCCCAGTGCATGATCTGTGCTTACGTTTGCCATAAAAAATGCCAGGAAAAGTGTCTCGCTGAGATTCCTCTCTGTGGAGCGACCGAGAGGCGGATAGACCGGACCCTGAAAAACCTCAGGCTGGAAGGACAGGAGACCCTCCTGGGCCTGTCTGCTCGTACTGATGCTGAAGTTAGCAAGTCCGTCACTAGAACCACAGGCCTGACCAGGCACATTATCAACACTAGCTCTCGTTTGTTAAACCTGCGTCAAGTCTCTAAAACTCGCCTTTCTGAAGCAGGAGCTGATCTAGTAGAACCTTCACCAAAACATACACCCAACACGTCAGACAATGAAGGCAGCGACACAGAGATGTGTGGTCCAAACAGTCCTTCTAAACGGGGAAACAGCACAGGAATAAAGTTAGTGAGGAAGGAGGGCGGTCTGGATGACAGCGTCTTCATCGCAGTTAAAGAAATTGGCCGTGACCTGTACAGGGGCTTGCCGACAGAGGAGAGGATCCAGAAACTCGAGTTCATGCTGGATAAACTGCAGAATGAAATTGATCAGGAGTTGGAGCATAACAATTCCCTTCTTAGAGAAGAAAAGGAGACCACCGATACAAGGAAAAAATCTCTTCTTTCTGCCGCTTTGGGTAAATCAGGTGAAAGACTACAAGCTTTGACACTTCTTATGATCCACTACAGAGCAGGCATTGAAGATATCGAATCTTTAGAAAGTCTGACCTTAGACCAGCACCCAAAAAAAATAGGCAAGTACACAGATGACACAGAGGAAGACTTTGATAATGAAATAACCCAACTAATAGACGCTCAGCCATTCAGCAGCATTTCAGATGACTTATTTGGCCCATCCGAGTCTGTATAACAGACCCATTTATTTAATCTTTCAAGCAATTGGGGGTGGGAGAGGTCTAAAGTACCACAGATATAACCATGTCTAAACCCCCTTATAATGCACTCTGGCCTGCTTCTCCACAGTTCCTTGCTTGTGTTAAGAGTGGAAAGGTTGTTCCGGCAAAAACATGACCAGCTCACTAAATTGGTTGTTTCGGATTGCATTTATAGCTATGCTTTTTGGGTTTATACTTGGAATTTATTTTTACTAATTTATTTTTAACTTTTCTAATTATGGAATTATGTAAGCTGACTTCATGTTTATGTATGTTGATGTCTCATGCTATTTTTTTTTTCTTTTTTGAATTAGTGTTAAATTGGATACTGTCCAGATTCTTGTAATGTTTTTATTTCTATCACGGTTATAACAGATTGTTGCATGCCCAAATTGACAGCAACAACCACTGAGGGAACAGTTTTTGAATCTTACTTTGTGTTATGAAGTTTGTCATGCTACTTGAGATTTTTATTACTTTGGGGTCCTGGGGGTGCTTTTTGTTTTGTTTTTGCCAAATGTAACATGAAAGCAGACACTATGGCTTTAGTCAGTTAATGCTGATTTAGTTAAAAAAAAAAAACAAAAAAACAAAAAAAACCCTTTATATTAATATTGCTTGCTTCCTATGCCTCTGTGAAATTTTTTTCTAAAGCTTTTGTGCAGTTGAAGTAGAGTGAGAATACAGTGATTGATTTGAAGAGCTTGCACTGAAAATGAAAACAAAATGTATCAGAGTAAATATAGAACGCAGTTGGTAAAGAATTTTGTAGAGAGGGAACAGGATTATTAAAAAACAGCAACCAATAGGATTTTGAAATATAATTTTTCAAAATGTTGCTTTCCTATTAAATGGAAGTTCTAATCATTTATGATTAATTTTCATCTCCAGTTCTCCCATAGGAAATAAAGCATGTGCAAGGATGTTTAAAGTTTCAGAGGACTGTTCTTAAAATGACCGTGTTGATAACTGGTTTGGCTGTTTTTGTTTTAGAAACTTTTATGTAGGAGAATGTTGTGAAGGAGAAGAATCATGCAAAATAGATTTACTGTTTTGTCTGATATCCTGCAGGCTTAAAGAATGGTGGCCATTCTGAATGCTTCTGTAATTCAGACTATCTTCATTCATTTAAAAAAAATTTAGATAGAAGTAGACAGTATAGATACATAGGAATTGGGACTAGTTGTCTGAAAAGGAAGATCTACTCTCATACTTGGTCATCGTGTGGATCCCCGTAACACATGACTGAGGAAAACCGTGAGCATGACCTCTGTTGGTATTCCATAAAAGTTTCGGCCTTTTATTTGCCTATAAAAAGATACATCTCTGCATAATTTTCCCTTTGGTGGCTAACTACTACGATAATTGATATGTAGTAAAACTGACATGAATTTAAAACCAGATGGGATGGCTTGTATGGCTGGCAGAAAAAAAGCATTTTAATATGGATTCTGGCCCACATCTGTAGTCCAGGACTCCGTACAAGAGTTTAAGATCAAGCAAGCCACCAAAGGCCCGTGTCTCAGTTTCCCCAGCTCCAACGTAGGAACAAACAAGGTTTAGGCTACCTCACAGGACTGTTGTGAGGGAAACAATAGCGTAACCAAGTGCTCTGCACAGTACAAAGCCATTCAAATAACAGGTAGGACGTATATGGGCCATAAAAACATTACCGAAGGAAGGGAAGTTACGTCTTTACAAACCAATAGCCAATTCTCACTTCTGCTGTAAAGTGAAATATTAGGGAAAAATGCTTTCTTGGCCAAGTTAATAACAAAAATATAGCTGTGTATGCCCCCCTTTGTTTATTTAAGCATGCTTGCATCTTAAAAGAACACGGCTATAAAAGTCCTTATACACAAATTTCTCTGGAAGCTAAAATGTTAATCTGTAACATATGCTTGAAACAATCTGCCCAATATAATAACCAACTTCCATCTTATGAAAAATAACTTACCATCCACACAACCTGGGAGGTGGAGTGTCTGAGTGGCTGGTGCTTAGGGATCGTACCACGAAGTTTTGGTGACATCCAAGCATGCTGCTGAAATGGGTGCATTCGAAAGGGCTGTAGAAGTAACGCAAACCTTCGATTTCATAAAAATCTGCTCGTGCTTTAAAATATTTAACTCTGTAGAACCAGTTATGGAAAGCTCAGTAATGCTGCTCATGATATTTATAAAATAATACCTTTAAAATAGTGCAATATTTTACTATATATATATAGTGGGAGGAGCAGTGGGGGCATCACAGCTGCACTCGAGTGCAGTGGGAACACCCCACATTGCCCAGGGGAGAGTGAGATATAAAGTCTCAATGAAAAGTTGTATTATATTAAATTTCTGATGTTAAGTCGCTGCCATGCTATGTTATCAATAGCTAAAAAATAATAAAGAGAGCAAAACCACCACAGAAAAAAGAATATCTTCATTTGATGGCATCTGAAAAGGGGACTGCTGCCTCTCTCTGGAATGACAGCCTGGTGAAATCTGGCCACGCAAACAAGCTCAGTAGTCCATTTGTGCTAAACCAAATGGCTATTTTGAAAATTGCCTAAGAGCATTAACTTCTGGTTTTACTTTTGTTTTATTTATGGATTTGCCTCTGCTCCCTACTAATAATAAGACTAGTGAAAGTGTATTTTCCACATTGGTATTTAATGATTGGTTTAGACATTGAGACCCTCACGTTGAGCAACATTTCAGCCCTGTTTTGGAATCAGAATTAACATGCTACATTTTTTAATGTCAAAACCTACATTCTTTAATATCAGAACTAGTTGAATACTATGTGGCCACTTGTAACTTTTGAGAAAAGAAAAGAGCTTAATATTTGAGGGTACTGTCATGTTCAAAATTTAAGTAACTCTGGATTTTTTTGAAAGACAATTTGAAAATACTTGGCTCTTATTAATAGTAAGATAATTCTTGAGTTCCCTAAAAGTAAATAAATTTAAAAGCACTCTAAATATGTATTGTCTTTATTTCTAAATTGAGATAATAGCTTTCTTTTAAAAAATGGGGTGGTCCCTCAATCCTTCTTAAGCCATGGACCCCCCCTTACACAGCTGATTAAAACGACTCTCACCCCTAAAAGATACACTCATGCACATCGTAAGTTTTATAGAACCTGGGGCCACAGGCCCACTGTATCACATGGCCACATAGTTTAGTTATTCATATCAAATGTATTGGCTCACAGCAATCAGGAAAATAATACAACTTTCCAGATGCAAGGATAACTTACTGCATGTTTCCACACTGACGACATGTGACTAGTTAACATATTTCAATTTAAAACACTTTTCAAAGCCAAAATGTGTGGTTCACTAACCTGGAGAGGAAGTTACCTGATGCCTGCAAGCAGAGAACAGTTTTTAATTAAATAACAGTCAAGACAATACCTTATGTATTTGATTCCAAGGATAATGTCTGGTTTATAAAGGAACACAAATAGGCACAGTAGTGTTCAGAAGATTTATTACGTAAACTAGCTAACACATGACGTAGGCAGGTACGCTTGGCAGTCAAAAGGAAGAATTGACTATTCATCGCTACCTCATTACAGTTTTTGTATCTGTTTGCCAGGTACACTCACCAAACCACCTCTGCTCAAAGAAACTCAGAGCTGTATGTTCTTTGTTCTGACATAAGTTTTTTTTTTTTGTTTTGTTTTGTTTTAGTCTTTTCCGTCTTGGCTAACCCCAGAATATTAAGTCACATAAAAGACCCTGCAACTCCCTATTTTTCCTGTTAGATAAAACTGGTATCTTTTGGTCCTAAAGCAATTCTAAAAAATTTCACATAGCTTTTATGTTATCCCTAAGGATCAGTAGCAGGCATGCCTTTCCCAGTGATTTTTGAGGACACCAATCTTAAAGGCAAAAATAAAGTAGGAATAACTTCTGTGGTTATTACCACATTCTTTCTGAAGGTCCTCCCCAATGGGCGTGGAGGACCCGCCTCAGGGCCATGGGCATGCGCCTCGGGAGCACCTTCCAGAAGCCACTGGCATCACCTGCCCAGTGTGAATCGGTGGGCGGAAAGCTTGTGTGCTTCCAGTTCACAGCACCTGACAGCCAGGCTGCAGATCCCTCTCAGGCCCACAGGACAGCTCCACAAAGCAGATGGAATAGCAGCATCCGCTAACTTTCCTAGAGAATTAAAAGGCTGAAGAGTCCTCTCTCTTACAGTACTTCGTTCCTCGTCGCTCAAGTTAAACAATTTTTAACAGAAAAATCAACATTAGGTGATTTTCATTTACAATTACAGAACTACAGAACTAACAAGTAGTATTTGAGGCATTCCACACTATCACCACTGCAATCATATATAAAACCTGGTGTAAACTTGACAGTGTTCACTAACAGTATTTGCTGTTACACTGGAAAACACGACAATGTCATGCTTAAAGAAACGACATCGCATAGCATTAGACGACACAGTAACACAGAGACATTTTCAGATGTTTGATTTTTTTTTTCCTGCCTGTGAAAGGGGGGGTGTCTGGACTACCCTATTACTTGTACCTGGTTTCGTAACACAATTCAAGACATCATTTCATTCATCTTCATTTAAAATTTTTCACATTGATGTGACCCACTTTCAGAAGTCTAGAAAAGAATAGTTTCAGACAACTCAAAATTAAAACACTTGGATGACCTCCAAAACAGGTCAAAGATGATATAGTCTGATTTTTTTTTGTTCATGTCATAGCAGCTATTAGCTTTTCTCCTTTATTTCCTAACCTTGAACTAGAGGTTGATATGTCTTGCCATACTTACACAACCTTGACTGTTGCGTAATCTACCCTCAATGTTCCTTCATCAAGATAACCATTTATCTTAAGGGGAAGCATCCAGTTGTTCGTTTAGATGCTTTTCTCTTGCTTTCAGAACATTCGCTGTTTTTCCCCTTATTGGCTTCAATGTTCGCTGCCAACCACATGACATGTCAACATGTAATTTACAACCAGCTGTTTCCAGGTAGGCGATTACATATAGATAACTAGTGCCAGCTAAGTTTTACCGACAAATCCAAACGGTAACTGCCTCCAGTTCTTGTCCTCTGCGTTGGAGATAACTAGCTTTTAACTCATACATACATAGATAACAGCAGGTTGAATAACTCTAGGCGTCACTACATAACCAAACGCTGTCTTACTTGATTGTTGTTCAGACTTCCCCCTGGTGTCTTATTGTCGGAAGTGTCTCGGAGATAACGTGTACTTTAGTTTTAAACAATGATTACCAATATTCAGAAAAAATATAAGGTGATTTTGGGGTGTTTTGGTTTTTCTTTTGGCCCAAGTGTTCGTGAATGTAAGTTAAAAAATTATATCTGATTTGGATTCAAATATTTATAGATTTACACTATTATCTATTTCGTCAAAATATATTGTATAATATTTAATAAAATCAAATACATAAAATAAAGTTTTCAACACTTTATACAAACCCCTAGAAAAGCTGCTTTTTCTTTATAAGGCTCTTGGCAATCGACCATATCCACGGAAAAGAAAGGGTGACCTCGGGTTCTACGGCTTCACCGGGGACGTGCGGGGCGACTAACACGGTTCTGTACGAGTCACTGCACGGGGAACACTGCTTCACACGACGAAATGCTCTGGTGACTTCTGAGAGTCTCAGTCACTTTCAGATTCTTCATCACCCAGCGGATACGCCTGGACATTGTTCTGAGTGTACATTTTTGTCTTAACCGCGCTGTTGTGATCCATGAGAATAGCCTAAAAGAGAGCAAAGGGCAGATACATTAACTTCCTGTTTCAGAAAGATGGTTTCAACCGTTTCTAAGGTTTACGTGTGTGTGTGTGTGTAGATCGGTCCACCCACTATTCAACAGTCATTTGGTGCAACTGCAAGCTTCCTGGCCCAGAAAGCCTGGAGTTCTACACGGTGAACATTTCGGGGAATAGGCTATCCCGGAAGGGGTCTCCCCAGGATTTTCATTCTAACCGCAGGGCCAGTAAGTGGATTCGGGGGACCCTGTGAGCTCTGACGAAAGGCATATGCAGGTTAGGTTTAGGAAGTTATACTTAGAATCTTGGAACTGGGGGAGGGGTGGTCCCTGGAGGTCTGTCTCCCAATCCAACCTGTTTGCAGACTTCACGCGGCAACACTCAATAAGGACGTGCTCTCGCCTGAGGACGCCAGCTCTGGTGTTAGAAACGCCCCCGGTGGACTGGACTGCCTCCATTGTCTGTGGATCGGGTTCTGATTCCCACCACCTTCACGGACCACCCTTACAGTGTACTAGGACCACTCTTCCATTTCCTGCAGCATTTTCCTTTTTAAATGAACTAAAGCCTTGGCTGAACTGCACGAGGAGCAGCAGCCCTGGGGCCAGCCTTCATTCAGCGGCTCTCAGAGCAGTAGCTGGCCAGGCAAGCACCTTGCACCGCACCCGCTGGTCCTCCGGCCTCACCATTTCCTCCCCGCCCCTGATAAGCCATCAGGCTGCCAAGGAATGATAACGCCACAGCCACTGACCGACGTCTGCTGCCTTGGCTGGGAGATCGAGGGTCTGACCAGCAAAAGGAAGCTCTCACATCACAGAGGGAAAACAGGGAGGATGAGACAGGGACCGAAGTCAGAGGTTTGGGTTAAAAGCAAGAATGACTGAGCACTTACTTCCTTGGGTGCCAGACCTGGGCTGAGCCCTCTGTGGGATCCTTTCCTTTAATCTCCCCCAACAACCCTATGAGGTGCCAGTCCTGCTCCAGGGCCCGTGCCAGCCCTTCCCTCTCCCCCAGGAGTCTTACTGTCTCCGGGTGACAGAGGCACTGGTTGGTGATTAGCCTTAACCAGATCCTTGCTGCACTGAGAACTTCCTGAGCCCGATTTGGGCAAAGTCCTGTGCTGGGGCCCGTCAAACACAGATTGAAAGGGAACCAACGCAACCAGGCGGAAAAGAGGAGAGACCCACGTACAGGGCTGTGGAGAGGTCGCTGACTGAGCAAGAGGCAGGGAGAGGGAGGGCCTCTGTCAGAGTATTTCCTCAGCACCTCCATGCCTCTTCTCTGAGTCCAGCGGGTCGTGAGCAATTCAAAGTGACAGACAGAGGCAGCCAGACCAGGGTGGCCTGGCAGTTGGGCCCCGACATATGAACCAGGAGGTCACAATTGCTGTGGGCTCGATCTCCAGTGTGGGGCGTGCACGAGGCAGCCAATCAATGATTCTCTCTCTCTCTCTTGTCATTGATGGTTCTATCTCTCTCTACCTCTCCCTTCCTCCCTGAAATCAACAAAAATACTTTTTAAATGACCAAGTTAAATCCTATATAATAAAGGGCATAGTGCTAGATCCATTTTTCAAATATATTGAACAGATTGATGAATGCAAAAAAAAAAAAAAAAAAAAAGCCCCACGCTAATACAGGCTGCATGGCACCTAACGTGAGGGTCTGCGTCTGTCTTTAAATCCCCTGTTTGGGGGAAATCATGAAAGGGCAGTTCATGAAAAGCCAAAGCACCCGGGTCCACGTCCGCTCCGTCAGAGAGAACTCGGGCTGTGCTCCCAGCAGAACATTGCGAGAGCGCGAACATCATATCCATTTGTGAACCACACAGGCCACCTCCCTGCCTGCTCTCTCCCATTCACCCCTAACCTCAGGGCCTCTGCTTTTAGCCGGAGGAGTGTCTGTCACCATTCCATGTAACACAAAGCAGCAACACCCACCGCCTCCAGCTATGCATGCTTATCCGGAAGGTTAAAATGGCTGATGCATTTCAAATTCAAACTCGGAATTGATAAACTTTGAACGTAGTATGCAAAAGAAGAACACTTCACCTTCTATCTTGCCTGTGGCTATGATTCTGGTCATGGAAATTATGAATTTCAACTGTTAGATGTGTGCCCGAAGGGGCATATACAGCCTTTTCCCCGAAGGGCCTGTTACCTGCACTAGAACCACCTCCAGAACCTTAGGCAGTGAGGCCCGAGCCGCTCTCACGGAAAGCCGCCAGGGCTGGGAGCAACGGCTGATCGCAGGAGGATGTGCAGGACGTGCGGGCGTGCCCAGCCTGATGTCCATATATTCCAGATGTTCAACAACCAGACAATGTTCTTGAACATTGTCCCCATGTTTATATTTCCTTGACAAAAGAGTCTACTGACTGGCTAATCTACCAACGTACAGAAGTAATTTTACTCTACAAATGTATAACCATAATGCTTGATTACAGTAAAGGAAGTAGCTTGTCCCATGTGGTGTAAACTAAAAAGGAACTCTTTACCATTTATGTTTGGAGAGTTCCCCCCCCAAAAGGATCAGGAACATACTTTAGAAGGAAGAAACATACCTCAACATGCGGATGGGGGGCGAGAAGAGATGAACCAAAGAACTTACATACTTACAGACATGGACTGGGGCAATAGGGTGGTGAGGGGAGGGGGCAAGGGCTGGGAGGGGCAAATAGGAGACATCTGTAATACTATCAACAATAAAAAGTATATAATAAAATCAAAACCAAAATAAAACCTAAAGTCTGCAAAGGAAAAACAAATCAAGGATCCAAAACATGGTGCTTCAATGATCAAGAAACACTTCAATCCGTCCCCAAGTGTCTCACCATTTTCTCTTCCGTGGCAGGTGGACTTCGGAGAAGAAAGCAGAGAGGAGCAAAAAGAATATTAACTATTCCGATAATTCTCATGAGCCACGGAAATCCAATTGCCTTCGCGATAGCCCCGCCAGCGGAAGGACCTTGGGGGGACAGAGAATGGGGTGAGCTCTCTGCAGACGCCGCGCCAGGGAGAGGCGCGAAGGCTCAGGTGGTTTGCGGTGGGCGTGCTCTGTCACGCCGAGACAAAAGGAGGCTCAGTCAGGCCGGCGCCTTACCTATCGCGTATCCCATACAGAAGGCCACGTCTGCAATGGCGTACACGCTCCCGTAGACGGACACGTGCCTCAGGTCCACCAGGTAGCCCATGATGGGCATCATGGAGGAGTCCACCATGCCTGCGGGCCAGGAAACAGTCCACAGAGAACAGTTGCACACGGAAGATGGGATGGGTGTCAGGGCGGTCCTAACCTCACATCCCTGTTGCCTCCTCCCCTTCTGGCCAAATTCCCTACCCGCACGTCCTGAGCCAGACTCCCTACAGCACACCTCTGGCTGAAGACCAACGGGAGGCAGCTGAGGGGGGGGACCGGATCAGGCCACCAGGTGCCTGTTCCCTGCCTTGCCTCACCTCGTCCTCACTGTCCAGGTGGCCTGTCCTCCGACAGAGGGCTCTCAGTCCTCTGGTGGCTCTCCCGCGTTCTCCAGAGCCAGCGGCTGCTGCTCACTAGCCCTCGGAGCCCCGCCTGCTTCCTGTTGCTATTTCCCCGGTTCACTCGTTTCTGGTCCACTCGTTCCTTGTCCTAGACACGCCTACATGCCTCACCCAGTCTCCTCTCCATGCACACGCTGGCCCCACACAGGGGGCAGGGCCAGAAGGACTCAGAACAAGGAGTCTGAGGGATCATCTGGCCCTCCTCACGGAACTAAAATCTAAAGAAGTCTGCTCATTACTGGGGTGTGTGTGGGGTACAATTTCTGGTCTCCTGAGCAGGGGACAGGGAGTGTGAATACAGCCCAGCTGGCAGGCCTCGGGGGTTGATCTTCAGTCTATGAACCAGGAGGCGCAGTTCCATTCCTGGTCAGGGCACGTGCCCGGGTTGCGGGCTTGATCCCCAGTGGGGGGCGTGCAGGAGGGAGCCCATCCATGGTTCTCTCTCATCACTGATGTTTCTATCTCTCTCTCCCTCTCCCTTCCTCTCTGAAATCAATATATTGAAATCAATATATTGAAATCAATATATATATATATATATATATATATATATATATATATATATACACACACACACACACACACACACACACACATATATATTTAAAAAAACAAAACAAACACATGTTCTGGGTTCAAATCCCTGGCCGGGTGAGTGCAGTCACGCCTTCTCTCTCTGAACATCGGTTCCCCACCTATCCCGTGGGCCTGGCCGTGACGGACCAGGGAGACAGCGTCTGTGACTGCCCCCAGCCAACCACTCATTCCCTCACCCCCAAGCCCCAGGGGCAGGAGGAGGAGGAGGAGGAGGAGGGAAACTCCCTTCCTTCACTGGTGTCTGCTGACCACCGAGCAGGTGCACGGTGTGGGGACACGGGAGAACAAGAGAGCTGGATGCTAAGCAAAGGGCTGAACATGAATTCCAATGGTGACCGGTGCTTCGGAGGCACGTGGGAGGACACCTCTCGGCTCAGGGGGCCTCGCCTGGTCCCAGGGGCCAGCCAAGGCTTCGCTCTCTCTGTACCCAGGAATGCCTGCCTGCCTGCCTTTCCCTGCGATCGACTTCGGCACCGATTTGTGTCGTGATCGATCTACAGGCTCCAAAGGAGAAACACGCGTGAACTGTTCATCCGAAATACTAACAGGGTTTCCCTAACGTAGGATGCGTCTCGTTTGCCCGTGAAAATTCCTGCAGCATGGGGGGTCCCCGCTGCACCGGTCCACCTGTCCTGTACCAAATCTCACCAAAATCCCCGGGAGGCCTGGTCCCCCAGCCTCATCGGAGAAGACCCGTTCTCAGGTCTGAGCCCAAAGGGCCCTGCGTCAGGGGAGCTCTGGTTGGCCCAGAGGTACGTCGGCGTCTGCAGACACCAAGCTTCTGAAAACGCTGGAAGCAAATGGCTCGTGCGTGGAAGCAGGCGTTTTGCTGTGGGCGGTCTGTAGGCTGTCCTGGGGCTTGGCTGCCCACAGCCTGCGCTCACGCTTCTAGAAAGTTCAGGGTCAGCCCGAGTGATCGGAAACCTTTCTCAGCGACGGGGGAAAACGACCGTTTTAAGTGGAGGCGCCAGGCTCCTGGGACTTACCAATTGCAAAGCCGACTCCGAAGTTGGGGGCGATGAGTCCATAAATGCTTTGGGCAAAAGGAAGCTGTGAGAGGAAATGGAATGTCACACTAAAATCACATGATAAGCAACTGAAAAACTAGCTTGGGAAGTCTTCCAAAAATGCTGTCTCCAGTTGGGCATGTGTGTTCCCTTCGAAGGAAACGGCGGGGAGGAGGGTAGGCTCGGGGAGAACCAGACCCTCCCCTCCCATCTTTCCAGCTGGAGCCGAAACGGGCTTTGAGATCACCCCGAAACACTGGTCAACTTCCGATGCACAAGATCGCCCTGGTCCACACCCCCTTTCTGGCAAGGACCCACAAACCCAGTTGGGGTAGATCCTGGCCACAGGAAGATGATGTTTTATTCTAGAAAAAAAGCATTTTGCAACTGTTCCAGGGTACTCACCCTAAAGTGCTTAAGACATTGTAACGTTTAAGGTGATGGGGGTAGGGGTGGGTGACATATCTTACCTAATAAAAGAGAAACATGCAAACTAACCAACACTCCACCACGCCCACAGCCAATCAGAGTAAGTATGCAAATTAACCCAACAAAGATGGAGCTTAATTTGCATAGGCAGGCGCAGAGCCTATGAGGGGGAAGAGGGTGGTGGAGGGAGCTACTGGAGTGGTGCTCCAGACAGAAGCGAAGACTTGCAGGCCCCGGGGTGGCCCAGGAGTGAAGGGGGGGGGGGGCTATTCTTGCAGGAATATTGTGCAACAGGCCTCTAGTAATGATACAACAACTCCCAACTGGCATTCAATGAAAATACATCCCTTGGAGAGTCTTGTCCAAAATTTCTAAGATGATAAAAAATATTGGAAGAAAATGAAAGATGTAAGAAAATGCATTATCAGCAAAGCTTCAAAACTGCTGAACAGTATTTCTTGGTGATTCTTGCCCAAAGCAAAAAGTGCTCCTTACTGACCATCTCCACTTGTTAACTGTGGCCTTTTACTCACCCATAAAACGCTGACCCCCACAATGATCATCCCCAGCAGGGCACAGAGCCACCTGTGAACAGCAACAACCCGCCATCAACCATATGCCTTCCCCCCCACTCCTCCTCCCCCCCCCCCCGCCCCCCGTCCGCATTTTCATGGAAATCACAGCAACTGCTTGTCTTTGCCAAGACAGAGACACAGAGCTTTTTTTTGTTTGTTTGTATTTTGAAAGAATGGGGTGATGAGAAGACAGGGAGCGTTGCTTCCACCGCATCTCACCTCCCGATCTTGTGTGCGAGTATCCCGAATATATTGGTTCCAATGAGATAAGAGATGCTCGCTGGCAAGAAGGCGACGCCTGTGTGATGAAAGGGACACCTTATCAGCACGGATACCGGGCGCGCGCTGGAAAAACTAATCATCGCGGCCGCCGCTGGTGGCGACGAGAGCCGAGGAGATGCAGCCCGGGGGCTGGCACGGGGCAGCTAATATCCGGCGGCTGCCCGGCCGGCCGGACCCCACACAGCTCGTCCGTCCGCAGAGCTGCGGAGACGCTGCAGACGCGGAATTCATTTCTCTATCGGCGCCTCCATCTCTGCCTGGCGGGGAGCTCTGCACGTGGACCCACACCCACGGCGCCGCGGTGTCAGGGCAGGGCACCTGCCGCCCCACACACGGCCCCGGGGCCTGTCTCGGGAGGCTGCCCCAGGGCGGACCGGGCTCAGCTACCAGGGGATCTGTCCCCAGCAGCTCCCTCTCCTCCCTACCATTCAAACAGGAAACCCTCTTTCGGAAAGATGGCTTTTCAGACTCTTAAGAGTTCAAAATTCCAGTGTTTCTTCTTGAAATCAGGGATACCAGATTAGACTCTGCGCCTTGCACACACCTACCGTGTTTCCCCGAAAATAAGACATCCTCCGAAAATAAGACCTACTGCATGGAAAGATAAGACATCCCCTGAAAATAAGACGTAGCGCAACTTTGGGAGAAAAAATTAATATAAGACACTGTCTTATTTTCGGGGAAACAGGGTAGTAAAAAAAAAAAAAAAAAAGTTGCTTTGATTTCAAATCTCCGTTCTTTCTCCAGCAATGATGGGGGAGGCATCAGGTGGGGACCTTGAGCAGGGAGGGCTGGGCGGCCCGGGCTCGGGGAAGGGCTGGGCACTGGGTCCCTGCTCTTGTCAGCCAGGCTGCCCGCCCAGCAAGGCGCAGAGGGGCCTGCGGGGCTCTGGCAGAGGCGGCCATGGCCGCAGAGACCGCACTGCAGATGGCGCAGAGCAGGGGGAGCAAAGCGATTCTCCTGAGCAACCAAGTCTCACTCAGAGCGAGGAAGAGGTGCTGTCCCTGTGGAGGGGGGCCGTCTGGCGTGGGTGCTGAGCCCACCGGGTCTCCTGCGGAACCGAGGCGGCCTGCGACCTAGCCCGATGGCCCGGGCTCTCGCTGACTGTTAGGCCATAAACCAGCCCCAGGCTGTGTCTGGGGGGAGAGGACGGAGCATTGTAAGTGCCCTGGGCAGGGGCTGCCACATTCAATTCGGGTCCCCAGTCAATGAAGAGGAGACATCACACCATCAGCAAAACATCTCAGCCCAGGCGCACCGCACAGCCCCTGCAGGACACTCCCGGCCACGGCCACCAAACACCTGGGGCCCCACCTGCCCCGGGGACCAGAGCGGAAGGAAATCTGGGAACACCGCTCAGGGCTGGCAATGAGGCATGAGGAGACAGCCGCTCCCCTAAGCTCTGACCCCACGAAGTGTCACACGGAACGCCACTCCGTCATCCTGGCCCCGCAGCTCGGCAGGGCGACGGGCATGGACCCGCCCTGGGGACCGAAGCCCCGGACACACAGGAGCCCGCCCACCCCAGGCCTTACCCAGCTGCCACTTGTAGGAACACATGGTCTCCATCATCCAGATGGGCAGGGACGGCTCCAGCATGGCGATGGCCATGTTTGCAAAGCAGATGGACCCTTGAAGGGAGCAAGAGGGTGAGTGGGCGTCTGAGGCCCAAGTGCCCCTTAAGCACCTCCCAGCACAGCTAACCCGCACGTGCCCATGGCCAGTGCCAGCAGCGTGGAGGCCCGGAGCTTTTCCTGCTTTTGTAAGGAAGGGAAATGGTGGACCAAGGGGACAGTGAAGAGGGTTGCTATTACTATTAATAATAATAATTATTATTATTATTATTATTATTATTATTATTACAACTAGATTCCCAGAGTTTGGAACTGGAGGCAACTTTAGAGATCATTGGGTTTAACTTTCCTGGCTTATGAACAAAGAACGGGAGCTCCGATCGCTAATGGAGGGACTTGCGTGAGGTCACAGATCACACACAGACTCGGGCCAACAGGGGCCGCTGCACCTGCCTCTCCCCACACCCCACCGCCAGCCTGACCCCAAGCACTATGCTGACCACCAAATCCAGGCCAGGCAGCACGCGACCGGCCCCTTGTCGGGCAGCCCAGGCCTGTGTCACTGGGATGGTCCTGAGGGGTCGGCACTTGGATGAATGCTGCACTGAGCACAGATCTTCCTAATGAAGGGACCCTCCCCGAGAGAGTTCTTCTGAGCCCACGAGGCCAAGAGCCAATGGCCTGAGGCCCTCTGGCCACAGGGAGTCTCCCGCCCAGGCCGCTCTGCTGGGCAGGACGCCCGCGGGGTCTGCCCTCGGGCCTGCTGCTGGTGTCGGTCACCCGGGTCAAGGTGAGTGAGAACCCCAGCCAGACGCCTGCAGGCAGGCCACGGACTCCTTCCGCAAGGTCAGGGCCAAGCAGGGGCGGCCTTTGCCACTGACGCAGAGCAGGCATGACCCACCACAAACTGGGGGTGGGGGGCCTCGGAGACGCGGACACCTCTGCCCCAAAGGAAAAGCTACTCCGGCAGCTGGCCGGGCGTCAGAAGCGAGTGACGGAGGGAAACCGTTGGTGCGACGCACACCCTCCCTGTGTCCTTCGTGCCTCTGCGCAGCCCAGTATCTCCAGCCGCTACGTGAACGCTGGTCCTCGCCCCCCGCCCCCACCCTCCCCGGGGCTGAGAGGGACTGGGGTGCGGGGAGCCCCACCTGCGGCGATGAGGATGTAGGGGTCCTTCAGCAGCGTGGTCAGTGGCGTCCCCTTCTGGCTCTGGGGAGAGAGCGGGGCGAGGGTCAGAGGAGGGGCCGAGGCGGGGACCGCGCCCCCCGCCCCCGAGGCTCACCTCCGGCTGCACCCGGTTCGGCTGGAGCACGCAGAGCTGGATGGCTGCGGGGGGAGAGAGACGGGAGGCCGCTCAGAGGCCCGCTCGGCACCCGGGCCCAGGTCACGGCCACGGCCACGGCCACGGCCCGCACGGGGGGGGGGGAACTCACCTCCGTCCAGGAGCACCAGGGCGGCCAGCACCAGGAACGGGGCCGTCTTCCCCACGAACTCGTAGAGCACGCTGCCGAAGGGGGGGCCCACTGCCGGGGGGAGAGAGAGCGAGAGAGCGAGCTGATCCCCGGGGCCGTGGCCGATGCCCCAGCCCCTGCCCCCACAAGGACCGTCTGCTGGCTTCTCGTGCTTCGCGCTCTGTTTTGTTCTAGAAGCTGCTGGCGGTGGCCATCCTACTCTACATCCAGCCAAGCACCCTGGCTACATCCCCCCAGCGGCCCCGCATCGGGGACACGGGCCAGAGACCCGAAGGGTCACCCCAAAGTGAAGGTCAGAGGGGAGCGAGATCCTGGTTGGCGAGGACTCCATCCCTTAAGCACCAGCACAGACAGGGACTGCGGGCTCAGGGGGAGGGGACCCCGATCTCTGGGGGTCAGATACCACCCCTGGTCTGGGAGGCCAGGCAGGGAGGTGGGGTTGGGGGGTCCAGACTCAGAGGTCCTCTCAGCGTTAACCCGGCGACGTGTGAGCGGACAGCCAGGATCCTGGCAGACCACCCTGGTCCAGCCTCCTGTACGCCTGGGCCTGGGAGGCCTGGGGCTGGTTTCCCAAGGTCCCCCCCGGGGCAAGTCTGGGGGTAGAGGCAGGGAGGAGGAGCCCAGGGCCTCCCCCGTCAGGAAGGCTCCCCAAGAGCAGGGAAGGAAAAGGGACAGTTATGGGGTCCGGGAGGAGGGACTGTCGCTGTCCAGCGCAGACAGGCTGCCGGCGTGCCTCTGCGTGGACCTTACCCACCTAAGACCCCCATGGCCAGGCCGCCCAGGGCGATCCCCATGGCGTGGCCTCGCTCCTCGTCATCCGTGTACACGCTGGCAAGCATGCCCATCCCTGCGCAGGGAGAGAAACGCCGAGAGAGTTACCCGCGACTCCCTTCCCTCCCCGGCCTGGACCTGGGAGAGGCCCAACCCCGTCAGATTCATGAAAACACAAGACCAAGAAGGGTCCAGCGCGGAGGGGGGACCTTCTCCACAAGCCACGGCCAGTGCCCAACCCCGAAACCTTGATTCCCTGAGTCACCCAGCTCGCAGGGTAGGGGCTGAGGAGGGGGCAATGCTCCTGGGACAGAAGGAAGACCCCGGGCACCGCCACACCTACCAGCCACCGAGGAGCAGGAGGAGCCGACGCCCTGCAGGGACCTGGCGATCAGCAGGAGGGCGTAGCTCCTGGAGAAGGCGAACACTGCGGGAGAAGGGCCGGGCCGGGCCAGTGGGTCAGGGCCAGCGGCTGCCACTGAGACCAACTGAGCCCGAGGGGTTGTTTCCATAGGAACCACCCTGTTTCTGCCCAGATGACACCCCTCCTCCTCTAGGAATTTCTTTCTGCAGTTTTACCCACCTCCCCGCCCCCGCCTGGGATCAGGGTTCTCCACTCAGGGCTCACGGCCATCAGACCCCTTCCCCTGACCCATGCCCCGAAGGCAAGCACGAGGCACTTACAGATCGTGGAGATGAACATGATGCAGAAGCCCACAAACATCGGAATCGGGTAGCCGATTCTGCAAAACAAAAACCGCCAGGGGCCTCCGGAGGCTGCTGCGTGTTTGCCTAAGAGGGCGTTCAGCCGCGTCTCTCCTGCCCGCGCCCTCTGGGAGCTGCGGGTAAGCGCTGGGTCAACTTCCCTAAAAACTCATACAGCTGGCGCTTCCTGCATGACCTTTCCGTGTTTGACTGTCTCCGAGTGTGAATACATTTACGACCGCCTGGCCCGGACAGACATTTCTCTGGAATAAATGTTAGCACAAGATGGGCAAGCAGCCCAGGGCACTGCCCGAATATACGGCCCCTGGCTCCACCGTTTTTTAAGTATTATTATTTTTAATATATTTTATTGATTTTTTACAGAGAGGAAGAGGAAGAGAGAGGAATAGAGAGTTAGAAACATCGATGAGAGAGAATCATCCATCAGCTGCCTCCTGCACACCCCCCACTGGGGATGTGCCTGCAACTATGGTTCATGCCCTTGACCGGAATCGAACCCAGGACCCTTCAGTCAGCAGGCTGATGCTCTATCCACTGAGCCAAACTGGTTTCGGCTAACTATTATTTATCTTTAATGGTAGTCGCCGCTAGAGCTTCTCTGAAGGCACAGTTGCGATCAGTGATTCCAGGATCCGACTGGCCAGCGAGGCAACTGCCCTCCATCGAAGAGGCGTCAGGGAGGCCAGCGGAGAAAGACAGGCCCCGTTTTCTGAGCACAAACCCTATGTCCTACTTGCTCCCTAAGAGCACAGCTCATCCAGGGCTCTGCCACCAGGCAGGTGGCATGGTGGGAAGACCTTGGCCTTTCTGTGCCTCGCCCCCGGCTGGACGCCCGGCCCTTCCATCAGCCCGGGCAGTCCTGCCTCAGCTTCCCAGGGAGCTCACTGCCGCCCACCTCCCAGAACCCAGTGAGTGTAGGATGAGGTGTGGGTGCACGCTGCGACCAGGGCGCCTCCCTCATCCCCTTCCCCTGCCTCTGTTTCCGCTGATTACGCAGACCCCTTGGTCCCTGCCACCAGCATGGGGCGCGAGGGTGCAGGCAGCTCCCTGGCCCCGCGCCCTGAGACGGTGTGCGGCGCGGGCTGAGCCGTTCTCTCTGGGAGTCCGCGTCAGCCCAGAGCAGCCGGAGCCCCTCCAGGCCTCGCGCCCCCGAGCCCTGGATCCCACACCAAAAAGCCCGAGTCCCAGTCACTCAGCCCAGAAGGGCCCTTCCGCTCTGGACTTGACTAAAAGGCATAGCTCTCACTCACTCAGTCCCCAAGCACTCACACCCAGCAGCTCACCTACTGGACAAGGACGGCGGCTGCCTGCCCAGCTCACATGTGCGGACACTCGGGCACCAACGAGGGGAGGGGCCTGTGAGACGTCCTCTGGCTGGCTGCACCCCAGGCCACTCCGTCCAGCCCAGGGCTCTCCCTGCACACTCCCCCACCTCCCCAGGAGCCAAAGGCTTTCAATACACCTTCCCAACAGAGTTCCTGGTCACGCTCTCTGCTCCCCCCCCCCCTTTTTTTTTAAGTGCTTCATGTGCATCCGGAAACCAAAGAGCGTCCTCAAATCATGACAGACTCCCTCTCACACCCCATGCAGACCCCCCACTGGGACCCGAGAAGAGCATGCAATTCACAAAGCGGGGCTCAAGGCGGACAGGTGAGGCAGCCGAGCCTGCTCCAGCCAGGAGACACAGGCTCTGAACCGCCGTTCAGATGGCCATCCCGTGGCCCCCTCGCTCGCCTCCATTAGCCCGCTGGCCGCTCTGCGCTCCGGGCCCTGGAGGAGGAAACTTGCCGGAGGCAGAGAGAGCAGTGCTCCAGGCAGTTCCTCTTTCTCAGCCATTACTGTGCTCTGCTCCTGGGGGAAGAACCGACGCATGAAAATCCTCACAGCTGCCCCGGGACGAACACCGCGTCCATATGTGTGCGAAGCTGTGGACATGCCAGGGGTTCTTACGCCCAAGGCCACAGCCTGGCCACTGGCCCGGGTCCCCTGGCAGGACATGGCTGGGGCGGGCTGCTTGTCACCAGGAGGCCGGGCCTGGCAGTCCCTGAGGCCGTCCGCGGGGAAAGAGCGGGCAGAGCTGCCGGTGATGTCTTCGCAGCTCAGTGAGGTCGCTGGCTCGAGTCCCATTTTTCAGATGGCCGCACGGAGGTTCAGCGAACTGAAGTAACTTGCCCCCAGTTCAGGGCACCAACGTATCTCCAGCATCTGAGGCAGCCAGCCAGGTCCTGCTGCTGTGCACTGTGCTGGGGACCCTGATCACAGGAGCACAGGTTCACGTGCGGTGAGTGGGACAGAAGGTCCACAGTTTCACCTAAAGCCAGTCGGCTCTGTACTGCAGTGCCGTCTTCTTTAAAAAGCATAGTAGTTATTGCCGAAACCAGTTTGGCTCAGTGGATAGAGCATCGGCCTGTGGACTGAAAGGTCCCTAGTTCGATTCCGGTCAAGGACATGTACCTTGGTTGTGGGCACATCCCCCGTAGGGGGCGTGCAAGAGGCAGCAGATTGATGTTTCTCTCTCATTGATGTTTCTAACTCTCTATCCCTCTCTCTTCCTCTCTGTAAAAAAATCAATAAAATATTTTTTTTTTAAAAAGCACAGATATTGCTTTTAAAATCCCTTTCGGACTTAATGAAGCTGGCAGGGGATAACCAAATGGCCAATGCGGAAGGACACTCAAAGGCTGGCCAGTCCAAACCCTCGTCTCGGGTGAGAAAGCGAGGTTCAGAGACAGGGTGGTGGCTCACCCACTGTCCCAGCACAAGCCAGCCGCCTCAGACCCCTGTGGGCTCCCGCTACTGCGGTCTCATCACCGGACACGCGTGCCCCCACTTTCAAGGCTGGCCAAGCCGCTGACGGGGCTGCCCCACAGAAACTGCCGGCCAGCCTTGCCCTGCAGCCCAGCCCAGCCCAGCACCAAGACACACTCCTGGATCCACCCTCAACCCTCTAGTCCCTCAGCTTCCGCCAAGGAGGGTCAGCCAGGGCCCCGGTCCCTGAGTGATGGGCAGACCGCCAACGCCCGTCCCCCTCCCCCGCCGTGTCTCCTGAGCGCGCAGAGCCTCGGCTGCCATTACTCATCCACATCCGAGCCGCCTCCTGTCTGGATGCGACGCCTTCTCAATTAGAGTCCTGCCCGGCACAGCGCGACGTGACGCGGCAAACCTCCCAAACCAAATCTCCCATTATCGCCCCAGCCCCCCGGGCCATCCGCCCCGAGCACCGGGCAGCCGTTCATCCGATCGGAACAGGCCTGCAAGCCACAGACCGAGTCCCCGGCGAAAAGGGCAAAGCAGTCAAGGCGCAGTCAGTCGTTCCACACACCCGACAGGGCGGGCGGAGAACCCGTATCCCCCGCTTCATCCCTGACCAGCGACTAACTGGTTTACCTTCGCCATGGAGACCAGGAGAGTTCCAGCCTCAGGCCTGGGAGACCTCAGTCTCCCCCTGCACCCCCCCCCCCGCCACCCCTCCTGCCCCCCGTGCAGGAAGGGACAAAAGCAAGCACGCGTAGGGCACACACGGTCACCAGAAGAGACAAGAGGCGAGGTCTCCCTTTTCAATGCTCCCAGCGCACTCCTGAGAGGGGGTTCGGGGAGTGCATGTCTGTATAAACGGAATAATCGAAATCCACAGGCCCCTCTGCGGAGCCCCTTGTCAATCATTCTGTAATGAAAACAGAGTCTCGGGTTCAGCCGGTGGGGTCTCTCTTTCTCGGCTCCCAGCCGTGCCCGGGGAGCCACGGTCTCTTCCTCTCCAAGGTGTCCACCCACCCCCGTCCCTGACACACAGCTCCAGCGGGGGCTCTGGTCCCTGACCAATGGCCAGCTCCCCGGGAACTGACGGGAAGGCCCCGCCACGCCACCCTCACCGCCCCGGGGCAGCCGGCTTCCCCCTCCCGGAGCAGCTGAGAAGGTCACCGCTTATTTCCACAGAGCCCACTCCGGCCCAGCCATCGGCCTGGGGTGAGGGTAGGGGCGGGGGTGGCGAGGGTTAACCACAGCAGATCGCGTTGCGATTCTGTGCCCCGTGGCTTCCTCCGTGCAGTCCGGATGTCAGCTACGATCTGCGGGGGAAATAACTGGCTTTCGAGCACACGAGGTAACTATGGAAATAAATTAAGCCACTGTCACCGGCCTGATAAAAAGCAGACCACGGAGACAATGACGAGCCAGCTGAGGAGGGAGGCCCCGGAGCGGCCCAGCATTAACCCTTTCCCTGGCCGCCCCGCTCCTTCTGGACTAACATTCCGTCCCAGAGGTGCAGCCGCTGTGCAATCCCTGTGCTCGGCACGCGAAGGCCAGGGGGCCACGTTCTGAGCCCGAGGCGTGGACAGAGGCACGGAGCATCGCTTGGACGTGGGTGCGTGTCTGAAACCCACGTGCCGGGCTGAGTGCCCACAGGGGTTGCTAACTATTAGTCCAGTGGTCCTCAGCCTTCCTCATGCCGCGGCCCTTTAATACAGCTCTTCATGCTGCAGTGACCCCCAGCCATAAAATTATTTCCGTTGCTACTTCATAACTGTCATTTTGCTACTCTTATGCATCGTGATGTAAATATCTGTGTTTTCCGATGGTCCTGAGCGACCCACGGGTTGAGAACCACTGCTGTAGAGCCTAAGACCATCGGAAAACACGGATATTTACATTACGATGCATAACAGTAGCAGAAGGACAGTTACGAAGTAGCAACGAAAATAATTTTATGGTTGGGGGTCACCACAGCATAAGGAGCTGTATTAAAGGGTCTTGGCCTTAGGGAGGTTGAGAACCACTGGGTTAGTCCTTTTACTCGCTTTTACGCACAAGGCCAACCGGAAAATAAACAAACTGGACTTGTAAGTCACACGCGCCTCCAAGACGGGACTCCAGGCACCCAAGGCCCTGACAGTGCTCCTGGGTGTGGCCGCTCCACCTGCCCCATTCGAGGTCCTCTGCTCGCTGTCTGGTCACGTGTGTTTCAGTAAAAACATGGCATCAGCAGAGTCAAGTCCAAGAGAAGTGACTCCCGGTGAACCCTTACCCTGCTTCCAGGCACTGAGCTGTCTTACGTGCAGGGTTTGGTGTGCGACCTGATCTAATCTGATATTGGAAAGGACAGGCAGGCAGCTGCCTCTTGCATCATCCGCCCACAAAAGCCACTCTCACAGCAGCATCACGGCCCCAGAGAAGGAGTGGCTCCAAGATGCCTGTCTCTGGGTAGCTCTCCCCGCCACCCCCATGTCTTTGGGGGTTCAGGCAGCCTCATTTTCCCCCATCAGAAGCACTGCAGAGATGCTAGGAAGCCAGACCAGCTCACATCAGTGGCTGGAGATAGAGTTGTTTTGTTTTGTTTTGTTTTGTTTTGTTTTGTTTTTAGGGCCAAGGAGGTGAGAGAAGGTCCGTGTCTAGAAAAGCAGGCTGATTTCTCCCGGGACCCCCCTGCCCTTGTGCTACAAAAAACCATCAACAACTCACTGTTGGGGCCTTTACCAGTCCAGCCTGGGACCACCAGAGAGAGCCTAAGTGGATGCAAGAGAGAGAGTCTGACCTGCGCTCCTCACTCTTAGGAGCCACGCTTACACGCTGTGTAACAGTAAGCAGGTGGCAAGAACAAGGCGGCGAGACACTGCACGGAGAGGCTGGGCCCCAGCCTGGTCCTGGGCAGACACTTCCTTTCCCGAACGGCCGGCTCTTGGCCTGTCAGGTCCCAGTTCTGGCCCCAGAGCCCCTGCTAAGCTCTGTCCCGGCTCCGATGCTCTGTGTTTTGAACGACTCTGTAATAGGAAACACAGGCGCCCACCGCGAAGCGCGGTTGTAAGCGCACTTGTTTACAATCCTGGAAACGGGTCACCCATCTTGTTGGTAATTGAGGATGTGATTGGCACAAATTACACCGAAGACGACTAGCAGTGGCTCACAAGAGAAGGTTCTGCCAAGGAAAATGGGACGTGTTTATCGCTTCTCTGAGCAGAACCGCAGCAAGTCCTCAGACTCAGGGCTGCGGAGCCTGGAAAATACTGGGGGAGGGAATCACAGATCCTGGTAACTTTTGGAGGGTCAGACTTCGCTCCATTCCTCTGCGGGCAGCGATAGTCAAGGACACTTGTATTTCCCACGTTACAAGGAAGTGCTAAAAAGATGGTTATTCTGACATTTGCTTGGTAGCTGGGGGAAGAGTTAGGGTTTACAAATTTGCTCTAGATGAATTCCAAAGTGGATTATTCACCTTAAGAATAGACTGCATTTCACAGGTCACAGAACAAAAATAGGTTTCTCTTGAAGACTTTTTTTTTTTTTTTCCTAAGAGCCCCACCCAGGAGCCTTGGGGGCTGCAAGTCAAAGCCTTTGGAGTAGTGACCATAGAGGAAAGGCTCCCTGGTTGTAAACAGGCTCTTCCTCATGGAATAAACAAAGCATTCAAAACGAGAAGGGGGCTTCTTGCCCTAACCGGTGTGGCTCAGTGGATAGAGCGTCGGCCTGCAGACTGAAGGGTCCCAGGTTCGATTCCGGTCAAGGGCATGTACCTTGGTTGGGGGCACATCCCCTAGGATGGGAGGCAGCTGATCGATGTTTCTCTCTTATCAATGTTTCTAACTTTCTATCCCTCTCCCTTCCTCTCTGTCGAGGAAGAGGAGGAGGAGGAGGAGGAGGAGGAGGAGGAGGAGGAGGAGGAGGAAGGGAGCAGGAAGGAGAAGAAGAAGATGCCTTCCTCAGTGCTTTTCATTTGCCACCTGCATTTGGGAAGCTGGAATGCTCACATCCCTTCAGCCCGGTGTTTAAGCATGACCCTGTCTATGGCAATCACACCCACGGTAACAACAGGGCATCGTTATAATAATGTCCTCAATTTCCCCCCCCTGAGCCTCTGAGCTCTTCGCCGTCTCAGAATACAAAACGCTGAGCCCTTCTCGGCAATTATACCAGATGCATTCTTTTTAAATCCTCACCCGAGGATACGTTTCTATTGATTCTAGAGAGAGGAAGGGAGAGAGAGAGAGAAACACACTGACCGACTGTCTACCACATCCACCCCGACTGGGAAGTAAACCTGCACCCAGGGCATGTGCCCTGACCAGGAGCTGAACCCCCAATCCTCTGGTGTCCCCGAGGACGCTCCAGCACACGGAGCCACCCGCCAGAGCCACCAGATGCAGTGTCAGAAGGGCTCCTGGTCTTGGTGTATTTTACATGGCGGCTACATACGCAGACTGGCTGGCTGGGCCTGGCTTAGGATGGTTCCAATCACCTCAACGGCCCTCCTCAGTCCAGAAAACCAAATGGTCAACGCTGAGCATGTGCTCCCGCCCAACTCGCCATGGGTACAGCGGCTGCCCCCTCCGAGTGTCCGAGGGCAGCTGTGCTGAGGGGGAGGGGGGGGGCGATCTCCATACCCCCTCTCCTCTCTCACGGACCTCAGCCCCAGAGCTGGCCCCAGCCCCCCGTCATGCGGAGCCCCACCTTGAGAAGGGCCCAGAGCTTGGTTTCATGCCTGCTGCTGCCCTCTTGAAATGCTTAATGATATTTAAACAAGGGCCCTGCTGGGCTCCCCTCTTCCCTCCCCCCTCCCACTCCCACCCCATCCCGTGGCCAAAGCCTGGGCAGGTGTAAGCACCTCCATTCCTAGTCTACACTGGGTGCTGGGTGGACCTGCCCGAAGCCGGCTTCCTTGCTGACTCTTCAACTTGGCTTTGGAACCTCGGATGGCTTCTAAGCAGCCCCCCCCAATAAAAACCCCGCTCCTTTCTCCACCTAGCACATGGGGCCTTCTAGAGACTGGCCCGCCCCGTTCCCCAGCTCCACCCTCTCTGCCTCCCCATCTCTATCTTTGGCTCTGTCCGTGCTGCTGGACCTGGTTCCCGTGTAGGAATGACTCTGGGCCCTTCCTCCTCGGCCATGTCTTGCTTTTCTGTCTTCGGGTTACACTGCTCCCATGGCAGCCTGCCGCCACCGCTGACTCTGAATCAGCTCCCCCTCCCTGCAGCTGACGCCCCTCCCCTCGACGGCAGCCCTGAGTCTCCGTGGGCCAGGCCGAGCTGGATTCCCTCCTGAACAGAGACTTGCTGGGGGGTCCCCAACAATGGAAATACGAACAAGTATTCGAGGTAACGGGGACCCAGAAACGTCCAGAACACCTGGGCTTACAGAAACCTAGTCTGGGGAGGGTGTGGGCATCAGCTAGTTAGAATGATGCGGAAAACGGCTTCCGTTGCCTCCCCTGTGTGCACGTGGGCAAAGCTCCGAAACAGGCAGGGGACGAACCTGCCCCACTGCCCACGCCCTCCGCCCAGGACGGTCATCTCAGCAGCAGAAGGACCATCCCTCTCCAACCCCCACCTGGCCAGCTCCTGGCGCTTCACCTCGCCGGCTCTAAAGACGACGCCTGGCTTTCTACGCGGAGGGACAGGGCCCGAGGAGGGAGAGAAGGGAAAACGGCAGGGCCTGGAGAATCTGATGACTCAATCCGGCATTTAGAGGAGAATCCAAGTCCTCCTGCGTGGGGAGGGCCTCTGGTCCGTTTTAACGTTTTCTTACTTTTTAAGCAGCAGAGGCGGACACGAAAGGCAGAGCGAATGGGAAATCGTAATTAACTATGGGCCGAATCAAAAAGGAGAAGGGCCGAAACCGGTTTGGCTCAATGGATAGAGCGTCGGCTTGGGGACTGAAGGGCCCCGGGTTCGATTCCGGTCAAGGGCATGTACCTTGGTTGCGGGCATATCCCCAGTAGGGGGTGTGCAAGAGGCAGCTATCGATGACTCTCTCTCATCGATGTTTCTTACTCTCTCTCTCCCTTCCTCTCTGTATAAAATCAATAAAATATATTAAAAAAAAAAAAAAGGAGAAGGGATTGGATTTCTTCCCCCCCCTTCCCCCCAGCCTGGTTCCCAGATTCTGCTAAAAGATGACCTTGACACAGAATCCCCGGGGGAAACGAGCTCGGAGCAGCATACACATAAACAAACTCTTCGGCCAAAATGCCATCCCCTACCTGTTGGTCAGCAGCCCTATGAACGGGTTGGTGATGAGCTGGACCGTGGCCTTGGAGGCGAAGAGCAGGCCGACCTGCACGTTCTCGTTCAGGAGGTCCCTGTCGGCGCTGGGACACTCGGAGGGGCCGGTGGATGCGTTGGTGGCCGTGGGCTGCGTGCTGGCCGTGGGCGGCGGCCGCCCCCAGAGGGCCCCGGTGGTGTTCCCGGTGGCCACGGTGGAGTTGTCGTAGTAGGAGAAGATGCTCCGGAAGCCGTCCGAGGGGGAGGCCGTGGGCGCCGGCCGGGCAGTGGGCACTTCGGTTGCGTTCTGCTCGTGCTCCAGGCTGTACAAGTAGCTTGGGATGATGGGGACTGGGGACAAGAGAGAGCGGGAAGGCGGTGACTGCACGGAGACCCTCCCCGAGGCAAACGCCAGAAGCGGGATGGTCACGTCCAATGTCAATGAGACACAGAGAGGTGGTGTGAACACCCCCTCCCCTGCTGACACTGCTCAGCGCCCCAGACAGAATGACGCCCCAGGAGGCTAGTTCCCTGGGCTTTCTCCGTTCAGGGTTCCACCCCAGGAATACTTTGGGAAAGCAAAAATCTGGGCTGAGGTTGAGTCCAGGGTCAGTCACCAGTGCCTCTCAGAAAGAGGCTCCAAAGACCTTTAATTGAATGAATCAAGGAAACAGAAACCTAAATTGCATCGTGTGTCTTAGGAAAAAAAATAAATAAATAAACCTGCAGAAAGTCATCTCTGGCCCTCGGGTGGGAGCCGGCAAGTTTGCATCCTATCCGGGGCACACGAGAATCTCTGAGGCTTTCCGGAGAGAAAGGAAAACCTTTCGTGGTGACAGCAGCAGCTGTGGGCACGTGTGTGACAACAGAACCTTCAACGCAAAGGAGGCGGGGGGCCCCCCCCGGCTGCTGAACCCCGACCCACCTCACACCTCACGGCTCTGATCACCTCAACGCCCGACCACTTGCTGCTCGGAGACTGGAGAGGGGAGAGACCACTCCCACCCCTGCGAGTCGAAATTAAAAAAAATATATTTTCTTTTACTCATGGCCAATGTGGACACTGTGAAAGAAAAGCATGCCAACCACTTGGCTGTCGATGAGGCTAGTTATGAGAGCCGGGTTATTTTGTTTCTTAAAATCCCATTCTAGGAAAAAGGCTGGAAGGAACACGCTTCAAACGGTTCTCAAAATGGTCCAGAACCGTCTCCATCCTGAGTCATCCAAGGACACAGCAGACTGAACCGCCACTTCCCTTCTCCTTCTCCGAGGGGGAGGGGGGTGTCTGCTTGGCTCCTGGATGGATGCCCCATCGCATCGCTAGCCCTCCTTCTCGGGGGCAAAACCAGTCTGACAGCCTTCCTGTGAGCTCTGACAATGGCTAGTCTTTCAGAGAAATCTTCTTCTCTGCGGGCACAGCGGGCAGGCAGGGGGGAGGCTGGGCATTATCGGGAGGAAACACAAGCTCTGGGCCGTGTGGGGCGTCACAGTCTGCCCTGACCGCCAGGAAAGCGAAGCCACAAGCGCGGCTCTCTCTCCGTGGCCCCGGCGTGGCCGCGCTGGGGGCTGTGTTTTTGCAAAGCGCCTTCCCCAACTTGCCCAGGTTTCGGTGCTCCGGTGAGTGGGCCGCCCAGGGAAGGGGTGTCGGGCGGGGACTGGGGGGAGCACAGGGCACACGTACCCACGACGGTGAGCAGCATGTTGTCCAGGAGCAGCGCGAGGAACACGATGAACAGGATGAGCCTCCGGGAGTGGCGGCCGTCCAGCAGCAGGCGGACCGGCGCCCACTCGCTCAGGGCCATGGCTGGGGCTGGGCTGCGGGCAGGGGAGAGGCGAGGGGCTGGGGCTGGGCTGCGGGCAGGGGAGAGGTGAGGGGCCTCGGCGGATAGGGGTTCCCGCACTCTCCCACCTCACACCTCCCGGCTGCAGGAAGGGCGGGTCCCGGGCGGGTCTCCAGCGTACCCCCCCCCCCCCCCGGGTCCTCAGCCACCCCTGTGCTCGGGGGACCGTCCCCCGCGGCGCCGTCGGGGGCGCCCCCGGATCTCGGGGCGATGCTCCCGCTCCCCGCCGCCCCGGGGCCGGGCGTCTGCCCAGCGCCCCGGGAAGCGCCGCGGGGGGACGGGGCGCGCGGTGCGCCCTGCGCCCTGGCCGCCCGGATGGCGCTTTGGCGGCTCCCCCTCCCCTGGGCGCCCGCTAACCTCGCCACCCTCTCCAGGCGCTCCTCCGCCCCTCCGCTCCTCCGCTCCTCCGCTCCTCCCGGGACCCGGAGACCCCGCTGCCCGGAGACCCCGCTGCCCGGCCCAGCCCCGAGCCCCGCGGACAGGGCGCGGGTCGCCGTTACCTCGCGTCTCGGGCCGCGGTGCGCTCCGTCTGCTCCGTCCGTCCGTCCGGGCGCCTCCGGCCGCCGTCTCCGCCCTCAGAGCCCCGCCGCCGCCGCCCGGGTTAGCGGGTCCGGCCGTGACGTCACGGAGCGGCCGGCGGGGCGGGGGTGGGGGGCTCCGCCCGCACGTGGCCGCGAGTCCTCCGCTCCCGGGCCGGGCGGGCGCCGAGGGGACGAGCCCGGGGCTCCGGGGGGCGGGTCAGGGTCCCTGGGGGAGGAGGGGGGGGGGGGCGGGGGTCAGGAGCCAGAGTGTGGAGTCTTGGGTTCATCTGGCCTCAAGGAGGGAGCGGCTGGAGCTGCTGTGGATCCTCACCGGCCGGTCCCTGGAATTGGCCCCAAGGTCATGCAGCTCCCGGGCGATCCTCATCCCGCTCAGGGAAGGAGGACAGGGTGCTGGGAGCCGGGCACAGCCTGACCGTCCTGGGGAAGCCCCTCGGCACGCCCCCCCCCTCCTCCCGGCGCCCCACCCCACCCCCACCCCCCTCTGGAGCCTGAGGCCTCCGCTCCAGCTGGTGCTGGGGAGGCAGGGCGGTTGGGTCCAGAAGATGTGGTACACTTTCACCATGGATGCCGCGCTCAGTCGTTCAGTAAGATGAAATGGTGCCCTTTGCGACAGTGTGGATGGACCTGCGGGTATCTGTGCTGGATGGAATAAGGCAGACGGAAAGGGACAAGCGCCTGATGATTTCATTTGTAAGCGGGAAATGCAACAGAGAGCGACAGATCAACAAACCACAACTCACCGCACACCCACCTCAGACAGCGGGATGGTTACCAGGGGGGGAGAGGGGGAGGAAGAGGGTAAAGGGGGTTCAACACCAGGTGAGGGGAGGAGACTGCCCTTGGGGTGGTGAGCACCAGGAGGCCATACGGGTGATGTAACCAATATTACCCCATAAGCTTAGCCCTGGGGTCCGTAAGCTGCTGTTCGAGAGCCACATGCGGCTCTCTGGCCCCTTGAGTGTGGCTCTTCCACAGAATACCACGGCCCGGGCGAGTCTATGTTGAAGAAGTGGCGTTAGAAGAAGTTTAAGTTTAAAAAATTGGGCTCTCCGTCGGCCTGCAGACTGAAAGGTCCCAGGTTCGATTCCGGTCAAGGGCATGTACCTTGGTTGTGGGCACATCCCCAGTGGGGGGGTGTGCAAGAGGCAGCTGATCGATGATTCTCTCTCATCGATGTTTCTAGCTCTCTGTCCCTCTCTCTTCCTCTCTGTAAAAAAATCAATAAAATAAAATAATAAAAAAATTGGGCTCTCAAAAGAGATTTCAAGCGTTGTCCTGTTGCTAGTTGGCTCTGTGGACGAATGAGTTTGCCCACCGCTGGCTGAACGGAACAAGAAAAGTAAAAGGAAACAGAGAGGGGTGGTTGGCAGGAGGAATGCTTGTTGGAGCTGTGATGCTCACGGCCACGGGGTAAGGGTCCCTGCAGGTACCAAAGAGGAGAGAAACCAGCGCCCTCCTGACCTAGCCCCAGCTTCAGAGGCCCTTCTAGGGGGCAGGCTGGGGGGGGGGGGGGAGGTGAGGGAACAGGAGCTGTTTTCTTGGAAAGCCACTGAGGATAAATGCCATCCGGCCTGGCCTCTGAGCAGGGGAGCCGTGTTTTATTCGTGTCTGCCTGAGGTGGGCTGCAGGCTGCTCAGCGGGCCAGGTGGCGGCTCTCCCGCCACCTCGTCCCGGCTTCCTTCCAGACACGCCGTGGGAGGGAGATGGTTGGGTAAGGAAGTAGGTCAACAACATGGGGACTCCGTGTCCCAGGATGTGTGCAGTTTGCGTATCACTCAGGGAGGGGAGAAGGAAACGCGCGCAGGGGACAGAGCAGAGGGCAGGAGCTAAGACGGCTATGAAGGGGATCATGCGTGGAGGGCCCCGGCATGCCCGGAGTCTCGGAACCCAAAGACGCAGGCCCTGCCCCCACGTCCCTGGGCCACGGAGGTGCCGGAACCTGCCGGCAGCGAACAGTACCTGAGTGAGGGGGTGAGGATGAGAAAAAAGACAGACAAGAAAAGGTGGGGTCGGAAGGACTGAGACCGAAGTCTGCAGTCCCGAGTTTATTCCAAACAGTATAGTATTTAAGCACACCCAGCGATCCAGGCAAAAGCAGTAAGTTCCTTGTTCTACTGACTGTTCTTTAACCAGGTTAAGTAAATGTCAAGGCTAGCAATGCCTGCAATCCTTGTGCTACAAGTCAAAACAATTCCTGATAACTGCCAACAGCAGTCATTTTCCACGGCCTGCTGTGCAGCGAGGGAGGAATAGAGAGCTGTGTCTCCACAAGGGAGACCCCTGCTTTCAGGGTAGCTCCCCACAAGGGCATCCTGGTTAAGGGTTCCAGGCCACTTCTAATAACTCCACCTGAAAGGGTGAGGCTGGTGATGGGTCTACAAAGTGGCCAGATTTCTATATATATAGTGTGTGAAGTGGTATCTTATTATAACTACACATTGGAGTGTAAAAATGTTAGGGATGGCTGTTGTACTCTCTCGGGCCATCACCGTAAAAATGATACAAGAAAGAATGGGTCAACCGCTAACAGGGAAAGTAAAATTAAATTTCTAGAAAGTCTTCAAATAACTTCAAAAGGCCAGAAAGGAGGAGCAGATGAGCGGAAAAAGTCAGAGGGTTCCAGGAGAAAACAAAAACAAAGGATAGATGAAATCCAGTAAGCATTCATGGAGACCACAATTATAAGAAATTGTCTGGATGGATTTAAAATATATATATATATATAGTCCAAACTCTATGCTGCCTACAAGAGATCCTCTTTAAATATAAGGACACAGCTGGATTGGAAGTAAATGGATGGGGAAAATATGCCATGCAAACCGGAAGCATTAGAAGGCTCAAGTGCATTAGTATCAGATAAAATAGATTTAAAAACAAACTTTAAACGGAGATATCAAAAAGTTTTCGGAAGGATGAAAGTGATCAATCCAGAGGAAGACATAATAATGATCATGTATATGCACCAAATGATAGAGCTTCAAAATATGTAAAAGAAAGGAAAAGACAATTTCAGGGTCCAGATTGGAGAATCTAACACCTTTCTCAACCACTGATGGGGCACCAGACAAAAAAGCAGACAGACAGAGAAGATCAAACAATACCATCCACTGGGCTGGCCTAATGGATACTTATTTACCCCAAAAACAAGCAGACTTCATCTTCTTTTCAAGTGACCCTGGGAGGTCTCAGCCAGACCCTGCCTCAGTCAGTTTTTTACACCACCCCACCCCCCCACCCCACCCCCGTGTCCGCTTGATACCCGCCCTCAAATGAGCTCCCATTGGGTGGGAAATGCACTTCCCTTTCGTGCTTCTCCGAGTTCTGTCTACCATAGAGGGACATCTTCCGTACAGAACGGAACCAGATCCACTGTACCGGTTTCGAGAAGGGATGGCAATGCAAATGTCAATTTGCTTGAAGGATGCCTTGCTGAGGGCCAATGAAATTACGTCATGGACGCTCTAACTTAATAATTCAATCACCGCAATAACGGGCCTCATGCAGCATTATCTGTGAGACGCAGGTCTCCAGGTTGGCCACGCTAATAGAATCACTAACCTGTCTGAGGACATTGGCGGTAATTGGAGGCTGCGGAGGAGCCGGGCCGCTCTAATGAATGTGCTGCATCCGCTTTATGCTCTGATGGTCCACTCTCACCTGGACCGTTGCAATGGCCCCCTGGCTTCCCACAGCCCCCCGGCTTCCCACAGCCCCCCGACTTCCCACAGCCCGCCCTCCTCACCAGCCGGAGAGAGTCAGAGACACACTGTGCTCCCGCCACTTCTGATCTAGAACCCTCCGGTGCCCTGGCGCTTTGGATAAGGTCAACTAGTCTTCAAGGCGGCCCAGCGGGGCGTGCCTGGTCCAGCCTTGACCACTGCCTCTGCCTTCGTGGGCCGCATCGCCCTTGCTTCTTAAAACCAGACAGAAAACAGCCAGAACATTCCGTTAATAATGTTTTAAGTATATTTTTATTGATTCCAGAGAGGAAGGGAGAGGGAAAGAGAGAGAGAAATATCAATGATGAGAAAGAAGCATTGATCTGCTGCCTCCTGCACACACCCCCAATGGGGATTGAGCCTGCAATCCGGACATGTGCCCTGACTGAGAATCAAACTGTGACCTCCTGGTTCGTAGGTTGATGCTCAACCACTGAGCCATACCAGCCACGCTATTTTTTTTTACATGGCTGCTAGGAAGTTTATAATTTCCTATGTGGCTCACCTCAGCGCCCACATGATGCTTCTATTGCACAGCAATGGGGAGAGCATCAGTGCTAGCCAGGGCCCTGGAGGTCATTGGGTTGACCCTGAGAGGGACAGAGCCTTGCCCTCTGTCACGCAGGCGTGGGGTCAGGGCAGCGAGGACTGGAACTCCACTTCCTATACGTTGGAGTTCAGGGACCGCTGATGTGGACACGGAGTGCTGACCGCTGGGTGCCCCAGGTGGTCCTCAGCACTGAGAGTTCTGGGAGGGGCCAGGGGCTCGGACGCAGCTCCATGGAGGCCCCACCCTGCTCCGAGCTGTCCTTCTCCACTTGCTATGCCAACCGCACACCCAGACATCTGGCGGGGGAGATGTTAGCGGCTAAATCGATAGTCCGATAGGGCAGGCTGCAAAGACCCAAACCTAATTATTTTGTTCAGAAACTTGTCTGTAACTAAAAGGCATCTGAGAAATCACTGTCACCATCTCGGAGTCGGGGAGAGAAATCCAGTCATTACGTCCAATTGGATTTCTATTGACTGTTGCCTTGTGCACGGTGTTGTCTCCGCAGAGCCGGTGTTGGGGCCTCGGGGACACACACACGCACACACACACACACACACCAGCTGTCCCTTCAGGGAACATCCTGGCCCCCCCATTTCGCACAGGTGGCCTGAGCTGCTGCTCTCAGGTGACTTTCTGGCTCTTATTTGTGAAGCCCCCGGTTTTGCCACCGCATTCCTCTGGGGAGAGCAGAGGCTGAGTCCCTTCCGAATGGCAGGACGCAGCATGCAGGACCACCACCCAGACCGAGCCCCGGAGCGGGAGGTGCGGGCGGGCGCGGGGCCTGGAGCATCCAGTCTGAGGAGGGCGGATGTCTCAGGAGCAATGTCCTGGGGTACCGGTGAGGAGCGACCTGGCTCTCCCTCCTTCCAACACTGGCTGAGCGAAGCTCCGTCCTTTAGTTAAAATGAAGGCAGAGGCCACCACCCAGGCAGGGGCCACCGCCCAGGCAGAGGCCACCACCCAGGCAGGGGCCACCACCCAGGCAGAGGCCACCACCCAGGCAGGGGCCACCACCCAGGCAGGGGCCACCACCCAGGCAGGGGCCACCACCCAGGCAGGGGCCACCACCCAGGCAGGGGCCACCGCCCAGGCAGGTGAGCATGCTAAAATTGCCTTCTGGGCAGCAGTCTCCACCGGGCCCCACAGCCCTGAGAATCTGGTCTTCTTACCTGTCAACATCACACAGCATCCATCCGGAAAAGCCTTAGGGAATTCCTGGCCAATAGTTCTCTCCCCTCCCCGCTCCTCTCCTCCCCTCCCCGCTCCTCCCCGCTCCTCCCCTCCCCTCCCCGCTCCTCTCCTCTCCTCTCCTCTCCTCCGCTCTCCTCTCCTCCCCGCTCCTCCCCTCCCCGCTCCTCTCCTCTCCTCCCCTCCCCTCCCCTCCCCTCCCTTCCCCTCCCCTCTCCTCTCCTCCCCTCTCCTCTCCTCCCCTCCTCTCCTCTCCTCTCCTCTCCTCTCCTCTCCTCTCCTCTCCTCTCCTCTCCCCTCCCCTCCCCTCTCCTCTCCTCTCCTCTCCTCCCCTCCCCTCCCCTCCCCTCCCCTCTCCTCTCCTCCTCTCCTCCCCTCTCCTCTCCTCCCCTCCTCTCCTCTCCTCTCCTCTCCTCTCCTCTCCTCTCCTCTCCTCTCCCCTCCCCTCCCCTCTCCTCTCCTCCCCTCCTCTCCTCTCCTCTCCTCTCCTCTCCTCTCCTCTCCTCTCCCCTCCCCTCCCCTCTCCTCTCCTCTCCTCTTCTCCCCTCTCCTACCCTCTCCTCTCCTCTCCTCTCCTCTCCCCTCCCCTCCCCTCCCCTCCCCTTCTTTCCTCCCCTTCTTCCCTCCCCTCCCCCCCCTCTCTCTCTCTCTCTCTCTCTCTCTCTCTCTCTCTCTCTCTCTCTCTCTCTCGGGTTTTTTTTTCCTTCAAACAAAACGGTATAGGAAAGTAGAATATATAAAACAGAGCAAAGCAAACCGACTCGGGTTGAAATGGGGGGAGGGGGGGGAGTGACTGGAACCTGCCCGGGCCGCAGAACGCCCGGTACGGGAACCCCAGGGCTACTTCAGCCCTGGGGTACACCGTGGAAACTGAGGCACGGTTTCCACCACGTACCACCCCTGATCCTAGGCGCTGGGAGACCAGAGGCCTGGTCCATCTTGTACCCTCTGACTCCCCAGGGCCCTTGCACACAGTAGGTCCTCAGAAACACAGGGGTGGGCAAAGCAGGCCAACAGCTGTTCACGTGGGAAGAGACACGCAGGCCACAGGCTCACCGCAGCTTCATGAACTTCCGGGGGCCACAACGGTAAGCCCACCGTGCCCACCGCTGTGTCTGCTGACGGGTGGCAGGCAGGTGGCGCTGACCATCTTGTTGTGTACACGTGTCATTGCTTTTTGAAGAGATGAAAGGGGGGGGGGGGTGCGTGACCCACAGAGAGGCCCCTTAATGGCCCGCGTTTTGAATGTGTTCTCTGATCTAATGGCAGGAACAGACGCAGAGCAGGGAAGGGCCGGGGAGGATGAAAGGAAGGCACGATTTGCATCCGAGACGGAGGCGCCCTTTGTTGCCCTGCAGCCGAGGCCACTTCAAAGTTCCCCTCCAGCCAGGTGCACCTCGGTCACCATGGCAACGGCGCCCAGGCCTGCCGACCCTGGACGGTCCACGCCGGCCGTGGCTTGTGTCTGGCTTCCCGGGAGCTGGATGCAGGGACGGCCCTCCTGGCCCAGCTCCAGTCGCCCAGCTGTCTCATCGGTTCTCTGTCAGGGGAGCGGGGTCTGGGTCACCGGGACGCCCCTTTGTCCAGCAAACAGGCTGGAGCACCGGCCATGAGCCTGGACACTGGAAGTGTCTCCTCCAGGGCTGTCCCTCCGGCGCCTGGCACACAGCACGGGGCCCGCTGACCCGTGGCTTGGGGACGAATAAATGAATGAATGGCCGGGACCGGTTTGGCTCAATGGATAGAGCGTCAGCTTGGGGACTGAAGGGTCCCGGGTTCGATTCCGGTCAAGGGCATGTACCTTGGTTGCAGGCACATCCCCAGTAAGGGGTGTGCAAGAGGCAGCTGATTGATGACTCTCTCTCATCGATGTTTCTAACTATCTCTCTCCCTTCCTCTCTGTACAAAATCAATAAAATATATTTTTTTAAAATGAATGAGCGAGCGACCAGGCCTACCTGGGAGCTCCACCTGACCCCAGAGAAATGGGGTCTCTGAGAGGCACACTCAACACAGGGAGGGGGGAGGGGTATCTTTTTTTTTTTAATATTTTTTATTATTTTATTTTTAATATATTTTTATTGATGTCAGAGAGGAAGGGGGAGGGTGGGAGAGAGAGAAACATCAATGCCAGAGAGAATCATGGATCGGCTGCCTCCTGCACGCCCCCTACTGGGGATCGAGCTCGAAACCTGGACATGTGCCCTTGATCAGAATTGAACCCAGGACCCTTCAGTCCACACGCCGATGCTGTATCCACAGGGCCACGCCGGCTGGGGCAAGACTGGGGCTTCTGGAAAGCCGCACAGGTGTGTCTGGAGTCAGAGCGGGCGGGGGAAGAGAGAGCAGTCAGCAGCCTCCCTGGCATCTGGCTTGAGCCAATGGAAGGCTGGGCAGCTGCTGCGAAGGCACCTGGGTGGGGACTGGCCAGGGTCAAGGTCAGAGCTGCCTTGGGCACGTCATTCCGAGGTGCTGGGACGCAGTCTTCAGTGGGAGTCCTGGCATCCGGTTAATTTCCACCTGAGGGTGAGACGCCGGGAGGGAGTGGAGACGGAGGAAACAATGGGCCGCAGGTGGGAGCCCTGGAGAGAGAGAGGGGGGGGAGAGAGAGGGGGGGGAGAGGGAGGGGGGAGAGGGAGAGCGTGAGCCCATCAGGCACGGGCTGCTTTGGCAGCCAAGAGAGGTGACCGATGCAGGGGGGAGGGACAGCGTGAGGGACAGCGTGCCAGGGAGCCCCAGGGCACCGGGGGAGCTGGGACGGAATGCTCCCACCTCCAGCCCCGGTGCGCTGCCCATCAGCTGCTGGCCCCACCTGGCGGGGACTGCACATGCTCCCTGGGCCCGGGATTGGGACGCTCCAGATCAGCGGGGGCTCCCTGCGGCGTCCAGGCCTTCCCGCACCGCCCCCCCCCCTCTGCCCACCCCAGGCGGTGAGGGTGCCAGGGGGAGCGGGAACGCCCCTCATCCCGCCCCAGGCACTGCGAGGACAGCAGAGCGCGCTCAGAGCTGGGCCGCGGCGGCAGCACTCTTCTGGGCCCCGCAGGACGCGCTGAGGTAGGTGCCATCGTTCTGTGCGTTTGACAGAGGAACCTGCCCAGGCAGAGGCCTCACACGGAGCCACACGGCCAGTCCTGGTCGCCACTGAGGCCCAGGCAGAGCAATGCGCTCAGCAGCCCACACTGGCGCCAGGGCCCTGGGGGACCAGGTCCCCCCACTGGCCACCCATCAAAGCAGCAGGCAGGGCACCCGAACCCGGAGGGCAACAGGCCACAGGGGCTGCCCAAGCCAGTCCTCTCCTCTCTGGAGAGGCCCAGGGGCAGGGTCACCAGCAGAGCAGGGCCCCGAAGGGCCAGCACCAGCTAGGTCTGTCCCCACAGCCCTCCCAGGAGCAGAGGGCACCCCTGCTTGTCCCTGGCCTCCCTGAGACAGGGCTTCTGGCCCAATCGGGCGGGAGTCCCCTGGCAGCTTTAGAAGCAGCGTCCAAGCCCCAGCACCACCCAGAGCTCCAGCCAGCACATGCCAGCGGACAGGGCCTCTGTGCTCTGCAGAAGGCTCTAGGTGTGTCTTGCAAGCTCCAGCCCGTCTACCCCCCAGAGGGGCTGGTGTGACAGAGAAGGAAGGGACCCAGGTTAGGGGCGACCCTGTGCGGTGGCTGGGACTCCAGTGGTCACATGACCTCAGCTTGGCAGGACGTGCGGTTTGAAGGGCAGGGGACAAGAGTAGGAAGCGCCCCTCGTGAAAGCTGCTCTGGGGACTTGGGTCCCAGGTGTTGTTTCCCTGCCATGTCCCGGGGGAGGAGTGCGGCAGAGGTCTGACGAGCCTCCTCCTCTAGGGCCGCAGGGAGGACATAAGTCGGAGGTGTCCCCTCTGAGAGGACCGCGGCGGGAGATTCCGGCTCCCAGAGGGGCAGAGGCTGTGCTGCAAAGCAGACAGGCCAGCTGCTGGCCAGGAGCGCGGGGTCCGTGCGGTCTGGCGGCTCCCCCTGGTGGCCACTCAGGGAAGAGTGGTCCTCGCCGCCAGACACCATCATACCCTGACTTGTCACAGCCTCGCCCAGGGCCCAGGTCCCCAGGGGTGACTCTGAGACAAGGACTTGTGTGCATGTGTGCTACTTGGGGGTGATCTCAGAGGAGTGGGGAGATGAGACGGGGAGATGAAGAGGGCCAATCCAGGGTGTCCTCACGAGCAATGGAGGCTGCAGGCAGCTGAGAACTAGGGGGACTGCGTTGACTATGACTCAGAGTTACCCCAGGGGAGAGGCAGGAAGCTGAGTGCCATCAGTCACGGGTTGAGGGCTGCTCCCAAGAGTCCTGACTCCTTGGGACTTCTAGCCTGCCCTGTGAATGCTCAGCTATAGGGGCCAGAGAAAGTCCTCGGGCAAAGGAGCTGGAGCACCGGGGCATCTGCCCCACAGACCAGCCCCTCCACGTGCCAACTCATTCATGGGTTGGCACAGGGTGAGCGCCAGACCTCTTGTGTACCCAGCCATCTGCCTGAGCGCCAACACTTTCACATGCCAACTCATTCAGGGGGTGCCAACTGCATCCCGCTGGGCGAGAACACTGGTCTGCACAGACCCTGACAGTCAGGAGCTCCCCCGGGCCCCTGCGAACACAGGCGACAGCGCCACCCAGCGGACGGGCGGATTTCACACGGGCTGGTATGGCTGACCTCGCCTGCATTTGCTGTCAGGTAAGAAAAGAGGCTGCTCAGATGTGCTCTTGCATCCGGGGCCCACGGGGAGCACTCAGGAAGGTTTAATTCAGCTCGCAGAACGAAGTGCAAGAACAGAGGTGACTTTTCCTCAGGTTGCAAGAAAACTGGTGACTTCCGTTAGGCGGTTTCCTCTACAAACGGGGACAGATTTTTAAAAATGGAGACAGGGGTGCCTCTCCTTCCCCGGGGCACGCCCAGGCCTTTCTGTCCCCTCCTCCCTCCTTCCCCCGCAGACATGCATCTCCTAAACGCCCGAGACCCCGCCAGGCTTGCGACCCGGGCAGCAGTGGGCAGTGATGTAGTCCGTCCTGGCCAGACCCCGGCCCCCTTTCTCTAGCCCAGTGGTCGGCAAACTCGTTCGTCCACAGAGCCAAATAGCAACAGCACAGCGATGGACAGTTCTTTGGAGAGCCACATTTTTTAAGCGTAAACGTCTTCTAACGCCACTTCTTCAACATAGACTCGCCCAGGCCGTGGTATTTTGTGGAAGAGCCACACTCAAGGGGCCAAAGGGCCGCCTGTGGCTCGCGAGCCGCCGTTTGCCTACCACGGCTCTAGCTTCTTAGCCAAAGCCGATCAGCCTGGGCTCACTTCCCCCCGTCCGTCCTGATTTCGCTGTCCCCAGCGTGACTAAGCATCCTCTAAAATAGAAAAGACATAAAAATGAAGACAGAGCCGAAACCAGTTTGGCTCAGTGGATAGAGTGTTGGCCTGCAGTCTGGCGGGGAGGGGGGGTCCCAGGTACGATTCCGGTCAAGGGCATGTACCTTGGTTGCGGGCACATCCCCAGAAGGGGGTGTGCAGGAGGCAGCTGATCGATGATTCTCTCTCATCGATGTTTCTGGCTCTCGATCCCTCTCTCTTCCTCTCTGTGAAAAATCAATGAAATATATATATATATATATATTTTAAATAAAGACAGGGAAATAAGTTGGACATGAGGGCTTGGTGATCGTTTCTGTCTACCATCCTGAGACGCAGGGCCTTGCCCGCCTTCCTGCAGGGCCTGGAGGCCAAACTCAGGGCCCCACGGTCTCCGGTGACAGGCCACGTGGCCACGACACCGGCCCCGAGAGACGAGGCCAGCAGCCCAGCTCCGCCCACACGCGCCACGCCGCAGCCCGCACGTGAGACGACCCCCAGGGATCGCGGGTCCTAACACTCCCCTTTGGCGAAGAACAGCACGAGCTGCTTGTACATGCGGATCAGCCTGTTCTGCACCAGCTTGAAGGTGATGCACACGATCTCCATCCCGACGATGATGTAGAGGGAGAAGAACAGGAAGAAGTGGGGGTGCTCTAAGGCCGTGTCCCCGAACCCGATGGTGGTCAGCGTGACGAAGCAGAAGTAGAAGGCGTCCTGGAAGTCCAGGTGCCTCTCCCAGGAGGGCAGGACGGCGGCCGCGCAGGAGATGTAGGCGAGCACCAGGACGCCGATGACGGGCAGGGGCACGTCCAGCCGCTCCACCTGCTGCCCCACCTCGTCCAGGTTGCTGATGACGGAGTAGGAGAGGCCCCCGGACACCAGCTCGGGGCAGGAGCTGCTCCTGGGCACGGCCCGAGGGGGCGGCTGCAGCATGTGCGGCGTGTCCCCCGCCAGGAGCCCCTCCAGCAGCTCCCGGCTGGGGCTGGGGGCCGAGGGACACCGGCCGGGCTTGGGGCCCGGGGGCTCTTGAGCGCTGATGATGATCCTGGGGACGGTGGGGTCCGTGGGCTTGGTGGCCGGCCCTCTCCGGCCAGGCAGCCGGGAGCAGCACGAGGGGAGCGGAGAGCAGAGCGGGAGAAGTCCTCGGAACCGGTGGTAGGACCTCGATAGGACAGTTGCCAGGATGTCGCCCGTGTCCGTGAGCACCAGGACCATCAGGGGGATGCCGAAGAGCGCGTAGAGCATGACCAGGCACTTGCCGAGCCTGGTGACGGGGTAGACGTGGCTGTAGCCTGCAAAAGAGGACACGGCCGGGCTGGTCACCGGGCCTTCCCCAAACCCCAGAAGGCGTTCAAGAGACCTTCTGCCTTCTGCCCTCCTCGGCGTGACCTTTGGCACAACGTGTTTGCAACTATGCAATCTTAAAACACTCATCCACTTGTCTGCTGTTGGGCCTGATTTGGGGGTCGGGGAGAGTAAGGGGTGACACCAGCTTCTCTTTAGGAGACAGAGAAGGTCATGTCGGAATGATTGGCCTGAAATGTCCTGGGCGGGGAACAAGCACGTGTGCGTGTGTGTGAGGCGAACCAGCTCACCTAGCACAGAGTGAGGGCAGGTGAGGGGCGTGGATGGCCTTGCAATCCTACCCACCACCCCTTCCTCCTCTAGGAAGGCACTGGGTTCTTAGGGAGCCCCTTGTCCTGCCCGGAATGCCTGGGCCTCCTGGTCTGTTTGTTTCTGGGTGACAGGCGATCACTGAGTTGGAAAACGAATACAATGCAATTGCTGCCCTCAGGGCCCCCGTGGTTTAGTGCACTAGACATGTTCACAAATGGCGGGGAAGCGGTTAGGAGCCCAGCATCTAGAATCTTACCAGCCTCAGTTCGAATCCCAGCTCCGCCATTTGTTAGAAAGTGACTTGACTGCTCACGTTTTGAGGTTTCTTATCTGTATACTAGAGGCCCGGTGCATGACATTTCATGCACTGGGGGGGGAGGGGTCCCTCAGCTCAGCCTGCACCCTTTCGCAGTCCGGGACCCCTAGCTCCTTACCACCTATCTACAGTGGAGGCAGGAGAGACTCCTGCCACCTCTGCTGTGCTCGCCAGCCCTGAGCCCAGCTTAGAGCTGAGCGGAGCTCCCTCTGTGGGAGCACACTGAGCACCCTGGGCAGCTCCTGAGGCAGTGAGCACCTGCCCCCTGGAGGTCAGTGTGCATCATAGTGACTCATCATTCCGCCGTTCGGCTGGTTTGCATATTAGCGTTTTATTATATAGGATGAGGACAACTATTCCTGCTTTGTCTATTGGCTAGCAGGCAGGACTACAGGGAGGCAGTGCCTGACACAGAGTGGGAGACTGGCAAAGACTGGCTCAGGAGCTAACATAGCTGCCTACTGAGCACTCCCTGTGGGCTGGCATAGGCCAACCTTCCTAGGTGGGCATGGTTATCACTGTTCACAGATGGGGAAACGGAGGTGGGAGACATGAAGCAATGTGGCCAAGGGTATACGTGTGATAAAGAGTGAAGTTGGCAGTCATATCCCCAGCGCTGCCAGGGCTCAGTACCCACTGGGTCAGGGACACCAAGGGGGCGGAACCCTCCAATCAGCGAGAACAGGTCATCCAAGCAAATGGGCTGAGGCCTCCATGCTCTCCGGGAACCCCCCTCCTTCCCTCACCCTCACTCCCACCCCCATGTATACAGCAGTCAGGAGAGGGGGCCGTCAAACCCCACAGCGCAGGTAGATGGACATTCTGCTCAGTGACCTTAACAAACAGAGGGATCGCTTTCGTCTTTAATGCCCATGTTTAACTTCTGATGCCACAGGGGATGATTAATACAGAAAACCCGGCCCAATTATGTAAATTAATGGGAAGGTAATTGCTAGGCTGGTTGTGTCCCAGCTCCTCTGGGGCTGCAGCTCCTGGCGGGAAGCTCAGGCCCAGGCTCTGCCCTGGGGGAATGGTCAGGAGGCCCAGGCGCCAAGGTCCTGGGGGAGGGCCGGGCTGAGATGGATCCCAGCAGTCTGCCCCCGTCCCAGGCATCCCAGGCCGCCCTGGCTGGTCCAGAGGCTCCGTGTGATGGCCGGGCGGCTGGCTCCGTGTGTGTCTTCCTGTTGTGTGTGTATGTCCTCCTGTTGTGTGTGTGTGTTCCTGTTGTGTGTGCACACGGAGTGCGGACTGTAGGCGCCGGGCACATGGTGAGCAGAGTAAATATGGAACCTCACCCCGCTGAGCTTCTGGTTTAGTGGAGGAGGCAGGTATGCGTCGAATTCCATACCCTGCTCAGCAGGTACGGGGTTCCCAATGGGGATCCAGGACAGGATGTAAAAGAGCAGGCTGCTGCATGACCTTACTCCTGTGTGGAGTCTACTTAACAAAATAAACTGATGAACAGAGGGGGTCTAGAGACACGGGAGCATGGAACAGAGTGGGGAATCTCAGAGGGAAGGCGGGGGAGGGCGGGTGGGTGGGAAGAGATCAACCAAAGACCTTGAATGCATAGATGCATAATCCATGGACACAGACAATAGGATGGTGGCCTGGGGTTGGGAGCTGGGGCCGGCTGGAGGGGGTCAATGGGAGAAAAGAGGGGATATATGTAATATTTACAACAATAAAAAAATTTAAGAAAAGAGCAGGCTGTTGAATGAGCAACTCAAACCAAGGCACCCAGCCTAGATTTCACATTTATGGAGTGCCTGCTGTAGGCCAGGCCCTTGTGCCCAAACTTGGAGGCTATACAAGGAACAGGCAGAGGTTACACCCTCAGGGGCTCCTAGTTGAGAGGAAAGCTTGGCCTCGAGCTCGGCTCTCCTCCATTCCAGCAGCACGTGGCCAGGTGTGTGTCCTGGGCTCAGGAGCGGGCAGTGCATTGGTTCCACCTCCCCCCAGGTTGGCTCCGTGTGGCAGAACTTGCTGGGAGGGTACAGCTCCCACTGCCTCTACTCCAGCAGCCTCGCCCTCCCCTGAGGGGCAGGGGTTGCAGAAGTGGCCTCAGGACAGCCTCCCATCCAGGCTTCGGGGAAAGCCGAGGACCACTGAGGAGACCGTGGTGGGTGGGGTCTAAGGGAGCTGGAGGACGGGCGACAGAGGAGGGTCGTGGATAGAATGGCCAACTGCCCAGTTTGCTGAGGACTGAGGGGTGTCCCAGAACATGGGACTTCTGGTGCTAAAACCAATGCAGCCAGGGCAAAGGAGGCAGTTGACTCTGGCCATGGAGGACGGGGTGGGGGGACTCCTGAGCAGGGAGGAGGAGAGGGAGGGGGGAGAGAGCCGAGCCTCTCCTATAGGGGCAGGAGCTCAGAGAGGCCCAGCCATGGCGACCAACCGGGCGGAGGAGCCCAGGCCCTGGGTGCCATGGGACCCACAGAGCCATCAGCCCATAAGAACGTCAACAGCAGCCATGAGGGCCATGGGCAGGCCTCTCCCCTGTTTTCCAGACTGTACAGAAGCCCCCAGTTCTCAGGCACCCCGAGGAAAGTCCGGAGTTAAAGTTCCCCATCCTCAAGTATGTAGACCCAGGGTCAGATTTTTTTCTTTTTAAAAGAAAAAAAAAAAAAAAAAGCTAATTTCTTATGGAATTTATAGAGTCAAGTGCCTTTTGGAGTCTAAATTCCTTGTAATACCAAACCACCGTGGTTACCACCGTTAATGGACATGGAACAGGGAAGTCAGGTGACCTGGCCTGGGTCAAACAGCCCACAAGGGTGTGTACCCCTCTCCCTAAGATCTCACCCCCCCAACACACACACACACGCACGCATGCACGCACACGCCCAACCTGCTCTCCTTGGCAAAGGTGGGTTTCCGCACCGTATAAAGTCTGTGGCTGCCTTGGGTGGGACATGTTATAACCCAGAATGCATGCCATGTTATAGAAAACGCACCACAGAAACAAGTCTCAGAGAGCACCCAGCCCCCACGAAGGGCCTGTATTGACTGTCCCAATTACCGGATGCTGAGCGGCATAATGGAAAATCAGATCATTTCTTCTAATGCATTTATGTATTCCACTATGATCAGTCCCCTCCACTTAGGCAGTGAGTATTTAATAGCTCCTTCACTTAACTTCCTAACCCAAGGGGGCTGACCCAATTGGCGATGACTGGCGTTGGCCGACCTCACACCTGGCAGGTGTCCTTTTCCCAGCACCAAGGCCAGGTGCATTGCAGGTGACCCAGAGAGCCAGGGCAGGCAGCGGTAATGCCGGCAGGGCCCTCACACACCGTTATTGATTCCGGGCAGTGCAGGACCTTTCCCAGCATCCTCTTCCAGTTGTAATTGCTGGACGGCCCGATGTCCTAATTGACTTAAATCATGGGGGATAGCATCGCTTCCTTGGGACTTAAACCAAGCTAATGCATTCTCTGGACCAGGAAGCAGCACACGTATCACCTAAGCTAATGCCTGGAGTCCGTTAGAAGCACCCACGGGCTCTGAAAAAGGCTGACGCCCCGGCCCGTCCCTAGAGATTCTGACTTGATTGGCGTGGGGCAGGGCCCAGGCCCCAGGCACGGAGCTTGTAGAAGATATCCAGGTGATTCTAACATGTAGCCGGGGCCCAGAGCCCTGAAATCAGGGTGATGCTGCCACATGTGAGCATGCATTCGAATCTGTGGAGAGCGGCTCCAGGGTGTGGACAGGTTCAGGCCTCGGACTGAGGGAAGGGCACAGTCCTCTCGTGGCCACGTGCAAGTCCCAGCACAATTGGCCTTTTTACAGGACCCACAGCTCCAGGGAAGACTTTGAGGGGACTCCAGTCATTGCCAATGTCCCAGCAAAGTGTGTTTAACAAGTTCTCAGGGTGACTCGTTGGCTAAGGGTGAAACTGAGAGGGGGCGGTGAAGGATTGAGAAAAGACAGACAAGAGAAGAAAGCTGGGTCTGGGTGGGACACTGCCTTTCTGGGGGAGAGCTAGCGACAGCGCCACAGACCACAAGCCGTGTCTTTATTTTATAGCAGATGCCACCAGGCAAGGTAAAGGCATGGCCAAGATGTTTACAACATTCTCATGGGTTTCGATCCTATTCAATGACATGCACCTGATCAAGCTTTGTTTACTTGCAGCCTCTATCACTTGGACACTTGCACGTGGCCACGAGTGTCTCTGTCCCAGCAGAGCCCTCCTAGCACAATGATAGCCAACAGCTGTAGTTGTCAGCTTAAATCTATGGTCCGAACACGTGGCCCCACGTGCCTGAGTGATAAAGGCTGCAAGTAAACAAAGCTTGATCAGGTGCATGTAGTTGAGTAGGATCGAAACCCAGGAGAATGTTGTAAACATCTTGGCCATGCCCTTACTTTGCCTCTTGGCATCTGGCTATAAAATAAAGACGGCTTGTAGTCCGTGGCGCTGGTGCTAGCTCTCCATCAGAGGGGACAGTGTCCCACCGAGATCCAGCTTTCATTCTCTCATTTGTCTTTTCTCAATCCTTCACCGCCCCCACTCAGGTTCACCCTTAGCCAACGAATCACCCTGAGAACTTGTTAAACACACTGTACTGGGCCCCAGGACCATAGTTTCTGACCCCGAAGGCCTAGGATGGGCCGGAGAATTACCTTTCACTTCTAACACGTTCTTGGGTGATACGTGTGGCTGCTTACTGGTCCAGAGACTGCACCTTGGTAACCATTACATAAGTTCAGTGGATCTCAACCGGGGTTGGGGTGGGATGGGGTGGGGGCAGTCTTGCCCCCCCCCAAAGACATTTGGCAAAGCCTGGGGACACTTTTGGTTGGTGAAGCTGGTGGGTACAGCGGAGGAAGGGGTAGCGGTAAGAGCATCGGGTGGATGTGGGCCAGGGATGCTGCTAAACAGCCCACGGTGCCCAGGACAGCCCCACAGCAGAGCCATCTGGTCCAACACGTAGTGCCGAGGCTTAGAGACGTTAAGATCAGTTAGCTCAATCCCCTGAAGTTCTTGAGAAAAAACAACAAATAAACCCCAAACTCTCAGCCCCCTTGCTCACCTCCAGGGTCTTCCCTGTAGACACTGCTCCCTCTAACGGTGGTCCCCTCAAAGTGTTCCCTGGAGCTGCGGGTCCCCTGAAAAGGCCAGCTATGCCCTGCCTCTGCCTCCCTGGCCGTGATGTCCCCGTCAGAGCCCCAGCTCACTGCCCAATGGGACAGAAGCAGCATCTACCTCCTGGGGTCTCTGTGAGAATGAAATAAGGTAACGCAGGTGAGGCACGTGGACACCACGTCTGGCCCTGCTGAGTGCTCAGGAGTATCTCTGTTATTGTCCCTCATCACCCTGGCAGTATCCGCATTCAGGAGAATGAGGCCAGTTCCGGAAGAAACCAGCTGGGGGCGCTGGAGATCCTGAGACCCACCTCCCCACCCCGCCCCTCACTGGGAGCCCCGGTGCTGAGTGTCTCCACTGGGAGGCGCCACCGGAGCCTCAACTTCTGGTCCTGCCTCTTGGACCTCCCTCAAGGCTGGGGCAACTGCCCCAAGTCGGTCTCCCACAAAGCCCTGAGCACATCCCGTGCTGACCACGGGGTCTGCCCTGTCTGGGCTGGCAGGTGCTGCCGGTTGATGGTGTTTGGGACAAGGGCACTCAGCTGAGGGGGGAGAAGGGGCTGGATCCCAGCCCACACCCTGCTCACTGGGGGCTACGCCCAGTCTAGACCCAGCTCTGACCCTGGCCGGTTCCTGGAGCTGCGGTCAGGCATGGGCTGCACCCCTGAGAGAGGGCGCTCTTTTCTAATTCCCACGAAGGCGCCTTATGGCCCGTGGCAGGGCCTGCTGGGTCCCTGCGTGGGAGCAGGGCCTGCCCGTGCGCAGTAGGCCTGGCCCGGAGTAGGCCCTCCACGCTACATGGATTGAACGTCCCAGCATCCTCACCAAGGGTCCCAGCATCCCCTGCCCCACCCGCTCCCCCAGGCCTTTCCGCCAGGCCCAGCCTTGCCCTGGAGCTTACCCACGGTGCTGATCACGGAGCAGCAGAAGAAGAGCGAGCTCAGGAAGGACCAGTCTGCGGACCTGCTAGACCACTGGGGCTTCACCTTGGACAGCAGCTGCCGGAGGCCCAGCTTCCTGTCTTCCATCCCTGGAGAAAGAGAGGGCCCCAGTGAGGGAGAGGGCTCCGCCCTTAAGACAGGGCCCCCCAAGGCGAAGGGGAGTCTTTCCCAGGAACCAGTAGCGCCCCATCTCCCCCACCCCTGTCATTTAAAAAATATTTTTTTCCCATTGATTTCAGAGAAGGAGGGAGAGAGAGAAACATCAACGATGAGAGAGAATCAGTGATCAGCTGCCTCCTGCAGGCCCCTCCACCGGGGATCGAGCCTGCAACCCGGGCATGTGGCCTCCTGGCTCATAGGAGGATTCTCAACCACTGAGCCATGCTGGCTGCTTCCCCAACCCAGTCCTGAGGCCCCATCAACACCAAAACTGGGCTTTCGGGGCCCTGCTTGTTAGTGGCTCTGCAGTTAGGTCCTGCTCGGGTTCCTGCAGGGAGCAGCTCACGCCCCAGCTCAGCCACGGGGTGCTGTGCAGCCCTGGAGGGCTTTCTGGGCTTTCCGAGCCTCCGTCTTCCACCTTGCAAAGGGGCGCACACACTTCTAGCAGCCCACCCGCCCCAGAGCCTGCAGGCCTGTGTGGGGCTGGGGCTGAGGCAGGGGGAAGGGAGCAGCCTTCCCAGAGCATTTCCTGGGTGCTCAGTGCTTCTACATTCTTCAGGGCAACCCCAAGAGGCCGCTGTTCTCCCTGTTATCAGAGGAGAAAACTGAGGCTCGGAGAGGGAAGCCACTGCCCAAGGTTGCCCGGGAATGGGGAGGCTCCGGGCAGAGGGTTCCCAGGCCCAGCCTCCAGCCAGGGAGCCTTCTCCTTCTCCCCTGCCCCACCCCCGGGCTGCCTCCACCCCCGGAGAAAGGCCCACCCTGCTCCGGCGAGCCACCTACCAGTTCTGTTGCATCTTAAGAGGTCACAGAGCTTCTCCAAGAAATCCTCGAACTCCGGGTCCCCTGCCCCCAGGTCCCGGCCACCCTCCACCGCTGAGAAGAGCAGGGCGCCCAGCAGCGCGTAGGTCACCAGGGAGCAAAGAAAGCAGAGGCGAGGGAGGAGTTTCTCCAGCGCCTGCTGGTAGCACCGCCTGACCTGGGGCGGCCCAGCAGCCTCCATCCTCCCCGGAGCTCGCAGGACAGGAGGTGCTGGAGGAAGAGGCAGCATCACCCAGGCCCCGCCAAGGGGGGGGAGGGGGGGACGGGCGTGCCCCGGGAATGGCCAGGCTCCAGAGCTAAGTGGATGGTGCGTGTGCTTTTCCCAGGAAGCAACCGGCACTCATTACGTCCAGTTCGTCTGAGTAACTCGCCCCCAGCGCCCCCGATTGCTATTGATCCACCGGGCAGACGTGGGCCCAGCAGCCTAGCCACAGGCCCGGGAGCTGGGGGGCAGGGGCCCTGGGAGGAGGGCGTGGTGGTTGCTTTGAGCTTTGGCCTCGCCCATGTTCCAAGCTGCATTTTTTTTTACTTCCTGGGACCAAATCTGACTTTTGGTTTTTTTCAGTCCTGCGGTGGTCCTCGCTGAGAGTTGTCTGTGGGGCCTTGGTCTCGTGAGCACGTAGTACTAATAGCGACTAGTGTGGCCAGCGTTGGTAAAGGACCTTCCTCCTCTGTGGGTCAAATTATTGGTCCAGATTCCTCACTCCCCTGTAGCATGCCCACCTTTCATGCCCCCTGTGTGGGCAGAGCAGACTCCCTGGTGCCTTCATGTTCGGCTGCCCACACAATCACTCCAGCCAATCGGGTGTTAGCAAAGTAAGCAGTCACTTGACATGTGCTTGTGCACATGGACTTGCTTGCCTGTGCCCGGGTTCAGCCACGAGGAAAGCATACCCAGATGGTAGCTGTGAAGATGTGCACACTTGCAGACCCCTTTTCTTTTTTTTAATATATTTTATTGATTTTTTTTTTTTTTTTTTTTTTTTTTAACAGAGAGAAAGAGTTAGAAACATTGATGAGAGAGAAACATGGATCAGCTGCCTTCTGCACACCGCCTACTGGGGATGTGCCCGCAACCAAGGTACATGCCCCTGACTGGAATCAAACCTGGGACCTTTGAGACTACAGGCCGATGCTCTATCCATTGAGCCAAACCGGTTAGGGCAGACCCCCTTTCATGAAAGGATTTATGTGCAGCTGTGAGGAGCAGGCCATGTGACAGCCTCCAGCTTCTCCATCTTCCAGGCTTTGCCTCAACTTCAAGCCCTCACCTGGGGAAGCTCCTGATGAGTGACTGACCAAGGCGAGGGCACGCTCTGGGCAGGATGTTGGGGGAGGTCATGCATGGTTAGGGCAGGAGGGAGATGGGGACTCTGTATTTTCTGCTCAGTTATCCTAAAACTGCTCTAAAATTCATCTATATAAAAAAGAAATACCTCACTGGATGGGTTTAACTGAAGACTGGACACAAGAGAAGATAGAATTCATAAACTCAATGACAGGAGATAGTCCAGCCAAGATGAAGAAACATGAATGTTATTTCTTACCAGAAAGAAAGACATTACGTGAAGCAATGTTTTAAAAAAAAATTAAAAAATTAAAAAAAATTGGGACACCAGGCAACAAAGGACAGTGATCTATGAGAGAGGAGAGGCAAAAAGTTGAACCCTAAGGTTGCCCAGGCCAGTGGTCAGCAAACCGCGGCTCTCACGGCCCCTTGCGTGTGGCTCTTCCACAGAATACCACGTGCAGGCGTGCACACACAGTGCAATTGAAACTTCGTGGCCCATGCACAGAAGTTGGTTTTCGGCTCTCAAAAGAAATTTCCATCGCTGTACTGTTGATATTTGGCTCTGTTGACTAATGAGTTTGCCGAGCACTGGCCCAGGCCGTTGCCTTCACTGTCTCCAGGTGGTGGCACGGGGATGAGGCCTCGTCGGGGAGCTGTGTGGAGTCTCTGAGTTGAGCAGAATGAGCTGAGAGTCTGGGGAGACCATGCAGTTGGAATTATTAGGACAGAGAATACAAGAAAGAAGAAAACTTTCCAAAGCAAGTACCCTGAGGGTTCCCCCCTGTCCCGACCCCAAAAGTCATCAGCAGCGGACTGATTCACCATGCACGTGAGGAAACTATCAAAGCCAGGAAGCTGTCCAAAAGAGTTCTGGAGAAAAATGCCTGGTTGTCACATAGGACTGCGAATAGTGTCTGTTCTCACCAAACTTGAAAAAAAAATTTAAAGCCTAAAAATTCATAAATTCTTAGGGCATTGGGTAGTGTTCTAGCATACTCAGGAATGTCTTTAAAGATCATTGTTCAAACAAAATATATAATAATGTTGCATATTATGGGGATTTATGAGATCTAAATGACTGACATTTATAACACCTAAATGTATGACAAAAGTAAAATGTGTGCCAACAATGAGGGTGGGGGGTGGAGATATATTCTTTTGATGTTCTTATACTACATGTAAAATGGTATATGACTTGAAGGTAGACTGTAATAAATTAAAGGTGTAGATTCTGAACCCTAAATCAACCACTAAAATCATGAAAGAGTTATATCTAATAAACCAACAGAGAGAAAAAGAGTAATAAAATACTCAATCCGAAATAAAGCATAAAAAGAGGAAACAAAGAACAGATGAGAAAAATAATATATGGTAAGATGACAAGCTTAAAGCTAACCATAACCACCACCACATTAAATATATATGGTTTAAACATCCCAATTAAACATAGGGCGGGGGGGGGGGGGGAGCAAGAGCCAATTAGATGATATCAACAAGAAACACATTTTAAGCAAAAAGACACAAATAGGTTAGGAGAATGGAGAATGTTAACATGGGTCAAAAAATGATTACATTAATATCAAATAAAGTAGGTTTCAGAGCAGAGGATATTATGGAGTTAATGAGGGTCATTTAATAATTTTAAATGGGTCAGTTAATCAATAAGACATAACCGTCTTAAAATGGTTTTGCTCCTAATAAGAGAGCTTCATCCTATATGAGATTAAAAACTGATAAACTTTAAAGGGGAAATAAAGAAATCCACAATTATAGTTGCAAATTTCAATACACCTCTCTAAATACTGTATACAATGGTAGGCAAAAACAACAAAACAAAACAAAGCAAAAAAACAGGAAGGATATAGTAGACTTGAACAGCACTATCGACCAAATTGACTAACTGACATTTGTAGAATGTTTCTCCCCAAAACTGCAGGATGTGCATTCTTCTCAAGTGCCCACGGATGGTCTATGTAGAGCAATCATATTCAGGGTCAGGAGCCAAGTCTCAATGAATGAAAAAGGATGCAAGCAGGCAAAGAATGTTCTTTGATTACCATGAAATGAAATTAAAAGTCAGCAACAGAGAGATATCTGGATAATCCCCAAATATGAGGGAAATGACGGTAAATAACATACTTCCCAAACCCACGGGTCAAAGAAGAAATCACGGGGGAAATTAGAAAGCATTTTGAACTGAATTAAATGAGAACACAACCGATCCGTGACTGTAGGACGCTGCCAAAGCCTTACTTAGGAGTTGCGATGGGCAGTTATGGGTCTTAAGTAGAAGAGTGACATGGTCAGGTTTTTGTTTTTAAAGGATCTGTCTAGCAGTTGCGTTTAGGAGGCGGCATGAAGTAAAAAAAAAAAAAAAAAAAAAAAAATAGTAGGAAGGGAAGTAGGACATTGCAACAAGCAGATATTTCATCCGTCTATATCGAATGCCTAGTGAGGGGAGAAAGAGAAATACATACATAAATCAGGTAGAGAATGTGGTAGAATGTTGGCAGAAGGGGGCGGGTGGACGGAGGCCTGGGGAGGCAGCGTTAGTGAGGCTGGTCTGGGATATGTTGGAAATGAGATTTCCTAACAGGAATAGAGTGAGCAGAGAAGACAGATGGTCCATGGCTGAAAGCTGAGAAACTCCGGCAGACAGAGGGGAGCGGAGGAGACACCTGCAGAGGACACTGAGGTTGGTCGGCCAGAGCGATAGGTGGAAATGGTGGGGGCTGCCATCTCAGGAGCCAGGGGGACAGCCTAGAGCGGTCTCCCCAGCCGAACACTGCCAACGGGTCAGGAATGTGCAAATACACGTGTGACAGGCACAGCGAAATACCTGGAGGATTCCACTCTACACCGTCACCAGACGTGACCTCTGATGGTCTGATGGCTGGAATGCAAGGGACTCTTCCTTTTCCTAGAACCTTTATTTTCTAATGTTCTATAGTTCTGTGATGTATCGATGATTCACACGGAAAAACTAATAAAGCTGCCTGGCCGGCGTGGCTCAATGGTTGAGCATTGATCTATGAACCAGAAGGTCACAGTTCTATTCCCAGTCAGGGCACATGCCTGGGATGCAGCCTTCATCCCCAGTGTGGGGCGTGCAAGAGGCAGCCTATCCATGATTCCCTCTCATCACTGATGTTTCTATCTCTTCCTCACTCTCCCTTCCTCTCTGAAATAATATATATATATATATATATATATATATATATATATATAATATTTATATATATTTATATATATTTTATATATATAAAATAATAAAGCAAGAGCAGATCTATCTTATGGGGAGAATGCCCCCGCAACATAGGTGTTCAATAAATGTGAGTTTTCCTCCCCTGACCTTCTGAGGTTTTGCATTCTGACTGGAGCCTTCCAGAGAAGCAACGCCCTCGGAATGGTTTGGGGGAGGGGCTGAATGTCTCGCAGCTCAACCGGCGGGTAGAAAAGACCTCTGTGGCCGAAGGGACAGGCCCTTGAGCCCTGAGATCACAGCACACGGGTTCCTGCTGCGTCCCCTCACGGAGACAGAGTGCGCCCACCCGCTCCTGCAGAAGAGGGCGGGAAGGACACTCAGGGTCTCCTTGAAATCTCTGCACCACCTAGATGCACGCTTCCCTGAAATCTGAACTCTGGGCGGTTAAAAACACCCATCCACCCCAAGGTGAGCCAAGGCCCAAGCCCGGGGAACGCACACCCTGCTGGCAGTTTCTCCAGGCCTGTTGCTCATTTCTGAGAACGCTCCTGGACGTGAATAATTCATCAGGACGCTTATGGATTCGCATTCCTTAAGAGGCCGGGTTAGAGGAGCCAGCAGGTCTCCACTGAGCCTGAGCCCGCTTCCCCAGAGGCAGGATGCTTGGCTGCCCAGACGCTGCGGTCAGAGAGTTCTCTCGCGTCCCCGGATGCAAACACCCAGGCATCCAGACCTGAGCGATCTTTGCTATAATGTCAGCGTTACTTAGACGAAGCAAGGTGGGTGTTTACCAGAAGCCCAGCCCCACACAAAGAGATGGTGAGCCTCCCTGGGGATACAGAGTTCCTGACTCTCAGCCTCCGAGGCCCTGAAACAGCCCCGCCCTGTGCCACGTGACTTTGCAGTGCCTCCCAGTGGAGCTGGTGGGTATTACACCTCCCCTCCGTTAAAGGGGGATTGGCCCTGTGGCTTTGGCTGTGAAATGGCAGCAGCCGTGAGGCCTGAAGAAGCTTTTCAGTGTGCTCACCTGGATTGCTGTCGCCTCCTGGGCTGCTGCTGTGCACTGAAAGGAGACGTTTTCCGGGAAGGTGTGTGTGTCCCAGAGCCCCCAACCCCTAGCCCCAACCCCAAGCAACGTTGCACCAGCCAGCCCACAACCCTGCGGCAGGTCCAGAGTCATAAGCGAGGAAGAGTCAGATCCTAAAGCATCTACACCTCATTCTAAAGACTCGGTTCATCAACGAGTTAAATGCAGAATGATTGTATGACCCAGAAACCCCACTCCTACATAGACACCCCAAAGAATGGACAACAGGGACTACCAAACAGATTCTTGTACACACATGCTCCTTCTCGCACTGATCGCAACGGTCAGATGTCCACCAGTGGGCGAGTGGCCAGACCAAGGAATGTGATGTGGACGGGCAGGCATGGTATTCGGCTGTAAAGAGGAATGGAGGCCTGACACCTGCTACCCTGTGTGTGAATCCCAGAAACCTTAACCTTAACACTAAGCGGAAGAAACCAGACACGCATGGACAACAATTGCATGGCTCACTCTTATGAACTCTCCAGCCTCCGTGAACCCACAGATGGAAAGCCTATTGGTGGTTTCCGGGCGCAAGGGGAAGGAGGACCAGCCACACGCGTTCAGGACGTTGCTTTGGAGGCGATGGAAGTGTTTTGGAGCTAGATGGCGCCACGGCATTGTGAATGTACCAAAGGCCACAAAGCTGTTGGCTGTGAAAGGGTTGGCCGTGTTATGTGCATCTTACGCCGATGAAAAGGTTATGTTCACCAACAGGAGGTTGGATACCTATAAGCACCGCCTGGGCGTATAGTCACTTCCCCTTTAAATGAGTCCCCTCTGAAGCAGGAGCATGCTGGGCTCAGAAGCTTGCGATTTTTAATCTGTGAATCGATTTCCGAGTGGATTTAGGGAATCCGGTTGTAAATCCGCTTAAAGATCGCCTCTGAATTACTGCCTTGGGCATGAAGGGCAGGGATTTCAGGGGATGAATGACTTAAGGCATCTAGTTACAGGCATCTGTTCCTTCCAGGGATGAGTAGAGCTTTGGGGACATTATCCAACCCCCTCTTCAATCCACGTTTATAAGGCCTTTATAAACTGTGGATTCCTGAGCACTGCCCTACAAAGTTAGACTAGCTGCCACAAGGGGGCAGTGGTGTCCAGGTGATGGCCTTAGGGGTTCCTTAGAACACACGTTGGAAATCTTGAGTTACAGATTCTGTTTTCCTCATTGAGATGGTAGCAAATGTCCCCAGGCCACTAAACTCATCATCGGCCATTTAAAAAATATATGTGTTTGCCCTAACTGGCTTGGCTCAGTTCATAGAGCATCGGCCTGTGGACTGAAGGGTCCCAGGTTTGATTCCAGTCAAGGGCACATGCCTAGTTTGTGGGCTTGATCCCCAGTAGGAGACGCGCACGAGGCAGTGGGTCAATGATTCTCTCTCATCACTGATATTTCCATCTTTCTCCCCCTTTCTCCCTGAAATAAATAAAAATATACTTTAATTACAGTGGGGAGGGGTGGAAGATCTGGGAGAGATAATAGATCAACAGAAGGACTTGTGTACATGCATATAAGTACAACCAATGGACATAAAACTCTGGGGAGGGAGGGTATATATAGGAGGGAGGGAGGGGGGCAAAAAAAATCAATAAAATATATTTTAAAAATAAATAAATAATAAATAAATAAATAAATAAATAAAAATAAGTAAATAAAATAAAAATATATGTGTTCATTGAAGAGAATGTTGGATCTGGAAAAGGATCTTTGGGAAACGTGTTCTTCCAGATTGTCATATAAATAAAGGTCCTGGGTTCAGAGAGGTTCCGTGGCCAGCCCAGGGCCTGGAACCCAGGGCCAGTGTTTGCATCCTTGGTGCTCTTGCTGCTACAGCCTCCTGCTCGCTGGAGCATTTCTAGAGCATTCGGCGTGAGTCACGTCTGAGTGTTGACATGAGCACTTCCCGCTGTGATCTCTGCGGCCCATCTCCCTTCCAACCCCACTGCTGCCTTCAAACCCCACCCACTGCCCCCGGCCCTCATCTCCAAGCCAGAGGCGTGAGTGGAAAAGCCCGGGATCAGAGCTGGCAGTCCGAGAGCGGTGACTGGGGACGATGAGCTGTCAAAGCCGCCACCATCTGTCAAGACCTGTGAGAATGCAGACAGACGGGACAGGCGAGCGGTCACCCAGCATCAGCCTCAGAGGTGCCCTGCCGTTCACCTTGTGAACAGCCCCAGGCCCAGAGTTCCTCCGGGACACACTCCGTTCGGGAAAGCCCCCGCTCACTGGATGCTGGAGGGCAGGAGGCATCCTTCAGACGGATTACGATGCCACCTCAGGCCTGCAGAAGCATCCTTTCTCAGGATGCCTCCTGAGAAACTGAGATAAATCTGGGAAGGTGGAAACAAAGTGCCACAGAGCAGATTTCCAAGTGCTCTGCCCAAGTCATTCACCCCAGACCCTGGTGCCCATCAGCAGGGCCGGGCATCTGTGGGAATTCCAGCTCCTCGGAATCCAACCTGATGAAGGCCACCTTGCAGAGGGTGACAGCAGACATGGGGAGGGCAGAGCATGTGAGAGCGTAGAGCATCTTTCCTCCTATTGCTTCCTGCTGAGAGCTCAGGAGGCCTCTGGGCCACTCACCCCAGCAAAACCCACAGAGCTGGGTTATTCCGCTCACGGCCACCAGAGGGCGATCGAAGAACAAGTCAGGCGTTGCTTCCTCGGAGCTCATGAAGGGAAGAGTGGGAGATTCTAGCAGGTGCAAAGGTCACTTTAAAAACCCTAACAATTTCACGTCACTCCTGCGAGGTGAAAAGTACGCATGGCGGAATGGTGCAAATTTTACAGAATGGCTGTCCTCCACTGCAAACATTCCAGACTCAAATGGCCCCAGAGCAGATGCTCTGCCTTTAAACTCTTCCTACAGTGCTCTCTCGGGGAGATGGGACCCCAGAATCCTCCCTGCCTGGACCCTCCGCCTCGGAACCGATCCTCCCACTGGAACTAAAGCCAGACTCTGCCTCCAGCGGTTATAGGAGTGCCCTTCCCACCCCTCAGGTGCCCTCCTCTCCACGCGGCCAGTGAACATGTGATGACATGGATGTGACAGGCAGTTAAACAGGCATAGAAGTTAAAGTGGAAATGACAGCCGGCTGTTGGATGCCACATGCCCCCTCTGTACCGCGGGCTGCCGCCTCCGTTGTTTGTTTTTTGATTGTTTGTTTGTTTGTTTGTTTGTTGTTGTTTTGGGGGGGGCGGCACTGTGGCTCTGCTGGGGGACCAGGTGGCCAGATTCTCCATCCCAAGAGCTGACAAACCCCACCGGAAGCCACCTGCTGGTGACGACAGCTGAGACTCCCAAGGTCTGCGTCCTTGTTGCCGTGGAAGGATGCCCATCACTTCTCTCTGCGCAGGTCATGAGCTCCCGCAGAAAGGTCCCTTCTCTGTGCGTTTGGATTCAGAGCTGCAAAGCGGATGCCCCCTCCGGCAGAATCCCAGGGGGAACCCAAGGAGGGAGGCAGGTGCAGGTGGTGTTGGCTCTCAGGTATTGGGGTTCGGCACAGCCTGCTGCTGTGGGCTCCAGGCTTGAGGGGGCCAGCAGGCCAGAGGGCAAGCGGACTTGTCAATGTGGCTGGATGCACTGTCACTGCACTTGGCGGGCAGCAGGGGACCGCCGACCAGCCAGGAGAGGCAGCTGCCCCTGGAGAAGCCTGACTCGGCTTCCGAAGACAGACTTCCCCTGGAGGGCTGGGCGGAGACTGCAGCCACCGCTCTCAGCTCACGCTCAGCCACGGCCCTCGCCGGCACTGGCAGGTACTCCCCGGGGGGCACCTACCGAGGGCTCGCCAAGCGGGTGGCAGGCCCAGCGAGGGCTGCTGTCTGCATCTGCTCTCCTTCCCCCGGGCCTCACGGGACCGCCAAGACCCACACCAGGTGTGGGTGGGCGATGCCCTCTGAGGCACCTGGGCTCTAGCTCCAGGTGTGAGATTTGCATTCCCTTTCTCCTCTTGCAGGGTCCAAAACTCGTATTCTTTGTGAGGCAGCGCACACAGGATTGGGTGCAGAGATGAGCGGGCCCCTTCCACCGAGGTTCTCACCCATGTGTTAGGGCACATGTGTCAAACACAAGGCCCGCGGGCCAAATCCAGCCCGCCAGGCCTTGCAATGTGGCCCGCACCGCGCTGTCATCACTGCACTCCGCTGTCAGTTTATGACATTGTCAGTTTATGACTGTTCAGTAAACCATTCGGCCCGCGATTTAGGCTGGATTTTAGATTTTGGCCCCTTCTCTGATTGAGTTCGACACCCCTATTTAGGGAGTGCCTCATCCGAAATGGCCTGGAACCCCAGTGCCCTTGGCTTTGTGGCATGAGCCCCACCTTCCTTTCCCCTCCCCCACTTCCCCATCCGCCCTGATGTCTTCAGAGTGGTGTTTTATGTTGTGCAAAAAGCCTTCACTCTCGTTGTATTGTCCCCATTGGACAGATAAAGAAACGGAGGCTTGCCAGCCTCTGACAGGCTATGGTAAAGCAGGGAGCAGAGTACGAATCTATAGAACCGAGAGTCTCCAAAGGAAAACGACTGCTTTTCCAAGCTCCAGGCGGAGATAACGCCAATCACAGCACCTCCTACTGATTAAGTAGCTGTGCCTGAACTTGGGGAGTCGCTGGACAATCACCTGGGTTCCGGAGCCCACGAGGCTGGTCCTCCTGCCACTGCAAAGCTGATGCTCTACGTAATACCTTGTGGCCAATTTCGCACCCATGGTAGATGCCTTTGTGGTTGCCACCCAGCACCCACTCTGCTCCTTCCTGACCCAGAGGAACCCTCTCCTCACAGTCAGTATGCAAATGTCACCTGCCTCAGGAAGGAACATGCGCCTTGGTCCTAACCATTTGGAGCATTGCTTTCTCTCGGCCGTGGTGATTGGCTGAGAGGCATGAGTGCACGGCCCAATCAGAAGCCCTGGGATTCCTGCTGCGATCACTAAGTGATGAGCGCTCTCTTTCTCAGTTCTTGAGCCTGGGAGGATGCAGGCCTGGGGTGTCTGGCAGCAATCTTGCCACCAGGAGGAGCCCCAGAGGCAGAGAGTGGCTGTCTGATACCATTGGTCCCTACATAACCGTGCCTAGAGCCAGAATTCCCCTGAACTTTTTTGTTATGTGGCCAATAAGGGCCTTTTATTACTTGGGCCAGTTCAAGTTGGCAAGCCAGTGTGACCTCTCTTCCACCACACACACCGGTCACCCTGCCAGGAAGCATCCATTCCATTGCCAGACCGTGGGCTCCTCCTTGCCTCTGTCCCTCTGTTTAAGCCCAAAGGAAGCTATTTGAGGACCGGTTACTCATCCACCAGGCAGACAAGTGGATTCCTGGAATGAGGACACATGACAATTCCAAGAAAGCAGCCAGGCATCTTGCTTGATACTCAAGAATGTCTCCTTTATTTTAAATTTTTTTTTTTCAGGGAGGAAAAGAGGGGGGGAGGGGAAGGTGTGTGTATCAATGATAAGACTCATTGAAGAGATAGACATGTCAATGATGAGAGAGAATCATGGATGGGATGCCTCCTGCATGCCACCTACTGGGGATGGAGCACACAACCCGAGCATGTGCCCTGACCAGGAATTGACCTGTGACCTCCTGGTTCATAGGTTGATGCTCAACCACTGGGCCACGCCGGCCGCGCTGTCTCCTTTATTTATTGGGTAAGGCCATGTTGAGCTTTCTTCACGGTGAGTTCCTCATGTCTCCAGTCTGCCCCTGGAGCCTGCTTCCTCATCTACAAAACGCAGGGGAAGGGCCGAGGTCCCTCCAAACACGCACTCGATGCGCAGCTCTGTCACCCAGGTGTACGTTTTTCAAGGAAATGAAGAAAAGGGCCTCCCTGCGGAAGCCTGCCTGCGACCGGAGGGCTCCGGCCTCAGAGAAGCCTGAGGTTTCAGGAAAATGTCCCCGACGGAGGTTTGCCTGCAGCCTCTCTGTTTAGAACAACCTGTGGCCTCAAACACGCCTCGATCTGGGAGGAAATAAGGCGGAATAAGTGAGCAGAAGCACGGAGGCGAGTCTGTGCGGGGGCATTTTCTCCTTTGTCCCAGGCCTCGGATCTGGAAGCCAGAGCTGTCCAAAAGGCAGCAGAGGCGGGCACACACTCCCCATGGCACGGAGGTTTCCAGAAAATGGCGTTGGGAGAGCTAAGCAGCTTGGCCTTGCGTAATTTGTGTGTTTTTTTTTCAAATCGCTCTGCTAGTTGGTCCACATTGTGTTTTCCATTCCACCGGAGCCCGGGGTGGCAGCTCCTTTGTTTATGGTATTAGCGCTGTGTTCGGGGTGATCTCATTGTTCTTGTCGGTGGCATGTTTGCCGCGGCGGGGCGGGTATTGTGGGAGGCACGTCGGGGGCCAATCTGCCCCCCGAAGCCGCCGATCTGCCCCGTGGCGGGCCCGCGCCTCCTCTCTCGGGTTGTTAAAGTCTAATGATAGGCTGTGGGTCCCGTGTATAAGCCTAAAACACTAGGCTGCAGTGTCTTTTGCCAAATACGTGTTTTGTTTTTCCCCCAGCTCTCATTGTTGTGTAAAACATAACATGTGTGCATTTGGGGGACTGGAACAGGGTCGAGTTCCCTGAGAAAATCACGTGGAAAACAACGGGCCATCTATGACTGAAGATGGGGAGGAGGAGAGGGGAGGGGAGCAGTTGACCTTGGTGTTTATTTATTAGGCATTTCTGAAACCCCAGGACTCCGAAGCTCGCCTTTCAGATCTCAGCCCAAATGTCATTTCCTCCGGGAGGCCCTCCCTGACTGCCCTGCCAGCCCCAGGCTCTGGGGACAGCAGGTGCCCTCTTCCCTGGGTTGATGGCATGACACATGACGGTGAGGGCGATTTGATTGTGTCTTTCCACTCGAAGCCTGCCTGGCATGCTGCTTCGCATGCTGTGGGCATTGACGAAACGTGTTCTGGGACGTGCGTGTGGGATAGCACAGGAGAACACTCACTAACACCGCAGAAGACAAGAGAAGCACGTGGGATGGCTTAAATTCAAAAGAAGTGTGAGAGGCATGAATAGCAAAGCAAATCAGCAGATCATGAAGTATAAGCGCAATTCACTGCATGTATGTAGTCCAGAGACTGAGTAACAGGTACCTGGTGGGACACGGGCGGACCTCACTGGGACACCGAATACATTGGTAATCTGCATGGCGCGTTAAAAATGGGTCCAGCAAATGGAATATCTGATCAAACAAACCAGAGTGCTAGGTACCGCTGGAAAAGATAAGGAACTCAAGTTGTAAGGCTCAATCATGTCACCTCAGGGCTGGCAGCTATGCATGCCACCTCCTAAGTTAGCCACCCATGAGTGACACTCGTATAGTCCCGGCTGTGTTCCGCTCATAGTTCAGCAGACTAATGGGTGAGTCTCTGCTGGGGTCAGTGAGCTTAACAGGGTGTGTCCTTGCCACGATCTGGCACTTTCTGTCTGTCTGTTGGGTTCCATGAGTCACTCCAAAATTCTGGTCCTTGTAAGTACATCCTTAAGGGGGATGAGGGGGTGAACATGGCATATTACATAGCCCAGGGTTCAGGAAGTAGTTCTCTCTACCTGCCAGCACCTTATCGTTCTTTTGTGTTAATCTTCCCCCAATCTTCCTCTTTCTTCTCACTGTGTTGTTGTTGCTGTTGTTTTCTTTAAGTATATTTTATTGATATTTTTACAGAGAGGAAGGGAGAGGGATAGAGAGCTGGAAACATCGATGAAAGAGAAACATTGATCAGCTGCCTCCTGCACACCCCTACTGGGGTTGTGCCCGCAACCAAGGTACATGCCCTGGGACCTTTCAGTCCATTGAGCCAAACCGGTGTGTTTTAAAAGTATTCAACCATCTGTGAGATTCAAGCTTCTTAACTTGGTCTGTGAGCCCTTCCATTCTGCCACGTCAAGAACAGCTTCCCCGGGAGTGAGTGCGTGTGGAGGATAATTTCTGTGACTACATATTGAAATGGTGCGTTTTGAATGACCTTCTGTGATTGCTAATGGTGGGGGGTGAGGGGTGAGGCTGGACTCGATTCTGAATCTTGCTACAAAAAAAGAATAAGCCATTTGGTGGCCGTTTAGCAACTGTCCATTGTGTTAAGCGCGGAGGACACGGGGACTAGAACAGGGCCGAGACCCCTGCCCTCCAGGAGCTCACAGCAAAAGGAAGACCTTCTGAGGGCCACGGGCACAGAGGCGGGTGCTAAGTGTGTGTGGAGAGAAGGTGCGGGGCCTCTAAGAGTGTAAATCTGACCCATTCAGAGAGGGCGGGGTTAAGGAAGCAGCGGGTGGGGAGGGTGTCCCAGGAGAGGGTATAACCCGCGTAAGGCCACGTGATGGGGGATCAGCTCAGCTCCTCATGGATTAGCAGCACCGACCTCCGGCAAGAGCCCAGGAGAGAGATCAGCCCGCCCACGACAAGGAGAGGAAACGGATGGGCCCAGGAAGGTCCGTGAGGAACCCTGGTGTCCTAACCCCCCCCCCCCCCAACACAAACTCCCATGTGTGCCGGCTGCTGATTCTGGTTCCCACACCTACCTGACCTCATAACAACCACGTCTCTGGCTCCGGCTCATCCTTGAGCTGTTTCTAAACCTTTGATCAAATCTCACCTTCAAACCTCCATTAGCTAACGTCTCACTGGACTCCATCCAGCCACATGAGAAATAAGCAAGATACCATACCGTCCCTCCTCTCCCCCAACGGCCTTTGAGAGAATGAGCCCACTGTCCTCCTGCCCCTGCTCCTGGGTTTGTGGGGCTTCTCCTGCTGATTCTGGTTCCCAGGAGCCCTCTCACCATCGTGTCTGCCTGGGGAGGGGTGGGGGGGGGGTAGGGGGCGGGGTTGAGACATGGGCAGGTGGCGTGGGGGGCACACGTGTGACAGCCCGGAATGTTGGGCAATCGTTTTTCTGGTTCATAAGCTTCGGGCAATGGGCAGAGGACATGCGTGTTGGTGGTGGTTGGGGGGGGGGGGGGGGAATCTTTTTTTTTTTTTTTTTTTTAAATTCAGATGTATACCGTTCTCCTTCACCTCTGAACTGGGAGGGTGGCCCAGTGGAGGGCTGATGCCTGGCAAACCCAGGGGGGGTTGGCATCCAAGGTCTCTAACCAGGGAGGACCAGCCGCAGTTGGAGATGTGGCGGGCTCTGGAGCAGCTGCACGCCCGGCAATCGTGGAAGCCTTGCGCGACTCTCGGTTGGCCTCTGGGGACGAGGCTGGCCACCTGCGTGGGAGCTGAGAGGGCGGGTGAGGCCGGGAAGGGAGCCTGAGTGGACGTGGCGTCTGGCGTGGAGTCCCTGTGGTGAGGTGTGCGCCTGGCTTCCTGCCGCCAGGGGGCGCCTTGCCCAGCGCGGCCCATCAAGTGGCTGCAGGAAGGGGCTACCCAAGTAGGTCTGGAGAGAGCCAGGCCTCACCGGAATGCTCACTCCAACCAGCGAGGGGGGAGTGGAGAGGAGGGGAGTTAAGGTGGGGGAGACTTTGGTTCTGCCCAGGAGAGGGGCGAGGGTAGAGGGACCTCAGGTGAGCCTGAAAGCTGACAGTGACCGGGGAACAGGGCTGGGTGCAGGGCCTGGCACCCAGTGGGCACCCATTAAACATTGCCGAGTGGGGCCTCAGGGACAGCTCTCCGGAGCAGCTGGCTGGGGCCTCTCACGTCCAAGGCCACTCCCAGAGGCCAGGGTAGCTGGTGGCCTTGGCGTGATGGTGCCTTGAGCTGGGAGCCCGTGAGTTACAAGCAGTAGGCTCAGTTCCTGTCCCTGACAGCTCCCCTTGAGGGTGGGTGGGGAGGACACGGGAGCCCCTGCCAGGTGTGGACACCCTGAGGGGCCCCGAAGTACCCAGGCCCATGTCCCCTCTCCCCGGACTCTGCAGGCGTGGCCTCCGCTTTGATCCTGGAGGGCTCCTTCCAGATCCTGAGCTGAGCCTGCAGAGAGGGGAGAGATTGCTCTCCAGGACCGTTGTCCCGGGTCCTGTCGGTCCTCAGGTGAGACCCCCGAGGGGACCAGGGGCAGAAAGGGGCTCCGTAGGCCCCTGGAACCAGCTGGGCGATGGGAATGCTGCCAGAGCCAGAGGCCCCACCCCCTGGACACGCTGCCCGGCTTCTGCCCGCGCGGGGAAGGGAAAGTACATGTAGGGAATGGAGAGTGCCTGGGAACCGAGGAGCAGAAGCTCGTGCTTTCTAAGGCCACACAGCTCCGTGGTTCAGAGCCTGGCCTCTGGAGGAGGGCTGGGTTCGAATCCCGGCTTCACCACTTACCGGCTGTGTGGTCTTAGGCAAGTCACTTAATCTCCCTGAGCTTGTTTCCCGCTCTGGAAAAGGGAGATTGGAAAACTTCACCAACTCCCTCCGTCCCGGTGTCATGCCGATGGGCTGGGATAGTGAATACACAGCTGTCCGGCCTGGGTCTGGCCCAGGGTACGGTGCCCTGGTCTGTGGCAGCCGTCTGGCCTGGGTCTGGCCCAGGGTACGGTGCCCTGGTCTGTGGCAGCCGTCTGGCCTGGGTCTGGCCCAGGGTACGGTGCCCTGGTCTGTGGCAGCCGTCTGGCCTGGGTCTGGCACAGGGTATGGTGCCCTGGTCTGTGGCAGCCGTCCGGCCCGGTGTGCTCATCACTGTCCCTGCCAGATGCAAACCCAGAGCAGAGAGAAGTGTTGGGTCAGGTCCTCCCAGAGGGCAAAGTCTGGGTCCTGGCCCAACAGACCCAGGAAGGTCCGGGGCTGCCCGCGGGCAGCCTTCAGGGATGGCATTGCTCCGGCCCTTCCCTGCCCCCTGAGAACCGGAAACCAGGATGCCCGGATGCTATGCTCCAGGTGCCCGCCGGCAGGATGCCCGCTGGCGACTCTCCCGTAGTCAACACCTGCATTCATCAGCCGTGACCTTGACGGAGCACACGCTCGCACTGTAAGGACATGATCTCAATCAATCCTCACGGGGTCCCTGAGAACCGAGGGAGGAAAAGGACGTGCAGAGGCACGCCCCCTCACTCAAGGTCACACCGCCGGCCCCATCCGCCCCAGGGCCCAAGCTCCTTCCCCGTGTCTGGCGGTCCAAACGCTTACCTCTCCATCAAGGCCAGACCCCCATGCGTGGGATCGATCGCTCAGTTGGGGAGGGAAGGACCCGCTGTGGCCTGGGGCCTGCCCTGCTGCAGACACCGGGCACAGAATGCCAGGTGCCCGTCGGAGAAGGGGCCACCCCCCTCCAGCACCTCCGGGAGGCCAGGCTGGGCCCCGGGGTGAGAGGGGCTGGCTGGGATCACACCGCGGTGCCTGGAATTGACCACGGAGTACCTTGCCCACCTCTGCCACCCGGCCTTACTGCCCGCTGCCTTTCTGCTCTGGAAAGCCAGGTGCCCATGAGCCAAGCCTGGAGGTGATGCTCTTTACGGAAGGAACATCCCCCGCCCCGAGGAGTCTCTGTGTGCGCGGCCTCCCGCTCCCGCTCCCATGGGCCTGCCAGGACTTGGGTGCTGGCGTCTAGAAGGGGCGTGGGCCGCCTTGGAGGCCTGGTGTAGGCGACCGTCCAGTCCTCGGTTCCAGGGAGGTGGGATTTGAAGAGGAGGGGGAGGAAGGCTTTGAGCTTGGCAGGAAGGCTTTCTGGAGGCCCAGGGCAGCTCAGACAGGGTTCCTGGCCCAAAAAGGAGAAAAGGTTTGGCGGGGCCTCCACGCGGGGCAGTTTCAGCGCCGGAAGCCAGGGGGCAGTGCTGTGCAGGGAATGTCTGAACCACTGCGCGGTGCCCCTAGGAGCTGACACCACTCCCCTCCAGTCTCTCAGAGACACTGCCAAGTCGCCCCTCAGGCTCCTGACCCCAAGAGCCGCCTGGGCGCCCTACCATCCTAAAGGGGGCCTGCTCCTCTCCCTGCGCCGGCTCAGTGAGGACTGGGGTCCTGAGTGTCTGATAGGCGGGCAGCTGCCTCCCGGTGGGTTTTCGACGCTTGATTTGGCCCCAGAGACCTGTGAGCGGTGGCCGCAGGGTGCCCGTCGGTCTGTGCAGACGGTGAGCACAGGGTGGATGGGGCTTGAGGGGACTTAGCCGCAGGCACCGCCTTTGAAAGCTCCGCCTTCCATCACCTGGGTGTGCCTGGTAACCCTAGTAACATCACACTGATTGTGCTCACCTGGGTGTGCCCAGTAACACCCCCCCCACCCCTCCCACACACCCCCCCTCCCCCCCCGCTCTGAGGATGGGTCTGATGCCAGGCGGAGGCCCATCCTCCCACAACCTGGAGCCGCCCCAGAGGGGTGGGGGTGGAAGGACTGGCCTTTAGTGCCAGCACCCAGCCCCAAGCCTTCCCCCCTCCCCCCACTAGGTGCTGTGCTTGGGCAATGCCTTTCCTTTTAGTCTGGACCAGGCTGCGTCCGGGTTTCCAATCCGCAGAAGCAGTGGGCAGACAGGACCATGAGTAGCCTGGGCCTGTCTTGCTCCAGGAGGTCAAACCCTCGACACCAGGGTGGGGGCCAGGTGTGACCTCGGCGGGCGCGGGGCCAAGTGCGGGCCCGAGCCCGGTGACCGGAGAACCGGGAGTGGCCCTCCGAGCACCAGGGCCTGCTTTTGCTGCGATTCCTGTTTCTGTTTTTCTCTTTTTTTACGAAGAGTCGCTTTGCAGCGAGCAAAATGAAAAGGCAGCTGTGTGTGTGTGTGTGTGTGTGTGTGTGTGGTGTGTCGGCCCCGGCGGTTGAATGCTTGTGGCTGTTTGTTCTTGGAAGAATCCGCGCGTAGAAATTGCTTTCTGTGAGCCGGAGGAAGAACTTATAAACCACCGTTATGTAATTTGAAACCATCAATAGCCCCGCTCTCAGGCCGCCTCCATTGTGCAGAGCGGAGGTAATGATTCTGCCGCCGTCTAATTCCATCCGTGAGCTCCGCGTCGCCTTTATGGCCTTTCAGAGGTAAGTGGAACGCTTCCATCTGGGCCCTTTCTGCGGCCGATTAACAGTTTAAACCGGTTTGCTGGCCCTGTCACAACTATTAAGCTGATAAACGGGATTTCTGGGGAGGCATTAGCAAGTCTGTAAATACATCATTTTTTAAAAACTGACAAATATAAAACACAGGTCCCTAGGCTGGTGTGTGTGTGTCTGTGTGTGCGTGTGCCCTCACAGAAGAGCGAGTTACAAATGACTTCTCAAGAGCTGTTTGTGTCCCGGTTATCATCATCATCATTGTTGTCATCGTCTCAGGAGAAAGCAGGCAGCTCACGACGCAGGGATGGGAATCAATGGCTGTGGGCGCGGTGACTCTACCTTATTGTGGGCAAGGTCCTCGCCTGGGTCCCTGGCAGAGCCGGCCGCGCGGCTGCCCACCTCTGCTGACATGGCACCCACCGCCCTGCAGAACCGATGGGTTTTGTTGCAAGAATTCTGCGGAGGAAAACGCTTCCCTGGGCACCTGGGGACAGCTAGGGGGGGTGGGGGGTGGGGGGAGAACCCGAGGAAATGAAGGCAAACTAGACACACAAAGGGTGACCCAACCGTGATCTCCCCCTCCCCCCACCCCCATCCCGACTGTACAACTGGGAAATAGTTACTCATGGTTTACATGGAAGCAAAAAGGGCAAACTGGACACAGGGAGACCTTTGTACATTTTTAAGGAATGAAGTCGAGGCCCAGTCCTGCTGGAAGTGACTCTCTCTGAGGGCGTGAGAGGCCTCTCACTCCCGCCTGCTCTCACCCCCAGGCCCTGCCCGGCTCGCGGGGTCACGGAGGGTCACCTGTGGGTGCTGGGTGGCCTCTTTCTCCGAGGGGAGGGGCAGTTACCCGAGTGAAAAGCAAAGGAGCATTTTTAAGGTGTTCGGAGACTGTCAAGAGGCCCAGCCTGGCTCTCACCCCCCCCCCCCCCCCGCAAGATAACGGGGAGGCGACACCCAACCTGGCGCGCCCCTGAGTGGCTCCTCCGCCTCCGCGGGTGGGAGACTCTGACAGCTGGTGCCCCCCACACACCCCCTTCCCACGGGGCTCCGGAGTTTGGGGCCCCGGAGGGACGGTGGAAGGCGCAGGGGAGAGGCGGGGCGGGGCGCGGAGGGGAGGTCGCGGCGGGAGGGGCCGGGCCTGGGGGGGCGGGGGCCCCTCTGCGCTCCCGGCCACCGGCGGGGCCACCTCCCCCGCAGCTCCTGGGCTTGGCGTGGGGTCCGCGCCGGGACCTGGGACTCCTGGCCCCTCCTGGGCCCCCGGGACCGGCGTGGGGCGGGGGCACCTCCCCGGAGCCCGGGGAGCTCGGCGAGGCCGCGGGGCCTGCGGGCGGCCGGTGGCCAGGCTCCGGGCTGCCTCCAGCAGCAGCAGCAGCAGCACTCAGGGTCCCGCTCGTGCCCTGGCGGCGGGTCCCACCCCGGCCGGGCCCAGGGAGCCCCGATGGGTGCCGCCCCCCCTCCTGCCGCCGCCGCCGCCGGTAACGCGCCCGCCCCGCCCGGGCTGCCCGCGGCTCAGTCTCCCCGGGCGGATCGGGGCCCAGGAGGCGGCCCCGCGCTCCCCTCCCCGAGGAGCCACGCGGGACGGGGTGGGAGACGGTGGCCGCCGCCCGGAGGAGGGACCAGGGCGCGGTGGCCCCAACACCCAGCCCGGCCCAACCCGGCTCCCTCCCTCCCTCCGCGCCGGCCTCCCTACCTCTCCTCTCCAGCCGCTCCGCGTCCGCAGTCCCGTCCCTCCGGGGCTCCCCCTGCGCACCCCCATTCCCCTCTGCTCCCGGCGCCTTCCGCCCACCTGCCCCCGCCCCCAGCTCGGCGCCCGGAGCGCCCGGCGCGGCCAGGAAACCCGGGCGCAGCGGTGCGGGTGCGCTGCCGTGGCTCCCGGGAGGGGAATTGACGGGGTGCGCCGGGAGCTCCCCCACATTCCCCGTGACCGTGGGGGGGGGGGGGCAGCTGGCCGTTGGCGCCTCCGAGGACCCGGTTCTTCAGCCTCAGACCCCCCAACCCTGGGCGTCAGCCCATTGCGCGGATGGAGGACCGGGAGCCGGGCGGGAAACCCGGGAACATCCACCTAACGGTTCTCCCGCGGATCTCAGTCCTTGGTTGCCAGCTCTGCCTTCTGCTTTCCCTTCCTCGTCCTTCTTCTCTTGACTTTTTCCTTCGCTGGTTCCAGCCACAGGAGGAGGAGGAGGCGGGGGAGGGCGAGCCCGTAACTTCCCATGGAGTGGAACAGCCTGGAGTCGCAGCCAGCAGCCTCAGAGGGGACGGCTGGGGACACAGGGAAGTCCCGCTCTGTGATGTGAAAAGGGACATCGCGCGGGTGACAGTGATTTGACAATGGCTTCCATATTTTTAAAAAAATAATTTTTTTTTCTTCTTCAAAATTGTGGCGAGGTCTCTTCCTGAACACAAGGTTGGCTGTTTCTACTTGGAAATGTCAAGGCTGCAGTGGCCATAGATTGCCTTTGAAGTGCCTATTAAAGTGATTGAAATGTGTTCTCTTAAAAAAAAAAAATAGTCTCTGAGGTAGAAAACTTTCCACCCTGACCAAACAGACTTTCCCGAAACTTGAACAGAACCCCCAGGAGCGCTTTCTTAGAAGCAATGGTTCCGGAACTCGGGAAACACAGGTTGGGGTTGGGGCACAACCTTCACAGGCAGGCATTTTCCCAGCAGGTTTTTTGAGCTGAGCATGTCCCCAGCATCTGGACCTTCCTCTCCTTCAAGCAGAGTTCTGGGGGTGAGGGGTGGGGGGATTTGAATTCCTAGTTATCCCTACTTTCTGGCCAGTCCTGAGTGAATTTGGGCAGATACTCCGGGTGTGCTGGCTGAGTCGGGGAAATGCAGACACTCCTGGCCAGACTCACAGAAGATAGAGACAACTATCCCTGGTTTGGCAGGAAGCACTCGGATATGGAGGGAGAGGAGGCTCGGGGATCAGAATTATCCAGAGGGTTCCGGTGCCCTCCTGTTTAGGGATGGCCATCACCCCTCTCGGTAGGTAGCTCGGGTAGGTAGCTCGTTTGGAGGGGCCAGCCCTGAGAACCGGGGGGACACAGCGAGGTTGGCTTTGGTTTCTTGCCGGAGTGTGAATAACAGCTTTGAACTGAGTCCACCTGATCCAAATTCTTAGACTCCCTTTTGTCCTTGAGCAACCAGATCTTAAAATTAAAGGGTTTTGTTTTCTGTCCTTACATAATCTTTACCCCCCAACCCCCTCACTTTAGGTCCGATGCTTCAAACTAGCTTTCCTTGCGTGTGGCTCTCCCCATTTCTCCCCGTGACTGACCCGATTCCCAAAGTCCCTTCACAATTACCTGATGCTGCTGACCCCCCTGCCATGATTCTCCAAGGAGCCCTCACCAAGCCAGAAAGGTGAGAGAGAAGTGAACTCATCACAGGCAGGTAACTAAGGGCAAAGACTTCCCATGATTACATTCCCGCCCCCTGAAAGAATGTCTTTACATTTAAAACATCAGAGTAACTACTAGGATGCAAATGTAAATTGTCACCCTCCAAAGGCTGTTCAGATCAGGATCCATTTCTGCTAGCCGTGACACAGTAACACACAGATAGTGGTCATGGAAAACATCAGAAAGTTGTGTGTCTGACCCCGAATGCCTAGATCCTGTCCATCCCCACCAACCTGGCATCCTCTGTTATAGGAACATGTGATCTTAGGGGCCACCCTGGCAGCTGAGATTAAATAATTCTCTTGTTGATCAGAACTCCAGCAGCACCAACTGGAACCTCCATGGCCCATGGAAGAAGAGGCAGGGATCAGGACATGAAATACTTGCCCAAGAGGCGCCTCAGCAAGTTGATCACCAGTCCAGACAGGAGTTGTTGGTCGTGGTGTGTTTGTGTGTGTTTGAAGTAACTGCTTTTCATTTGTTTTATCCAATTCAAAAAATTCCTCCCAGCCCCCGCCCGTCCGAGGGGAAAAAAAAAACAGGCTTGTACAATGTCTCGTTAACAGCAAAGATGACTTGGACCTCCACTTTGGAATGCCACGCAGCTTTCCGGAGGTGGAGACGTTGGTGGCCGGACAGGAGACCGCCAGCCCGCCCGTGCCTGCTTCTCCTCGGTGTGGTCCAGCACAGAAGCTCCAGCAGCTGAGAGACCGAGCTGGTCCCGAGTTTTCCTTTATTTTTGTTTCCCATGTGAAAGAAGGGCTATTGATTACCTTTCATTTCAAATCACCTCTCCATTTGTAGCTGACATTGACGATGTTCTGAGATGCACCTGAGAGGGTCTCTACATTTAATATTATTTTAGGTGGGGGGGGGGAAGAACACAATGGGAAGGTACGGACGTTCTGTGTCAGATGGGAGGGTGATTGGTTTTCTTCTTCGGGCATCGCTGGTTAATACCGATAGGATATGCCTTCTCTTTAGCAAACATGGACCGTGAGCGATCCAAAGCATGTCAGCGTGCTCAGCCGCTGGACGGCGGGTGGCTGGAGGGGGAGGCATGGAGGCGGGGAGGGGACTCTGCTTTTGGAAAAGCTCTGTTTTGTCCAGGGACTGGTTCAATGCACCATGGTCCCCAAAGCCCATCTCTGGAGCAGGCAGTTTAGCAACAGCAGAGCCAGGAAGTCCCCCAGTGAGCCTCTATACCCCACCCCTCAGCCCAGCACCACCTCAGCCCAGAGGCACCTCTGGGTGCAGGACTTCTGTGACAGAACGGAAGTTGCCCGGAGGGGCCCGGTTTAGGATCAGCGTTTGCTTTAAGAAGGAGGTAGCTAGCGCCCGGCCCCTTGTTTGTTTTTGCTGAGCACCTGGGTTTTGCCGCTGCGTTTCCCCACCAGCGGGAAGCCATTCCGCAGGACAATGTTCCGTTCCACTGTCATTATCTCCCGCAGACCTAAAACAATACTCTGCTCGGCCTCCCGGCGGGCGGATTGTTCTGCTCTCCCTTCGCCCAGTGTCCGGCTGCGTTTCTGACCCAGGCGCTGGGTATCCCGCGGGGATACCTGGTGGCGTTTTCTCTTTTAGCGTCTGCTGGCTTGTGTTTTGTCATTTCGTTCTCTCGGAGAAACGGCCCAGACGCTGGGTTTTCCATCAAGAAGAATCACACCGTGGCGAAGGGAAGAGGGTTTGCTCCAGCTCCATAATGGAAATCAGGGAGATAGGGTGTAGAGTTGTCTTTGTTTTGTTTTGTTTTGTTTTGTTTTGTTTTGTTTTGTTTTGTTTTCTTGAATACCAACCCCTAAGAGCTTTTTAGATATTGGGATGTTGAATGTCAAACCCCAAAAAGGTTAGAAACCACAGGGTGTCAGCTGTTTCATTGGGCCAAGGTGTCTTCATTTCTATTTACTTCTTAAATATATAAGAAAATACTAATACATGTGTGTTTGGTGTGTGATATTATGTCACGATTTCTAACATTCAGGATTAACGTAAAGAATATTAACTCTTTGGAGCTCTCTTATCTCAGTGGAGATTTTCCATAAAAATAGGCCAAGCCCACGAGGCTGGAAAGGAAGGAAACCCTCTGACCCGCCATAGCATCTTCCTCCCTCCACACCGACCCAGGCCTGCGACCCTGAGCGCTATCTCCTGGCGAACGTTACGGAGCTGAAGGCGGTTCTAACGGCAGAAAGACTTGTTTGTGTTGGAGCTAAGGAGTCAGTAGGACACTTCAGACTGTGTTTCGCCCTTGGACTTGAGGCAAGCTAATTGTCAGCACCACTCCAGTCGCTGCTGTCACTGTTATTACTCATGTTTCGCTATGAATAACCTGGGAAGCACAAATGTAACAGCTGCTTATAATAAAAGGGTAATTGGCCAAGACTGGCTACCTGAGGAGAATAAGCCTCATGCTAATGAGGCCAAGGTCACATGCTGGTTTGCTTTGCTCTGAGATAGTATTGCCTCGTCCCTGTCTCTACCAGCCCAAGCAGCTGGATCTGTGCAGACCTAGTGCAGAGAGTTCTTGGAGAGCAGGAGAGAGCCGTTGTGGGAGAAGAGCTGGCAGATGCCCAGGAGCTGGACGTCTGGAGGCAGGCAGATGTGGGTTTGAACCCTGCCTTCCCTATTTTCTCCCTCGGTGGCTGGGCACGTTGCTAGGCACTCTTGCGTTGCCTTATCTCTAAGAAGAGAGGAAATGAAGTGACAGTGCTCTATTATGTGTAAGGAAGCTCAAGGACAACATTCAGCACTGCACACGAGTGATCCTCATTGCTATCTGTCTGTACAATGGACAGCACTGCCCATCCAAATTCCAACCCCGTGGTTCTCCCTGGCCCTGGCCCTGTCACTAGGAAGAATGGCCACCCCGGGAATATTGTGGTCCCGTTTTGCTCCCAGGTCACAGGAGACTTGCTGTCATGCACAAGCAAAGCTTCATCTAATTGGTCTGTATGGGTTATATGTTCTGCAACTCACAATGGTCTTTCCAGTCACAATGATTCTCCTTTTTTTTTTTTTTTTTTTTTTTTAATAATTTTATTGATTTTTTTACATAGAGGAAGGGAAGGATAGAGAGTTGGAAACATCCATGAGAGAGAACCATCGATCAGCTGCCTCTTGCACCACCCCTACTGGAGATGTGCCTGCTACCAAGGTACATGTCCTTGACCGGAATTGAACCTGTGACCTTTGGTCCGCAGACCGACGCTCTATCCACTGAGCCAAACCGGTCTCGGCCATGATTCTCCTTTTTTTTTATTTTTTTTATTTTTATTTTTATTTTTATGAAAACCAGTTGAGAGAAAGTTTTAAGCCTTAACTTTACAGATAGGAACCTGGAAGTCAGAATAAATTTGCGGATTTATGTGCTCCAGGAGAGACCGACCAAGAGGCGGAGACAACAGAAGCCAATATCTTTTTTGTTTTTCCTTAAAGTTACCGGACGTGTAACAAAATTGGTCCAGCCTTCCTAAGGCCTCCCTGAAATCTGGGAGAACTTTTTGTTTTTTTTAAGTAAACTCCTCTGTGCCAGCCAATTGGTGGCATGTAAGACGTTCTTAGTTCCCTACTGATGGGTTGTGACTGAGAAACGGATGAACAAACGTGGTACCCTCCAGCTTTGTGGGGCATCATTAAAGTTTATGGCTCTCTTTAGTACCTGTTCCTGGACATTGCCTAGGCCTAAATTTACTAATTCTGAAATGTCATACTCACAGCGCCATGCTTGTTCTGACACTACGTTGATTGACTTGTTATAGGATCCCATTGTATTTTACTAGACATGTGTTATATTTGCAGGAAGTCCCGGATTATGCTAACAAATGGTCTGTTCCGGTTATACATTTATAACCACTATAGTTTTTTACAAATATTCTGAAAATGTCCTTATTTTGCTTTGTAAACATCAGAGGGTTGACTTGTAAGAGCAACATTGTACCTAGTGTGCTCTGTCATGGGTTCTGATGGGTTAAGCTCTTTTTCTTTTCCTTTTTTTTTTTTAAAAAAAATCTCTTTCTTGATTACTCTGTTGGGCACCATTTGTCCTGTTCCTCGCCTACATTCCCTGTCTCCTGTCTCCTGTGACACCTCCTCAGACGTGGGCTACGTTCCGCTCATCATTGTGTCTTGGATAGAAGCTTGAGCCTTGTTACCTCACCACACTGGCCACCGGTTCAGGGACAAGATCCCTGCTCTCAAGAATGGATAGCCTCGTTGCGGGTACAGATGTGCGTGGAAAGGTAACGAGCAGCAGAAAGCAGAGCCTGGAGCGTGGTAAGCATGGCCAAGATGGTAAGTGCTACGGCCTAGCCCACGCTGACCCTCGCTGGGCTCATCTGAGCGTGGAGCTAAGCCTCCCTCTGTGGGCAGCCCCTCTTGTAGGACATCATGCTAGATGGTCTGTGGGGAAGCTTGCTGTCGATCACAAATCAATTACACACACACACACACACACACACACACACACACAAAAAAAAATCATAAGATGCAGGAAAATAGCAATTATTAGTAAACCTTAAAAGAACACCAAAGATGACAAATGCCCAACCCAATAGCATGGTCCCATTGGGGGTAGGTGGAGAAAATAAGGGGTACATGGGAATGGGGGCTTAAAGAGCCTTTAATTACATTGTGTCTTATGTGGGGGAGGTGGTCAAATGAATGTCTTACCTCCTTTTTTTTTACAAATGTTGGTGTACATTAAATGCACTAGTTAAGTATACAATTTTACCTATATGTTCCCAAAAATTCTACAATAGTTTAGCACTTCTTAGTCAGGATTCAGGAATCTGTATTTTAACAACTCCACCAGGTGATTCTCATCATGAGAGAAGTTTGGGAAACACTGGCGTAGATGATTAAGAAGGAGTCCGTGGATGAAAGATAGTTTTGAGAGGCAATGGGGGTCAGAGGAGCTTCCAGTTAATGGAGCCAGAAGACTCTCCTCCTTGAGCAAGGACCCTGCTTTTATTAAATACAATTTGTCCCAAGGCAAGGTGGAAATATACACTCCAAAGGGTATCGTATGGAAGGGTTTACAGAAACATTATCCGTTTGGGGAATAGCCTACAGCTGCTCAGGTGTTTGGCCAACAGGAGGCAATAAAATGCCCTGAGCTGTCTGGCAGTTAACAATCCTATTCAGGTTTGGGGGAAGTGCCTTTTAGCCATTTCCAACAGGTGAACTACATGCGACTCCCTCCAGCCTGCTGAGCTCCCCAAGCTTCACCAACCTTTTGGTAAGACTTGTAATTATTGCATGCTGGGATCGGTTCTCGGCACTATGCAATGTGTAGTCTGACTTGGGCAGGGAGTCTGAAGAGGAGAAAGCCCCATTTAAAAATATACATATTTTTATTGATTCCAGAGAAGAAGAGAGAGGGGGAAAGAGATAGAAACATCAATGATGAGAGAGAATCTTTGATCGGCTGTCTCATACATACCCCCTTACTGGGAATTGAGCCTGAAACTAGGGCATGTGTCCTGGCCAGGACCAAACTGTGACCTTCTGGTTCATAGGTCAGTGCTCAACCACTGAGCCACACGGGCTGAGTGAGAGTCCCATTTTTATTTGCACAGAAACACCAGTGTTTTCAAGCAAGGGAGAAGCCAGCAGATGTTCTGAGCGTGTTTTGGGTCCCGATGATTCCATTGCTTGTACTGTCCTCCTCAAGTCTGTCCATAGGCCCTGCTTGCCCGCCCTCATCAGCTGTCCCTTCTCTCCCTCCTCGGCCCACACTCTTTCTCTATCTCTCCTTACCCTGCTTCTCCTCTTCTCCTCCGAACACCCGGCAGAGTGAACGTGCTGGTGCTGCAGAATGTCCCTTCATTTTATAGCCACTGGGCTAGACAGTCCAGAGTCCCCTATTCTATCCCTGCCTCCCTCTCTGGCACGCCAAGAGTGAGCTCCATAAAGAGAACTTTAACTAGAATGTTCAGTTAACTGATCTGTGTAAACAGCCAGATCACGGTTTGTTTTGGTTTCATTGTCTCTCATCCTCCTTTCCACAGGGCTGAAGCAGGGTCAGGGTCTGAACCTTTGGGTCACTCATTGCCTTCATCTGTCTTGTCTAGAGCTGAAGAGCCGGCCTCTGCATCCATGGACACATCCTCATGTTCTCTCTCTGCTCCCCATCCGCTGGGGTAAACACCAGTCTGCAGCCCTAACTGGTTTGGCTCAGTGGATAGAGCGTAGGCCCATGGACTGGAAGGTCCCAGGTTCGATTCTGATCAAGGGCACGTACCTTGGTTACAGGCTCAGTCCCCAGTGGAGGGTGTGCAGGAGGCAATTGATTGATGTTTCTCTCTCATCGATGTTTCCATCTCTCTATCCTCCCTTCCTTCCTCTAAAATATATAAAATCAATAGAAATATATTTAAAAAACAAACAAACAAAAACCACCAGGCTGCAGTCTCAGGCACAAACTTGCTGGGTGCGGGAGAGGGAACACGGGCTTTGGAACAGAAAAGGTAGGCTGGCTTCCTGTCTCCATTTCTGCTTCCTACAGCCTTGTCACTCTGGGATCCTGGTTCCTCAGTTTCCCCATCTACGAGGTGGCACAGAGAGTGGGGAAGACTGATGTGGAAGCTCTTACTGGCCCCTCACAGGGAGGTGAATGTGGCTAGTCTCAAACTTCTCACCAGCTGCCTGTCATTTGTTCTCAGCCAGGCCTCATGATGACTATATATTCAAATTAGGGAGAAAAAAGGAGGGGGCTCAGACCTTGTCAGGGTCCTTCCCCCTACCTGGGAACTCCCCGTGTGACTCAGGGTCCTTAGGACACCACGGGTGTCGCAAACCCCACTTTGTTAGCTCCTGGAGCCACGGCAGCCTGCACCCAAGCTTCCTGCGCTTGACAAACACACCTGTTCCCTACATCAGCATCTTCGCTCAGCTGCCTCCAAGGCCAAAAAGGTCACACGAGTGGAGGGGCCCACCTGGTGGGGAGCTGGGGCCATGGATGGCTTCCAGCGAGGGCCCCCACCACTCCTCACTCCCAGCTGGCGGCTGATGGAGACTAAGCCAGGGCAATCGGGTCACCTCATTTTTCAAGAGCATCTGGCAGGTCGAGTTTCTAGGTGAAATCCCTTCTTTTTAAAATATTTGCAATAAAAAATATTGGCAATCAACTCAGATTAAAAGTAAATACAACAAGGATCAAACAAAACACGGATGCACAGGCTGGATTTGAATCAGGTTTTCAGCCTCTGCTCCAACCACGCTGGCATGCCAGCAGAAGCTCGGAGTCCCTGTTCTGTGACATCCTTGATGTCTCCTAGGGGCCTTGTCCGAAGGCCCAGCAGCACTCATATAACGTGGATGCGAGTGCTGATGGCCCTGCCATACAACAAGCGGTTTTTGCCTACGGACCCAGGCATAACTACCTTTGGTTCGTGTTTAAAGCTTATGCATATATGCATGCAAGTTCTTTGGTGGATCTCTTCCCACCCCCATTCCCCCCATCCTTTTGAGGGTCCTGTTCCTGAATATTCATTGTCACATGGCATTCTACTTCTTTCCTGACATCAAGAGCCCTTGAGGTTTGGTCATCAGTGTCCCCGCCTCAAGCAAGCCCTTCCCTTCCTGTTTGCTGCCTCTAGTCTCCCTCAGCGAGGAAGGGGGAGCCTTAGGCTTGTTGGAATTGGATCTAAACTAGGAGCAACTGGGCTTTGAAGGAGGGGCTGGGCAGGTCTCCTTGGAGCCAAGAGCCCAGGCTGTCATGTACAGAGTCTGCCACACACCCACGCGCACTGCTCAGTGGCCTTGGCCTTGTCCCCGTTCCGTGCCGGCTGTCTCCTGGATGCGGCGAGCTTTACAGAATAAGTGACTTCCGGGCAGATGTTCCTGCGCGTGGAAATGAAAACACTTTGCAGCCCCGATGCAGGCAGTTCTTAGAGACGCTGGGAGGAGGGATCGGTCCCTGCTTGTTGACTGAATGGCTCCAGCAGCTTTTCAGGCGGTGAGGAATTTTAGAAAATGATGGGTTTAAAGATGCTTTGAAACACAAATGTACTCGTGTTAGGAAGATATGAATTTGCAAGCCAGGTTTCCTGGAAAACCTCAACGTTCTCCGTGACCCAGAAAACGTTGTCACAAAAGCAATCTTGCTTTGCCTCCTCCCACAAGGCTTCACCTGGAGAATTTCTGAGCCAAACAGCCACCTGTTGCCATTTTCCATTCTCCGCTCTCCGAGTTCCTGTAGGGCTCATTCCCTGAAGGCCAGAACAGAACGTGTGTATTTGCATCTTTGTTTTCTAAGGAGAAAGAAAATCAGGGCCTTGTGGCCACCTCCCAAGGATTTTCAAAGAAATGATGACAATTTTGGCAAAGACCATCCTTGTTCCATTTCTAGCCTGAACACCTCTATTCACTACAGTTTTAAGAGTAACGTGCATGGTCTGGCTTTGACTAGTTCAGCCCACACTGTGCAATGTTTGAGATGAAGCACAGAAATAAACTTATGAATCATTCGTTAGAATTTGGTTATTTTATAAGAGCTGCTGTATGGTTCATTGGTCAAGTTCGTGGATTTGGTTCTGGGTTTGAATCCATGCTGTACCACTTCCTAGCCAGGGGGCCATGGACAAAGTAACCTAGCCTCTCTGAGCCTCAGTTTCTCCCCTGCAATATGGGGGTTTCAGTTACCTCCTATTGTATAACAAACACACCCAACACTTAGTAGCTTAAAACAAGACAGCCATGCCCTAGCCAGCATGGGTCAGTGGACAGAGTGTCAGCCTGTGGACTAAAGGGTCCCAGGTTTGATTCCGGTCAAGGGCACATGCCCCGGTTGCAGGCTTAATCCCCAATGAGGAGCACTCAGGAGGCAGGCGATCAATGATTCTCTCTCATCATTGATGTTTCTAGATCTCTTTCCCTCTCCCTTTCTCTCAGAAATATATATATATATATATATATATATATATATATATATATATATATATATATTAAACAAAACAGCCATATCGTTTTTTCAAGATTCTGCTGTTTAAACAGGGCTCAGCATGAGTGGCTCACATGCCTCACATTAGGGGTGTCGAACTCAATCAGAGAAGGGGCCAAAATCTAAAATCCAGCCTAAATCGCGGGCCGAATGGTTTACTGAACAGTCATAAACTGACAATGTCATAAACTGACAGCGGAGTGCAGTGATGACAGCACGGTGCGGGCCACATTGCAAGGCCTGGCGGGCTGGATTTGGCCCACGGGCCTTGTGTTTGACACATGTGCCTCACATTATATTGTCAGGTCCTTCATAAGTTTGCCTTCAGCTGGAAGTTCAGCTGGGCGGGCGCATCCAAGATGGTTTCACTCTCATGAAGTTGGTGCTCTCAGCTGGGGCACCTCAATGCTCCGTGCGGCCTCTCTTCCTCTAGTCTTTTAGATGGGCTTCTTCTTCTTTTTTTAAAAAAAATATTTTATTGATTTTATACAGAGGGAAAGGGAGAGGGATAGAGAGTTAGAAACGTCAATCAGCTGCCTCCTGCTCACCTCCCACTAGAGATGTGCCCTCAACCAAGGTACATGACATGCCCTTGACCGGAATTGAACCTGGGACCCTTTAGCTTTGACACTCTGTCCACTGCCAGGGCTAGATGGGCTTCTTGGTGGCATGGCAGCTGGGTTCTGAGAGCAAGGAGAGAAGTGGCCAAGGCTCTTTAAGACCGAGCCCGAGAAGTGACACAGTGTCACCTCCACCTCATTTTACTGATCCAAGCATGTCACAAAGCAGCTACCTTCCGCAGAGGGGAACTAGAGCCCACCTCTCAATGGGAAGAATGGCAAAGAATGTATGGCCATTTTTAATGCAACACAATGGATACGCATAATTGTTCTTTTCTCAAAGGATTGCCACAGGAATTCAGTTGAGATAATAGCAGCCAGTAAGTCCTTAATAAGTACCAGTGGTTTGTTGCTGTCCTAGGTATTGAGTCAAAATGAAGCCAAACCGCTTTGTCATCCGCTATCTGGGCTTTCCAGTGACTTGTCTGGCTCTGGAGTCCTTCTTGCTACCTTTGTACTCCATCACTCCTTCCAGCTCAAAAACCGTACGGTGCTTCGGTGTACAAACTAAATAAAGAACTTGTACAAAATTCTTGGAACAAAATGCAAAGTTGAGAAATGGAGTCCAGGGATTGTTTGCCTGAAATGTGGTCAGAATAACTCAGGACTCAGCAGTCTGCACATTGGCTGAAGCTGTCGTTAGCTAAAATGGAGAAGAAATATCTAGAATCTAGATGCATGCCTGCATTTTCCCCCTTCAGATAGTCAGCATCAGTTCCTTTTTTTTAAAAATATATTTTATTGATTTCAGAGAGGAAGGAGAGGGAGAGAGAGATAGAAACATCAATGAATGCAGAGTATCATTGATCGGCTGCCTCCTGCAGGCCCCACCCTGGGGATTAAGCCTGTAACCCAGGCATGAGCCCTGACCAAATATCGAACCATGACCTCCTGGTTCCTAGGTTGATGCTCAACCACTGAGCCACGCCGGCTGGTCTCAGCATCAATTCTTAATTCAATTCCTTCTCCGGGGCCCTATCTTCTGTGAAATGGGGATAAGGACGGCTAGATGAGATTGAATTCACCACCACATGTAATTTGGGGATGAAAATATCTGTATAAATGCTGGGCATTCCTGTTCAATTAGTCATCATTATCAGGTGCTCTGATTCATTCTTCCAGAAACTTAATTTCTGGTTCTGTCATCTCCTCTGATGCAGTTCTTTTTAAAATGATGTTTCAGCTGAAACCAGTTTGGCAAAATGGATAGAGCGTCGGCCTGTGGACTGAAAGGTCCCGGGTTCGATTCCCGTCAAGGGCATGTACCTTGGTTACGGGCACATCCCCAGTAGGGGGTGTGCAGGAGGCAGCTGATCGATGATTCTCTCTCATCATTATTTCTAACTATCCCTCTCCTTTCCTCTCTGTAAAAAATCAATTAAAAATATATTTTTTTAAAAAAAAAAAAGATGTTTCAAACATGAAGCTACACTGTCCCCAAACCGCTCACAATCTCACAATCTGAGAGGATCTCAGCTTTTTTGCCAGCATGTCCTCCCCTCCCCAGTCCCACCCTCAGCCCCTCCACCCCCCCCCCCCGCCCCCAACACCTTTCTGAGCTAAAGAGTGAAGATGGGGAAGGGAAGCGCTGGGTACCCTCTCACCCTGCTTTCTGTGGCAGTGACAGGACGAACACAGGGAAGGTGACAAACACCCCCAAGGCTCTGACTGTGATTTCGTTCATTGATATGACATCATTTCCCCCAACCCCAGAGAAAGCATTCCTGGAGTTCAGGTTCCGGGAAGCCGGGTGGTGGTGGGAGGGGAGCTCTAAGCCAGGAGACCAGGGCTGTCGCAACTGATGCCCCCACTAACTAGTTGTCGAGTCACTTGGTCTGTCCAGGCTTCTGTACCTCATCTGTCAAGTCAAATGAAGGCTGTGGAATCGCTGATCTCTCCAAATCCCTACAGCCCCGCCATTCTATTCTGGGTCTGCGTGCACCTGCAGACAGGAGCGTGGGGGCGGGAAGGGCCCGGGAGGGAAGCCAATGAAGGCAGGAGAAGACCTTGCACCTTAGCAGTCCTGGGACTTCGTGTGCCGTGCGGCGCAGGCTTGTCTCCGATTATCCACATAACAGATGGAGCGCTGGCCTTCCTCTGCCCTCGGACACAGCTTTCGTGTCCCTGGGGGCAGCAGCTGCTTGTCTGAGACCTCCGCCCCCAGCTTCCATCCTCCACTGGGTCCTCTCAGAAACCTGTCACGGTTTTTCTGGATGGATGCCCACAGAATTTTAATCCGTGGAGAGGGGAGCGGGGGAGGGCTGCACATAACAAAAAGCAAAACCAGGTGATGGCCTGGCTCTTTCTTTATGGACCTTGGTTACCTCCTGGGCTTGGAACATGGATGGACCTTGGTCAATGGCACCAGCCCTGAGCCCTGCCTGGGGCCCAGGGAGGTCCCCTTAGTGAAGGGTGTGTCCTGAGACTTTCAGATGCTTGGTAAGCGGCTGCTTCCTTACATTGGGTGTTTTCTGTAACATCCCATTTTCTTCCTTCCCCCAATAAGCATTTGTACCTCCAGTAAGTGGATAAAAGCAAAGAAAGAAAGATGTTCCCTGTCCTTGGGGAGCCTCTCTGAGTCCCCTGACTTTACCCAGCTTGAAAAGGTGCAGTCCTGCCCTGACCGGTTTGGCTCATTGGATAGAGAGTCAGCCTTTAGATTTAAGGGTCCCAGGTTCGATTCTGGTCAAGGGCATGTACCTTGGTTGCAAGCACATCCCCAGCAGGGGTGTGCAAGAGGCAGCTGATCGATGTTTCTAACTCTCTATCTCTCTCTTCCTTTCTGTAAAAAATCAATAAAATATATATTTTTTTTTAAAAAGAAAAGGTGCAGTCCTCCCACTTTGGCTGGTGGGAAGACCTCTGGGGAGGAGTCCAAAGGCCCTGCCCCCCCCCCCCCACTGCTTCTGGTCAGACATTCACTCAGTAGGTTTGCACCCAGGAAACCTCACTTTATTCCTCCCAAGCCATGCAGGAGAGGGACAGACTCCCGGAAAATGCTCCTGGCTGGTAACCAATAGCCTGATCAGAAGGAAGACTCCATCTCCCCACTGCGTCTCCTGTTGTTGGGATAACATTCATGAAGACAATGCTTGCTCAAGACCAGGATTTCTGGCATTAACTAGTCGTCTGATCCTAGTTGTCACTGCTCTGTATCTATAGGCCATGGTCACTGGAGATTATGAAAGCTCGAAGCAGGGGTAGGTGTGGAACTAAATCACGGACAGAGTCACGTGGGGCAGCTGAAGGAGATCATGAAGAGCTTGGAAGTCAGACAGAAGTGAGTGCAAACTCCACACTTGCCAACTGTATGGCTTGGGGAGTTACTGACCATCCCTGAGACTCTGCCTCTAGGGCTGGGATGTCACTACCTTCTGGACTGAGGGGTTAAGAAAATTAAATGAGGTTTTGCACCTGGAAGTGGCTGCCCAATAACCAGTCCCCAGTTATAACCCAACTAGAGGCCCGGTGCATGGATTCATGCACAGGTAGGGTCCCTTGGGGTGGCCTGGAAAGATTGGGCCTCAGCTTGTACCTCCAGCTGGGCAGCCCCACAGCCCTGCCTGGCACCCTGCCTTAGCCTGGTGCTGCCCCCTCACCTGCTCCACCATCCTGCTGTGGTCCCACTCTCATCGGGGGGCCAATGGGAGGAGGGTTTGCTGACACCTGCCATGTTCCACACTGCCTCCTAGTGGTCAGTGCATGCCATAGGGAGCGGTGGAACTCCCAGTTGAACAATCTGCATATTAGGCTTTTATTATATAGGATATGTTACTGCTATTACCCTGTAAGAGCGAGGGTCAATAGGTTTTCATCAATGGTCACAGTTTGGTGTAGTCTGGGGTGTGTATGTGGCCCTGGACCTCCTATGGCCACCACTGCCCACCTGACCGTCCTTTCTAGGGGCGGTCACTCACGCCCTGGCCAGTTCCCCTCATCTCACTAAAAGAAGTGGTGGCAGGTTACATATTTTTATTTTTAAAGACTTCCTTCCGGGTGTTTGACCCAGCATCGCAGGTGTCAGTGAGGGTTTCTCTGGCCAGAATGGCCTTAGGGAAAGGTGGTCACTTCCCCTGCCAGGTGTCAGGGAAAAACCAACAGACCGGGATTGGGGGCCCCATCCACTCCCTGGCTCTCAGACAGCCCAGGGATTGCCTCTGGAAGCTCTGCAGGGAAATTAGGGCTCCACCCACCGCCCCATCCGCTGGGGGAGACCCAGATCTCAGGGACCTGCCCAGCTCCCCTGTCTTGGGGGCCAAGGCCCAGCAGCGGCCCTCCCCACACCTCAGCCCACGAGGGAGTGGAGCCCCTAAGAGTGTGAGCCTGGGGGCAGGGGGCGTGTCACAAGAGTTGGCTGAATTTTGCCTAAATCCCACTCCAAGTCTTCAGAACAGGGCAGCCACTAGGACCCTTCCCTCCTCCACTCCTGCCTGCCCCCTGCCCCCCCCCCCACACACACACCCAGGAGAGCCCATCAAAGGCGCCTTCCATCCAGAGCCCCAGGTGGCGGCTGGCTTCCAGGGCCCAGTGCTGCCAGGAGGACTGAGGGGCCACCCGTCTGTGGGACCCGCTCAGGACAATCTCTCTCTCTCTCTCTCTCTCTCTCTCTCTCTCTCTCTCTCTCTCTCTCTCTCTCTCTCACACACACACACACACACACACACAAAACAATGAAATAAAGCAATAGGCCAGGGGCCGCCTCCAGGGCCTGATACGCCCCACCGGAACTGGACTGGAGCGGGCTCCCTTAGGGGCCAAGGGCCTGGGAGGAGAAGAGGGGGAACAGTGTGACGGCCCATCCGGCCCAGGCAGGTTTTCTGGGGTCAGGCGGGCACGCCTGGCTTCGATCCTAGCCCCTTGGCGTCTTCTTCCCCCCACCCCCCAACTCTCTCTCTCTCTTTCTCTCTCTCTCTCTCTCTCTCTCTCTCTCTCTCTCTCTCTCTCTCTCTCTCTCTCTCTCCCTCCCTTCCTCCCTCCCTTCCCTCCCTCGCTCCCAACAGCTCGCCAGGACCCCCGCCCCAGCCCCCTCCCTCTCCCCGCCCGCCTCCGCCCCCATTCTCAGAATTGTGTAAAAAAATTCTCAGCCAAACCTCCCACCTCTCCCCCCACCCCCTCTCCGCCCCCCAACCCAACTCCCTTTAAAAACCTCTTTCCTGCGGCCCCTGCACTCTCTGTGAATGAGGGCAGGGAGCTCGGCCCTTCCCCCGCCCAGGAGCCACGCCAGACCTCCGCACTCAGAGGACTGTTTGTTAATAGTCCAATTAGATAATTGCCATCTTTCACTCCTTTTGCTCCGCATTTCCCATAAAGGGATGAATGGGGAGAGCGGAGTGGAGAGGGCTTCTGCCCCGGCGAGGTGACGAGAAGGGCTGGAGCATGCTCCTTGCACAAGGCCATGCGCTTGAATTGAATCATTGTAGCCTAATCAATGCTCTTATTGGATTACTGGCTGTTGCTTTTCTCAGAGATATTGTAGCAGAGACAATGCCATAGCTAGGGGAAAACTTTTTTTTTTTTTTTAGAGCAGATCTCACAGTTGAGATTTTCTGGGCTCTCTCTCTCCCTCTCCCTCTCCCCCCCCCCCCCCCCCCCTCTCCTGCTGGACTCCGAGCACAAAGCTGTCCTTTGAATGGGCTGCGCGCTCGCTCGGGGCTGCTGGAGGTGCGGGCTTGAAAAAATCCAGCGGGGACTCAATGCGGAGAGGTGGCCGCTTAAGATGGCTGTCAGCATCGAGGTGTGTTGAGTTGTTTGGGGTGAAAGCTTGACTTTTTAGAGCGTGTGGTGGGGGGATATACTTTTGGGGGGAAACTTTTTCTCCTCTCCTCCCCCCCCCCCCCCCCCCCGTCTTCTTCTCTTTCCTCCTCTCCGGAGGGAACTGGGCTGCAGGGTGTGCAGAGGGGGGTGTGTGCGTGTGTGTGCGTGTGTGCGTGTGTGCGTGTGTGTGTGTGTGTGTGTGTGTGTGTGTTTCTCCCCCCACCCCCATTCAGCTCTATCTGCCGAGTGTGCAGAAAAACCCCTCTAGCCAGGATGTGAGCAGGAGGGTCAAAGGCAAAGGGAAAGTTAATCACGCCGGGCTCGGGGTGCTCACCATTCAGCATGCATCTTGCCAAAAGTTTTTTCTGGAAGTGCGAGTCTTTGATTGTGTGTTTCCTGAAAGCAAGACCCAATCATTTCCGTGTATTCGCTGGCGGACACCCCTCCTTGATTGGGGACAAGGACAGAAACCATCCATTACGGATCTGATATATTATCCAAACAATTTAGTGTATTCATGAGGTAACCGAAACGCGGGGGCCGCCGCGAAATTGCCCGTAATCAATTGCCACCACCGCGAGCGAGCGAGCGAGCGAGCGTGCGTCCCCCCGGGCGGGCGCCCGGACCACTGCCACCGCCCTCCCCGCGGCGGCCGGAGCCTCCGCATCGCCGCGCCGCTGCGCCCCGCGCCGGGGACCCCGGGGACGCCGGACAGACGCGCCCCGAGGACGCGGGGGACGAGGCGGCCTGGCCGCTGCTCCGCCGGGATCTCCGGGATCGCCAACCCGCCCGCCGCCGCCGCCCCGCCGGGACATCCATCCTCGCCTCTCGCCTCCCTCCGCGCCGGGCGGAGCGGCTGCATTGTCCGCGTTTTGTCCTCCCCACTCCGCCTGTTCTTTTCCTTCCTTTTTTTTTTTTTTTTTTCTCTTTTCTTTTTGTTTTTTGTTTTGTTTTGTTGCTTTTGCCTCTCCCATGTTCGGGAAACCAGACAAGATGGACGTCCGGTGCCCCCCGGACGCGGAGGCGGCCCGGGGCGCCAAGAGCGCGCACCGGGAGGGCCGGGAGGGCCGGGGCGCGGAGGGCACCCTCCCCGCCGCCTTCCTCAAGGAGCCGCAGGGCGCCTTCCCGGCGGCGGGCGCGGCGGAGGACTGCAGCAAGAGCAAAGCGGGCGCCGCGGACCCGGACTACTGCCGCCGCATCCTGGTGCGAGGTAGGCAGGGCGGCCGCGGGCGCGGCTCCGGGGCGGCGCCGGGGCCCGGGCATGTCCGCCCGCCCAGACCGAGACCCACCCCGGCGGGCCGGGCGGAGACGGGGTGCGGCGGGGACTTGGGGGAAAGTTGCCGGCCGTCCTCTCCCGGGGTCCCGGCTGGCCCGATGGGCGCCCGCACCCGGGCGCGCAGTCTCCGGGGACCGCTCTCCTCCGAGCCCCGAGCGCCCCGCGCGCCGAGCTGCCGGGGAAGCTTGGGGTCTGCGCGGGCGGCCCGGGCTCCGGGCTGCGGCCTCCGATCCGGGAAGGAGCAGGGAACTCCGCGGGACTTGTGCGCGCCCCGGGGCCCGGAGGATCTCCCCAGAGGACCTCCCCGGAACCCGGTGCCGGACTCCCGCGCTCCGGCGGGATGAGCGCACCCGAGGGGAGCGCGGGCGCGGAGGAAGGGCCGCCGGCTCTGGCCCAGCCAGTCGGCGCGCTGGGCCCAGGGCCCCGGCGCCGCGATCGGGGCTGGAACGGCGGCCTCGGTGCTCCGCGGGGCCCGGCTCTGCCGCGCGGGGTGCGCCCGGCTGGGGCGGGGAGGGAGGCCGGCCCGGCCCGGCGCCGCCCCCGCCAGCCAGTTCCGCGCCAGGCCCCGCCGGCGGGACTCGGTCCCACCTCCTCCCGCCTCCCGGGCCCCGGAGGGAGAGAGACCCAGGGGTGGGGGTGGGGGTCGCCGGAGCGCGGTCCAGTCGACTCGCTCCGGAGCTGGGGCCTGCCCGACCCGGGCTGGAGAGTGCGGGGACCCTCAGGCCACCGGGGACCCAGACCGCGAAGCCCAGGCCCCCAAGCCGGGAGGAACATCAGCAGATCTGGCGTTGCTTCCCCCTCATTTCGGTCCGGAGGGATGCACAAAAGGCAAAAGCCCGCTTCTCCCTCCCGTCGGCTTGTGGCGGCTGCCCCTGGCCCCCCAATACACAGTCTTTGCTCCCCCCACCCCCTCCGCCTCTGAACTTGAGGCCAGAGAGGTGGAGGGAGAGCACAGCGCCCTGGCGGCTGATACTTTCCCTTTCCCCAGATGCCAAGGGCTCCATCCGGGAGATCATCCTGCCCAAGGGCCTGGACCTGGACCGGCCCAAGAGGACGCGCACCTCCTTCACGGCGGAGCAGCTCTACCGGCTGGAGATGGAGTTCCAGCGCTGCCAGTACGTGGTGGGCCGCGAGAGGACCGAGCTCGCCCGCCAGCTCAACCTCTCCGAGACCCAGGTACCAACCGGGGCCAGGCCGCGGGCAGCTCTGCACAGGCCTCCGTCTCCCCCACCGCCCCCAGCCAGCGCTGCCACAGCGCACGGGCTGGCTCTGGTCAGAGCCTCCCAGGAGGTGGAGGAGATAGAGAGGGCGGGGGAGAAAGGTCTGAGCTTCCTTCCCTTCCATAAGCCATTCCCCCAGACCCTTAGGTATTCCAGGTCCGTGCTCTGCTCTCTATTGGGGCTCCGGAGGCCCGGATACTGTCCCCGTGGAATCCTTTCTGGACCCCCGTCCTGAGAATCCCTTGCTTGTCTCTGCGCTAAAGGAACGGATGTTCACCCTGCTTTGGCTGCCTTATTTTGGCCAAGTTTCCGGGCACCACCCCCTTCTGGGGATGGGAAGCCTTACCCAACACCCAGGCCCATCCTGCAAGGGCCCAGAAGGTTAGGGCGGAAGCCCCCTGCTCCGGCACAGCAGACAGCCAGGGTTAGAAAAGTGCACATCCCTGATGTCTGCCTGTGCAGACCAGGCTGCCCTGACCCGTATGCCTTCCCCTGGCCCTCCGCTTCCCAGCCCCATTCTCAGCCTTCTGCACCCACTCAGACATCCAGGAGGCCCTCTGTCCTCAGTGCCAAGGAGGCCCGGACTGGGAGACAGATCGAGGGCCCGAGAGCCAGCACTGCCAACGCTGCTGTAGGTCTTGAGCTTTTATGAAATCCATATGATGCTCCTATAGAGCTAGCGGGCTGGACTCAGCCCCTAGAGAGGACTCTGGGGCCTGGCCAGGGCATGGCACCAGCTTGGCTCAGGCCCGGCAGTCGTTTTCCTAGGATCAGTCCCTTTCCCCATGCCCAGCCCTGAAGCAGGTGGGGAACCTTTTAGGTCTGAAATCCGGACAGAAGCCGAGAACCAAGGACAGACAGGGCGGACGCACTTTCTGAGCCTGAGTGCGCCTGGCCGCTTTCCCCTAGTGTCTCTGCTCCCCTCTGCGTGCAGCTTAAAAGATCCAGATGGGATGATCTTGCCTTGTGGCTGCCATACTCCGCTGTGGGCCACCAGCTAGGCCTGAAGGGGGGCTGAGGGAGAAGGGAAAGTGAGAGGGGAGGGTGGCGGAGGGAATTTAGTCCAACACGGCCCCCTGACTTTCTGCTGCGGCTCCAAAGTTCCGGATGGAGCGTGTAAGAGTGGTAAATTGAGAATCCCCTCAGCCCCTCCAATCCGGCTCCTGGTGAGAGGAGGTGGGGAAAACTCGGACAAACTATTCTTCCTGCAGCCACCTTCCCTGTTTGCTGCTAGTTGGTGGTCAGGTCCCACCTTGATAACAAGAAACAACTGTAGCCTCACCTGCCATTCTGGGGGCGGGGGAGGGGAGGCTAAATAAGAGCTCCCCGTCCCCCGTTGGCCTGGGGCCTGGGTCCAGGGTCCGGGGTCCAGGGTCCGGATAGGCAGGTCAATGCTTCCCCACCTTCCCCCACCCGCCTTCCCGCTCAGCATCCTCAGGCCAGGCCCCACAGGTCTGCACCATCACCCAGTGAAATCCCTTCTGGTCTTCTTTTGAGTGAAGGTTGTGACATTTTTATTACTTTAGTGGGAGTGTTGGCCAGCCTGGGCCTGCTTGCATGACTCGGAAGTTCAGCCTAATAGAGCTGTGTCCCCCCACCTGGGGGTCCCCACTCCCCCTGGCTGCTCCCAGCTCCCAGCCGGACCTCTCCCGCCGCGGGTGGGACTAGGACTGGGGTTAAGGCTGGGGATGCGGGAAGGTCCCCACTCCCCAACCTGCACACCCCATAGCCTGCTTCTGACGCCCCGTCTGCCCTTGCTCCTCTCCCCGGCTCGCTCCAGGTGAAGGTCTGGTTCCAGAACCGGCGCACGAAGCAGAAGAAGGACCAGGGCAAGGACTCGGAGCTGCGCTCGGTGGTGTCGGAGACGGCGGCCACGTGCAGCGTGCTGCGGCTGCTGGAGCAGGGCCGCCTGCTGTCGCCGCCCGGCCTCCCGGCGCTGCTGCCCTCCTGCGCCACCGCCACCGGCGCGCTCGGCTCCGCGCTGCGCGGGCCCAGCCTGCCGGCCCTGGGCGCGGGCTCCGCCGCCGCCGCCGCCGCCGCCGCCCCGGGCCCCGCGGGCGCCGCGTCCCCGCACCCGCCGGCCGTGGGCGGCGCCCCGGGGCCCGGGCCCGCGGGGCCGGGGGGACTGCACGCGGGCGCGCCGGCCGCCGGCCACGGCCTCTTCGGCCTGCCCGTGCCCTCGCTGCTCGGCTCCGTGGCCAGCCGCCTGTCCTCCGCGCCCTTGGCCGTGGCCGGCTCGCTGGCCGGGAACCTGCAGGAACTCTCCGCGCGCTACCTGAGCTCCTCGGCCTTCGAGCCGTACTCGCGGACCGGCAGCAAAGAGGGGGCCGAGAAGAAGGCGCTGGACTGACTCCGGGGCCCCTGTGTTTATGTGTGTGGTCTCTGTCGTGGTGGTGGTGGTGATGGACGCGCGCGAGGTAGGCGCCGGCGGCGACCCCGGCTCCCGGGAGACCCCGACAGCTCTCCTTCCCAGCCAGGCTCTGCTGCCAATTTTATCTCATCTGGGCTGTTTATTTCTACATCCTCCCCCGCAACCCCCACCCAAAAAACAACAACAACAACAAAACTTCCTCTGAATCCAGGAGAATCCAAAGAATTAGAAAAAAGGCCCTAACAAGTTAGCCAACCCGTGCCTGGCCCTGGAGGGGGAAGGCTGGTTCTGAGGCCGGAGCCGCTGCGGCCCTTGGTGGTTAAAGTCTTGTGAGTATTTGGAAGAGAAAAGCTGCACGCAGAGCGCAGGGGGCTGAGCAGGCTGGCAGGTCCCCTTTAGACCAAAAAAAAAGAAACCCGTTCCTCCCTGTCGCCGCTGGAGAAACCAGGGCTGCAGGGAGCCCCTGGTCCCCGCTTTGCGGACCTCCCCGGAGAGGGGGGGGGGGCGCAGCTCGGGGCGGACAGAGCCCGCTGCTGCGGCTTCTCTGCTGCTGAAGAAACTCCCATCGCAGCCGCCTCCTGGGCTTCTGGACCCAGGACCCGGGCAGGCGGCAGGGGAATCGTCTGATCTGATCAGCAATAATCAGCGATAACCACCGCGCGCAACCAGGGGACGTGGAACCGGCTTTAAAACGCTCCTCGCCACGGAATCTGGCAGGTCTAAGGAAGAAGGCGCCACGGGGCGGTGCCAAATTAAAGCTAACCGTTTACACTGCAATTTTAAAGGGAAAAGCAAAACGAAAAGCCGGCGCTGCGAGTGGAAGAAGAAAATCCAGCATCATCTTCGTTGCTGCGGGGCGGCGGCCTACAGCTGCGCGCCGCTCAGGGAGAGCGCGGCGTGGCTCCGTGGCGCTCCCCGCGCCGCCTCCCCACGCGTGGCCGTGGGCACACCGCCCGGTTAGCAGACAGATCCCTGCCCAGCGCCTCTCGAGTCCTCCCCGCTCCTGGATTCACAAAACTCTCCGGACACGGAGGAACCGCCCTGCTTGATTTCAGAGCAGAATTTTTCGGAGCGAGAGGCGGGGGACAAAGCCTGGGACAGCGGTGCGGCCCATTCTCCTCCATCCATCCAGATGGGCACCCTGTGGTTGGGAAGCATTCCTCCCCTAAAATCCCCAGGGTTTCCCTGGCCCCACGTCCGAAACCTGGACCTCACCGGTGGTGCCACCACAGCCGTCCCCGCCGCCACGCTACCCGCGTTTTAACCAAAACCACAGACGCCAGTGTCTAGAATGTATCCCTCCATCGGAAGCCAGCCTAGAGCATTTTAAAAAAATAGTCCTTTTATTGTAAATTATTTACGTCGGAAGCCTTTTTGTTCCCTCTTTTTAGGCAAATTATTTTTAGTGGAGAAAAATAATGAACGATGATTCCACGCGGGTAGGTGTCCCGGAATCCTGGCTACTAACTTTGTTCTGAATGTTTTGGATATTTGGATGTTTTGTATTTATGTGGTGAGAGTGAAATATATCTATCTATGCCGATAAGCGCGGTGTATTTTGGTCTTGTGTTTGAAGGAGAAAACAAAAACAAAAAAAAGGGAAAGGCAGACCGAGCAGATGGGGCTCAGCCTGGGGGGTAGAGGGTGGCAGCTTGGGCCCGGAGAGGTCCCCTGCGCTCTGAGGATGAGGTTTGGGGGTGAGAGGCGGGCTGTGAGTGTCCCTCCACTGGTCTGAGAATCTCTTCTCCAGCCTCGGGGTGTCCGCCCAAACCCCTCCACCTCCCACTTTATGTTTCTGATGTTTAGGAACTTGTCTCAGGACTGACACCCTGGCTGTCCTGCCTCCTCCGGCTGCTGGTTTCTATGGTTCTCCAGCCGGCCAGGCAGCATTCTGGACTTATGCGACCACCGGGGTGGGACAGGCAGGCCTCCCTCTCCTTTAGGATCCTCTCTCCAGTCAGAGAGAAACTCCGGAGGAGCAAGAGAAGAAAGTAGCCCGTAGCTCCTGCAGGGATGTCTCCCCCACCACATCCGCTCAGTACTTATGCGGTGGTGAGGGGTGTGGATGGTGGATGTGGCAAAGGGAAATCTTGGGGATCTGGGAGGGTACCCCAGGACTCTCCTAGCCTGAGGGGCACAGAGCCCTTCTCCATGGGCCCACACACCTCGGGCACAAGAGGGGCCAAGTTCCCTTGGAACCCACCCCCCCTCCCCCCCCCCACACACACGTGTACTGTGCAGTGGTCCTGGAGGAGGCAGCGCCCGGTGTGGGCGGAGGAGCCTGAGCTTAGTGTGGGTCCGGGCGTCACTGGGTTGAGGACCTTCACCATGAACTGAACCCCGGGTTTGCTGGGAGCAGCTCCCTCAGACTGTTCACTTCTGTTTCTCAAAGTCGCTACACACCCATCCGCTTTTGTCCCCTCCCCATCCTCCTCTTCTTCCTCCTCTTCTACCTCTTTCTTCTCTTCTCTCCTACAGAACCCTGGGCTCCAGGACCTTTCTCTCCTGCAGGCTGTCCATCTCTCCACACCCCCCTCTCCCACCTCCAAGTCCTTTCTCTCTCTCCCCCTCTGTCCCTGTCTCTGCTCTGCTCTCATTCTCGCTCCCCCCTCTTTCTCTCTTCCTCTTCCTTCCCTCCCTTCGTCCTCCCTGCCTCCCTGCCTGCCTGCCCTCTGTCTGCCACGGTGGCCCCAAGGCCAAGGTGTGGGTGGTTCTAGCTGCGATTTCAGGGCTGGTGGTTGGGGCTAGCGAGGGGGAGAAGGTGGCAGAATTTCATGGAACAAAAGGAAAACAAAATCCCAGCTTCAGGGTCCCCAACAAGCTGGGTCCCCGCCCCTAGAATCCTCCACCACTGCACCCCGCCCCTGCCAAGCAGATCCCATAACAGCTATTCCGCCCCCCCCCCCCCCAATCTGCCCCTTTCTCCATTTTGCATTCTTATACCTAAAAGGGAAAGAACCAGTTATTCCATCTCCTCTGCGCCAGCCTCCCTTCCCGCCTGGCTTTGGGGAGAGCTGCTGAGCTCTCTGCCTGCCACTCAGGGAGCGCAATTGTCCTTAAAGAGTCTCTTCTGCATAGAAGACCCACACTTTCAATTAAAAAAAAACATTTCTCAACAATCCATCTGATTTTAGTGCTTGTTTTATTTTCCCTCCTTTCCCAAGCGCCTCCAGCGAACTGCCTTGGTCCCTGGAGGCCTCTGGATTCCAACTAGTGATTCAGGTCAGGGAGGAGGGAGGTGGCCTCCTTGGCAACAGCTGGCCCTGCCTGCGAGAAGGTGGAAGGGGCACCTGGGGGTCAAGGTGTGTGTGTGTGTGTGTGTGTGTGTGTGTGAGGTTGGAAGAAATCTCATGCCTAGGCCTGCACAAAGCAACATTTGAGCTAGCTCAGAGCAGAAAGGAAAAGGAAGGGAACCCTCTTCCCAAACTCCTGTGAGTTTGGTGGTCAGGTGTGGGGAGGAGGTGGACAGCCGCCTGGGGAGCTGAGCTGGGACGCATGCTCACAGCCACACCTGCAGTGGGCCTTCCCCCGAGCTGATATATGTTTCTCATGACTGGCACTTAGCAGCCCTTCGGAGTTTACAAACAGCCTTTCACAGTCACCATCTCCATCCCTCCTCACTTTCAGAGGCTCGGCCTCATTTTAAAGAGATACACACAGGCTTACAGCAATCAGAGGACTTGCTCAAGGACACACGGGCAGAGCCCTAAGACTGTAAGCTCCGCCTCGGGCCAGGGCCTCTCCTTTCCGTCTCTTTCTCCTCTCTTCCTCTTCCTCTTTCCTCCCCTCTCTCCCTTCTTTCCTCTCTTTTCCATTTTTCCTTCCACTTGTGCTCCAAGTGTCTGGCTCATCATGGGACCTGAACCCGTTTGCCTCTTCCCATCCACAGCTGCCCACTTCCATGTCCAGCCCTCTTTCCACTCCACCAGCGGCCAAGGAGTTCCTTGGTGCCTCATCAAGAGGTCTGTCTGCATGTCTTCCCTGGTTCTGTTTTCTTTCCTGCCAGAACTCAACTCCTACCCTCTCCTACCCTCTAGAATGACATCTTTGAACCTCTTACCCACTCTGCCTTAGACTTCCTTAACATTTTTTTAATGGAAGTATCACATTCATATGGTAAACATCTATACAGTAAGTACAGTTGATGAGTTTACACACACACACACACACACACACACACACACACACCTCTTGAATTATTCCAGTGAAATTTTTTAACTTGTCACCTTAGGCCACAGGATGACACAAGACCTTCCTCTTGTTTGAAGAAGTGATGTCATGTTGGTGTGACACAGAACACCTAGGAAGTCTTCCTAAGGCATCTTGAAGCCATTAAAAGTCATGGATGCCTTCCAAATCCCTGTTGTCCGGAGGTCAAGGACTTAAGATGATCAGAACTAGAATCTACCAGGTCAGGGTTTCTCAAGATACAACTGAAAACCACTTGCTTCAGAACCACCTGTGGACTGTTTAAAACGCAGCATTCTAACCCTCAGCCCCACCCAATGAATCAGAAACTCTGGGGATGGGATTCAGGAATGTGTGTTACTGGCAAGTTTCCCAAGTGATGCTTACCCATGAGAACCTTTGCAATAAACACCACTCAATGGCCAACTCCCCAAACACTGCAACCTCCAGCATCTGGCCCGGGGCCTGGCATTTGGTGGGAATACAATGCGTATTTGTTATACATATTAATCCACATTTTTCTGACACAGTTTAGCATTTCTTGTCTCACATCATAGTATTGTAATTTAACACCATTTCTACACTGAGAAGTCTTTACATTTCAGAGTCTTGCTACGCGAATAGGTTTTATTTTGATGAAGCAGGAGAGGAAAAGGAACAGATTTTGATGGTTTCTTGGGTCTCGGGAGCGTCTTTTATAAACCCAAGTAGGACCCCCTTGCTGGCAAGGCTGCCTCCCTTCAGACCTGGGAGTGTGGGGAGGGCAGAAGGAGCGTTCCCCAGATTTGCTGAAGGACACTCAGATGCACATCTTTCCAGGTTGGAACGGAAAGCTTCTGCTGAAGGAACATCAGTTGTGGAAGGAGCAGGGCCAGCAGGTCCAGGAGCACTGGTGTGGGATGGACAAGGGAGCTGAAGCTTACTTAGGCATTCTCCGATGGATGCTTGATGTACAACTGATCTTCCACGCGGAAGCACATTTGCTTCTCACCATATCGTGAACACAGAAAAGGAAGGCTGTGCTTTATGTGGTAATGCTGTACCTATTCTTAGAAATAACAGCAACACACACACATTCCACAGCACCTCCCCGGGCCCAGGGTACCGGCATGCTTCACTGTGAAAAAGCGGTTCATCGTAGTGGTTTCCAGTTGTGGGGTCTAGAGTCAGAGTGACTTGGGTTCAGATCCCAGATCCACCGCTTGGACAAGTTACTCAGCTGGCTGCTCTCAGCCTGTTTCCATACCTGTGAAATGAAAATGAGCGCTCCTGAATTTTTATGAGTAGTTCATGAGACAAGGCTCATACAGCATCCGGTACAATCTAGTAGAACGCTCCAATGTTAGTTACGTATAAGACGGTGTCACTGTGGTAGTTGACTTGAGACTCCCTCCGGGCCTCAGTTTCCCTGACTGTAGATGAAGTCCTTTCCTAAGGAAGGACTTAGAATTGCGGTTGAGTCAGTCACAAGGGAATTTACTCTCTCTCTGCCTTTAGACTGGGCACCATAGTCATCACTAAGCACAGGATTTTTATAAAAAATGATCATTGTTAATAATAAATTCTTATTTTAATGACTACACATTTGTCCATAGAAGGGAAAAGAGAACAACTCAATGAGGAAGAGACAAAGTGCAGAAACATTGGCCAAACGGCCTTTTTAAAAACTGTAATGAAGTGCTTTCTTTCTTATTGTTCTTAGATTTAACAGTGTACGAAATGGTTGAGTGCTCATTATTCTTTTGAATTTGTTTTAACTCTTTGGATCGCTATATCTAGATCTGATACATAGTAGGCACTTTAACATTTGTTGACTGACTGGAATCACAAAGTTAGTTCATTAACACAGCAGTGTATTGGGTCCTTTGGTTTCATAAGTCATTTCAGAAATCTACCTTTTAAAACTTTTTAAATGAATTTATTGGAGGTGACTCTGGCTAATCAAATTATATAGGTTTCAGGTGTGTAATTCTATAATATCCGGTATGTTATCTTTATATTTTATTGTGTGTCCACCGCCTCACATCTAGTCTCCCATTACCATTTATCCCCATTTACCCTCTTCTACCTCCCCTCACCCCCCTTTCCTCTGGCAATTACCACACTGCTGTCTGTGTCTATGGTTGTTTTGGTTTTGTTAATCCCTTCACCCTTTAAAAAACATTTTCTTACCTATTTTAGTGCTCTCACCTTCTCTATTTCACTTGCCACCTGCCTCCCCCTGAGCCACTGGAGACTGTTGAGACATCATGACACTTCTCCATGTGCACTTCAGAATGTATCTCCTAAGAAATCCTCCTATACAAGTACGTTAACCATTAGCACATCTAAGGAAATTAACACGGCTTTAAAAATATTATCTAATATCCACTATGCACTACAATTTTCCCAGTTGCCCCAACAATGTCTGATAATGTTTTTTATTTGTTTTACTTTAGGGTTAAATCTGGATTCAAGTAGAACATTTAGTTATTATGTCATTTTTGTTTCTTTTAATCTAGAACAGTTGTCTGATTTCTTTCATTCTTCCATGATACTAACTTTCAGGCAGTTCAGGCCAGCTGTTTAGCAGAATGACATGCCCTGTGGATTTGGCTGTTTGCTCATGATGTCATTCAACCTGTTTCCCTATCCCTCACGTGTTTTGTGAACTGGAAATGAGACCCGTTTGGCTAGCATCCTTCACAGGTGATGTCTTGTTCAATTGCCTTCTCGTGTGGTCTGAGGAGGAAAAGAGTTCCACGTGACCATCACCACACACCTACTGAGCTCCTAGCAGGTGGCATGTACTATACTAGATAAAGTGGGAGTTTAGAAACAATGTGTTTTCGGTTTCTTGTTTGTTTTGTTTTCTTAAGCCTCACTCGATTGATTACTTCCTGCAGGAGCCCTGACCAGGGCCCAGGCCGGGGAGGAGCCTGCAACCAAGGTATGTGCCCTTGACGGAATCAAACCTGGGACCCTTTGGTCTGCAGGCCGATGCTCTATCCACTGATCCAGACTGGCTAGGGCAGTCGCTGGCAAACTCATTAGTCAACAGAGCCAAATATCAACAGTACACCGATTGAAATTTCTTTTGAGATCCACATTTTTTAAACTTAAACTTCTAACGCCACTTCTTCAAAATTGACTCGCCCAGGTCGTGGTAGAGCCACATTCAAGGGCCAGAGAGCCGCATGTGGCTCACGAGCTGCAATTTGCCGACCATGGGGCTAGGGCAACAATGTTTAACATAGCGCCTCTCACACACCTATGAGCTACTAGTAGGTAGTATGTACTAAGTTAGATGAAGTAGGAAAATATATACAAGGTTTAAACTAGTGCTGGGCACAAGATAAATGTTCTGTAAATATTTGTTGGCTGCTGAAATATATAAAAAAGATCTTGTATGACAATGAATGGTAAGTGTCAAATGAGTTGTTGGATGGAACTGTCATGTAATTTAACAAATATTTTGAGTTGGTTGGGCAGAGCTGCTCTGTATGCTCTGAGCTAGGTACTGTAGACACTGCTAGTGCATTGGGCATCTAGATGCCCCCAGTTTCTGCCTTTGAGGAAAAGAAGTCCTAGCTTTTAGATGTAGGAGAATGAGTGGAGGTAGGAAGGCAGAGTTTGTATGTACTTGATATATACTTGTCTATAATTATTCCTTATCCTCACAGCAGCATTGCCAAGGAAGTATCAATTTTTCTACATAAGGCTCAAAGGTAGACTTGCCTGTTGGGGGTGTGGAGTGTCTCTAGGATTCAATCCCCAGACCTGACTGACTTCAAGTCCATCCTGGACTGAGAATATTAGACTAAAACTTGAGGAATTCCATGGATTTTCTGAAATTGTAGGCACAATTTCGTGGAGAGGTGGTTATGTAGCAGGTTCTTAAAGGAACCCATGACTCTGAAAGAGAACAATCGTCTTAGATTGTCAGCGTTGGAAGGATCCTGAGACATTAGAGTCCCACTGCTCTCATTCCAAACGGAGCCACCAGAAGGGGGACAGATTTGGTACAGGGTGACTCCAGCGGCAGAGCCAGCACCGGAGCCCAGGCCCCTGGGCTCTCAGGCCCGGACATCTCCTTGTTTGGCATCTCCTGTGAGGGCAGCAGAGGCTCTGAGCGGCTTGAAGGAGCTGTCACGCACTGGGCCAGATCTCCTTGGACACTGTCTTGGCAGGGAGTCCCTCAGGCGCGTTTGGAGGGAGGTGTGCGAGCTCTTCAAGGACCAGGTTTTAACTTGGCACTGATTGGGAAATTGGCTCTTTCTAGGTTACATCAGTAAGTGACGGCTCTAGGGTGAGCTCTGGGGTGTAGGAGAGCAATCCGACTCTCCAGGAGCCCGCTTCTTGCCCAGTGCCTTGTCTTCTCCGCGGGCAGAGGAAACCCTGGCTGGGCGGCGGCAGATCAGGCCTCCTCTGAGGAGACTACAGTAGAGGGGAAGGCAGGACAAGCTGCCTTCTGAACCGGCAGAAGCTTGGTCTGCATGCAGGAGCCGCTGTAACATCAAGAAGTGCAATTGGTGCCCAGCCAAGGTGGCTCAGCGGATGAGCATTGACCTATGAACACGGTTTGAATTCCCAGTGAGAGCAGGTTGTGGGCTTGATCCCCAGTAGGGGGCATGTAGGAGGCAGCCAATGGATGTTTCTATCTCCCTTCTCCTTTCTCTAAAGTAAATTAAAAAAAAAATTTTTTTTAAAGAAGTGCAATCGGTACTCATAGCCTCTCCATGCTCTACCTTCTGTGAGGCTTTGCAGGCAGCCCCACTTTCCTCTGAGCCTGAAATCATAGCCCCCTTTTCATTGTCTCATCCCAATTTTAAGGCTCTTTTTATTCTACTCATCACCTACCTCAGTGCCTGGCACTTAGTTTTAAATTACTCTTTATTATTTATTTATTTAATATATTTAAGATATTTTTATTGATTTCAGAGAGGAAGGAAGAGGGAGAGATAGAAACATCAGTGATGAGAAAGAATAATTGATCAGCTGCTTCATGCACACCCCACACTGGGGATTGGGCAACTCATTTGACCTTTATAGACCTTTGTTATTTCTTCTGTAAATAAGGTCTAACCCACTTATGTAACAAGATTTCCCCAGATAGGCTATAGCTTTGGAGATCACCTTGGGTTCAGGCGGTCTGGGATAGAGAGCCTTCTGGGCCTGAGGATATGGGTCTGGCTGGTGAGTGATGGGGAGGATTGGTTCTGAGGAGGGGTGCCCATCTGAAGTAGGCAGAGTGATGTGACCAAAGGTGGTAGCGGTGGGGTTTGAAGAGAGAATGTTGAAGGAGGGAGGATTGTCTAGCTGGACTCTAATTCAACACACATAATTCCCAGGGATTGTCAGAAGTATCAGACTTTTCTTATGGAAGCTATTCATGCTAAGTAATTCGGAGGCTACTCAAGACAGATAATTGATTTAAAAATATTTTTATTGATTTCAGAGAGGGAGAGATAGAAACATCAATGAGGAGAGAGAACCACAGATTGGCTGCCTCCTGCATGCCCCCTACTGGGGATGGAGCCTGAAACCTGGGCCTGTGCCCTTGACCAGAATCCAACCTAGGATGCTTCAGTCTGCAGGCTGACGCTCTACTGAACCAAACCAGCAAGGGCCAAGACAAATAATTTTAATGGTAATAGTAACAAATTAATGATCCACTAATATTATCAGACTATAGTGCTGAGGCTTTTAGTAAATCCTCCAATTGCCTCGTTGACGTTGACTTTTCTCAACAACCGGATGAGGGAAGTCCTTATTCCTGCTTTATTGATGGGGAAACCGAAGCTCCATGTGGTCACACAGTTTGTCAGCACCAGGGGTCAAAGCCAGGCTTCTCTGGCACCAAATCCATCACCTCTGTTATTACTGTGTGCCTCTTTATTGGTTCTTTGAGTATTTCCCGTACTTATCTCTGCTCCTCAGGTTGGGTTAGATAGTATTTTACATGCTCTTTGTGGCCCAGGTTAAATATCACTTCTTTTACAACATCTTCCCTGCATTCCCAGTGAGAGAGTTTCTCTCTCTCAGCATTTTCAGTTTGTACCCACACAGCAATTCTCCCACTTTCTGCATGGCGTCTTTAACTAGTTGGGCACAAGAGTGTCTTCCCCCATCAGACTGTTTCTCGGCAACATGTAATTTTATTGATAATTGCATCTCAGGGCAGAAACATAGCTCTCAAACCCACAGCTACCAAGAAAAGCCTAGTGGCTCCATGGTTGATCTGTGAACCAGGAAGTCACGGTTCGAGGTCAGGCCACATGACTGGGTTGTGGGCTCGATCCCCAGTGGGGGGCATGTAGAAGGCAGCGATGGATGATTCTCTCTCATCGTTGATGTTTCTATCTTTCCCTCTCCCTTCCTCTCTGAAGTCAATAAAAAAAAAATATTAAAAAAAAAAAAAAACTCGCCCCAGCCGGTTTGGCTCAGTGGATAGAGTGTCAGCTTGTGGACTGAAGGGTCCCAGGTTCGATTCCAGTCAAGGGCATGTAATTGGTTGTGGGCACATCCCCAGAAGGAGGTGTGCAGGAGGCAGCTGATCAATGTTTCCCTCTCATTGATGTTTCTAACTCTCTATCCCTCTCCCTTCCTCTCTGTAAAAAAATCAATAAAATATAATTTTAAAAAAAATCTTCTTGTGTGATATATTAGCTTCTGTTTCCATCAGGTAAAATATGAGCAAGGAGAGAAGAGAAATGAAGGCCTCCGTGTTTATCCTCCTTCTGCCGAAATGGTCCTGAGGAGGCGGGTGACAGTGAGCGGGTGGAGAGAGGCTGGCTTCACCTGGTCCTGGTTTGCAGCGTAGCCATCTCTCTGCCTCTTAATCGAATAATAGGAACGACTGAAAGAGTAAAGGTGCCAGGCCGATCGTTATGCCCCGTCCATTCCCCCCATTGATGCGGAAGGGATTTGTGTAGGTAAGTCCCATTAATGCTAATGGAAGTTACATGTGTAATTCCCCTTTTTCATCACCGAGAGAATAGAGCTTTCTATTCCCGGGTAATTATGGTGCTGGCGCTGTTAGTTTTTTCAGTTAACTTTTTCACCTGCCTTTCCTGCCTGGACTCTTAAGAAAGGGGCTGAATTCTTCTGTTCAGAAAGGAGAACTGCCAAAATATCTGAGAGGTGAAACAAATGTAACCAGATCCACTTGTTTGAGGGGCGAGGTGGGGAAAAAAAGCAAGACAACACCAGGACAGGAAGCTGGAGGAGGAGCCCCCGCTAATTTTCAGAGCCCAGGAAGCTTGTCGAGGTTCGGATTGTCTAACAATGCAGGGCTTTTCACCGGCTGCCCATTTCTTCAGGTGTTTGACGCGAGAGGAGAATAAGTCCCTGACCATTTGGACGGAATTAATTTTAGCGGGTCAGATGTGAGTAGCAACGCCCGAACCTTGAGAGAGCTTCATAAAGAATTGATCTCGGTTTCTGCCTAAGAGTTCATGAAATATTGGAAATACCTTGGAATCAGAGATCTGGTTTCAGGAAGCTAAAGGACGGCCATATTTGCTGTCTTATTAGAAATGTACACCTTTTGGGTGTTCCTCTGTCACCCCCCATTCTCTGATTGGAGCCTATATAGAGGTCATCCTATTCTGTAGGGCATAGCAGTGCCTGTTCTTTAGCCAGACATGGCCAAGTCAGTCCTAGTCTTGCTATATACATAGGTCGTTTTTTCAAAAAGGTTTTCGTGGCAGAAAGGGACAAAGGTTCAACTTTGCTGATGGAAGAAAGATATCCCTTGATACATAATCACGCTCAGGTTTTGTGGTAACTATCCAATCTCATGTAGGAAGGGATTTCCAGGGTCACCTAATTCAGTGGCACCCAAACTTTCAGTGATAAGGAGCTTACTCTAGCACTTAGTAGGGTATCCGGAGTACAGTTGGTAAGTGATTTGAATCAACTTGTCAAGAATAGGCTGGTCTCTCTTTGGACAACTCTGTGTTCGGAGGTTCTGGCTCCTGGTGAATAAAATTACGACTTCCACTCATTTTCATGTACCCTTTGGGCCCTGTTTTTTTGTTTTGTTTTGTTTTTGCCTCGTGGCCCCTGTTTCTGTCCCCTTGTTCGCTTTCTCCTGACACTTGAGAAGAATTCTTCACTGTTTCTCCAAGTTAGGAATTGACATTTCATTGGTCTGCCCTTCTCACCCTAACCGCAGTCACAAGCTGGCTTCTGAGGCCAGGTTTTCTGACTGTGTGTTCTCCAGCCGTTCTCTTATTCCTGGGACAGCTGAACCGTATTTCTCCGAGTTGGCTCATTTCCTGAGCCTTGTAACAGAAGACCTTTTTGTCTCTCACCTGTCCTTTCAGTCTTCACACCCAGATTCCTGGTCCACCTAGCTACCTAGCCCCCAAGTCCCTTTCGGAGGAACTTGTCAAAGCTTGGAGAAGACCCAGGTACAATGTTATTTGAGCTGCTTGCTCCAAAACAGCCTCATGTAGCGAAAGGAACATTAACTGAGAATTAGGAGACCTGGAAGCTAGCCTTTTCTCAGCCACAGAGGCTCCCTGTTTCACCTTTTCCCCAGCCAGATCCATTTAATCGTTGTGCAACAGCCAAAGGGATCTTAAAACATAAATTGGATTATGTCACTTAAAATCCTTCAACGGTTGTTCAACCCACTTGGGTCTTAGCCCAACTTTTAAAATCTTTACTGAGGCCCCCAAGGTCCTCCATGAGGACTCCATCCTAACTACTCTCCAGCCTCGTTTTTACCTTTTTCTCTGTCGCTCGCGATGCTTCGGCCACACCGGTCATTTTGCAACGTGTGTGCTACTTCCGAGTCTTTGCATAAGCCGTTTCAACGTCTTCGAATGCGGATCCCCTCCGTTTTTGCCCCGGTAACTCTCATTCTCTAGATTTCAGCTCAAATATCATTTCTCCAAGAAGCCCTTCTCGAATTGACTCAATGACAGCCACACTGAGGGCCATGCTCTGGAGACAAGCATCGTCCAGCCCTTTAGCCTGTGGAGGTGCACCCAGCTCTTCTTGTGGCTTTTCCCACAAGAAGATACATATTCCACCGAAACCGGTTTGGCTCAGTGAATAGAGCGTCGGCCTGCGGACTGAAAGGTCCCAGGTTCGATTCCAGTCAAGGGCATGTACCGTGGTTGCAGGCACATCCCCAGTAGGGGGTGTGCAAGAGGCAGCTGATCATGATTCTCTCTCATCGATGTTTCTAACTGTCTATCCCTCTCTCTTCCTCTCTGTAAAAAATCAATAAAATATATATATAAAGGAAGATACATATTCCAGGCAGATCCTGTCAGATTCAGGCTGGATATGTAGGGATAGGTACTAACAGCATACTACCAGGCTCTTAAAAAGATTTTAAAAAAATGCAGTGCACTCAACTTGGAGTGACCAAGCTCAGCAAAGCAAAAGAAGGGCAGAAAATACGAAGTTATGGATGCCCTCGTTCAGGGTTTGGGAAACTGTTTTTGTACAGGGCCAGACAGTAATCCTTGCAGGCTGTGTGGGCCGTACCGTCTCTGTGGGAATCAGGACTCAACGCTGCAGTTGTTGGCTGAAAGCAACCGTAAATAGTACATAAGCAGATGCGTGCAGCAATGTTCCAATCAGACTTAAGTTTCAAAAGCAGGTGGCATTAGCCGAAACCGGTTTGGCTCAGTGGATAGAGCATCGGCCTGTGGACTGAAAGGTCCCAGGTTCAATTCCAGTCAAGGGCATGTATCTTGGTTACAGGCACATCCCCAGCAGGGGGAGTGCAAGAGGCAGCTCGTCAATGATTCTCTCTTGTTGATGTTTCTAACTCTCTATCCCTCTCTCTTCTTCTCTGTAAAAAATCAATAAAATATATTATATATATAAAAAAAAAGCAGGCAGCATTAGACTGCTGGTCCTTGTTTCCCACTCCCTGACCAGTGTGCTTTACATATATTAACTCTTTTCTACAATCTGATAGGCAATATTTTATCCATTCAGAGTCATAGGGGTGAAGTAGCTTGTCAATAGTCGCCCAGTTGAGTATGGGGCAGGATAAGATTCTAATTTGGGCTCCAAAGACAAGAGAAGGGAAATGGCCAATTAAGTTTAATTCAACAAATATTTATTGAGCACTGATCATCTGATTGTGGTGATGCTAGACATGTAGAAAGACTGGCATCTTCATATTTCACTTCTCTCTGGTGACTTAGTCAGAGTTTTACATTATTTGGGGAGGCATTATGGTCTGATGAAAAGAAAGTGAGCTTTGGAATCCAACAAGACTCACATTTTAACTCTACTATTTAACAACTCGGTGAACTTGGATAAGTTTATTTAAGTTCTGGCCTAAATATCCTGAGACCAAAACTAAGTAATGATATTGGTAGATGGTAGGCCTCCATTAAATACTTTTTATTGTTGTTGTTGTTGTTGTTGTTAATCCTCACCCGAGGATATTTTTCCATTGATTAAAAAAAAACACCTTTATTGTTGTGTTACATAGGTCCTCCTTTCCCCCCCATTAACCTTTTCCAGCCTGCTCCCATCCCCCACTCTAGGCCCTCACCACCCCATTGTCTGTGTCCACGGGTTAGGCATAGATGCACACAAGTTCATTGGTTGATCTCTTCCCACCCACCCTCCCCTGCCTTCCCTCTGAGGTTCATGACAGACTGTTGAACCTCCATTGATTTTTAGGGAGAGTGGGAGAGAGAGGGAAAGACAGAGAAAGACATTCATGTGAAGGAAACACATCGACTGGTTGCCTCCTGCACAAGCCCTGATGAGGGCATGGACTGGGGAGGAGCCTGCAACCGAGGTATGTGCCTTTTTTTTTTTTTTTACATTTATTTATTTATTTGTTTGTTTGTTTGATTGATTTATTTATTGATTTGATTTCAGAGAGGAAGAGAGAAGCAGAGAGATAGAAACATCAATGATGTGAAAGAGAACTATTGACCGGCTGCCCCTGCACACCCCACAGTGGGGATTAAGCCCGCAACCCTGGCATATGCCCTGACTAACCGGGAATCAAGCCATGACCTCGAGGTTGATGCTCAACCACTGAGCCACATCAGCTGGGCAAGGTTCATGTCCTTGACCTATGAACCCTTTCTCCCTAATTGACCTCCCCCTCCTATGGCCCACTCCCCAGGTCTTCACCATGGTCAATGCTTATTATAGTCAGTGAACCTTTAAAAAAGATGCAGTTGGAAAAGTTAAGTGGTTTGTAGGAAAGATGCTTATGGCCCAGACGGGGCTGCTGTTACTCTGAGGATATTCTTTAGTGTCTTATTACATTATGCAAACTCCAGCTGGATGATCCAGATGTCTTATTCCATGGGCTAGATCCGTGGTCAGCAAACCGTGGCTCAAGAGCCCCTTACAATGTGGCTCTTCCACAAAATACCACGGCCTGGGAGACTCTATTTTGTATATTTTATTGATTTTTCACAGAGAGGAAGGGAGAGAGATAGAGAGCTAGAAATATCGATGAGAGAGAAACATCGACCAGCTGCCTCCTGCACACCCCTTACCGGGGATGTGCCCACAAGCAACGTACATGCCCCCGACCGGAATCAAACCTGGGACCTTTCAGTCCGCAGACCAACTCTCTACCACTGAGCCAAACCGGTTTCGGCAGGGAGAATCTATTTTGAAGAAGTGGCCTTAGAAGAAGTTGAAGTTTAAAAAATGTGGCTCTCCAAAGAAATTTCTATCGTTGTCCTATTGCTATTTGGCTCTGTTGACTAATGAGTTTGCCGACCACTGGGCTAGATCATCTCCATTCAGACTTTCGGAAGCGCACCACAATGCCTTCTCTTCCAACAATCGCTCCCACACAAACTTCCCGTTCCCTTTCGGTGCGTGGCCAGTGGCCTTGAGGATCACCCTCTCCACGTTGCGGGGTGCACTTTGTCAGTGTTCTCACTAGAGGCAGCCCTCACACGCTCTTGCCCTTATCTGTGTCTGATGTGCTAATGCGGGAAAAACAGACTTCAGAAATCAGCATGGGAGATGAAACTATAAATAGGTCATGGTTGAATATTCAGCATCTGGTACAAGCTTCCAAGTAGTAATCCATAATTTTCATATGCTCCTGCTTTTCTCAGATGAAAGGCAAACTCCTTTGACCCATGAAGCTGATCTGTGAACTCTGTCAAAAAACTCACAGCCTCACCGTAGTGGATGGTGCATGCCATTAGCATAATTTTCCACCCAGGGTGTAAATGTATGTTCTCTACATGTTCTCTACAGAGCATAGGCAGTATTTTGCGGCTTGTTAATAAGAAAAGGTTGTGTATTGGACACGGGGCAGAGGGAATGAAAAGTTTGCCACAAGAAGTACTATCGCTTCTCTCTCCACTTTTTCCTTGCAGAAACCGGGAGCTGTAATATAAATTTTAATGGTGTCATTGAGAGAGACAAATGAGACAGCCTGTACCTCGCAGGATCTCCGGGTGGGTCGGACAGAGTGGGGATCTGAGCTGCATAAGCATTTTGTTTGGTACCTCCAGGTGGGAACAAGAAATGCCTCAATTTGTCAGGTTCAGTCTTTACATTTCAGAGAACCTATTTATTTTTTTAAATTTCTTTATTGATTATGGTATCACATATTTGTCCTCATCACCCCCACCCCTTTCCCATCCCAAACCCCTCCCCACGCATGCCCCCACCCCCCTGTTGTCCGTGACCACTCGTTAGGCTTATATGCATGCACACAAGTCCTTTGGTTGATCTCTCCCCCTTACCCTCACCCTCCCCTACCTATGTATAAGGGGCAGGAATAAAATGGAGAATTTGAGAATCTGAATTTCCCTTTGCCTTCCGTCTGGGACTTTCTCTCTCTCTCTCTCTCTCTCTCTCTCTCTCTCTCTCTCTCTCTCTGTGTGTGTGTGTGTGTGTGTGTGGCGTGGGTGTGTGCAGGACTTACTTCACTGTTATGAAGGCTTTGTACGATTTCTCTGGGATCTCCACGATGATGTTCCTCTCTCTTTAATTCCCGAAATTACCATGTGTTGGAATGCTTGGCTGCCTTTCACTCCCTCCTCAATGGACCCTTTCGCTTTTCACACCAAGGTGTCCTTCTTCGGGGTGCCAGGTCAGGCTACCAAAACAGCTTCCAGGAGGGGATTACGGCCAATTAACATCTTTGTACACAAAAGCCGCTGGCAGCTGCACAGGCAGCCTGGTGGCGGCTCCGGCGCTGCATCTTAAGTAGGGGCCTCCTGTACTTGAGTTCAAGTAGGAAGAGGTGGGCAAAGTTTGTATTTATCACGGGAAAATGCTGTTTTGGGGGAGGGATAAAGTCTGATGGAAAGGAAAGCGGCGTTCTGAAGGATCCAGCATGCCCCAGGCGGATGCTGGTCTCCATTGTCTGGGGTTCCGTGAGGATGTGCGCACAGTGTGGCTCCTTCCCGGGCACATGTTCCCGGAGGTGACATTTCTCCACGGAACCATCTCGTCCTCCCATTCCCCTTGTTCTCCGTTTAGAGGACATTCAGCCGGGTCCCCAGGTGCTCCGAAGCCCATATGGTCTTAAAAGGCATCCGCCTTCTCAATGAGAAACCTATCCTGTGGGTACCTGTGCCACGAAATCTGTGTGTAGGGTCAAGGACAGCGCAGAGAGGCACTGGGCAAAGCTCGCTTCTTAAGCCTCTGATCTGAGAGGCGTCCAGTTATTTTTGTTTTCCTTTTACTGACTACACTTTTTACGTTTTGCCTTGACTTTGGAGGTAGTGTGTGTGGGTTCAGAAATTCTGGAAGGGGAAAGGATAGTAGAGCGAAAGCAATGTTGGGACGCAGGCACTCAGGAAGAGTCTCACCTAGAGACTGGGGTGGAATCTATTCAAAATCACGTGTAAGGCAGTGATCGGCAAACTCATCAGGCCACAGAGCCAACTAGCAACAGCACAACGATTGAAATTTCTTTGGAGAGTCACATTTTTTTAAAACTTAAACTTCTTCTAACGCCACTTCTTCAACATAAACATGGTCTTTTGTGGAAGAGCCACACACTCAAGGGGCCAAAGAGTCACATGTGGCTCGTGAGCCGCGGTTTGCCTGCCACAGGGGCAATGGAACCCGATTCTATCGTTGGGGGATGAGAGTTTTCAAAGACGTTTTGAAGCTCAGGGGTGAAGATGGAGTGTTTTCAATCCATCGGACAGGGTACCTTTCCAGCTCCCTTCACCGGGTTTGAAAAGACGAGAGAATAAAATGCTGCCTTCAGAATGTACAGTGGGGACCCCCGAGGGGAAAAAAAAGAGGCCTGATACGAGAAAGGAATTAATAGATGGGAGATCAAAAGGTCGACGATGACCACACGTTTCCTGAGTCAGGGTGGAAAGTGTGAGGAGAGACGTGAGAGCCTGAGACGAACCCCCTTTCCCGTTCTGCCGCCCACTTCCCTCCCCGGGAACGCAGCCACGAGGAGAGCATGCATGTCTCTCGCCCTTGCTTGCACGGGAACATGGTTTTGTTTTTTTTGAAAAGTCAGCCTCGACGTCCCGAATCTAAATTACGGTCATTTTCAGCTTCCCGGGCTTTATGCATAACTCCAGAGTCTCCTTCCTTCGCGTGATATTTTCCCAAAAGCAAACCTTAATACAGTCTCACTGTGTGGCTTCCCCCCGGGGTTTTGGTTTCAGATACGGCATTGTGAGTCCTCAGACGTGTTGAGTCCCCCCCTAATGTTAAATGGTAATTGCCAGGAGGATAGCCGGGGATGGAAACATTGTTATATTTTGTTCATTTTTCACACTTCAGCAGTCACCCCTTTTTTTCCTCTGTCGCTGGATGCTTATTAGAGTATGAGATGCAGGTGTGTGGGAAATGGCTGGCGGACATTGACAGGTTATTTTGTTGGTCACTGCCTAATTAGTAGCATAGTGGATGCACCCTGCTAAGCTTTAGTGCGGGGCAGCAGAGCTGGTCTGTTCTAATTTCCTCGCGGCTTTGATATCCGCCAAAAGATTGACGGTTTGCACAAAAAGCCAAGGCCCGAAGGAGGCCCGCGGAAACAATGAGCCTCCTAGCTTGTAGACACCACAGATGTGAGAGAAAGCTGGCGGAAGACAATCGGCTGACACTGTCTAATTGTCTCCGATGTCAGCGTCATCCATGTTTTCCCATGTAAGACGGAGAAGGCCAAGGTTGTATCCTCCCTTTATTTCGAGTCACATGGTGATGTAACGTATCAAGATGTAAGTGTGCATTGTTATTGGCGCCATGGAGAAGCCGAAGCTACCTTGGGCTGAATGAATACGTGCTTCATTAACGCTGACAGCTTTTATCTTTTATTCCCTTTCGGAGGAATCCTTATCGGAATTAATAACACTTTTCAGTCATTAAAACCAAAACTCGTTTAACCGAAGGCATAAAAGTTCACATGTTTGAGTTTGAACCAGCAATGTTTCTGAAAGTGGGCTCACCATCCAGGGGGCGTCACGTGAGCGTGCGGAGCGGCAATTAGAGCTAACACTTTGTTTGGAAGGAGACTTCTAAAGGATCATGTGACGAGACCACCCCCGTGAAGCCCCAGACCTACTTCTTCTGCTTGCGGAATGGTTTTGAATATTTTCTCCCGAGGAGGAGCAAACTGGGGAAGGGGGAACCCCTAGGACCGTGGTCGGCAAACTCCTTAGTCAACAGAGCCAAATATCAGCAGCACAACGATTGAAATTTCTTCTGAGAGCCAACATTTTTAAACTTAAACTATATAGGTAGGTCCATTATTATTAACTTAATTAGGGTACTCCTAAGCTGGCCTTTGCTAAAAACTCAAGGGGCCAAAGAGCCGCATGTGGCTCGAGAGCCACAGTTTGCTGACCACTGCCCTGCAGGGTTGGCTAAGACTCAAGGATACGTGTGTGAAGTGCTCAGCTCAGGATCCTGCACTGTCAGTGGGGGCCACCATTCCTGCTGCAGTAGCACCTTCTGCCCACCAGGGCTTGTCTGGCGGGGCTCTGCTCTCTCCCTTTCCTAACTGTGTGTGCCTGAGCCTGTGGCCTAACCAGTCAAGCTTAGCTCCTCAAATGTGATGCGGGGATGATAACAGAGTATACCTGATGGTGTTAACGTGGGGCATCAGGGGAAGACGATGCTGTTGTTAATAACAACAGGCACAGGGCCCACTCTGCGCTAAGGTTTCTGTTTGTTTTACGTGCACGCTGCCTCACTGAACGCTTGTTGCAGAGAGTCTGGAACGTAGTCAACACTTGATACATATTAACCGCTGCTGCTGTGTTGCGTGTGGGGCCCTCAGAGCTGTTGAGTTGGAGCTCTGCTGCATTCTTCGAACACGGTTGTCTGTCGGGGACTCCGGCGAGACAGTCTCTCCACAGGCGTGTCTGATGTGCGAGATGAAGACAGTATCGCACAGGAACCCATCCCTTTTATCAGCACATTCACCTCAGTGCCTCCCTAACCCCACCCCCCCCCCCGTCACTTCTTAAAACCTGCTCTCCTTTAAAGACAGCAACAGCGTGAAGTAAGTTCAATCTTCTCCAGCGCATGGCGATTGCTGCCCTTGATTCATTCCCCCTGCAAGAAGCTGCCTGTATGCAGCTCTCCCCTCAGTGACTAAGTCAGCAGGGGCGGTGGGCAGATCTCTGTGCCCCGCATGCAGTCAGACGGGCCTAGAAAATGCTCTCCCCTCCCCGCTTTTGACTTCGTTTGCCCCCAAAGGTAAGGTGACCAGATGTCCCGTTTTTGGCGGGACAGTCCCCATTTTTAACAATTTGTCCCTCGCGGACTTTTTTTTTTTTTAATTTAATATATTTTATTGATTTTTTACAGAGAGGAAGAGAGAGGGACAGAGAGTTAGAAACATCGATGAGAGCGAATCATCGACCAGCTGCCTCCTGCACACCCCTACCGGGGATGCGCCCGCAATCAAGGTACATGCCCTTGACAGGAATCGAACCCGGGACCTCTCAGTCCGCAGGCCGACGCTCTATCCACTGAGCCAAACCGGTTTCGGCCCGCGCGGACTTTTTTAAAACGCCGCGGGACGCGGGACAAATTGTTAAAAATCGGGACTGTCCCGCCAAAAGCGGGACGTCTGGACACCTCACCCAAAGGGGATCAAGTCTCACACTTTTTAAATACTGTGCCTCCTTGTGCAAGTGTTGGTTTATTTATTCCTCACGGAAGCCAATAGCTTCCAATCAGTCCAGCAAGCATTTTCTCGGCATCATTTATTTGCAAGCTACTGTCCTGCAGGTAGGGAACACAAGCTGGAAGACAGGAAGTACTTGGCAGTCTCGTGGCTACAGGTACTGGCCTCCGTATCTTTAGCTTTTCCTGATTAGCTTACAGGAGATCCCTGCTCTAAGACGTTTTCCTCACTTGCAAAGAAAGCCTTGAGGAGGTCAATGTCATAGGATTGTTTAGGATTAAACAAGATCATGTATGAAAAGCAGTGATCACTCAGTAAATGGTAGTCTTTATTAAGATACCCTGGCTGGTTTGGCTCAGTGGATAGACGTTGGTGTGCAGACTGAAGGGTCCTGGGTTTGATTCTGGTCAAGAGCACATACCCGTGGTTTCGGGCTCGATCCCCAGTAGGGGTGTGCAGGAAGCCGCCGATCATTGATCCTCTCTCATCATTGATGTTTCTCTCTCTCTCCTCTCCCTTTCTCTCTGAGATCCACAAAATAATATATATTTTTAAAAAGAGAGGTTATGTGGTAAGTGTACTAGGCCCCTGGCAGGTGGAAGGGAGGCTGCATAGGGAAGGCTTCTGAAATATGGTAGTAACCATAGTTGGGTAAAAACTGCTGTTTGAATTTTAACCCTGCTATTCTGGCTTCGGCACTCGCTGACTTGCTTAAACAATAGGGTAAGTTGCCTCAGCTTCCAGATTGAGACCTGGAGGCTAAGGCAGTTTTCCTGTGCCTCTGGACCAGGACCACAGGAGATGGATTCCCACGAACTCAGTAGCTCCAGGTAGAAACTGTAGACAACCTTTAGAGATTAATCGCTGAGCTCTGCTTCTGTACTATCTGCTATCGCAAGATAGATCCACATTCCAATGTCCAGCAGGATGTGTCTGGGAATGACCCTGCAGGCTATTCCCAGCATTTAGAATTTAGAGTTCAGAACAAAGGAAAATGTTGGTGGTTTAGACCTTTAAAAGGACTGCCTACACCTGGAACAGTGCGGTCGTGAGGGTGGCCACCTGCATGTGGTGCTCTTGCAGCCGTCCTGGCCAGTTCAATAAATCCTTGCCTGCTTTTTTTAAATCAGTCATCAGCCTCCAGTGGTCTTATTTTGAACTCAGGGTTCGACTCCACAACTGCTTCCAGGAAAGATGGGCTTTGACTTTAGTTTCGATGGGCGATGAGGAGGCACCAGGAAAAGGAGGGCGAGGGACCATGTTTTCCCCGGGGAGGGGGCAGCATGAGCAATTACACAGTGAAGGAGACCTAGCAGATGCCAGAAACCTCAAGGCATTCTGTGCTCTTGGCCCTGCAAAGTCCTGGGGTGGACCCACCTGTGAGAGAGGCTGCTTTGCAGGTGGGCAGGCCCTGCAGAACCTGCCTCTGTTTCCCTTCTCGCAGGCTGACTTTAGCAGGGTTCCAGCTTCCTTTAGGAAGTGATGAGCTCTAAGGAACGCCAGCTCTTACGTAATTTGTTTAACCTCTGCTCTGGGGATAGGTCATGTCTATCATTTCAGAAAAAAAAGTCAAACATGGTTTCCAGAGCTTTCCTTACCAACTGTGTGGTTCATGAACCTGTGTGTCTGAGCCTTCACCCTATAAAATAAAAAAAATTTGGGTAACCATGGTGTTTACCTATCCTGGGATATTTCGGGATTAAGGCGATAAGGCGTGTACAGTGCTTGGAACAGTCTCTAGCACAAAGAAAAAGCTCGCTACATGTGAGTATTGACATGTGACCTGCTCCCAGCACATTTCCACGCGGAGGAAAGCAGTCTCTAACACAGAGAAATGGAAGAATGTTCCAGCATGATGCCACTTGCTGTTTGGAAGCAGAGGTCAGCAGAGCATTAGAAAGAGGTGACCCCGTTCTTCCTATCTCATCTTCCAGAGGAGAATTGAGTGCTACCCACACGCGGTCAGTAGTTTGAAAGGGAAACACAGATCCTAAATAGTGGTGCTGAGGCACTCTGATTATCCTCTCGCGCCGTGTTCAAAGTCCCCGATCCCCAGGGAAATGCTAACCAAAGCCACAATGAACCATCACCTCACACTTACTAGAATGGCTGGTACCAGAAAGACAGGCAATAACAAGTGTGGGAGAGGAAGTAGAGAAAAGGAACCCTCCTACACTGTGGGTGGGAATGCGAACTGGGGCAGCCCCTATAGAAATAAAGCAATATGGAGATTCTTCAAACCATTAACAATAGAACCACCAGCTACTCCACTTCTGGATATTTATCCAAAGGTAGGAAGCCACTAATTTGAAAAGATATGTGTGCCCCTATGTTGACTGCAGCCTCATTTCCAATAGCCAAGATGTCAAAGTGAAACAGAGCCCGTTAGGACCAGAACTCCTGTCTTTGACCTACCGAACTACTGGCCTTCCCTGGATTGGCACATCTGTGGAGTTCTATCTAGGATTTATTTTGCCTTTACCACCCGGGCTCCCCAATAATATGCCAGGCCATGGGGATACAGAGAGGAGGTGCTTACAGGTGAAGCATTCATTGGGAGCTGCTTTTGTATGTGTCACTGAAGTTATCCCCAGACAAGGTCCTGGTTTGTGTGTGGTCCAGGAAATGTGCCTAAAAGTAGACCCAAGGCACCTGTGTTTTGGTGGCAGACCGGAGGCATGTCAGCACCTGACAGAATTTGATCAAAGCCTCTTTCCAGAGACACAAGGAGCAATGCCAAGGACAGAGTTCTTGCAAAGTAAACAGCCGGCATGTTGCAGGTGCTGCCATCTGCACACCTGTATTGCAGGGCTTGCTGAGCACAGACATTTTGACTCCTTAATGGATGACCGTGAAATTGACAAATTAGGAGGAGGAAATTGCATCTCTGAAAGCGTGCAGTTCATCCATCTACAGGAATGACTCAGCGCCTTCTTCCCTTCAAGCTGTAATTTCAGTTTCTTTTTCTAATGGACACATTGATATTTTGGTGTTTGTTGCTAACCTTGAAAATTTCCTTAAAAGGAATAGAGAAGTTAGAAGGTGTCATTTGAAAAGTAGCTTTTATGTGAAGCAACTCTATCAATATTAAGATTTGGTCAATGCCTTATAATGGAAAGTTTCTAAACTTTAATCAGCTATGAATAAATACTATCATTTTGCTGTGATAAAGGACAATTTTTTCTTTAGTACTTTTATCCATAATTGTTAAACAAAAAAACCAAATGTTAATTCTGTTGGAAAGTATTAAAACTTGCTATGTTTCCTTTATCAAATAAAAAATTTTTAATTTTGTATTTAGACCTTAAGTAAACAAAATTAGGTTAATAACATAATGAATATCTATAAAATTAGCTCAAGAACTAGAAATTAATAGTAACATAATTATTACTATTTATGTGTTATTCCTCATGCCATTTTTCAGCCTTTTTTTCCAGAGGTAACCACTATCCTAAATTTAAAAAAATATATATATATTTTTATTGATTTTAGAGAGAGAGAGAAACATCAATGACGAGAGAGAATCATTGATTGACTACTTCCTGCACACCCCCTACTCAGGATCAAGCACACAATCCAGGCATATGTCCTTGACCAGAATCGAACCTGGGCCCTTCAAGACCGCAGGCTGATGATCTATCCACTGAGCCAAACTGACCAGGGCTTAAATTTTGCTTTTATTACCTCTGCCACTGATTGTTGTCTGAATGGGGAGACAGATTCTTGGTGCTTCCTAATCCTCCCTCTTTCCAGAATCCTCCCCATTTTCTTGATAGTGTTATTTGAAGAGAAACCTCTGGATTTTTTAATAAAAGCTAATTTATCAATTTTTTTTATTTTAAGTTATATCACATACACACACATCACACACACACATTTAATTGGTCTCTTATCCTGTCTGTGGTCATTTGAGTTGTTGCCAAGTTTTTGTTATTACAAATATGGATGCTATGAATATTCTTGAACATATCTCCTGATATACATGCTCAGTACTTTGTTTCAGCTGGACATGGGGCAGTAGAATTGTTGAATTATAAGGTATGTCAATGGTCAGCTTTGTAGCTACTGCCAAATTATCTTCCAAAGTGATTATGCCAATTTAGACTTATATTACCCATGTATAATGGTTCCATTATCCATCTGTTGTTAGTTCTCCTATAGCATCACCCTGGTGTCTTACAAGTCACTATTCTATGCAAAATCACCCAATAAAAACCACAGAGCTTATGGGGGGATGAGGGTAGGGGGGAAATGCTCTAACATTGCCAGGGGCACCTAGAAAGAGGAGCACAGTTTTGCACATGGCAAATAGTTAGGAAATACCTACTGTAGCTGGGCATCTGACTCGGGACAGGGTTAAGCTCGTTTCCAGGAGTGGCTCTAATGTAGTTGCTAAAACAGGGTAAGTGTGTGTCCCTGTCGGACAGGTGCCCAGAATTCTCTTCCTCATCCCCTGTCCCACAGGAGAGTAAGCAACACCCATGTATCACCTGGGCTGCTTGTTTCCATCAGACAGACCCCTCCCAGTTCTGCTTCTATTGACTCAGATCACAGGTACTCACTGTGGGGAATCCCTGCTTCTCCCTTCACCCGCCATGCAATGCGGGTGAGAACATTTACTTCTGGGGCCCCACATTTCCTCATAACCCTGAACACGGACCATAGGATCCTTGCTTTTTCTATTCCCTGTCTGTGCCAGATAGTATGGCTCTCCACACACACATACCACTGACAAAGGTCAAACATTAAATGCCATTCTGCATCTTTTCACTTTAGCTCCATTGTCTCCTATCAAAATGCGAACTCTTCAGAATCTACTTCCTTTAATGCCTCTTTCTGATCAGTCATTGGGAAAAGCTGCCACACTCTCTGTTTGGGGGAAAGCCATGTGAAACTCATGAATCGCTTTGCCAGTTAAAGAAACCGGTTCTTAGAGGTGAGGCATTTTTATCTTTGTAGCCATGCATTCCTCCTTAAACTGCAAGGGCCCTTTAATAGATTTTACGAAGAGCTTTTCCTTCTTAAAATCTATTACAAAAAAATAAAATGAGAAGAAACGAGGTGTTCGTGTTCCAATGAAAGCCTTTAGGATTTTTCTTCCACTAAAATAAAGCCGTGAAATCGGCACACTACACACAACACTAGTGAAACGTTATCCATCTGAAATGAGTCATAATGGATACTGTGCGGTTACTTTCCATTTGCCATTCTTTTCCTCAGAAACTTTGTGCATCAGTTTTATTTTCCTGCAGATAAACATGCACACCCGGGTTTCTATAGGACCTTGGACAAATTAAAATTAGTAAGAGGCATTTTTTCCCCCTAGCCTCTTTCCAAAAGTTAAATGTCTTCAGATTTTGACTCAGAATCAATGCTGACGTTTTCCTAGAAGCCCCAACTCTGAGACAGAGATGTTGAACAACGTTGGGTCCTTGAGATGATGACTTTCATCCATCCTATGCAATGCCACCGAGGAAGCTTAGTGAGTTGTCACTTTACATGGAATTGTGGTATGATATATCTATTTCTGTACATTTTTGGGGGGCAAGCTTGAGAATTTGTTTCAGTGTATTTAACCTGTGTTTGGAACGGAATAGGGAGGTAAGCAGTGATGGAGGGAATGGGGAGATCTTTCCAACAAGCGCTTAGGGAAGAGAGAGAACGTTAAAGGAAAGAAAACCTGGGCCGCAGGTCAGCACTCTTGTGGCCGGCTGTCAGGATGTAACTGTATTTGCAAATTCATTCAGTTCTCTCTGTCCTTGCTGTCACGCTTCCAAATTTCCCCCTGGTAACTGGTTTCTCTTCCTTCAGTCTTGGCGGTCCCCCACCACGCTGAGTTTAACTTCCCTTTTAAAGTGCCTCCCTTAGGACACTCCCACCTGAGGAAATCACAATGTGTGCTAATTGCCTCTAATTACTAGTGTGTGTCCCCCACCAGGTTGGAAATTCCAGGAGGGCTTAGGTCTTGCTTGTCTTGGTTACTATCGCATTCTAGGTGCCCGGCAGAATGCCTGGCATAAAGGAGGAGTCCCGAATTTATTTGCTAAATAATTGAATGGATTAGTCATTCAACTTATATGATGTACATGACAGACTGATCCACAGCCTTTACCATCTCCAACGCACCAGTTATTTCGTGGTTTGTACTGGGATCACTCTAGGACCCAGGAGCCGCAATTCAGGGCAGGAAGGGACAGCTCTGACTCATTGAAACCTAGGGATCTGAGACATGATGATTCTCAGGATGCAGGGTTTCTATAGTGAAGCAAAGAAGGTTTTAAAATATTGTGTTGAACTCTGAGGACAGAAGGTTCTAGAACATTTCTACCCATCAGGGAGAAGGTAAGAGGAAAATAATGGAACAGTGTTCATTTGTACTGGTTTGAAAATAAGTAAAACTCAGTCAGTTAAGTCTCTATTGTTTTATTTTAGAAAAGACAACAGGGCCCTTTTCTTGATAAGATCATCATTTTTTTTCAACCCACATTCCCTGGAGGTGTTGAGTAACTGAGCCCAGGGAGAGCCTCAGCTTTTTGACCAGGATGACTCTTCCCTGTAGCAATGCTGTCTGCCCCTCTCCCTGCACTTCGGGAGAGCAGTGCAAAGTGGGTCTATTTTCCACTGTCTATATGCACCACATCTTTTTTTATCCAATCATCTATTGAGGGGCACTTTGATTGTTTCCATGCCTTGGCCACCATGAAAATGCTGCAATGAATTTAAGGGTGCATAATTTTGTGAATAAATGTTTTCAAGTGTTTTGGCTAGATACTCAGCAGAGGGATTGCTGGGTCCTATGGTAGCTCTATTCTTAATTTTTTGAGGAATCTCCATTTTGTTTTCCATGGTTGCTGTACCAGTTTATATTCCCATTAGCAGTGAATGAGGGTTCATTTCCTTCCCAACCTCTCCAAGACTTATTATTGTCTTGTTGATAATGCCCATTATAACAGGTATGTGTGTGGTTTTGATTCTCATTTCTCTAATACAGTGATTCTCAACCTTTTTAATGCCGCGACCTTTTATAATAATACAGTTCCTCATGTTGTGGTGACCCCCAACCATAGGCTCTACAGCAGCAGTTCTCAACCTGTGGGTCTCGACCCACAGGTTGAGAACCGCTAGCAGGGTCACCTAAGAACATCGGAAAACACAGATATTCACATTACGATTCATAACAGTAGCAAAATTATGGTTATGAAGTAGCAACGAAAATAATTTTATGGTTGGGGGTCACCACAACATGAGGAATTGTATTAAAGAGTTGCAGCATTAGAAAGGTTGAGAACCACTGCTCTAATAGCTAGTGAAGTTGAGCATCTTTTTATATATCTGTTGGCCATTTATCTTCTTGGGAGACTGTTCAGGTCCTCTACTCATTTTTTAAATTGGTTGTTTGTTTTCAGAAGCAAAGGGGGAACCGTAAAGGGTAAAGGGGGCCAAATATATGGTAATGGAAGGAGATTTGACTTTGGGGTAAAACAGTCAATGCAATATACAGATGATGTATCATAGAATTGTGCACTTAAGACATATAAATTTATTAACCAACTAGAGGCTTCAGTGCACGAAATTTGTGCACGGTTAGGGTCCCTAGACCTGGTCCACGATCAGGGCTGATCAGGGCCTTACTTCTGGCTGCTGGCCAGGGCCTCCCTTCATTCCACGTCGCTCCCTGGTGGTCAGCACACATCATAGTGAGCGATCAAACTCCTGGTCTCCTGGTTGAACTCCCGAGGGAACAATTTGCAAATTAGGCTTTTATATATACATAGATGTCACCCAATAAATTTAGTTAAAAATATACCTTGTTTCCCCCAAAATAAGACAGTGTCTTATATTAATTTTTGCTTCCAATGATGCGCTAGGTCTTATTTTCAGGGGATGTCTTATCTTTCTATGTGCTAGGTCTTATTTTTGGAGGATGTCTTATTTTCGGGGAAACACTGTAGATGCCTCTTGGAAAAGCAACTAAAACTTATGATAAAAAGTTAAATGAGTGAAGTTAGTTAAATTCTTGGCAGCAACATTGCTGGGGATACAGAAGATGAGGGAAAGGAGTATCAAAGCTGAGGAGCAAGGTGCATCAGGAGGAGAACTATCTGCAGCAAGAGTCAATCAGGAGCTCATAAGGGGTTCTCCATGGGCTGTGGTTTTAAACCAGACTCTGAAGTTTTGAAATTCTTTAAATCTAACAGGCTTTGATTCAAAGAAGAAACACACACACACACACACACACACACACCCCAGAATAGATACAGAAAATGTCCCTCACGCATCCATTTAGCCATGGTTTACAGCCATTTGACTAGCATGCTTGGTATTGACTTCAGGGTCCATTATAGGTATCAACACAACAGCCAGTTTGGTTTTACAGCTTGATTTTCAAGACTTTCCCATGGCTTTTAGTGCTTTACATATACATTTTTTTATTTGGGGGAACTCATCTGCATTAAGGATTATAAAAGCAGAGGTCTTCGCTCACACTGAAAGTGCTACTTTTTCTAACATCCTAGTTCCTTGCTAATGGGTTTCTGAATGCCATTTTCATTATTTAATTTTTATGGAACTATTTGTCCTTTATTATTTCATTTGCCTTTGTAATATGTACAATCTGTTGGCTACATATTGCTATGCTTTAAATGGGTTTTCCTGTTTACCATTATTAAAAATGGTTGTGGATTCATTTGCTTTGCAGAATAAATCACTAACCTTGTCCATTCCCAACAGAAAAAAAAATGGCATGTATTATCTCCTAATTATCCTCACTAGCTATTTTGCTCTGATCTCCCTCTTCTCCTCTGCACTAGTGGAGATATAATGCTCTTTGGCTGTGGAGAGGAAACAGGTATAATGAAAGGCTGCTTGGACTTATAGATTTATTTTTGGACTTTATAAATTTAATAGTAATCATTTACTTATTATTATTAAATGATATTATATATAGCACTTGACAGTTTACTGAAGATCTTCACTTATATTATTTTGTTTGCAACCTGAAAGGTTGTCCAGGACTAATTATTATCCCATTTTGCAATTGTGACCTACACAGGTTCATGACTATTATGTCTGACACCACCCTTCTTTCCTTTAATCAGGTCAAGTTCCTTTCTCAGTTCACATTCCCTTTGAACTACAACCTTCTTCTTTTCCCCTTAAGGCCACACCCCTTTTTGTACTTCCTCACATCCCATGCATTCTTCAGCTCTCTGAAAGTCAAGGTTGGGCCCTAACTGGTTTGGCTCAGTGGATAGAGCTCAGTTTGTGGACTGAAGGGTCCCAGGTTTGATTCTAGTCCAGGGAATGTATGGTTTCTGGCACATCTCTAGGATAGGGTGCAGGAGGCAGCTGATCGATGTTTTTAACTCTATCTCTCTCCCTTTCTGTAAAAAAATCAATATATATATATATATATATATATATATATATATATATATATATATATATGTGTGTGTGTGTGTGTGTGTGTGTGTGTGTGTGTGTGTGTGTGTGTGTATATATATATATATATATGTATTCCACTCTACTGGACTGACTCAGTAAAGGCCATTGCAACCTTCGGCTTGCTAAGTGCAGTGAATCCTTTCGGCTTTCCTCTTACATGAGTTCTCTGTACTGTTGACAGAATTGGTTATTCCTGCCTTTTTACAACTCTTCCCTTGGTTTCTGATGAAGAGGGACATCATCCTCTTCAGGTTTCTCCTTCCTCTTCAGCTGTCTTTGGGGTTTTTAGCCACAGACTTCTCTTCCTGGTTTTTTTTCTTCTTAAATAATGAGATTCCTCAGAATGCCAGTCTAGTCACTTTATGCTCCTTTTTCCCCCCCCTTTTATTCTCATCCCAGAGCAATTTTATCCACTTCTCACTGTTTCTCAATAGGTTGATGACTATTTAAAAAAAAATCACACATGAATACAACGTTTTCAAACATAAGCAAAACTAGAGATAACAGTTTGATTAATGCCCATGGACCCATCACTGAGCTGCAACAATTACTGACATTTTGCACATCTTGTCATTTCACTTGTAAATCCTTCCATATACATTTCAATATACATTTCATAACCACTATGCCAATTTTTATACCTAAGCAGAAGTAACTGTAATTACTCAATGTCTCCTAATACTTCCTACATTTCTATGATTATCTCAAAGATACTCATCATTGGAGCACCTACTTGTGAGGCCAGCGTTGGATCAAAAACATTTATCTTCTGCCCTGGCTTGTGTGGCTTAGTTGGTTGGAGCATCATCCTGTACACTGAAGGGTCACAGGTTTGCTTCCAGGTCAGAGCACATACCTAGGTTGCAGGCTCAATCCCTGGCCCTGATCGGGGCACATGCAGGAGGCAACCGATCAATGAGATCAATGATCAGTGTTTCTCTCTCCCATTTCCTCTTTCTCCAAACACTTAAGACTACTTTCTATGTTAGTCAGAAGAGACCTAACAATAAAAGGGAAACAAAATAAAAGGTGGGATATTAGTCCTGGGGAAGAATTCTTCTTCTTCTTCTTCTTCTTCTTCTTCTTCTTCTTCTTCTTCTTCTTCTTCCTCTTCCTCTTCCTCTTCCTCTTCCTCTTTCTCCTCTTCCTCCTCCTCCTCCTTCTTCTTCCTGCTCTACTTAATTGGTTCAGCCTACTCATTTACATTATTTTATCTCTGTCTACTTTTACCCGCATAAAAGAAATTTCATATTTTGTTTGTAGATTTCATCTTGAAAGATATTGAGAAAAAAGAAAGCAAATGTCAGCCTGGGTATGAGGAATTTCTACAACAATGATACTCAGAGTGTGGTCCAGGGACCAGGGCTGTCTGCGAAGAGAGAAATTCAGAAACTGAGACCAGTCACTTTGGAACTCTTATAACAATTTGACAGAGTAGTTTCATGTCACTTGAATTCAATTGTAAGAGGATTAAGTTCGTATTTTGTGCTTGTTTGTATATTGTTATTTCACTTTTCTAGTAATTAATTTTAAAACACAATTTTACTGTGATATAATTGATTTACAGAAAACTGCATATATTAAAAGTGTACAATTGGATAAGTTTAGACATATGTTTATACCGGTGAAACCATTTCCCCATTCAAGCTAGTGGACCTAGTCATCCCGCCCTAAAATTTACTCATGCTTCTTTATAATCCTTCCCTCCTGCCTGCCTCCCCCTCTTTCTTTTATGTTTATTCCATTCTGGAGTATACCACAGCCTTGCCTGCCTCAATATGGTCAGATTTGATCTGGGCCATTCAGGCTGACTGAGCTGCAAATTGACTTCTGTCTTCTGGAAATGAGCTCATATTTTTCTCATACCTGCCTGATTTACTTCACAAAGCTATCATAAAAACCGAAGGAGATAATGCTGCGAAAGTGCTTTGCTTACCATTTTCTAAGGATAAGTAACGCGTGCTTCTTATTATTTAACAGGTACTCCTTGAACATTTATTTTATTTCACGTACGCTACACATAGCGCAGAAAACAGACTTGGTCTCCGCTGTTGTGTCCTCTGAACTTGAGTAAGGGAAGACGAATATTGAGCAAAGGACACAGAAGATCAATTGCAGTAAGTGTTATGAGGGGAAAGGATGAGTGCCGTGAGACTATAAAATGTAACTTGATTTGTGGATCGCAAGAAAGACCTCCTTGAGAAAGTAGCGGTGTTTAAGTTGAGACCTGAAGGATGAATAAGAATTTCCTAGGTGAATGGTGTAAGGAATAATGTTTCTGGAAGATGGAACCGTATGTGCGAAGACAATGAAGCAAGGTGGAGATTGGGGCATTTGAGGAAGCGGAAAAGCCCTGGAGGGTCAGAGTCACTAGATGAGGTTGGGGAGTTGGGTTAGGAACAAGATCTTACAGGCTCTTGAGACCCTCTCTATATACTTCAAAAGAAGGAATTTAATACTGGAAATTGGTGACACAGGGACTGGAGGGATGAGAGCAACGGGTGTCCATTGAGATAAGCTGACAGTATTACTGCAGTTCGCAGTTTCCACCCCATAGGAATGGTGGTATCTGTAGAACCAGCAGCGCCCAGAGGGACCCCTGTGGCGGGCTGTGGCACCATAGGGCGGGGTGGAGAAGGAGCTGGGGTCCCCAAAGGACAGAGCCGCCTATACAGTTGTGAGGAGTAGAGAGAGCACATGGCCACTCCCTCCTGCCTTCTGCTCTCCTGCCAGTACCTCCTCTCATTAAAGCTAAGTGGAAAAGGTAATTTACAGGCTCCTGGCCATTGCAGCAGCGTGGAGAGGGATGGGTATTGAACAGAGTAAGAAAACGTGGGTTAGAAACAATAACAGAGTATGAGTCAGAAAAGTTTTCAGCCAGGGAAGAGATAAGAACCCCTGAGCTGCAATGGGATTGATGTCATGTTAGTGACAACTCCCCTCCCTGGAGGTAATATTATCTAGTGAATTCCCCAGTTACTTATCTTAAAGCCTGGTGATTTTACGTTCTCTTTCCAATAGGTGCTATACAAGAGGATCTGATTATATATATATATATATATATATATATATATATATATATATACACACACACACACACACACACACACACACTACCCTGTTTCCCCGAAAATAAGACAGTGTCTTATATTAATTTTTTCTCCCAAAGTTGCGCTAGGTCTTATTTTCAGGGGATGTCTTATTTTCGGGGAAACATGGTAGAGGCTGGTGAATGAATTGTGCATGGGTGGGGTCCCTCAGCCTGGCGGGCAATTTTGGCTGTGGGAGCATACTGACCACTTGGTGGCAGCTCCTGTTTTGAGGATCTGTCTCCTGGTGGTCAGTGTGCATCATAGTGACTGGTCAACTATTAATATATATAAATATATATATATATATATATATATATATATATATATATATATATATATATTAGAAGCCCAATGAATTAATTCGTGCAGTGACTCGAGGCTGGGCCTGTTGGGAGGAGGAGATAGCAGGAGGTTGGCTGGCCAGCCCGCCCTGATTGGTGTGTGAGGCCGATTGGGGTCAGAGCTGGCTGCGGGGAGGGAGTGTGGGCCGATTGGGTGGTGGGGGATGATCAGGGGTGGGACTGGCCATGGGGAGGGGCTGTGGGCAGTGGGCTGCGGCCCTGCCCCTGAATGGGGTGGGAGGGGCCATGGTGGTTGGGGCAGTGGGGGCAATCAGGGGTGGGGCCAGCCAGGGGAAGGGGCCTCAGGAGGTTGGCCAGCCGGCCCCACCCCCACCCCCTGATTGGGCTGGTTCGCTGGCTGCAGTGGGCATCATAGCAACTGGTCATTCTGGTTGTTCTGGCGTTCTAGTTACTGGCTATACATATTCATATACATATACACATACACATACATATACACATACACATACATATACATATACATATACATATACATATACACATACACATACACATACACATACACATACACATACATATACATATAGAGAGAACCTACTATACTTATAAATCACTGCAATGGCTCATTTAATCCTCACAAGAATCCTACACACTGGTACTATCATCTCCATTTTATAGTAAAGACCACGGAGAATGAGGGATATCAGCTAGTAAATGGCAGTGATGATGTTTGAATTAGGGCTTTCTGACCCAAATCTTGTGCCCCACCCTTATGGCGCGGTTGCCTCGCCTAGAATTTGGGAGGAGCTCCAGATGTCCGCTAATTCTTGGATGTCCAGTCTCTTCCCACCCATGAGAAGATTCCCAGCGGGATTTCTGTGCTAGTTGAACAGGAGACACAGCACTCAGGAGCTTTGGTGTCTGGCACCGTTTTACTGGCCATCCTTAAGATCGCTGGCCAAGGAAGGTTTAGTTCTTCTGTAGGATAAATACTCCCACTTTCACGCATAAATCGAATATCTCTCTCCATAGCAGAGACAGTATAAGCTTTATTGCCCCACCCGCCATCTGGCTTGTCGTGAGGTTTATATAAGGCCTTGTAATGTGCTATCACGTAGCAGGAATTCAACAAGCGTTTCACTCTTGTTTATTTTTGTTAAAAATACAACGTGTAGTGAAGAGGTAGTCCAGTGAAATGCGAGGCAGAGGATTTGACGAGCCACAGTGACGGAAAGGAGAAAGAGTTCTTTCGGAGGGAGAGCTGAAACTCCTGATTAGAAGCCATCTGACCCCTTTTTGAGGTTAGTAGCCATGAAAAAGCTAAAGCTAAAGAGTGTTTGGAGATCATTGAAACCCGAAGAAAGCCCATCAGCTACCATTAGACATCACCTCCCAGTAGATTGAGAGAGACGCGCGGTGCACGCATTAATAGAGAGTGCTGTTTTTAAAGCAGAGCACGGAGTGTGTTTTGTAGAAGTAGGCCAATTGGTTGCTAGTGGTTGTTAGGTTTCTCAGAAGCGTAAGTAGAGTGACTTGCCCTTTCTGAACAAAACCTATTGAAAAGGAAATAGTTACCTAGACATATACCAAAATTTCAGGCGATATAACAGGTTTTATCTTGCATATACATCACAGTAGTGTATTAACATAATATGAATGATGCCAGCAGACCTTGACCATTTAACTTAGAAATGTATTCTTTCTTTAAAATTGGATTCCTATGCTAGTTTAGCATTAGTCCCTCTTATATTTTTTTTAGAATTGGAAACCAAGGGCTTCAATGGAATCATCCATGCAGAGATGTTCTATTCTAGGCACTGTACATTAGGCTCTTAAAAAAAAAAAAAAAAAAAAATATATATATATATATATATATATATATATATATATATAATTGATTTTTTACAGAGAGGAAGAGAGAGGGATAGAGAGTTAGAAACATCGATGAGAGAGAATCATCAATCAGCTGCCTCTTGCACACCTCATACTGGGGATGTGCCTGCAACCAAGGTGCATGCCCTTGACTGGAATAGAACCTGGGACCTTTCAATCCGCAGTGCGATGCTCTATCCACTGAGCCAAACCAGTTTCGGCAACACTAGGTTCTTGTTAGAGTTGCTACCATTTTTATGGTGCCTTTCCTCTTGCTTCTCATACCATAAACAGTTTAAAACCCTACAAGCTTTCCATAACAACAATTTCTAAAAGACCCATTAGGCTATGAAACAAACTTCAAGGGAGTATAGGCATCATGAGAACAGCACTGTCTGGTTGAAATGTGTTACCTTTTGTATTAATGTTATCTACTCAAGATAAAGTTCTGGCGTATTGTACAGACTTCTGGCGTGTGGCCGTGGCTGTCTTGCTGCTGGAGGCAGCCTCTATATAGATCATCAAAGTTGGAAAGACCATTACAAATCAATTGCTTTGTTTCTTAAATCTCTGAAATCATCTGTGTTGCAAATTAATGCCACTATTCACACCTTTCCATGAATGGAGAAGGGCAGAGGAGAAGTTCTTAAACTATTCGGGCCAAAGACCCATTTAAAAAAAATTATTGAGGACTGCAAAGAGCTTTTCTTTCTTTTTCTTCTTTTTCTCAAAATATATTTTTTAAAATAAAAAAATATTTTTATTGATTTCAGAGAGGATGGGAGAGGGAGAGAGAGAGATAGAAACATCAATGATGAGAAAGAATCATCGATTGGCTGCTTCCTACACATCCCAACACTGGGGATTGAGCCTGCAACCCCTGGTGGGGAACTGAACCGTGACCTCCCGGTTCCTAGGTTGAGGCTCAACCACTGAGCCATGCCAGCTGGCCCAGAGAGTTTTTATGTAAGTGGATTATCTATAAACATTTGCTGTATTAGAAATTAAAACGGAAATTTTAAAATATTTATTTCATTTTATTAAAAATAGAATAAGCCCACTTTATGTTAACATGATTAACATTGAAAAATGAAAAATAAATATATATTTTTAAATCACACTTTTTATTTTGTGATAATTACAGATTCATATGCAGTTGCAAAAAATAATACCAAGAGGTTCCATGTATCACTACCCAGTTTCCCTGAAGGGAGCAGTATTGCCCACTGTAGATAATATCAGAACCAGGGCACTGACACACATACAGTCAGATATAGAACAGCTCCAATACTACAAGGGTCACTTCTGTTGCCTTTTTTTTTTTTTAAATTGATTTTCAGAGAGGAAGGGAGAGGAATAGGGAGGTGGAAACATCAATGATAAGAGAGAATCATTGATTGGCTACCTCCTGCACACCCCCTACTGGGGATCGAGCCTGCAACCCAGGCATGTACCCTTGACAGGAATCAAACCTGGGACCCTTCGGTCTACAGACCAAAGCTCTATCCATTGAGCCAAACCAACTATGGCTCTGTTTTCCTTTTATGGCCATATCCCTCTTTCCCCAACCACTAGCCCTTGCAACTACTAACTTCTTCTCCACTTCTGATGAGGAAATCAAAACTCAGAGAGAGGCTAAGAGACTCGTAGTTGAGAAAATAAAAAATATATACAGTTTCTAAACTCTTTTACTCTTGCCTTAATCTCACTGCCTCTTCATAGCCGACCGTTAAATATGCTAAGGAGGGCAAAGTCCAATTGTCTAATAGAGCTGCCTGTCTGAACCATGATTGTTAATGGTAATGGTTGCCTATTGCCTGGCATGCATGTGGTAGGTTTACAGTAAAGAGTGCCTACTTTTTATTAACTGTCCTTTCAGATTATATTAATGACTGTCACACCTGAATTATAACAAAGAAGCACTAGAATAATTCAATGTGGGCGGCAAAATTCTTGGAAGAATAACTAGTTATAATTGGGGAGTCTGAACACATTTTGGAGTTGCACGTTTAATATGCAGTATGGTTAATTGCACTGTAATTACAGTATTTTAGAATGCCATGCTAAGTGTTTAATCCTTTTCAGGTTTGTCTTCCAATCAGTGGTCTGCTTTTATTTCCCAGATTGATGAAGCCTGCCTCAGAGAAGGGGGTAGGTAACAAGATTGTGCTGATGTGTCTAATCAACTGGGAAAGTTGTAAAGTGAATCTTTTCTATCTGGAATTTATATTTAATCACAGCTAGGTTCTCTTTTGTGAATGAGTGTTGATTAGTTAGTTGTCAGATTATGAAAACAATAAAAGCTTTTATTTACTCAGATCAGTTATGCTAGCATCATTATTTGGGCCTGGTTGAGTGGATGGGGATATTTACAATACCTCCGCGCATAGACCCACTTAATCTTATCCACAATGTTAATTATATACTCCGAGAGTTACTCTCACGCACTTATTTATAGTGTTTACTGTTCATATTTGTTTATACACGGTTGTATGGTTCTCTCCCCCTCCCCCCTTTTCACTGGACTGTGCCCCTTTCAAGTTGCAAAAGGAATCCACTCATAGAAACCTGATTCGCAGTAGTTTGTTCACAGTAATTGGATGACATCTAATGCAAGAAGGGAACTCAGCCAGGGTTCAGAGCTTTGGTGGGATTGTACCATTGAGCTGACTTTTAGTAGTTTCCTTTTGCCTTCATGTATTTGCATACACTCATTCAGTGTCTGGAGTTTGCTTTCTCCATATATTCCCTGCAAACTACTATTCATTCTTCAAGACCTGGCTTGAAATTTCATTCCGCAAGGAAGTATACCCTAATTCTACCAGGGAGTTCATTATTGCCCCCTTTATGTCATTGCTGTATCTGAACATTACTACCATCACAGCCCCATCATACTGTATTGCAATAATTTTTTACTTTTCTTTTGCTTTCAGTAATAGATTGGTTTATTTGAGAGTGAGGGCCATAATGGATTTATCTCTCGCATCTAAGTCTAATCATGCCTAGTGCAGAGTGGGAACTTAATAATTTCTTACCGTTCATTGTTGTTGATTAATCCTTTAATTTTTTTTTTTTTAATATTTAAAGGTTGTTTTTTAGAATAGTTTTAGGTTCACAGCAAAATTGAGAGGAAGGTAAAGAGATTTCCCATATATCCTCTGTATCTACATATGCATAGCCTCCCAATATCAACATCTCCCACCAAATGGTATATTTGTTATAATCAATCAACATAATCAATCAATCAACACATAATCATCCAAATCCATAATATCATACAAGTACCATTCATTGCCATAGATTTTTTTCTGAGATATAATTGACATATATATCCTATATAATAAAGGCCTAATATGTTAAATGTCTGACCATTCATTGGACCATTGGACCAGTTGTTATGACGTGCACTGACTACCAGAGGGCAGAAGCTCTGACCAGGAGGTTAGCTTGCTGCTGGAGTCCGGCTGATTGGGACTGGGCAAGATGGGCCAGACACGCCCTGGAGCCCTCCTGCAGTTCCTCCCTGCCTTGGTCATGCACCAGTGGGGGTCCCTCAGCCTGGCCTGCACCTTCTTGCAAGAGCCCCTCGGGGGATGTTGGAGAGCTGGTTTCAGCCTGGTCCCTATATGCCAGACCAACGGAATCCACCAGTGGACGAATCCATGCACTGGGCCTCTAGTGTCATTATATTAGTTATGATGTATAACATATATACTTTGTTAGTTTCAGGTGTTCAAAATCATGATTTGATATTTGTATATACTGCAAAATGATAACCACAATAAGTCTAGTTAATATTCATTACCAGATATATTAATAGTTATAACATCTTATTTTCAAATTAAATGTATTGGTTAATAAAGTTATATGGCTCACATGTGCAATTTTATAATACATCAACTGTATATTGCATTGTGTGTTTACCAACCAAAATCAAATCTTCTGTCACATATTTGACCCCCTTTATTAACCCCCCTCCATTTTCACTTTTTCCTCTGGTAACTAACATAGTCTATGAGTTTTTGTTTGTTCATTTGTTGCTTTCAGTTTTATAATCCCATCTATGACTGAAATCATATGGTTCTTGACTTTTTTCATCTAACTTATTTTACTTCATAAGATATTCTCAAGATCTATCCATGTGTCATAAATAGCAATGTTTCATTTTTTCTTAAGGCTGAATAGTATTTCATTGTATATATGTACCACTTCTTTATTCAATCATCCATCAAGGGACTCTTTGGTTGTTTCCATGTATTCGTAACCATGAATAATGCTGCAAACATACAGGTACATAAATGAAAACATTTATTCATAAAGATATATAGTAACTTTATTCTTTTTTTTTTTTTTTTTTTTTTTTGAGGAACTTCCATAAAGTTTTCTATAGTGTCTATACCAACTTACATTCCTACTAGGAGTGAATGAAGGTTTCTTTTTAACCACAACTTCTCCAACACTTGTAATCACCTGTATTATTGATAATGGCCAATCTGAATGCCTCTTATCTCATTCCCATTTGAAAATTCAGACCTTTATCCTACCCCTTTTATGTTTTTGTTGTCACAAATTATCCCATGTTATACTGGGAATTCATTTTTGAATTATAGTAGCTACTGTCTTCTTTTCTTTTAAAAAATGTTTTGCCTCCTTGAAACTGTTATATTTAGGAGTAAATAATACCCTATTTAGTAAAGGGTTGCAATATCCTGCTTCTATTTTTCTGCCATTTTACTCATAATTTTGTATCCTTTTGTCTTTTTGTTTCAAGTAGAATAATCTCCTTTAGTATTTCCTACAATAGAGGTTTTGTGGTCGTAAATTCCCCCAGCTTCTATGTACCTGGAAAAGTCTTTATTTCTCTTCCATATCTAAAGGATAACTTTGCTGGATATATTACTCTTGGCTGGTAATTTCTCTCTTTCAGTAGTTTGAATATTTGATTCTACTCTCCCTTAGATTATAAAGTTTCTGCTAAAAAATTAAATGTTAATCTAGTGGGATTTCCTTTTGAGGTTACTATCTTCTTTTCTTAGGCTGCCTTGAGAATTATTATTATTTTTTGTCAATAATTTTTTTACAGTTCTAATATAATTGGCTTTGGAAAAGGCCTTTTTCAGATTCAGATAATTAGGTGTTCTGTTTGCTTCTTGAATTTGAAGATCTAGCTCTTTCCATAGGCTTGGGAAGTTTTCATCAACTATTTATTTAAATATTGTGTTCTGTTTCCTTCTTTCTCTCTGGTCCTTTAGGTATACCCATTTTTCTATACTGCTTTTTCTAATGGAGTCATATAGTCCACCTAGAGTTTTTTCTTCCTTCCTTTCTTTCATTTTCTCTCAAGTCCCTCTCTTCTTTTACCTGGGTCATTTCTAGATTTCTATCTTCAATATCATGAATTATTTCCTTCATCTGGTCAACTCTATTTCCTAAGCTTGCTAATTCATTCTTCCTCTCTTTTATTGAGTTCCTCATCTCTAGACTTTCTTATTTGGTTCTTCCTTAAGGTTTCAATGTCTTTGGTAAAGTACTCATTTTGTTTACTACTTTTATCTCTGAGTTCATTAAAGTACCTATCTGTGTTTTCTTGTATCTCATTGAGGTCTTTTAGAACTGCAGTCTTGAATTCTCTGTCATTTAAATCACATTATTTCCATGTCTTCAAATTTATTTTCTGGAGATTGCTCATGTTCTCTCTGAGCTGCCTCAATGCCTTAGTTATTTGATGGACTACTTGTCTGATTAGACATCTATGGAAATGAAATCTGCTTTTGTAAAAGAATGACACGTGTCTGTTTAGTAGGTTAAGAAGAAATCTGTCTCTCTTTTTTCCAGTAGGTGGCACTGAGGCACAAGTTTTTAAGTTTTTCTTGCCCTGCTCTGGCTTCTAGGAACTCTGAGGGGTGGTGGGAAATGCCCTGAATTCCCTGGGGAGGTGGGTGTGTACCACCTCCGTGGGGGAATGAGGTGGGCAATGACATTCCAAGCCCATGGGATCCCAGCACTGCCCCTTGCAACCAGACACTGCCTGCAGTTTAGCTGCTCTGTTGTGGGGGTGGGATGAGATGGGAGAAGCTGGCTAGTGCCTTTGTGGCTTTGTTCTCCTCTCTCTAATAGTAACTCTGACACCTCAGTTGCCTTACCTCTGCATCTCCCTGCTGTCACTGGGATTAGCTGCAGCATGCACTTGACACCTAGGAAAATATGCTTCTGTCTCTGCAGCCTGAGGGCTCTGTAGCCCGACACTCACTGCTACAGCTTCTTCAGGGGCCTGCTGCTAGCTGTGGGAGGGTGAGGGAAGGCAAACTCTTAGAAGGGTGAGGGGAGGCACCCAGTGTCTGTGGCTTATTTTTCTGCATGGCAATGGTGACCCCCAGGTAACCGTGGCCACATCTCTGCATTCCATTTCTGCCCTGGTCACCTGGTTTGGCCACAGCATGTACGTATATATCACATTTTGCTTATCTAAATACCAAATTGATGGAGATTGGGTTGCGTTTACTTTTTGACAATATGAATAATGCTACTCTGAACATCCATGTAAAAGTTTTGTGTGAACATGTTTTCAATTATCTTGGGTATATATGTATGAGTGTGCAATTTCTGAGTTATGTGGTAACTCTATGTTTAACTTTTTGAGGAGCTGCCAGATTGTTTTCCCAAATGATTATATTACTTTACATTTCCACTGCCAATGTGTGAGGGTTCCAATTTCTCTACATTCCCCCCAGCAGTTGTTATGTCTGTCTTATTGATGATAGCCATCTCAGTGGGTATGAAATGATATCTCATTGTGGTTTTTATTGCATTTACCTAATGACTAATTAGGAAAGATCATCAAGAGCAAATATATGGCATAGAGACCAAGGCTAAGATAATCTGTTCCCTGGCATTCCCAATGACTATGTACTGACTTTTATATTTTCCCTTTACCAGAAATGTTAATTTCTTCATATAGGTTTGAGATACTGACTAGTGCTTTTTGATTTAAACCTAAAGGACTCCCTTTAGCATTTCTTGCAGGGCAGGTCTAGTTGTAACAACTTTCTTCAATTTTTGTTTATTTGGAAATGTCTTAATATCTATATAATATTTAAAGGACAGTTTTGCTGGATATAGAATTCTTGGTTGACAATTTTTTAATTTTTCAGGACTGCAAATATTTCATCCTACTGCCTCATGTTTTCTATAGTGTCTGATGAGAAACTTGCTATTAATCTTTTTAAGGATCCTTGTATGAAATAAATCACTGAATTTGAAAATTCATTTTTAATCAACTTTGAGATCTTTTTAGCCATTATTTTGTCATTTAATTTTTTAAATTTACCATTTGGGTCATCAATTTCCTGTGTGTTAAACTGGTTGGTGTTATATTTTAGATCTGTAAGAGTTGTTTAATTTTTCAAAAGATATTTTTTTTTCTATGTGTTTTATTTTGGATTATTTTTATGGCTATGCTTCAAGATCACTGATTTTTCTTCTGCATTTCTAATTTGCTGTAAATCCTATAGGTATGGACAGGGATTTTTTTTCTTTTTGCATTTCTGATATGGTATTATCTCTTCTAGTTCCATTGGATTTTTTTTTTAATAATTCCTCTTTCCTCATCTTGTTTATATTAACCTTCAGATATTTTATATATACTTTGATCATATTTATAAGCCTTACAATGTTGCTTATAAAGTCCTAGTCTGCTAATTTAATTATCTCTATTATTTCTTATTTCTATTGACTGATTTATCTCCTCATTTCAGGTCATATTTTTCTGCCTCTTTGCCTACTGTAATAATTGAATACTTGATATTGTGAATTTTACATTGTTGAATGTTGAATTTAGTTGTAATACTTTAATGATTACATTAAATAATAAATCCATCATAACTTTTAATGTTGTTCTTCTGTATGTAATGTGTATTTTTCTTTGGCTGCTTTTAAGACCTGAATGTTATGCTTAGTTTTTTAACAGTTTGACTATGATATGTCTATGCCTGGTCCTTGTATTCTTGCTGCATTACTTACAAAGAGACAAATATTTGTAACAACTCAGATACCTACGAATTTGAGAATAGATAAATATCCATCAATATAATGGAATGGCATTGAATAACTATGTAGATTATATTGGTACAAGATAAAGTGCATATGAAATAATGTTTAATAAAAGAACAAACTTAACTATACAAATATTTGAAACATGAGAATATTTTTTATTAGAAACATATATTTAAGAGTTATATAAGCAGTGTATTAAGGTAAAAGTTTTCTTTTTCTGAAAATCTGTTTTTCAACACAGTTTTATTGAAATAGAATTAACATACCATACAATTCTCCCATGCAAAGCATACATTTAAAATGTACAATTCTAGCCCTGGCTGGGTGGCTTGGTTGGAGCATCATCTCATACTCCAGAAGGTTACAGGTTTGATTCCTGGTTAGGGCACATACCTAGGTCCCCAGTCAGGGCACCTATGGGAGTCAACCAATCTCTCTCTCTCCCCCCCTCTCTCTTTCCTCCCTCTCTCTTCCTCTCTCTCTTTCCTTTCCCCTCTCTCTAAAATAAATTTAAAAAATATATTCTCGGGTGAGGATAAAAAAAATCTGTACAATTCTATGGCTTTGAATATATTCCTAGAGTTGTGCAACCATCACTGCAATCAATCTTAGAATAATCTTATCACTTCAACAAGAAACCCCATATCTATTAACAGCCATTTCCGTTTTCCCCAATGTTCTTAGTCCTAAAAAAATCACCCACTACTTAACTTCCTTTCTTGACAGATTTGCCTATTCTGGCATTCTATTGAAATGAAGTCACACAATATCTGGTGGTTTCTTGCTTGCTTTTCCCCCCACTTAGCATAATGTTTCAAAGTTCATCCATGTTGTTATCATGTATTTATATTTTATTTCTTCTTATTGTTAAATAATATCCCAATGTTATCATTTTACACATAATTAACATAATTAACATAATTAACATAATAATAAATAGCTCTGTGTATAAAGCCTTTTTGAGTAGATTCCCTAATATGAAATTAATATTATGGGATCAAAGGAAATAAATATTTTTTCTTGTTGTATTCTGATCTTATTAATCTATTTACCTCAAAAGATTACATAAATAGTGTAATTTTACTTTAAATTCCTGAAAACACAAATAAATAAGAAAGAAAAAAATCTTTTTGATCACTGCTCTTTCCTATTCCACTCCTTACCCATTGGGCTTGCTCATTTACTTTTTACCCCACAGAGGCACTCATTATCCTGAGTTTGGTACATAGCCTTCCAATTCATTTTTAAAAAGTCTTTCCTTGCCCTCTCTCTGTCTGTATATGCATACGAGTAGATACATACATCTTTAATGGTTTTTAATTACATGTTATTGGAGATTTATAAATTAATGTGATGCCTGCAACATAGATCCCTATGTGCATTATTAAACAGAACAAAAACTAATTCTATCACTACTACCCTTTCCATCAATATTTATATCATATAAATAAACCATAGTGTAATGGGACCTCTGAATCCCAATAATTGACTCTAATAGCCATCCTAATAATTCATTCCATGCCCCCAAGGTAATACCATATTGTATTTCAGGAGGCTATTTTAATTCCAAGGAAGGTAAACAGGATTAATTTCAAGGAGCTGCAGATTCAATGCAGGGCCAAAGCACTCAGTTTGATTGCAGATTTGGTGATTAACTCATTCTTAAGCTCCAAAACTGCTACCTAATTTATTATATAATTGAAGTAGACAATTAAATCAGCCATTTAAAAATGGGACTTTGTGAACGAACCCAAATATTTAACGGGTACTGGGTACTCTGCTCATATTTGTTTGAGTATGAGAAAGTATTCTGATTCTTTAAATTTGGGTTTGGAGGAGGATTGGTTATTGCCCACCGTTTGACGGGTTTCCCGGCTGCAGGGCAAAACCTAGGTAGCCATGGCTTGTTACCCCAATCTCTTCAATTTTTTCCTCTGGAAAGCAATTATTTCTCTTTATACAAACCACCTGATGGTAATGTATATCATTCACATTTCCCTGTAGTTAGTTGAGTCTGAATTTTGTCATGTTTCCTTGGCACTTTTTTTTTTATTTGTTCAAAATATATTTTTACTGATTTCAGAGATAAAGGGAGAGGGAGAGATAGAAACATCAATGATGAGAGAGAATGGATGGGCTGCCTCCTGCACACCCCCCTTCTGGGGATCAACACCGAAACCTGGGCATGCGCCCTTGATGGGAATCAACCTGAAACCCTTCAGCCTGCAGGCTGACGCTCTATCCACTGAGTCAAACCGGCTGGGGCTCCTGGGCCCTTCCTTTTTAAACTTTGAGGATTAGAAAGTAATTTCAAGACAAAGCTCATTTGATTGCTTGGGAGATCTTATGAAAAACTAGGGAAAGAATTGAATAATTAAGACCCTGTATTACATTTATTTTTAAAGTTTCAAAATGTTAGTTAACTCTAAAAACCACTGAATCACCCATGCAGTGGTCGGCAAACTGCGGCTTAAGAGCCACATTCGGCCCTTTGGCCCCTTGAGGTTTTAATAAAAGCCAGCTTAGGAGTACCCTAATTTTAAGTTAATAACAATCTACCTACCTATATAGTTTAAGTTTAAAAAAATGTGGCTCGAAAAAGAAATTTCAATCTTCGTACTGTTGGTATTTGGCTTTGTGGACTAATGAGTTTGCCGACCACTGACCTATGCTAAACTGTTATATCACCTTTTCAGGCCAAAGCAGCGCTACTGCTTTTTCAAGCTTGTTGGAGTTACAATTTAGTAGGAGTATCAGACAGATAGTTACAGCATTTACCTATATATTGGCCCCCTCCCACTCCATCTATCATGGAGAGACCCCCTCCGCAGACAAAGTTGGGGGTTTGCATAAAATAGCAAGTGAGAAATGAGCAGACACTTTGCTGGAGTAGAACCCACACTAGGAGTGTTGGGGCTGGAAAAACCAAGGTGTTCGGTAAATCTAACTTAACTGGATGCTTCATGATCAGTGTCAGAGGACTGTGCCTGTTTTAGCTCATCATCAGCATCCACAACCTTCTTTTCGCAGACCCATAACCTTAAAAAAAAAAACCACACCCACCTATTGTAAGTCAAATTCTGGGTTTGATGTTTTGTGTATGTTCCTCTCCCTGTTCAACCCTTACAACGCTCTCCCATTCTTTACATAAAGTTCCAAGCGGTCAGTAGACTGACCAGAAACTAACCATCAGCAATTGGAGAGCCATTTATTATTATTATTTTTTTAAATCATATTTTATTATTGATTTTTTTTAATTTTATTTTTTTTAATTTTTTTTTTTTTTTTTACAGAGAGGAAGGGAGAGGGATAGAAAGCTAGAAACATCGATGAGAGAGAATCCTCGATCAGCTACCTCCTGCACACCCCCAACTGGGGGATGTGGCCGCAACCAATATACATGCCCTTAACCAGAATCGAACCTGGGACCTTCCAGTCCGCAGGCCGACGCTCTATCCACTGAGCCACACCGGTTTTGGCTTTTTAAAAAAATTTTATTATTGTCTAAAGTTTTACATATGTCTCCTTTCCCCCAATTGGTCTCCTCTCCCTCCCCCAGCCATTCCCACCCTGGGCAAACCCCCATCGCCCCAGTGTCTGTGTCCATTGTGAATGGCAGGCCTGCCTCCGCTCCTGTGCTCAGGGTCTGAGCCGGAGCTGGGTAGACAGTGCAGAGGGCAGGGAAGGGGACATACTGGGCTTTCCCTCTGCCAGGCGATGCTGCCGGGCCGCTGGGTGGCCTTGGGCATGTGGCCCGCAGGGGCAGCCTCACCCAAGGGGAGGTCCACCCATCAGGACCAGGGGGTCCGCGAGGCCCTGCGCCCCACGTGCTGCAGGGCCCACGTGCGGACCCCCTCCCAGCCCCAGGGAGGCTGGAGAGAGCCAGCCCTGGCCCTGGGAACAGGGAGCTGGGAACTGACGACCACGCCCTCCTGGCTCACTGCCTCCACTCCTGGGCCGCACCGTTCCAGTCCCTGGTAGCTTTTCCAGGTGCAAAGCGGCCCCCCGCGCCTGCCCCTGCCCCTGCCGCCCCGCCCCAGGGCCCCCCGTGAGGGCACGGGGCAGGGCCCGTTATGTCCCGCTCCCCGGCGCAGGCTCGCCGGGCCCCGCCTTGGCGCGGTGTGCAGAGTGGGGCTCCCACATTCGCTCTAGATCCAGGGCCGGTTTGGTTCAGAATCCACCTCTCGAGGGCCCGGAAGGGCGGGTAAGGGGAGAAAGGTGTGCAGCAGCGAGCTAGGCCGCCCCCGCCCCACGCTGGCCCGGAGGCCCGCACGCCTCCCGCGGCGCCACCTGCGGCGCCGCCTCCGCGGGGAAACCGAGCCGCAGCCGCGATCACGGGCCGGGCCAGGGAGGGGGGTGCAGTCCGGGCTCCCGGGGGGACCCTCCCCGCCCCACCGCACCCCCCTGGGCTCGGCTGCGGGGCGCCCCGCCCCGCCCCGCCCCTGCCCCTGCCCCGCCCCCGCCCGTGGGCAGGTGAAGCGCGCTAGGTGCGCGGGGATGATCTCACCCGGAGGAGGAGGAGGAGGAGGAGGAGGAGGAGGAGGAGGAGGGGGAGGGGGAGGAGAGGGAGGAGGAGCAGCGGGAACCCCTCCAGCTTCCGGGTTGGGGAGCCGCACGCCGCCGGCGCCCGCTTTTCCTTCCCCCTCCCCCGCCGCATCCCTGCCTTGCTCCCCTCCGGCCCCTCTCGCCGACCCCACCCGCCGCGATGAACAGCTCGGACGAGGAGAAGCAGCTGCAGCTCATCACCAGCCTCAAGGAGCAAGGTGGGCGCGGGCGCCAGGTGCGGCGGCCACGGGCGGGGCCCGGCTCCCGGGCGCGGGGCCGGGGCTCGTGGGAGCGCGGCGGCCGCGTGGGCACCGCGGAGCCCGGTCCCCGCGGGGAGCACCCTCCGCGCCCCCTGCGCCCCGGGAGCCCGGGGCCGGGGTGTCGGCGCGCGGGTGCGGGCAGGGCGGGCGCGGCGCTGCGGGAAGGCGCCCGCCGGTGGCGGTAGCTGGCGATCCGGGTGCTGGTGTTGGGGGAAGGGACGAGGGTTGGGCTCCCCGGGCCCCCCTGCCACGCGGGATCGGCGCGCGGGGCCGGGTGTCTCGGGGACGGGGTGGGTGGTGCGGGCCGCTCGGCCGGCCCGGCTCCCTGCGCGGCCCCGCCCTTGCCCTCTGGCCCTGGGAGGAGGCCTGCAGCTCGCGCTCCAGCCTTCCCAGCTTTTCAGCCCGCCTGGCTCCATCTAGTTCCTCTTTCTTCCCCCAGCTGGGATTGTCAGGCCGCGATAACGTTCGATCACTTCTCGTTTTTTGGGTCACTGATTAGTCAGGGGGACCATCCGTGGCCTGTGTCCGGCTTCCTGAATTACGCGGGGCTCTCCTCCGCTGGAAGGCCCTGCGTGCCCATGCCATGCGCGCTGCCTGGGCATGGGAGATGGCCCCTCGCGAAGAACGTGTGAATCCATCCTTTCCGTCTCCCAGCCACACTCCTGCACAAAGGCAAATGCGTGGGAGCCTGACGCTGTTCACGGGGAAAGTGTGATGGACCCTGACCCCAAAGGCGGCCTGAGGGCCTGGGGTCAGGAGAGGGGAACCACACAGAGATAGGAAGTAGGGCCGCGGAGGGAAATGCGCTTTTCTGACCGGCTTGCTGACACGGCCACTCTGTGGAAGAGCCAGAGGGGCCCCTTCTCTGGGGCTGGTCCCGGCTGGTTAGTCCCAGCTGTTTCACTTCTCTCTGCTAAACTCGCTCACCCACTCCGTGAACTTGGAGCGGGCGGTTTTTTTTTTTTTTCTTTTCCAGGCGACCTAGCATTCACTCTTACCTGACCACAGGCCAGAGCTAAAGCAAGTGATTTCCTGAGGTCCTGCCGGGGGCTGTGACCTTGCAGGGATGTGGGAATCCCTTTGGAGCACACGCTCCTGGAAAGACGTCTGTTGGCTCTGTGAGCTTGGGGTTGTTCTTGAACCTGACGGAAATGGTCAGAAGGCCTTCCTCTGTGGTACTGAGAAAATGCTGGGGAAATTCGAGCGGATTTGGCCTTCCCAGTACCTTCAACTCCTATTGTAGGTCAGCCCAAGGTCATAAAGTCACAGGCATCAGTGAATCTGGTGGGTGGGCAAAATTCCTGGAGTGTTTTAGTGAAGGGCTGGATTCTACGAGTATTTTTATTTTTAAAATGTATTTTATTTATTTATTTATTTATTTATTTATTTATTTATTTATTTATTTATTACAGAGAGGAAGGGAGAGGGATAGAGAGTTAGAAACACGGATGAGCTGCCTCCTGCACACCCCCTAATGGGGATGTGCCCACAACCAAAGTACATGCCCTTGACCAGAATCGAACCTGGGACCCTTCAGTCTGCAGGCTGATGCTCTATCCACTGAGCCAAACCGGTTAGGGCTCTATGAGTATTTTTAAATTTTCTAATAACAGCCCTCAATAACATAAAGCCTTTTTAAAATTCAAATATAGTTGACATATAATATATTAGTTTCAGATGTATAATGTAGTGATTCAACCTTTATGTATATCTTGTGATAGAATCACAGCGAAAAATCTGGTAACCATCTGCTGTTGGACAAAGTTATATTATTGACTATATTCCCTGTGCTATAGACATTGTTTTCCCATGACTTATTTATTTTATAACTGGAAGTTTGAACCTCTTGTTCCCCCTTCACTTTTCACCAGTGGATAGAGCGTCAGCCTGCGGACTGAGGGATCCCAGGTTCGATTCCGGTCAAGGGCAAGTACCTTGATTGCGGGCACATCCCCAGTATGGGGTGTGCAGGAGGCAGCTAATCGATGTTTCTCTCTCATCGATGTTTCTAACTCTCTATCCCTTTCTCTTCCTCTCTGTAAAAAAATCAATAAAAATATTTTTAAAGAAGACTCTTATTTCAGATTCTAGAGATTACATTATTGGTAATATTGGCCATTAGGTACCAGATCTTTTGATGGGTGGTCAGTTTCAAATAAGAAGAAAAAATTGCAATTCCCCCCCCCCTTCTGTATATAATTTTAAGATTAGAGTAACAGTGTAGATAACCCACACGTTGTTTATATTTGATTTTGGAATGCATTCTCTGTACATTGGATATGGGAGCTGAGAAAAAGGGTGGAGTCAACCTTCTGGTTCTTTCTCATGCTGGAAAACAAATGTCACTGGCATTTTTAGAGGATGCATTTCCTTGGTTATGGACATATCAAAGGCAATAAACCAGTTAGAGTTAGAAATTTGTGTTTCTTAAAAGGTACACTTTTATGTTTTTTAGGATATTGAGTCTGGTTACCCAGGTGTTGGAACTTTTTGCAGCCCACAGTGTGGTTTTTATACCTCTCAGAACCAGGGCATTTGTCTGTCATTGGATCATAGACTGTGCTTACAAGTTTAAGCGTATTTACTAGTGATTACTGTTTGACCGATGGAACTCACTGAGAAAATAGGGACTTGAGGTGGAAAAACAGGCAACTAGATGTTTTGGCTCTTATATTATAATCAATGTTGTAAGCTGATGGTGTGTATAATTTATTTTTGAAAATAGAGAGTACTTTGTACTACCTGTCAATAACATTGTGAATAACTCCACTAACCCCTATTTAATGTGAACAAGAACTAGTATCCATCAAATACTTTTATTTTCCCTTTTTAATGCTGAGGAAACACGTTCATTTATTCTTTTAACCAATACTTACAAGGTACCGACCCTATATAAGGACCACGTGCTAGGCATTGGGGGTGGGAGGGTAGGGGGTGGGCTGGTGAAACCAGTCTTTGCTCTCACCAAGTTTATTGTCTGGTAGACAGTCCTTCATAGAATAATCATATAAATAAAATTGTACAATTACAAATATTTTTTCTAGGATAAATTCTTAGAAATGGACTCATTGGGTTAGAAGGTATGAACACATAAGGTTTTGCTGGCCATTGCAAAATGCTCCCCCAAATGGCTATGCCCCCGCCACATCCCCCACCCTCAGCAGTATCCATGACACCACACACTGGTCAACATTGACCAACAGCGCTCTTTATTCATTTTGACAGCCTGACAAGTTTCTTAATTTCGCCAATCTAATGAACAAAAAATGATACCTTTAGAGAGACCTGTATTATGTGGTTATTAGTGAAGTTTGAAATCTTTCTACATGTTTATCAACCATTGAGGTTTAATTGTATTGTTCCTTCTTGAATTTTAAGTCTGAAATTTGAAGCCATTCCCCAGGAGGGAGCTCAGAGAGAAGTGTGCTATCCACTCTGAGTGGCAGGGCTGACAGCCGCCTTCCCGAATGTGAAGCCTTCAGCGGTGTGGTGAATAAGGTTGCTTTTGACAAAAGTTGTGAAATGTAATGACGGAGTCTGTCATAATATGAACAATCCCTAATTTATACTTACCATTCCCTAAGCTCATGTCTTATAAATCACACCCACTTCTGAATTACTTCAAAACATTGTATGTTCCCTTCTAGTGAATGGTATAATTAGCCATATTATGTCTTTCCAGAAAGTTATATTATGTCCTTAAAAAAAAAAATTAGCCAGTGTGCGATAGCTTATGTGCAAGCAGATGTTGAGGTAATGAGGTAATTCTCCTTTTGTCTTTCGGGGGGCTTTATTTTATTGGACTGATTGACATCTCTAATGTACTGAGAGATGGCAACTTGGGATACTATTTCCAATGCATATTTCCCAGCTACTAAAGTGGACATTTCCCTTACAAAAAGATCATACAATTTGCTCCCCTTCCAGAATTCTGTTGGGAAATGACAGACTTAGCTTAGCATTTGTTTAAGGTACATGATTTTCTCTGTAATTTATTCAACCCACATGCACTGAATATTCATAGCCAGGCACGGTTCTAGGCATCAGAGATGCAGAGATGGATAAAACCTTGTCCCTCCTGGTGAGGAATTCCTCCTCTGGAGATGGTGGTAGGCCTGTACATTACAGGAAGAATGTCTAATGGGCATAGTTTGGGTCATGGGTTTAAGTCCTTTGGCCAGGGGAGGGCGGAGCACTTTGATTGGCAAAGACCAATGGATTGGAGCAGTTGTCCCAAAGAGAATGGCGTGCCACTACCAGAAGGGGTAGGATGCAGGCTGGACCAGCACAAACGATGGTTGTCCTCTAAACTGGTCAACATGGTAATGTGTCCTTTGGAACTTGTTGAGGAAGTTGTGAAGAGAGTGGTTGTCACTTAAGCATAAGGCTGTTCTAACATAATAATGCCAAAACAACAACCAGCCACCCCAAAGTCCTGGGCTCTTCTGGAGCTAACACTATTTAAAATGGATTTCCTATGCTCAGATGATTGGTTTTAAAGCAAGGTAACCTCCTTTCATCTTTACTGACTATCATATTCCTCAAGATTATTGAGAGAGTGCTTAAGGTTCAGATGGAAATCTAGTCAGACTTATTCTTAGAGCTGAGCTAGGCTTGGGTTAGGAAGCATACATCTATTTCCTTGCTCTGTCAGCTGAGAGCCCAGAAGAACACATCTAGCTCCAGAACGTGGCTTCTTATACCATTCCCCGAGGAAAGGAACAAGAGTCCTGGGAGAAATGGCTGATTCTAGAACGGGGGGTGGCTGGGACAGGAAATACACAAGATGAGTCTGGAGCATCTTGTACCAGAAACCGAGGAAGTGCTCAAACAAATGAGCCCACAGTCATGGGGGTATGTCAAGAGATACAAAAAACTTCCTCATTGGTGTTCTCTCTCTCTCTCTCTCTCTCTCTCTCTCTCTCTCTCTCTCTCTCTCTCTCTCTCTCTCTCTCTCCCCCTCTTCCTTCAAATTGGCCAAACTTGGGACAATTGGAATATTGGATTATAACCCAAAGTATAAAATAGTCATGAGTCCATAATAAAGGGTGTATGAGTCAAGTGTGAACTTCATGCATAATAATACGGAGGTGTGGTCGGTTATTTGTAATAAATGTACCATCCTACTGTAGGATGGTAATGATTGTAGAAACTGGGTGTAAGGTGTCCGGGAACTCTGTACTACCATTGCAATTTTGCCATAAATCGAAAGCTTATAAAATTCAAGTTTATTGAAACTAGTAGTGCTGCTTACATTCTTGTACACATATATCTCTAAGTGTAGCTGTAGGAAAACTTCTCAAAATTGCAATGATTGGATCCAAAAGGTATGTGTATTTTAAATTTTTCAGTGCTATAGATTTTATTCTATCAATTGTAACTCAGCCAAGCTTTGCTTTAAATGTAGAAGGAACACGGCTTTTGCTTTTCTCTGCTTACCAAGCTGGCTAAGCATTTTAAACATTAAAGAACATTAAAGCATGAGTTCTGAAGTTTACGTATGGTACAATGAGCAGGAATGCATTGGGATCCTTTAAGTTAAAATCCTCTGCACCACGAATCAGATCAGTGTATGGTTCTGACATATAGCCTTGTTGTAAATAAGACTTTTGGGGAACAGTTTTAGGCTTACAGAAGAACTGAGCAGAAAGTACAGAGAATTACTACATAGTTCCCCCCTCTCCCTCCCCCTGTTCCCTATTATCATCATTAGTGTGCTACATTTCTTAGAATTGACGAGCCAATATTGATACATGATTAACTACTGAAGTACATAGTTTACAATAGGGTTCATTCTTTTAAAAAAAATATTTATTTCAGAGAAGAAGGAAGAGGGAGAGAGAGAGAAACATCAATGAAGGGAAGAATCATTGATTGGCTGCCTCCTGCACACCCCACGCTGGGGACCAATCCCACAACCCAGGCATGTGTCCCAACCGGGAATTAAACTGTGGCCTCCTTGTTCATAGGTCGATGCTCAACCACTGAACCAAGCTGGCTGGGAAGGGTTCATTCTTTACATTGTATTTTCTATATTTTTGACAGAGGTATAACCTGTACCTACTATTACATTATTGTGCCCCCCCAAATTTCCTCTGCTCTGCCTGTTCATCCTCCCTTCTTACCCCTGACCTCCTGGCGACCACGGATCCTTTCACTAGCTCCCTGGTTTTCCCTTTCCCAGAACATCGTGCAGTTGGAATTGCCAGCATGGAGCCTTTTTAGGTTGGCTCTTTATCTCTTAGGAGCCACATGCATTTAAGGTTCCTCCATCTCTCTTTTTTTTTTTTTTTTTTTTTTTTTTTTCCTGGCTTGATAGCTCATGTATTTCTCTTTAACACGGGATAATACCCCAGGGTGTGGAGGTACCCGAGTTTGTCTACTCACCTGTTGGTGAACACTGTGGTTGCTTTCAAGTTTTGACAATCATGAGCAGAGCTGCTGCAGACATTCACACGGTGGTCAGGGAAGTGTTGTGTGGACCTGTGACAAGGTGCTAGTCTTTAAGAAGCCCAGCCTCTGGGCTGTGACTTTCACAAGGGCTTCTCAGCGTTGTGTTTTTCCTCCTTCGTGGAGACAGGAATGCTGGAGGGGGCTGGAGTGGGGCTATGACCTTCCCCCAAGTTCGGTAGGCTCTGGTAGAACAATTTCTCTTGAGAGCAGGCCTGTTAAGAAGAACAGAATGCTCTAAGCATATTTCATAATGGCTACCCCCCCCACCCCCCTCCCTGGCCGGGCTTTTGCTGTGAAGCCTTGTTAGCAGTCTTGGAGGTAAAACTCACAGCAGTGTGGGGCCCTCCTAAGACTGATCTGTTCCCTGAGATGTTTTTATTATTATTATTATTATTATTATTATTATTATTATTGATTTCAGAGAGGAAGGGAGAGGGAGAGAGAGATAGAATGATGAGAATCATCAATTGGCTGCCTCCCCCACATCCCCTACTGGGGATCAAGCCCACACCCAGGCATGTGCTCCTACTAGGAATCGAACCATGACCTCCTGGTTCGTAGGTTGACACTCACCAAGCTCACCTGAGGCTCTTAAGTCTCAGACTTGTAAGAGCTGAGCTCCTAGCTGTTTGTCATGTCCGGGTTTCCTGTGTTGGTGAGAGAGCAGCGTCTGCGCCTTGGCTTCTGCTCTAATCAAGGTTGTGATCCTCTCTATCTGCCCGATTGTCTCCAGTTTCTGGAGTAGCGATTTGCCCTGTGACCTCAGTTCTCGGACAGATCTAAGAAGAGTTGTTGATTTTTGGGTTGTTCAGCATTTTTGTTGTTGTGCGGAAGGGAGTGTCAATTTATAAGTTTGTTACATACCTTTCCAGAAAGCAGACTTACATATGTATTTTAAGGTTACTCAGTTTCTTTCTTTTCTGTAGGTTACTTTTTAAAAATTTATCTTCTTGGTTGAAAACTTTATAGATGTTTCTTCCCCCCATTACTTTTTCCCCATTGACCCCCCTCATTCTCACTCCCACCCCCTCCTCAGGCCTTCACCGAACCATTGTCTATGTTCATAGGTTATGCATATCCTGTTATATAAAAACCCAGAGTCTGTAACATCCAAAATGACTGAAGGCTCCACCAACTGGAAGTCATTCCTGGGTTGCTGTGGCGACCCAGCACACTTACTGCTGCCGCTGCAGGTGTCCTGACTCAGCGGGGGCTACAGATCAGGCCCTAAGAGAGGCCTGGAGAGAGAAGCAGGATCTGATCCATAGCCTTCGTGGCAGCTGTTGATCAGCACTTGCCTCTCTCTTTCACTCCGGGCCTGGCCAGCAGCCCTGCCTCTCTGATTAGGCCATTGATAGGCCTGGAGATGCTGACTGGCATAGAAACTGACCAATCAGAACCGTTAAGGGCGATCAGGCCAGCAGAAGAGGGCAGTTGGGGATGAGCTTAGGCTGGCAGGGGAGGTCAGTTGGGGGTGAGATCAGGCTGGCAGGGGAGGGCAGTTAAGGGCAATCAGGCAGGCAAGCAGAGAGGTGAGGGACAGGCAGGCAGAGGGGTTAGGGGTAATTAGGCAGGTAGGTAGGTGAGTGGTTAGGAGCCAGCAATTCCAGATTGTGAGAGGGATGTCTGACTGCCTGTGGAATCAGGCCTAAACTGGCGGTTGGACATCCTCCAAGGGGTCCCGATTGGAGAGGGTGCAGGCTGGGCTGAGGGAACCCCCTCCACACACTCCCCCCCATGCACAAATTTCATGCACTGGGCCACTAGTATGCATATACGATCTTTGGTTAATATCTTCTGTTGATTAACTTGAAATATCATTAATTCATTAACACTGAACTGAGTGTCCTCCCAAGTCGTGAGTAAATTTCAGGCATGGCATAACTTCTTTTCAGATGTGAAATCTGTCACCTTTGTTTTTTTAATCAGTTTTTCCAGCAGTGGTTTCCCTGATGTTTCTAATGCTTTAATTAACAAGTGAGGTAGAAATGACTTCTCTATCTGCGCTGGCTTTAAGAGCAGGACCCACTGGGACGTGTGCAGAAGGGAGTACTGTCCTAATTGCACATTATCTGTCATGACTCATGTCCTCACTCCCCATTAGTAAGAAGCGTTTCAAGGCTCCGTGAGCCTCAGAGACGCAGACTCCGTGGGTGAGAATCTGCTTGAGAAGAGCTCATGAGGCAGAGTTTCCTGGTTATGTCTGATGACCACTTAAGGCTTTGTTGTCTTTAATTGTCCTGTTGTAACATCTGAGGGAAGAGAGCCTTTGGATATGGAAGGAGAGTGTGTGTTCCTGTGAGGACTTAAATCCATTCTTCCTTAACGTAGCACACATATATCAGGTGCCTCCTGCATGCCAGGATTGTGCCGGATGTGGGCACCCGGGTACATGAAGACAGGCCTCACCCTCGAGGATTCTTTTTGGCCTAGCACAGTGGTCGGCAAACCTCGGCTCATGAGCTACACGCGGCTCTTTGGCCCCTTGAGTATGGCTCTTCCACAAAATACCATGTGCAGGTGCGCACGTACAGTGTGATAGAAACTTCGTGGCCCATGCGCAAAAGTCGGTTTTCGGCCCTCAAAGGAAATTTCAATCGTTGTGCTGTTGGTATTTGGCTCTGCTGACTAATGAGTTTGCCGACCACTGGTCTACGTCATACCACTCATCAACATAGCCATCGACTCCATGCTTGGTCTTTGCCAGGTGTAAGCAGTGCATCCAGTGGGAGAAAGGCAAGAAAACGGACCTCTGCTCAGATAATTCGTAACATTGTATGTTGATGCTCTATCCCAGTGGTTGGCAAACTGCGGCTCGTGAACCAGGCTTGCTGCTCTGTTGACTCATGAGTTTGCCAACCATTGACCTAGTCTCTCAATTCCAATAATTACAGGCTGTTGTTGTTCCTTGTGATTAAGCCCCTATCCTAGTGGTTGGCAAACTCGTTAGTCAACAGAGGGGAAAACCTGGCTCTCGAGCCACAGTTTGCCGACCACTGCTCTATCCAGTAGAGATATATGAACAGTGTGCATTGGTAATATATTAGAAATATAAGTGCTGATTTTGCCTGAGGTATATGGGGAGGGTTTCTTAGAAGAAATGACAGGTTGAATTGCATTGAAGATGAGGAGGTAGGGAAGATGGGGAGGGGAAGACCTTGCAGGCAGAGGGAAAAGTATTTTAAAGGCACCCGGGCTACTGAAGGTCTGAGAGGGTTCAGGGAAGCTTTGGGACTTTGGGTGTGATGGATTGAGTTGTGGCCTTTGACTGAATAGTGTGGGGGTGGGAAGGGAGAGTGGGGTCCTAACATCTTGGGGGCTTTTAAATAAGAGAGCGAAATGGCCAGGTGGCTTTGTTACTATGCTGTCTACTCTGTAAAGGATGAACTTGGGATAGAGGGAGGCTGGAGGCTCGATAAGAAGTGTTTGCTCTTATTAAGGGTCGGAACCAGGGCAGAGGTACTGGCTGTAGAGGAAGGGTAGGTTGGAGAGTCTGAGCAGTTTGATCCTTTGGAGGGGGGGGCAGAGTGGGGCTTCGGGGTGATCTGAGGTTCTCACTGGATGACTTGGTAGGTGATAGCATCAGGGGAAGGAAATCCTATGCAGGAAGTAGGAGGTTTCCATGAATGGGAATCCAACGTGCTGAGTTTGAAGACAGAGATGTCCTGGACAGTATTGTCCAGTAGAACTGTCTTCTTCTGTGATAAGGATGCTCTGTGTCCACTGGCACGGTGGTAGCTGCTAGCCACTTGTAGGTATTGCACACTTGGTATGGCATATTTGACAGTGGTTGGAATGACTGACCTGGAGCCGATGCTCGCGGTGGGATGATTAACCTCCCTGGGACGGAGCGCTCCCAGGCACACGGGGCGCTTCAGGCTTAACTGGGAAGATCCCAGGAGAACTGATGGTTTTCACCCTTGCTAGAGGAGTTATCTTCCGTATGTTATCCACTTCAATTGTGATGTTTCTGAAGCAGCTAAGTACATTCTGCTGCTTCCTGGCTAGATCATGATTTGCAGCCTGGAAAGAAAACTCCAATCCTTGGAATTTAGGGAGTTAGAAAATAGAAAACCAGCAGGATCCTTGAAGCACTTGCTCTGCCTGATCTTCTCCTCGTTTTCTCCGCATCCTCCTTTTTCCCATTCTGTACTCTAAGGTGGTGAGTCCCCTCCTGGGCTGCAGGTTACAATCACCTGGGGTGCTCACTTCTAAAAAAAATAAAAAAAATAAAAAATGGATTTCAAGGTCTAGTTCAACCAGAAGCTTGGGTTGGGGGTGGGCGGAGCGGTGGGCAGACATCTGTATGACCAAAAGGCTTCCCCGGTGATGCTGATTGAAACGTGCAGCTCTTGGGTGTGCTTCCACTTCTCTGCCCGGCTGCGGTTGACCTTTGGCCCCTGCTCTCCTCTTACTTGGAGGGGAATAGCAGTCCTTTGGGTTGCAGACACTTTCCTGCTGTGCCATCGTTCACACCAGGTGGGTCAAAAGCACGCCCAGACCGAGTGCACACAAGATTTGATGTGCTTCGCTGTGACAGTAATAACAATACCCATGGCTAACGTGTATGGGACACTTCATATGACCAGCACTCTTCTATGATATGTGTTTAGTCATCACTCGTAGTAGCAGCACTGTAAGATGTGTATAGTTATTATTCCTGTTTTCCAGAGGAGGAATAGGAGACTCAGATTAGCCCATTTGTCCAAGGTCCCCAGGCTACCCTGTGCTTGGGCTGGGGTCAGGTGACGTTTGCATTCCTGGGCGATGGGACCTGAGGGTACAGTGGATTGAACTATCCCTGTGGACTGTGGGCTGAAACGGTGTCTGCCCAAGCTGTGGGTATACTTTCCCATGGCAGAGAGTTGGTCAAATCCATCTTTTCTTTGGCATCGGTTAGTTCAAGATTTGGATCTCTCTCATCAAATCACTGAGCTGTGCAACGGACTTAAATTTGTCCCACTGTGAGCCTGTTCTGGAACAATAAGGCTTTTTCTGTGACCCTTCACACTTGCCAGAAAAAGAAGTAACTGAATAATATAGGTCACTTCCTGTTGGGCCAGTTTTGCTGAGGATGGTTACATATTTTTCACTAGTGTGTGTGTGTGTGTGTGTGTGTGTGTGTTTGTGTGTTTGTGTGTGTGTGTATGTGTAAATGTTTAGAACAATGAGCTTGGTTTTCCAACGTCAAAGAAATAAAAACTATTAGTAACTTTTCTTTCCTCTTATGCCTTGTCCCTCTCCCCTCTCTCAAGGGGTTGAATTCTTTTCACACCTTTCTACTCTTTTCCCTGTACCCGACTTTCGTATTATTTTTAACTCACACATAATCACAATAAAGCGTGTTTTCTGTGATTTCCATTAAGACACAATAGGTGAAGGGTTCTTAATGAACCCTTTTCATAAAGACCCAGTCATTGGGAGTCTATAATGCTTCATCTGAATTCTATTGGCAATATAATGGAAGAATAGTATCGGTATTTTTCAAAAGCCTTCCAAGCCATTATCTGATGTTTTAAAATACAAAAACATTTTTCTTAATATCACTATGAGATCATGGTTTTGGAAGCCTCTATTGTCTGTTTTGTACGTCTGTAAAGTAGGTCAATAAGAATAGAGTGGTAAATCAATTGGGATTTTTCAGCTTCATCTGCAGATACCTTTAAATGTCAAGTTAACCAATGCAAAGTCTCTCAGTAAAGTCTATATTTATTTTTCCAAGCAATGTTACATATAGTAATGACATCTGGAATTATGAGCATAGATTGCCCAATGGCATAAGTGCATATGTTTAGCATCCCTTAGTTCTTTTGACTTATAAAAAAAAAAGTGTGGGAGGAAAGGAGGGCTTTTAGTGATTTTTCAGAACCAAGAACAGTTCAGGTCGTACTCATGGGTTTGTGTGCGTGTGGTGGAGGCTGAGGAGGAGCTGGTGTGGGAGAGCTGCATTCTGTGGTCAATCAAATCTTTCCTGTTGGAATGGAGTTATTTTTAAAATGGCTATATCTTTACATGTATCCATTCAGCTGTCTTATGGGCTAGTTTTCCAGGATTCTTTCTGGTGTGTGGCTTTAATTCTTATTTAGATGGTCATGGGATGCTAATAAAACTTCTGGATCTTGGTGGTAGGATCCTATAAATGTCTGTTCATTTGAATTGGATTGTCAGATGTTGGTCCTACCACCATGGTAGCTATTCTAAACTCTTTGTATCTCCTTTGGAAGAAACAAAACATGCACTTTCCCCTGTGAGTTGTCTGTTTCAGTGGTTAGAATCAGACACTTCTAGAATTAATGACCGGAGAGATGTCTGGGATGTTCTTGAAGCTCTGATTTCAGATTTTTTATTTTTATCTTTAGGTGATTCATAGAAATAGAAAATTCTATTTATCTTCTTTTTTTTTTTTTAAAGAAAAACTTTTTGTATATAAATCCAATTACATTTTTATAAAGTGAAGGTATAAAATTCCAATCGGATGATTTCCTGGCATGTGTTAGCAGTCAAGGTGCTGGGCTGGGCATGGGCAGCAGTTCTGTGAGGCCTACCTAAGGCACTGTGCTCCGTCATCAACCCCAGGTCCTTCTCTTTCTTCCAGTCACAATGCTCTGACTGTAGCATCATCAGCTGTGAGTGTATCTAAAAATGGTGCTTTGGCCCAGCCGGTGTGACTCAATGGTTGAGCATGGACCCATGAACCAAGAGGTCACTGGTTCGACTCCCAGTCAGGGCATATGCCTGAGTTGTAGGCTCAGTCCCCAGTAGGTGGCGTGCAAGAGGCAGCAGGTCGAAGTCTCTCATTCATGTTTCTGTCTTTATCTCTCTCCCTTCCTCTATCAATAAAAACATTTATTTAAAAAATAAAAATCATGCTTTGACTAAAAGATGAGTGTGGGGGATTCAGATTATTTTTTCTGGCAATAGAGGGTTATGAGTTGAAACTGCTGTTTTCCTCCTCTATGTAGTTGGGAATATTTCTAAGCAATTCACACGTTTTTCCCACCCGGGGACATGTATCTGGCTGGTGTGCGGGGCCTGGGGAGGAGGACCTCACAGTGCCTGAAAGCGGTTGTTCTGAGCTGACTGCTCAGAGCAGGAGCGGCGTTGCTCTGTGGATGCTACAGCAGATGTGTGACCGGGCGTGGGACGTGTAAGCCGACCGTATTTTCTGGCGGCTGATTAAAAACCAAACCCGATCACAGCACCACCAACTAATGGTGCTGAAAGGAACGTCAGGGACCACCCGCCTGCCAGGACCCAGTCTGGGTACCAGAGAGAAGTGACTTGTCAGAGGCCACCTGTGGCTCCCAGGTCTGTCTCCCTGATGACCTGGGGAGAACCGGAATTTGGCGTGGCGGGCTCTCCTCCGCTACGGTCTCTTTTCCTTCTTTCCTCTTAGAAGCAGAAGCCCTTCTGTGGCCTCTTCTGCACCAAACCTAGTAAATAGGCAAGCTCAGGTAGTTGGGGGGGTGTCCCAGGTTTTCCTACAGTAAACTTTTGGCAGGTTATATAACGTTGCTTTCCCTTTTCTTTTTTCCTTTTAGCAATCGGCGAATATGAAGACCTCCGAGCAGAGAACGAGAAAACAAAGGAGAAGGTTTGTACTCCGCCCTTTCCTTCCTCTCTCCATGTGTGAAAGCCTGGATGGCATGGTGCATTGTTCTGCACCAATTTCAGTTGCGAATGCGAATGGAGTGGGTTGTTTTTTGTTTTTTGTTTTTTTTTTCTTTTTCTTTTCTCCTGCATGTGTGGCTCAAGCTTATATCAACTCTGGGCTCCAGATGGTGAAGAATAGCAGGCCCGCCACAGTGGGCGCTGCGCGGGGAGATTAACTACCCAGCTAAATGCAGCCAGGCACCGGGCCAAGCAACGCGGGCCCCCAAGAACTGTGCTTTCCCCCAGCAGTCAGACTGGGGATGCTGGCGATGGAATCGGAGGCCTGACACATGTACCTTCGGGGTTCAGACGTACTAGATTCTGGAGGGAGCTGTGCGGAGTGAATCATGGGGTGGTTAGCCCAAATGCCTCCATAAACTTTGCATCTGCTTAACTTCCTCTAAGGATGTAAATAATATACTGGAAATTGGGAAATACCCAATTTGAAGATGGGGAAGCCTGGTGATGAGTTTCAGGGACCCTGGAAGTTTTATTTTTAGACTGTTAAGTAATGGAACTTACTCACATTTACAAGCGTCTTGCCATGTTGACTCTGAACGTGTTGATTGAAAATTCGTGAGTGCGTGTGTGTGTGTGTGTGCGTGTGTGTGTGTGTGTGTGTGTGTGTGTGTGTTCGTTCCCTGGAAATTTAAGGAGGGGACAAATGGAAGGGAAGGCTAATTTTTTAAAAAAAGTAGAAGGACTGAATAGATAATGGACAGTAGGCGAGAACAGAACCGCCCATTCTTGTTTGTAGACATGAATGAAATTTGCTTTTCCTTGGATGTCTCCCCCATGGATGTCCCCGGCCCTAAGAGGGGAAAAGCAAAACCAGGCAGAAGGGTTCATTCAGGAGAACTCTTTGACGTAACCTAGAAGCTGTGAGAGGGGAAGCAGACAAGTGTCTTTAGAGGCTGGAAAAGGAAGGACCTAGAAGAAAATGAACAGCGGAGAGGAAGAATGCACTTCTTGTTGTGTCTTCTTCTTTCATTCTCGTTTCCTCATAGCCAGCCGTAGCATTGTCCTAACAAATAGATGTCCCGTAAGCTCCCGAGTTGGTGGTGATGGTAGTTGTTGAACTGAGAGCCACTTTCTGCAGGGAGGGTGTAACGGAATCATCCGTGATGTGAGTGGAATCACAGGGGAAATGCATTTGGTAAAAGAAAGCTTATAAATGATCTTAGCCCATCAACCGTTTTCACGTTTCTCTGCACAGAGAATGGTCTAATACTTTTGTCACGTCTGTATGCATTATTGACCTGCTTCTGTTCTAATTCTTTGAAAATAACTATTAACAGAAACGGGAAGAAAGGAAGCGAAAGCGGCGTGGAATGCTGTGTGCCTGGGTAGAACAAAAACAGAGTGGTTTTAAGTTCGCCCGCACTCTGTTTATCTTCTGTGAAAAGACTAGCAGGCTTATTACTGAAGATTTCCCCCTCAAAAGGGGGGCTGCGTTACAAAGGAGGGCAACCTATAATAAAAGCCTTTTCTGCAGCACAGAATGAGTAAAAGCAGCTGTGGTTCCGGGCGTGGTAAGCGGAGGGCACCATTTTCTCTGGCCACGCACTGGCGTGTGCCTGGCGGCGTGATCTTTGTCTCCTCCGCGTCAGCGGGTGTGCGTGGCCGTTCTTGCCTCATGGCCCCCACCCAGAGTTCCGGGAATCAATCAAGGACAGGAATCTAAAGTAAGACTCCATGTGCCATAGTTAATGTGTGGTGGGGACATTTTGCACTAGTGGAAGGGACCCCCAAAATAAATGGCAAGCTATTTCTCCCTTCTACAGGTCCACGTTAAGTTTGCCTGTCTTTGTTCATTAACCTTATCCCTGGGAAGAGACAGTGGGTATGATTCTTTTGGGTGATATATATATATATATATATATATATATATATATATATATATACACACACACACACACACACACACACTCACACACATACACTCACACACACATACACGCACGCACGCACCCATGCACACATACATTTTAAAAGAGAGTGAAAGGGAGGGGAAGAGACAGAGAGAAACATTGATGTGAGAGAGACACATCCATTGGTTGCCTCCCGCATGCGCCCCGACCAGGGTCAGGTATCAAGCTTGCAATTGAGGTATGTGCCTCTGACCGGAATTGAACCCGGGACTCTTCCTTCCACAGGCCAGTGCTCTATCCACTGAGCCAAACTGGCTAGGGTGCGTAAGAATTTTTTAGGCTTTGTTTGGCATCTCCTCTGTTGAGAGGAGTGGTAGGACATGGATTTCCTTAAAAGGCTGTGTTCATTACTAAGTCACCAAGGGATCACGTGCTCTCCTTTATCTCCCTTACTGATGCTTCAAACAGCCCTGGGCCAGCTCCACTTCCGGGAGAACGGGACCTCGGGGTCCAGCAGGCTCTAGACTCAAATGTGGGTCTTCCAACCTCCCATTCCCTGTGAAGCAGGCGAACTGACGGGAGCTAATGGACGTTCCCACGAAGGCTCGGTCTTATTCACAATTCTTCATTGTTAGCTCGTGAACTCTCCACACATGGTCAGACTCGGGGATTTCCTGGATCCTTTGTCTATCCATTTGTTGAGTTTCTGATCAATCAGTAAAATCCACGAGTGTGGGTGTGTGCATACAGTTTCCGACATCCTGCATTCCTGACATGCCTGCCTCCCAAGGATAAGAGTTGGAGATTTTGGGAGGGTGGGCCAAGGTTGTCATGACCTTTTCTCCCTCTCTCTCCCTCTCTCTCTCTCTCTCTCTCTCTCTCTCTCTCTCTCTCTCTCTCGCACGTGCGCACTCTTTTTTTTTAAAATTAAATATATCTTTTATTTTTATTTTTATTTTTATTTTTTTTACAGAGAGGAGGGGAGAGGAATAGAGAGTTAGAAACATCGATGAGAAGCATCGATCAGCTGCTTCCTGCACTCCCCCTACTGGGGATGTGCCCGCAACCAAGGTACATGCCCTTGACTGGAATCGAACCTGAGACCCTTCAGTCTGCAGGCTGATGCTTTATCCACTGAGCCAAACCAGTCAGGGCAGTTTTCCCTTTTTAAGAAGAATGTAATGATGGTCATTTGGTGGTTTTTATCAGTGTCTTTGAAGGTGGAATGGGAATCTTTTTGAGTTGATAAGGAAAGCTTTTTGAAGGGAAAGCTTTCTGTCGAATGGCTTCTGAGTACGGGGGTAATAAAATGCCCATGCCAGTCCCAGCCTGCGTAAAAACCACTCTACCGAGGGGCACAGGCAAGTTGGCAAATAACTGTAAGAAACTGCAATGATAGCAGTGAACACCTAGGGTGTGGGGGTGGATGGGAAAAGGACAAAAACACAGGTTTCTACTTAGAGCCATGTGAGAAGCTCTTCGCAGCTCCTCATGTGTGGCTTACATGCCACTTAGTGTTTTTAAAGTCTTCTCTAATTCTCTTAGGAGCAGAATTAATTGTTTGCTTCTTTGTAATAAAACATCTGAGTATTTCTTATGTACTTACCACATTTGATCAACACACGTTCATTATTATCAAAACATCTCGGGTATACGTAGTATGGGTTGGATTAAAATGTGAAAACTTCAGGTTTTAAATTTAAAAAAATTTAAAATTTAAAATTTCTAACATCAAAATAAGTGGAGATTTTGGAAAGGGTTCTACTTTCTGTTATTTTTTCCTCCCCTAGTTTCGAAAGAACGTTATCAACAGCATGTTAAAAAGCAAGGAAGCCTATCCTATTGAAGTCAGCAACCCAAATTGTTTTGTGGGTGTTCTTTTTTTTGGGGGGGGGGGTCTGGGAAAAGAGAGAACTAGTTATTTTGGAATCAACCAAGTCAAATGTCTTACTTTGCCTGTGAAGCAATCTCCAAGTCAAATGTTCGTCATGCTTCTTCAATGGAAGGGCATTCTCTGATGACTCACTCAGGATCCTTGTCATCACCGTTCGGGGGTTTTCCTACGCGGGGGCGGCAGAGGCTCCTGAGCGTGAGTGGCGTCGCTGTCAGCTGTCTGAGGCTGGGGGTGTGCGTGGAGCGGCATAGGAAGAAGGAAACCTGTGCAGCAGAAGAATGCCTTCCAACAGAACGTGTTTGTGTTGAATATTAGGAACTGAGATGGAGTTTTGAAACAAATACATATTTATGTGGCTGATTAGACGTCGTTTGGCTGGGCTGCTGTCACCGGGCACCGGCCATTCTGTCCGCTCGCCGGGGACACGGCGTGAAGGGGGAAGGAGGCAGACCCTGCCCGAGATTTGCGTTTCGAGCAGCCAGGGAGACAATACCGTCTGCATCTCTGCTTGGTTGTCTGTGGTCAAAGTTCCTTCCTGTCGTGTACATTTCATTTCTTTTATTTTTTAAATCAATCAAGAAGCCACTTTTCAAGAGCAAGATACACACCCATTATGCTAACTGTTCATGCATAATACATCCACATGCATGCAGTTTCTTTAGAGCAGAGTGGCAAGTGGTCCTGCCAGAGAGAAAGTAATTACTTAGCAGTTGGAAAGTGAAAATGAGTCTCTTATTAACAGCAATCTATCCAGAAACAAAGAGCAGGGATCTCCGGGCGGATGACATGTGCGCCCCTCGGACACACAATCCCCAGAATATGGAGAGGGCTCCCGAGGCAGCTCTCAGGCGGCCATGACTTTATTGCCTCTGGAAACGGGAGGGGGGAAAAACGTTGAATTGGAAGAAAGAACACCAGCAAAGGAGAGAGACACGGAAAGGAAGTCCATCCTAGTGGGAATGATTTAACTCCATGGTCGGCAAACTGCGGCTCGCGAGCCACAGGCGGCTCTTTGGCCCCTTGAGTGTGGCTCTTTCACAAAATACCACGGCGTGGGCGAGTCTATTTTGAAGAAGTGGCTTTAGAAGAAGTTGTAAGTTTGAAAAATGTGGCTCTCCAAAGAAATCTCAATCGTTGTGCTGTTGATATTTGGCTCTGTGGACTAACGAGTTTGCCCACCACTACTCTGGTCCATTCACCGCTGCAGAAAGGGCTGCATAACGTTATCTCGTTTGCTCAAAGCAACCGGTGCTGGTGCTGCTGGTTTCCCCCCAGCCCCGGGCTGCAGAGCATCACGGGACACCGTAATTAAGCGACGTGGGCCTACGAACATCTGTTGCTATTGCAAAGTCTTCATGAGCAATTCTCAGACAAAAAGGAAGCCATTTCTACAAATGGTGCAGCTGCAGGAACGGGGGAGCGGCAGGGGCAGGGTGGGTGAGGGGTCCCTGTTGGACATAAAGATGAAACATTTCGTCCCCAAAGGCCCACAGCCCTTGCTGGCTTCTCTCTGTGGGGAGCCACGAGAGCGAGGTTACAAGATATTTGTGTGGGTTCACCTGAAATGACGAAATAAGTGGGTGTTTGGATTTCTGCCGAGCGAATGGGCCTGTCGCTCCTGGTTTGCTCAGCTCTGGGTGAGAATAAGCTGCATTCGCAGCATATGTAGATCCCTCCCCCTCCACTCCGCCCCCCCCCCACCACCACACACACACCCCTTTCAGTAATCATAGCAGATGGTGAATTCTGTGGCTGCCAGTTCTGTCCTAATGTGGTTGTAGAAAATAGAAAGCCAGGCCACACGAAGCCCCCTGAGAGAACACAGCTGGGGTGGGGGACAGCTTCTGAATCTGCCGGTGCAGACCCGGGGGTTTGTGCCCAGGCGGGTTCCTCGCTCTACTATAGACACGGGTCACTCGCAGGTCGGAATACGACTGTGGGGTTGAGACCTGTTACTAAGCAAAGCCGTCTGCTGCACCTTACGAGCAGAGAGCACGGCATAAAGCCTTCCTTGCGGGGCATTGGTGTAAGCCTACCTAGAGTTGCCATGTGTTGCTAAGGACCCGTGAGATGGAGCCACAACCCAGGTATGTGCCCTGACTGGGAACCAAACTGTAAATGGTAGCTGCATTGGTGGTTTGTGTGTGATGTCAGTTGGTGACTTTTTTTTATTTTATTAATATGTTTTTATTGATTTCAGAGAGGAAGGGAGAAGGAGAGAGAGAAACATTAGTGATGAGAATCATTGATTGGCTGCCTCCTGCACGCCCCCTATTGGGGATCAAGCCCACAACCCGGGTACGTGCCCTGACTGGGAATCAAACCATGACTTCCCCGTTCATAAGTTGACACTCAACCCATGAGCCGGGCAGTGTTTAGAATTTTAAACATAAACACACATACACACAACAACAACAACAACAACAACAACAAATGTAGTAAGTTTGTTAGGTTGGAACTAGAAACTATATTAGATAAAATTTTTTTCCCTCCACAAGAAAACCTAATGAAAGGTAGTATCCCCTTGCCTGTGGTTTCATTTTTTTAGGGTTCAGTTACCCTCGGTCAACCACGGTCTGAGAATAGTAAATGGGAAAGTTCAGAAATAAACGGTTTGTAAGTTCTAAATTGCGTGCCGTTCTGAGGAGGACAATAAACTCTTCCGACGTCCCGTTCCATCCCGCCTGGGAGTGAGTCATCCCTTGGTCCAGCTAGCCATGCTGGGCGTGCTGCCCACACGGGAGTGCTTAGTGGCCCTCTCAGTTATCAGATTGGTTATCAGAGATTTCGAGAGATTGAGAAAGAGAGAGGGGGTCGGGGGAGATACACCACATTAATATAACTTTTACTATATATATAGTTATAATTGTCCTATTTTATTATTATTGTTAATCTCTTACTGCGCCTAACTTATTAATTAAACGTTACCTTCGGTATCTATGTATAGGAGAAAACATAGCATATATAGGGTACGCTACTATCCACAGTTTGAGGCATCTACTGGGGGGTCTTGGTATGTGTCCCCCACGGATAAGGGGGACCACAGTATGCCTTCTCCTTTAAGATAAGCATGCAGTGAACAGCTTTGCTAATTTAGCTCTGTGTACTGGTTTCGTGTACTCTAGTCAGAGTGGGTTTACCCAGTGGGTTTTTTTAAGTTTGTTTTCTTGAGAGACTAAAGAGGAAAACTGAATTGTTTGCTTCTCAACTTTATTTTTATTTTGAAAATATTTTAAAAGTGCTGAAAAGGGAAGAGAATAATACAACAGATATGCAAATACAGAATTAAATTATTTTTGTTGAAATTAAAAAATAAAGAATGCTGCAGATACAATTTTTGAATAGCATCTCTGTTTCCCAACCGGAGTCTCCTTCCCCTCCCTATCTTTTCATAAATTTTGTCTATTTCTTCCATTTTATGTTTTTGTACTTTTATATATGCTATATGTATCATGAAATACACACACACACACACACACACACACACATTCATCTTCACTGCGTATTTCACAGTGTAGTATATGAGTATACCATGATTTATTGTTGCTATAAATGCTCGGCATGTTTGTATATATCATCTCGTACACATTACTAGAGATTCCATGAATAGAGCCCTGGAGTAGAACTGCTGAGTCATACATGGGGTGTGTGCATTTTCAGTTTAGTTTATTTCCAAAGTAGTTATGCCTGGTGACACTCCCACTAGCAGTATGTGAGTTTCCAGCTCCTGGCATTAGACTTTTTCAGTTTTTGCCAGTCTGTTAGATGAGATTATCTCACGATTTTCATTTGATTTTTCACATTGTCAGTGGCATCATTATTTTTTTGCCATAGAAATTTGAAATATCCAAGGCATGAAATCCTAATATACACTGAGTGGCTGGATTATTATGATCTCTGAACACATAATAATATGGCCACTCAGTGTGTGTGTGTGTGAGTGTGTGTGTGTGTGTGTGTGTGTGTTCAGCCTGGCCAGGAGGAGGGGACATGGGCAGTTGGCAGGCCTGCCTGCTGGTCGAACTCCTGGTCGAGGGGATAATTTGCATATTAGCCTTTTATTATATAGGATATGCATTGAGTGGCCAGATTATTATGCCTTCAGAGATCATAATAATATGGCCACTCAGTGTATTTATCTGGCATAGTAGGATTAAAATATAATATAAAGTTGTGTTTTATTCAAATAGTCCTCTTATTAACGTAATCCACAAAATTAAAATGTTAATGCTCACTCTAATAGCTAACCTCACTTTTTAAAGTTTTAGACTGGAGAAAAATCTTCCTAAAAGTATTATACTTGCCCGTTTTGTGAAATTCAGGGTAAAGTGAATTTAGTCCGCATAATGAATATTAGGCTTAAAAAAAAAATTCATTTATACCTTCATGGCCTGTTAAAGTATTAAATACTTGTTTCTATATCAGATATCCTGAAAGGTCCTCATGCTTCAGTAGTTTTTTGGGTGTGTGTTGTATTTTTTTCCTTTTATGGTCTTACCTCCCAAAGATTTTTCAATGAGTCCTCCCACCTTTTAAAAGGAAAAATTTGTTGATGTAAATGACATGCTTATTGTGGAATATTCTATCTTCTTTCCTTTTACATGCTGCCTGCGATTTAGAACTCTAAGGACACAAGGATGGTTTTTCCTTGAGCGAGAGAGTGCTCAGGGCAGCGGTTTATCTCCATGTGGTGGTCACTTCCTGTAGGGGTCACTCCCCTTTGTGTGCCGCTGTTCTGGATATTTGAAACCCTCCAGTTTCAGGGAACCTGACCTGTGGGGGAGTGGGGTGCCCCCTGGATTTGCAAAGTATTAATACCTACTTAAGAGGCACAACTCTTCTCTTAAAGAGTGAATGTATTTCCACCAAAGGATGTTAAATTGGTCTGCTACTCAGCTGATCAGAAGCATAAGGTGAGTCATTATCTTAGAAGGCCCGAGAAAGTAGGCCCAGGCTGGTTGAGCAGTTCAAATCCTGTGAGACCATTCGTGCTTTTTAAAAGGTTTTTAATTTTTTGTTTTCTTTTCACAAAGTTGCTATTGTTTATAAGTTTGCTCTTTCTTGTCTTTCCAGACTTACAATCCAAATTCACTCTTACCGTCTTTTCTCATTTCAGTGTGACAAAATCAGGCAAGAACGAGACGAAGCTGTTAGAAAACTGGAGGAATTTGAGAAGAGTACGTAAGCATTTCAGTGGAGTTGTCACAACACACAGCGCTGTGTTTGGGGCTCACGTGGGTAGACATGTCCCCTGTGTTTAGTGACTGATGCCTTGGGTATCCAAGAAATCAAGAATTGTCTTCCCATTTGCCCCCTTCATGCCCTGGCATTACTGTGATTCTTAAAGAAATGGGATGAATATTAATATTTTATGAGTGTGTTATCATAAAAGACAGTTTGTGCTTATTGTAAAAAATGTGACTGCATGCTCAGAACAGTTCAAGGAGAACAAGAATTCCTTGTCATCTAGACTTCTTGAGAAAAGCCGATGTTAGTATTTCGCAGTTTCTCTTTCCTGGCCTTTTATCTGTGTAATATGTGTCTCTCCCAGGAATACAGTCATACTTTGCCTTTAGCTTTGCAGCCAACACTATATTAGGGTCATCTCTGCACACCAGGAGAAATGTATTATTAGTTTTAATTGTTGCCCATAGTGTTCTGTTATATGATAGTACCATAATTTATTTAAATGTTTCTTCCGTGGTAGATGGATTCTATCTGGTTTTTAGCTGTTATAAATACTGCCGTGACAAGTATTCTTATACATACATCTTCACACGATTAGTTCCTTAGGGTATAAAGAAGCAATCCTAGATTCACTGAACGTTAAGGTTTGAAAGTTAGAAACAGGCCTCTCCCCAAGGAAGGTCCTTCTCCCACGGAAGTTGTAATACTTATTTCTAAGTGTTTGCCATGTCAATTTTTATGGGATATAAATGTGGTTTAGCACTTTATCCCCTGAGATAAAACCTATGTGAGGACACTCAGAAAGACCACAAGGAAACGTGTCCTGGGAACAGGGCCGGACCTGAGCAGGGAACGTGACCCCACGTCACCCCTGGCAACAGGGCCTTCCTCCACTGCCCTGCAGATGCTGCGTCCGCGGGCTCTTTGGTTATATCACCTCGTTCGCTTGGTCACTTACGGAAGAAAACACTATTCTCCTTGAAGGTAGAACGGCTAGGAAAGTGCAGCCTCGCAGTTGCATGGCAATAGCCGGTTTACTGCAAGCGTCTGCTGGAGCGAAGAAAAGCCATGGGGAATGGTTGGTGTGACCTGTCGTGGAGGCCCGTGTGCTGTGACAGAAACCACTCCTGCGTGTGCATGTATGAATTACAGTTGCGTGAGATTTTCTCTCGCCTTCCCCCCATCCCCCTGTGCAGGAGAAACTAGATGCCCTCACGCTTGTGCTGATACCCAGTCACATCCACATTATACCATTGACCTTGTGACCAGTTAAGGGGCTGCATTAACTATGGGCCGTAGGTGGGCGCACTGTGTGCAGTGGGAAGTTCTCGTGGGACTTTTTAGTGGGGACCAAGAAAACTTTACATATTTTTTAGAAAATTGAGTCTGAAGTTCATTACTTAAAAAAAAAAAAAAAAAAAAAAAAAAAAAAACTTTAATTTAGTTTTACAGAGAGAGGAAGGGAGAGGGGAAACATCGATCAGCTGCCTCCTGTGTGCCCCCACCAGGGATTGAGCCTGCAATCCCTGCATGTGCCCTGACCAGGAGTCAAACTGGCAACCTCTACTCTCCCTGGCTTAGCCTGCTTTTCCCCACTGGTTTGGGCCATACAGGGGCAGGCAAAAGTAGGTTTATAGTTGTTGGTATGGAAAAATGACACGGCAGGTCGTGATCATTACAATAGCTTTATTAACTCAAAAGAATGGTCTTTGCAATTATGATCCCACTGTTGCCCACCCCGCATTTCCGTGCTGTTCTTGGCCCTCCACCAGCTCTTCCTGTGCATTTTTCCTGTATTTCTGCACGATAATACCACTACCTAGCAAAGCCGTGTTTCCTAGAAAGACAGGCTCCTGTAAAAGTAGAAGTAAAGACAGCGCTTTCGTGAACTCAGGCCACCACCGGAGACCCTTTGCCCAGGTGTAGGGCACACCAGTTTTCCCATACCGGGCGGTTTCCATGGCTGTTTTCTTATTACAATGGAAACCTTCCCACGTAATCCGATGCTGTGGATGGACTTCCGGTACGTTCACCACGCACACCTCACAGACATCCTGGCGTCTAGATATTGTTGAGAGGTGGCTGGATGGAGAGGTGCTTAGCTCAGGAAGCAGCCTCCTCGGTGGTGTCACCTTCAAATATGACAGGTTAGAAGGGAACATAGAAAATCGGAGTCCCCTGGAAATAGGTTTGGTTGGGTTTTAGCAATTGGACCTCTGTCCTTGGGGGTTTGTTACTTCACTTCTCTGGGCCTCGGTGCTCTCAGATATAAATTTGCTGTGACAATACCTTCCTCCCAGGAAGGTCATGAGGATTCATGAGAGAATCCATGAGAGAATCCATGTAAAGGGTTTAGCACAAGGCTGGATACAGAGTTGGTTCAACTGGTGATGGTGGTTGTTACCCCAAGCCATTCTCCATGGCGGAGAACATTTCTGTAAAAGGGTATTCACAGGTGAACTTAGGCCTGACATATTTTCCCAGTCCTAGAAACACGCACAAACATGGTAACATGATAACATGAACATAGCTGTGCGCTAAGTGCAAGAGAGTTAGACAGGAGCAAAAAAAAAAATCTCTGCTCTAGTACTCACAGTTAGTAAAAGACAAACACAAGTTTTTAAAAGACCCAGTTCCTCTACACCAGTGGTCGGCAAACTCATTAGTCAACAGAGCCAAATATCAACAGTACAATGATTGAAATTTCTTTTGAGAGCCACATTTTTTAAACTTAAACTATATAGGTAGGTCCGTTGTTATTAACTTAATTAGGGTTCTCCTAAGCTGGCCTTTGCTAAAAACTCAAGGGGCCAAAGGGCCCCTTGTGGCTCGTGAGCTGCAGTTTGCCGACCACTGCCCCACACTGTCATGTATTCTTTAATGCTAAGTGTGCAGGCATGTTTTGGGGTCGTGGAAGAGGAGAGACAAACTTTGCTAATTCAACTCAACTTGAGAGAAGCAATAAATGATGTATTTTTAGGTCACACTTCCGAGTTCTCAGAGTCATTCAAAAAACTTTTATTATGGAAAATTTCAAGTTTATACAAAAGTGAGGAATAGTATCATGAACTACCGTGTACCCAACATGTTTATCAACTCATGGCCAATCTTCTTTCTTCTATACATCCACTCACCCACGCTCACTGACCTCAGATTATTTTGAAACTAAGTCCAGTCGTCATATTTTATCTGTAACTATTTCAGTAAGCATTTCCAAAATGCTAGGATTTTTAAAACGTAGTTGCACGAATAGGGTCATTTTATTTTAAAGCTCATTCTTTTTGTTTTTTTAAGCCTTCATGTCATTCAAATTATAGGTGGTTTAGGTGCAGTGGTCATGGATTGTGGATATTGTGAGACAAGCCTGATTTTAGAACCTTAGGCAAATCATTAAATGAACAATTAAAGGGTTTTAAAATGTTTATCCTCATATAGGTGCAAATACATATGTATATTAAAAAAAGTTTTGTGTCATGTGACGTGACATGTGGTTTTGGAAACAGGGTCATACTTCTTAAAGGTATAAATGCTCTTTGGAATATGTTCCTCTCTTTTGAATCTAGGAAATTGCTAAGCAGGGTTCTCTGATACCAGTTTAGCACTGGGACAATTTTTTACACTAAAAATTGAAGCACCATTTTTTATTTGTGCTGTTCCCTCTTAAAGGAAGAAGTAAAAACCCTACATGTGACGGAGTATTCCATAGCAGAATTGGAGAAAATGTGGGCTAGTGCTACCTCGCGAAGTTTATCAAGTTAAATCACAGGGAAGCTTTTTACAAAATGTTTGGAAAATACGTGTTGTTATTTCTTTCTTTGCTAGGCCTAAACCTTGTGACTGTGGAATAATTTTTTCTTACTCTTCCCAGGAGCAAGAATGTTATTGAATAAAAAGCCGAATTCCTATGAAACATGCAGAGTGTTTATGTTTTTGTTATGATAGTGGAAATACCAGATTGTGGCAGAAGATGTCAAGTAGTTAAGGCTAAAAATTCAAAGTCATATTTGATGTTTGTAAAAAAAAAAAAAAAATTGTATAGGTTTCTTTTCTCTTTCCTCTGCATTTTTTGAAGAACCTACCTTGTAAATATAGTGATAAAGTGCCAGGAATATTAGGATTTTAAGGAAATAATAGAGCCCATTATTTAAACTACAATATAAAAGGCAATTATATTGATGAAGAGCTACACGGGCTTTGTGTGTGTGAATAAACTTGGTCTGTGTTCAGCTTCTATTTGTTCTCCTGGCATAAACACATATTGTGTGTGATTCCAGTTTAATGGGGACCCGTTTGTATGCCAAGCAGCTGCATTTTAGGACCTATTGCGTGATTTCATAGCTCTCTGAAAATTGGTTCTATTCAGAACAAGAGATAGAAGAGGAGGAGGGGGTGGCGTGGAGGGGGGGGAGTGTGTGTGTGGGGGGGCCGGCCTCCACACACAATCATTTCTTTTCAATTGGAGCCAGAAAGGTTGATGACAACATGACCATTGTGTTATAATGATAAGACCACTAAGGCATCTGTACCTCTCATCAAGGCTTTCACACAACAGCAGATACAATTTAATTCACTGCTCTGTCAGCAGTGCTGATACCATTATGCCGTCTGTCTCCACAGTTATAATCACTGTCGCCGGAGAAATGCGGCTGAAATGATCTTGAGCAGTCAAAGAAACTCTCAATTAAGGCTGCCACTTCCAATGTGTCAGATTGTGTCTTATGCACTCGGTACCATTTTCACTTCCAATCCTGTTTATTTACAATGCCTTACCAGTAATTACGCTTAACGTGTCATTTCGTGAGGGGAGCCCCTGCCAGGCCGATTGTTGGGTGCCGCCGTACCCTGGAGTGGGAGTTTCTCGAAGTCAATGCCATCAGCAGCTTTTAGGGCCTGATGGGATGCGGTAGTAATGTTGATAATGCAAGGATCGTGCTCATCAAGTCATAATTAGATGCCACTCAAATGTGCCACTTGTAATAACAGTGTTGATTCATGTTTTTTCTCGCTGACTGCAACTACTAATTAGTTAAGTGGTTTTTGGTTGGCCTGCATTTGCTTCAGATTATTATTACCCCCCGGAAAAAATGTCAAGGTTAGAGATGTTTCTGGCCATTTAGGGCTGCTTTATGAATTTGAATATTAACATAATAAGAACTTTGGACAGACTTAGGGAGTAATACATATTTTTTTTTTTTAAATTCGGAGAGAAAAATTTTTTTTCTCCCCTGAGTTTAATCATCATAATTACAGGTTAATGAAGCTTAAATGAAGCAAAAGTAATCTCTCTTTGTGTTACGTGAGCCCAGGGCTTCACGCCTAACTTTGTTGGGTTTCTCGTTTGGGTATCCTTCATTTTTCTTTTGTGAAGCCAGACACACGTCAGTAAGTTTACCTGTCTGTGTAGTTAAGTAAGTTTGAGATTCTGAGCATTTTCTTTTAGCTAGGAAGGTGGGTGGAAGGAATTGGCATTCTTCTTACTTGTTCTTCAAAGTAAAAGTCAAGTTCTAGGTTACTTTGTACCTTTAAACGTCAAAGTATATAAACCAGCTACCAAAAAATAAGAAGAAAAAATCTGAAAAGGACTATTTTTCAAGCAGTGTTAAAATAACAAAAATTTATTTTTTTTCAGTCTTTCTGACAGTCTGGGATGCAACTCATTAGCATCTGTTTTCATTATTATATAGTACAAAAATCTTGTTGCTGTATACTTCTCTGCCCTGGAGTTTATGAAATAATAGTGAATCCCATTGGGTCACTAATAAAGACTGTAGCAAAACTCAACTTAGCTAAACTGCCACATTATTATTACAGATATGGGATCAACTCAAGATGTAAGTTTTAAAATTTTCTCTTTAGCTAATTTTCCTTATTAGGTCCAACTGTATGTCCTGCTAAGAAAAAGAAGTCACAGTTTGTCACTATTTATGTGGACCTTTTGCTTAAATTGGCGGTTGCATACACAGCTACAGTGAAAATAGACACTTAAAAATAATCTTAAATAGCTTTCTTACAATGTGCCTGTAGCAATAAAAGTTCTTTGTTGTGTTCTTTTTTTCCTTTCTGCATTCAAATATCAGCTCCGATTTAACTAGGGCGGCATCTTAAACACTTTCCCTCACCATCCCTAAAGGTCTGGCCAGCGAAAGAATTGAAGTATTCTTGATCATGGGGCAAGATGCGTGGGCTTCTGGAATAGCTGACTAATCTCTGAATGCTGAGACTTTTCCCCCCTCATTCCTAGTCTCTCACATGGTGATAGAGGAAGTGAATTGTATGCAGAACCATCTCGAAATAGAGAAGACTTGTCGAGAGAGCGCTGAAGCCCTGGCAACTAAGGTGAGACTCCTGATGAACGAAACGTGACCTGAGCCTTTCCATGTCTGCTGGCTTTTCTATACAGCGGCTTCTGTGTGTGTGTGTGTGTGTTTTTTGTGTATGTGTGTGTTGTTTTTCTTTTTCAGTTTTTCAGTCTGTCATCTCCACTGTGGATGAGGAAAGTGTTGTAAGGTCTCAGAATCCTGGAATATGATTATGTAAATATCTGTGTTCATTACCTCCCCCGCCCCCCCATCACCTTCTTCTAAAGTATTTCTTTTCATCTGACTGAAATTCTACAAACCTGTGTATCTAATTTGTATGCATTAACAGTATGCTTGCTAGAGGTATTTGCTGAGGTTCTTTTTATTGGAAAAGGTGTGTGTGTGTTGTGTGTTTCAGCATTTGTGCTTTTTGCCCACAAGAAGTAGCCCGGAGTAATCTGTTGAACTGGACTTCCCGAATGTCTATGCATTCGGTTAAAATGCTCACCACATTTCAGACTAGGCCGGGGTGACATAAAAGAGCAGTGAGTGTTCCGTGTTGGACCCCGAAGAAAAAGTCAGCCCCCAGCCTGGCATTTCAGGTGATTGTTTGTGAAAGCAAAGCGAGGGCATGCGGAAGGTGACCCCAGGGCTCTGCTGATTGCTTCTAGCTGATGAATTTACCAAGTGTGTAATTTTCTATATTCTGCCTCATCAAAAGTACATTATTATTAAAGAATGTTTTCATCTCTGTCTTATGTGTGTTGGGTTGCGTAAAAGGCATCTGAACCATTTCATCAGAAAATGGACTGCAGTAATTTTCACCCAAATTTCATTAGTAATGCCGTCTGTGAGTCTTCCCTCCCCCCCATCACCTTCCTCTAAAGTATGTCTTTTCATGTGACTGAAATGGTACACATCTATGTATCTATGTGTCTGTCTAACGTGTATGCATTAACAGGATGCTTGCTAGAGGTATTTGCTTAATTGTTTGCATAATGACACTACATTAGAATTCATAAGATATGCAGTCGGAACCTAACTAAGAATATAAATATGTGTGTGTAGCTTCTCTTCTGCTATTTGTCTGAAGAACACACAGCATTATAGGCCATCGCTTTATACACTGATAACATGGGTGCTCTCATATGATCTCCACTCTCCTGCCCATCACTGGGGTTCACTGGTCCATAATACTGAGTGGACTCTCTCTTCCTTTTCTGTATTTCTTCTTTTGAAACAAGCAGGGAAAATATATGGGGAGCATACTAAATGCTCTAAGGATGGTCTCTGTATTTTCTCTTGTTATTAACTAGTGTCCCTGTCACAATAGAACACCCAAATGGAGAACAGCGACCGCCTCTCAGGACTGGGGGAGTTCATGGAAATCAGTGGTTTGGGAGGCGGTAGACACAGGTGTTATTCCTGGTTATGTCATTTTAGGCATGTGTGACTCTGGGTCAGTTAATCGTGTTTCCCATACTGCTGTCTCGTCTTAAATGACAGGATGGACTAGAGTTAGTACTGGAATGAGCATGGGGTAGACCAGTGATCGGCAAACTCATTAGTCAACAGAGCCAAATATCAACAGTACAACAACTGAATTTTCTTTTGAGAGCCAAATTTTTTAAACTTAAACTATATGGGTAGGTACATTGTTATTAACTTAATTAGGGTACTTCTAAGCTTGCCTTTGCTAAAAACTCAAGGGGCCATGGAGCCGCATGTGGCTCTCGAGCCTCAGTTTGCTGACTACTGGGGTAGACTATTCTTTTTTTCACTATGCACTTGATCCATTTAATAATTTAAAAAATTATTTTTATCTCCTCCCCCCCACCTTTTTAATTTAACAGGCGACTTTTAACAAGAGAATCCACCTCCCTGAGCTATAGTTACCTTTTCCTAAGTGTCAGGATAGAACAGGGTTGATTTCTTTAAGAGTACAGCAGCGGTTTGCGACCCACAAGCTGAGAACCGCTAGCAGGGTCGCCTAAGACCATTGGAAAAACACAGATATTTACATTGGGATTCATAACAGTAGCAAAATTGCAGTTATGAAGTAGCAACGACAATAATTGTATGGTTGGGAGTCACCACAACATGAGGAGCTGTATCAAAGGGTCGCGGCATTAGGAAGGTTGAGAACCACTGCTGTAGAGTTAGGTATGCTGTAGCGTTCATGGTTCAAAGACCACCCCCACCTCAAACAGCGTTGACTTGAATTTTCCATTTTAAGGAAGAGGGGTTGGGAAATCACGGGCCTCCTGATCCTCTGATGTAATCTGGGGAGCTAGGAGCCGGAGCTGTGGGCTGGGGCTGGGGAATGAAGGCTGTGTCTGAGTCCCTGAATAGATCTCTCCAGGCTTCCCAGGAAGACTCTATGGGGCATTCAAAGCCATTTCCAGGAGATTCTTCCTGATTCCCCAGAGAGGAAGCACTACTTGAGATATATTTAGATTTATTTTATTGGGGAGGAATCAGATCTCCCAGATTGGAATGGGCTGGGCTTTCTGGGAGGTTCCCTGAGGGATTCAAATTATGATCATAAAGGAAGGGCCAAAGCTAGACCAAGTACCGGACTAACCATCTTATTCTGGTGTGAGGTACATAGTTGGGAAGGGCGGTATGCTTTCCAATGAATAATGTTTCTGTTTATACCTTTTCAGTGCCAGTTATTCAGAACACGTCTTAATGATTAATAGCTCTTACTAAAGGAAATATGATTGCATTTCTGTCTTACATTTTAACTAGAAAAATCAGTCTTGTCAATACTTTCATGTACTCAAGTAAGAAAAGACTTTTTAGTCTTAAGAAAACATCAGTAACGCCATGTTTTCGTCCTGTGGACTTTGGACCACGGCTACTCTGTGTGTGCATTGAACTAACATTTTATATGCACATAAATACATGAGCTAAAAAGGTAATGATAGTTGCATAACACTAAAAAACAACGTATTTCTACATTAACGAATAACATATCTCAATGAATTAGGATTCCTTTTCTCTGCTATGAGTTTGAACTCTTTTTATGGAGATAATGGGAACCTATCTTGAACTTCCTTTTATTGTGTATCGTTAGAACTCTGTACAGATAGAAACACATCTTGAACACTGGCTTAGTTAGCAAGAGAAGAAAAAGCAGGGATTTGTTACAGAGGGATTGGAGAATCCCATCCATTCTGTGTGCTGGATGCTGTTCAGGAGCATGTGGGAAACCCTATCTCCATTGCTTTTCTCTGCCTCTCTATACATCACCTCCATTTTTGGCTTTGCTGCCTACAAACCACCTTCCTCTCTTCCTCTCTCCAGTAGTAGGATGTGGCCACAAATAGCTTCTGTCCCTCCAGACCTATGGAAAGAAGCTCATCTCTGAGCCAGCCTCCAGATTTCTAGAGAAGGGGTCCAGCTGGCCAAACTTGGGTCCTGAGCCTAATCCATGGTCTACGCAGCTATGGCCAAAGAGATAGGGTGTGTTTCGGGGACTGAGGCTGCTCCATAGGAATCGCGTGGAAGAATGAAGAGTAGTGGCAGAAAAGGGGGATAAAGAGACCTTTAAAAAGCGTTCGCAGCACAGCAACGAAGAAAACATTTGCCTGAAATTACGTGCCTTACTTTAGACAATCAAACTGATATTGGGCTTAATCTGTGCTGGTGTTTGATCTTAATTCCTCTTCTATTTCTTGTCAGTGATAACTAGTATTCCCACATGCTGCTGGCTGTCACCCAGGCATCAGGCCTTCCTTAAAGCAATAACTTTATTATTAAAAGTGTAAATAAAAGCCTATTTCATGAGGCTTCTAGTTGTTATTTCCTGCTGTGCGTGTTGATGAGTATGTAAGACAGAAAGTACCCTTGACTTGTCTGTTGTTTAGAAGCCCAAGATACTCATTTGACTGCTGTTAAAATAACTGTTTTTACATTTTGCCTTAGCTAAATAAAGAAAACAAGACATTGAAGAGAATCAGCATGCTATACATGGCCAAGCTGGGACCAGATGTGATAACTGAAGAGATCAACATTGATGATGAAGAACCAACTACGGATCCAGAGGCTACTGCTGAGCCCTGTGTCTCAGTGCAATGCCAGAAGCAGATCAAAGGTGGGATCCAGTGCTTAATTATTGAGCTTATTTTTGATCGAGTCTCTCACCCCTGGTTGCACATTGGCATCACACGAGAAATACCGATGTCTGGGTTTTACCTTGAAAAAACTCTGATTTACATGCTCTAAAGGGGAGCGTGGGTGAGAATCCAGACAGGCTCTCACCTCTGTGTTTCATGAGCTGCTTTCTTGTTTGGGACGAGGCACTTTTGAAAGCATTGTCTTGACAAACAGCACAGTTAGTCTACAAACTTCTTAAGAGTAGGGACTATATGTCAAGATATTTTTGGGTGAAATAATAATGAAGTGGAAGAGTGGATAAAAATATCTTTAGTCAACAGCTCCTGGTTGTGGTTCTCTGTTGGAATCTCTGGGGAAGATTCCTCCCCAATTGCTTAGTCTGTGCCCTCAAAGATCGGATTCAGGCAGTGAGCTATCCACACTACGCAGTATGAAAACACTGTGTTGATTAGCAAGAAGTGCTGTTAGGCAGGGTCACATGATACATCTATCAGATACACACTTATTTTATTCATATAGGCATTGTGTATGTGAAAGGCGTCGAAAAGCAGATTTTGGTTCAATAACTAGTGGGAGACTTGAAGTTAGTGCACACCTCAGAAGTAATACTTGTTAGCTTGGTAGGCAACACCTCATTTGGAAGTTTAAGGGTAAAGTACAGTCAGCTCTCCATATCAGTGGGTTGCGCATCTGTGGATTTTACCAATGGCAGATAGAAAATATTTAGATGGGGAAATGTTATGTTGCTGCTGACAGGTACAGTGTAGTTCGACCTAAGATAGTTGCATTTGTACTGATTATGTACAGAGATTTTTTTTCCTAAACAGTACAGCATAAGATCTATTTCCGTAGCATTTACATTGTATGAGATATTATATCAAGAGATTATTTAAAGTGTTCAGGAGGATGTGCTAAAGGTGTGTGCAATTACTATGCCATTTTATATAAAGGAGGTGAGCGTTCGCAAATTTTGCTATCTGAAGGGGTCCTGGAGCCAGTTTCTGTGGATACCCAGGGATGACTGTCTAGAGCAGTGGTCGGCAAACTGCGGCTCGAGAGCCACATGGGGCTCTTTGGCCCCTGGAGTGTGGCTCTTCCACAAAATACCACAGCTTGGGCGAGTCTATGTTGAAGAAGTGGCGTTAGGAGAAGTTTAAGTTTAAAAAATTTGGCTTTCCAAAGAAATTTCCATCATTGTCCTGTTGATATTTGGCTCTGTGGACTAATGAGTTTGCCCACCGCTGGTCTAGAGAAAGTCATCTTTAATGGACTCTCTGCTCCCTTAACCTGGGACAAAATAATATTTACGTTGGTGAGGAGAGAGAGAAGAAGCTTAAAGGATTTTCTTTTGTCCACAATCCTCTCTTCTGTTGGGTCTTGAACAGTGTGATCTCTTGTTCTTCCTTCAGGAGTGGCCAGCCAGTAGAGAGAGTGATTTTGAAATAAGTCTCTGAGAACTCCTGCAAGTTGGGTTCGTGCAAAAACTTTGACTTAACTTATAAATAACCACATAGCGGGTTTCTTACTGTCCCGGCAGGAGGTTGAGAAATTAAGAGCAGTTCAAGACTCAGTGGCAAAACCAGAAGCCTGGGTATCAATTTGAGGACCCTGTGCTTATCCCCGTGTATATGTCTTTTTAACATTTGAGTGGCGGAAGTAACTTTAATCTCCCATCAGAAGCTTTTGCACTCACAGTCACTAATATTTCCATTCCAGTAACACCGTTTTCATTAGATCCCAGTACCAGCAAATATGAAATAAATTAAGAAACAAAACACCCACAACTCTGGAGAGAAAATTACTAGAATTAACCCTTTTTCAAATAGGTTATATTTTGAGTCAGTTCAAATAATGTTTAAGGGCTATAAATTGGCAGAAAATCAGGATTTTTCTTCAAGTCAAAATCTCCAAATTATTAACTGCCCAGTTGTTTATATTGTATTGTGACAAGAGCCCATGGCCGTTATAAAATAAAAAAGAGGAATTACTGCCATGCCTTAATTTATTTTGCTGAAAGCTTAACCAATTTTGCTTCTGAAATGCCAGATCGTTTTTCTTGAATGTGGGTTTGCTGGAATGCAAAGAAAACATGATATGGTACATTTAACACCGTGAGTTTGCCTGATATAAAGTTATTAATAACCATGGCTGTGTTAGTGGCAGGGGCGGGGCTTGAAAGCGAGATTTCCATCATCCTTTGCTTCTTCGTTTTCCTTTTAATTGTTAAATGACCTTGACCATGCACTGCCCGTGCGTGAGCTGGCATTTTCAGTGCTTCGGACAAGATTGATTTCCCCTTTTTTAAAAATACGTTTATTTGTATACATGTCCCCTCATTTTTTTTTTCTTTTCCTTGAAAAACGCAGAACTTCGGGATCAGATTGTATCCGTTCAGGAGGAAAAGAAGATATTAGCCATCGAACTAGAAAACCTCAAGAGCAAACTTGCGGAAGTCATTGAGGAAGTATGTATCTTGGGCCCGGAAGGCCTGGCCTTTGGTGTTCTCGAGGTGTCTGGGGACCGGCCGTGTTATCCATTGCCATTGGAAGCCGATGCCTGACATGAGAACCAAGTACCAGTTCTGCTCTGCTCCCCACATCCCGAAAGGTGTAGATAGTGAGACCCTGAGCATTCACACACCCACTGCCTAGCTCCACACATACAACACGGAAGTAGCACTCAGTGTTCTCTACGGCCCCTCAGACCTCACTACAGGAGGCAGATTTGGAGAGAGGGGTCTTGAGTCTAAGTCAGACACTTGATCACGGCGGGTGAAGAAGCGTGCTGCTTCTCCAGGGAGTGGCTGGCTCCGTTGGGAAGGGCTGTTCCTCCAACACAGGCCCACATGCCAGGGGGTGGAATGGTTCAAGTAGGTGTTTGGAGAAACTTCTTTTTCCTCGTCACTTGTCTTTACGAGGAGCAAACAATTGCCTTTCTTTGCACGAGGCTTCAAGCATCTGCCTTGGCAATCTCGACCTGGCGTCTGTCAATGGTTCTCAGATCCTTAGCCCAGAGCTTCCCAACCGACGTGCTGGAGCCCCTTGATATCCCTCCGAGGGCTGACAAGGGGGCCAGGGTGTTGATCCCCTTCAGCGAGGGACCTCTTCCGGGTACACCAGTTCCCAGACTCGTGCTGTCCCTTTCTTAGGGGTCATCGTGGGAAAGAGGCCAGGAAGCAGTGCCCACCAACCGGGTGCTTTCTTGGATTGTGGCGACACATCCACATGAATGGGGAGAAGGACGATGGCATTTTGGAAATAGCATTCCTGGTGGCCATGCTATGCCACCAGGAATGGTTACTAATTGAAAACCAAAATAAAAAATAGCGCTTATACCCAAAGAAATCAGCTCGGAGATGCTCTGAAGTATTGCTGGACTCGGAGGCCCCTTCAGGACCGCGGTCTTGGTTTGATTTGTGTGGGTAACCATAGGAGAGAGACAAGAAACGCATTCTGAGGCACGCCATTCCTCAGATGCGATGATTGGGGATTCACTCCCTGCTGCTGAGAGGTGGGGTTGGGAGCCATTTCAGAAGTTGTTTTTGTTAGGACTGTTTCAGACACTTGGAAAATATTGGAAACGAAATAATGAACATCTATGTGCCTATAGCCTGGCTTAATACATAAAACATGAAAGTAGTGTTGAAACCGTGGTGTGTCTCTTCTCTCTCTCTCTCTCTCTCTCTCTCTCTCTCTCTCTCTCTCTCTCTCTCTCTCCCCTTCCCTCCCTCCTTCCCTCCCTCTCTTTTTTCAATTGCATTTCCCCAAACAGCCACTCTTCTGAACTCTGGTTGTATCTTGGCAATGCATACACTGGCAGTTGTACTACAATCCGTAGCACTTGGAGTGTTTTACATCTTATATTCATACCCCTGCATTTTTAATTCCACAAAATGGAATTTGAGATTTATCCGCTTTGATACATGTAGCTTTTCTTTATTTTTTTAAAAACTGTCTATGATATTCTCTTCTCCTATTGATAGATGCCAACAGTTATTTCAGAAGTTTTGGGGGAATATTATCATATGTATTCTATTTAAGCCAACAGTCATCCAAGTTGAAAATATTTTTTATTTCAAAAATTCATGGATGTTCTACTTAAGCCAAATAGCATCAACGTTTAAAATAAATACCAAAATTGAGTATTGGCTCTCTGAATGACTCATGTATTTTCCAAGTGCTGTCTAGTTGGATTTTTGCCTTAAAAACTATGAACCATTCACACTGGCCACTTAGAGCACTACCGTGATCGGGGCCCAATGCCAAGGCCATTTGGAATGTAAATACAGCCTGTGCAGTTGTCCGTCCTCACTGAAGTAGCTACCTTCGAGGCTCTACGAGGAGCTGCAATAAAAGCCTACGCAGCGAGGCCAGTCACTACAGTGTTAGTTTCTTGCTGAAAGTCGAACAGCAACTTGAGTGTCACACGTCGCCGTATGTCCTGTCTTACAGCTTTCTTCCCTCACAATCTCACATTTCTAGGTAAATAAAGTGAAGCAAGAAAAAGATGCTCTGAATTCCGAAGTCCTTGAGCAGAGGAAAGTCTTAGAAAAATGCAATAGAGGTATGTGCTTCCACTCTTGGTTTCTCAAGCACACATGTGATGTATTTGGTGAACATAGATTTCGGGTTGTTTTATACCTGTGCCTAAAGGTTCTCACAGCAAGAATCGTCTCCTGTTCTCCTGTATTGTGTTCTCCTAACTTAGAGCAAAGAGTCTCTCTCATTTTACCCCCCCACCCCCACCCCTGCTTTGGAGTCTTGCGACATTTACAAGTGCTTTTACTTAAGAAATGCAAGGCCTGCTCATATTGAAACTCAAAACCCAAGAGAATGGGCTTACTATGTTTTTGTCCTCTTTCCCCCCCTTCTTTCCGAGTTCAGAAGCTGCAACACTAAAAGCAAATCTTTCAGACCCAGGGTCACCCCTGTTGTTCATGGGAGTTCCCCATCTTTGCATTATTCATGACTTGATATTTTTGAATAAAGAACCTTGTAGTTAAGTGTGTGTGTGTGTGGGGGGGGGGGGGGAAGGGGGCGGGAATGCATGCCATTGTGACATTGCCTCAGCTCTTTCCACCTTTCAGAAGATAGAAATAGTGTAGGAGCCTTGGCCGGCTTGACTCAGTGGATGGAATATCGGCCTACAGACTGAAGGGTCCCAGGTTCGATTCCAGCCAAGGGCACATGCCTGGGTTTCTGGCTTGATCCCCAGTGGGCCATGTGCAGAAGGCAGCCGATCAATGATTCTCTTTCATCATTGATGTTTCTATCTCTCCTTCTCTCTTCCTCTCTGAAATCAATGAAGAAATATATATATATATATATATACACACACATATATATATATGTATGTGTATGTGTGTGTGTGTGTGTATATATATATATATATATATATATATATATATATATATATATATATAAAGAAATAGTGTAGAAGACTTTCTAGTCTGGATGCACCATGCTAGGTTAGCATGTGGAACTTGCCTTCAGAAAGAGCCCCCTCTACCCTCCCCCGCCCCCCCTTGCAGGGAGAGACAGAGAGATTATATAATAAATAGATGACCAGAACCAAACTCATTGCTTTGAGAACCCAGGGAAGAAGGAGCAGGTGAACTTCACTTATTATAGTGTTCTGGACGCAGACAAGCGAGTCCATTATCCTGTCCCGGGCTTCAATAGTTGTAGTAGAATCTCCTTTGTTCTCCTCATGAAATTTCTCCTTTAAATCGGTTTGAAAATAACCCAGGGGCCTGTAATTCACATCCCAAACCACCTCTTTGATTGCTTTCCTCCAGTAAGACCATTCGCCTTTCCCTGGAGCAGGCAGTGGATTCACCGAGTACAGAGTCTGAAATTCTATGTCATTACCCAGCAAACCAGTCCTTAGTCAGTTAGGACTGAGTGCCCCGGCGGGACGTGGTTTGAAAGCAGCCATTAGGGGGGAAAGACTGTGTGGATCGGGCTGAGCTCTGGTTCAAAAGAGCTCCACTACAAGCAGGTGGAGAGACCTGAGCCATATCTGTCTATGTGGTGCAATGGCTTCTTCCCGCCCCCCGTCTTGTCTCTGTCATCGTGTCACCGGATAGAGCACAGAAGGTCATCAAGTGTCATCGCTTTGCTGTCTTTCACACGATCTTCCCTCGGGAGATATCTGTCCTAAGGTGACTTTAATGCCAAGCTCTGCCTCCGGGCCCGAATGGACCGCAGGCCTTCTCTCTCTCTCTTCTCTGTGAACGGAGAACACTTGAACATAACTTATACCTGTTTTTCTTTTTCTTTAGCTTGTGCGCTTTTCTTTTGGGGGAAAGTTATAGATTCAGACAAGAAAAAGGGAAAAGAAACACACACACACACAACAACTCTCAGTCTCCCCAGTGCAGAGGAAAGCACTGTTAGCATCTTAGTGTGAATTCTTCCCATCTTCAAAAGCCTGGACATTCATTAAATTGTTAAATATGTTTGCAACACCTCTGGAAGGCAAAATACCAGCAAAAGGAGTTTCTGTTTATCCATTAGTACCTTCCGAGCCCTGAACAGCAATCTCTACCCAGTCTCTTCTCTTGGGTTTTTATCATTTCTTTTACTTACAGTTTTGCCAAATATGAATGTGTCCCCAGGCAGCATATTGCTTAATCTTGTGTGCTTTGAACTTTATAAAATGGCATATTTTCGCCCACGTACCTCTTCAGCTTTGTGTTTGTGAGGTTCGTCCAGCAGGGGTCTTCAAACTACTGCCCGCGGGCCACATGCGGCCCGCAGAGGAGTCTGATCCGGCGCGCCAGGTTTTTTGGGCAGTGAGCGCAGCCGAGGTGTTACAGTAGGAATTAGTAGTTCATATAGTCCGGCCCTCCAGCTCTCTGAGGGACCGTGATCTGGCCCCCACTTTAAAAAGTTTGAGGACCCCTGGTCCATGGTGAGGGGCTCTGCCGTGGTTTTTATTTTCACGTGCGTATCACATTTCATTCAAAGTTTACGCCAAGATTCATTTATCCAATATCCTACTGGTAGATATTTGAGGGTTGTTATTTTTTTCAGTATTTTACTATTCCAAGTAATGCTGTTATGACGATTCTTATTGTCCCCTGGTGCACACGTCTCAGAGTTTTAGCAAGATGTATGACGAATGTAAAATGTTATCTTTATTTCACCACCTAAGGCCAAGTTACTTTTTAAGTAGATCTATAGGTTTACACCCTGTTAGCCAAGTATTTGTTCCCTCCAGACTCAATGAGTATTTATAATTGTTGCCAGTTGCCTCTTTGGTGAATCTAAAAGGGTATCTGTGTTTTTACATCCTGTTTCCCTGGTTACTAATAAAGATGGGTTTTTTCCATGTGCTTATGGGCCTTTTATATGTGTCCTCTTCTGTGAAAAGCCTTGGGGATGTGTTTAGAACGTGGCTTTTAAAAAACAAAAATGAACCCTTTAAAATGTCATGAGTGTCTTTCTCTATCCAATAAGCGTGCTTCCGCAATATAGTTTTGATGGCAGAATAATATTTCTTATACATATCAGACTTCACTGATCCTTCCATGCGAGGCCATCTAGATTATTTCACTTTTTTTTTTTTTTTTTTTTTTTTTTTTTTAGCAACAATGCAGAGAGCAGCCCTGCCACTAAATCTCCGTATATGCCCATGAGTTATTCTCTTAAGAGAATAAATTCATTCCTAAAAGTGGAATTGAGTCAAGGGGTATGAATGATTTTAGATTTCGATTCACATTGCCCTCCAAAAGGCTTTATCATTTTATATTCCAACCAGCAATGGTTGCAAGTGCTATAGAAAGAATCTTTTAAACATTATTTTGCTCCATATTCCTGATGATCTGGGTGGCATATTGTCTGCTTTCCTTTCCTTGTCTTCTTAAGTGTCCATGCTAGCAGTAGAGGAGTATGAGGAAATGCAGGTGAACTTGGAACTGGAGAAGGACCTTCGGAAGAAAGCAGAGTCGTTTGCACAAGAGGTAGGTATCTTGTAGAGACCTCGTTCTTAAATGTTTATTTCTTAAAGAACTTTGTAGATGACACATCAGAGTAATTTTAAAAATATATATATTTTATTGATTTTTTTACAGAGAGGAAGGGAGATAGATAGCTAGATAGATAGAGTTAGAAACATCTATGAGAGAGAAACACAGATCAGCTGCCTCTTGTACACCTCTACTAGGGATGTGCCCGCAACCAAGGTACATGGCCTTGATTGACTGGAATCGAACCTGGGACCCTTCAGTCCGCAGGCCGACATTCTCTCCACTGAGCCAAACTGGTTTCGGCCAGAATAATTTTTTTAGGTTGAGTAAGTACTTACAGCTTTGAATGAAGGATCTGCTAATTTAGGGAGGCAGCTATGGAATCGTCTCAAGTTCACTGAGCTTGGTATCTGAAGATCTGGGTTCAGATTTTGGCACGTCAGTCAGTTACCAGTTTACATGACCTTAAAGCAACCTGTTAGCCCTTTGGGACTTCACTTTCACCACAAATAACCAAGTGGATTATCTGATGATACACGGATAACCAAGTGGATTTAAAATGGCATGTTTTTTTCAAAGGTATTTTGTAAACTCTAAAATGCTACATAGAGGGCTCTGGCTGGTTTGACTTAGTGGATAGAGCGTCGACCTGTGGACCAAAGGGTCTCAAGTTTGATTCCAGTCAAGGATACTTACCTTGGTTACAGGATCCTTCCCAGTCCAGGCCCTTGGTCAGGGTTTCTGCAGGAGGCAACCAATCGATGTGTTTCTCTCACATTGATGTTTCTCTCTCTCTCTTTTCCACTCTCCTTAAAAATCAATGGAAAAATATCCTCAGGTGAGGATTAAGCAATAAAATAAAATAAAATAAAATGCTACATAGAGGAAATAAATTATATTTAGGGACACTTGTAACTTGTGATGAATGGTCCAGCTTGAGGACTTTTGTAGGTTTCAAATAGCCTTACGCGTCTAGGTTACCTCTCCGTCTACCATCTCAAGTAGCAGCGCCATGGCTGCTCTCCAGGGCTCTCATGGTGTGAGTTGATGCCTCTACTTGCCGTGGAACGTTGCCATGTTGGACATCCATTGTCTCAGCCTTTCACCAGATCAATGGTCTTCCCCTCCTGTTAGAGATAAGCTTCTAGCTTCTCGTGTTCTGCTCCCCTTGGTTGCCGCGTAGCCCTTTGGTGTCCTGTGGCTCTGGGACTGGTTTCCAGAGAAATGATCAGGTACCCGTTGGCTGAACCCTAACAACTTAGGATGGAGAGCTGATCTGCAGGAGAGTTCCATCCTGGAGAAACCTTTTTGAGTCTGTGTACGTACTGTAGGTTGAAGGAAAGTAGCCAAGGAAATTTAAAACACTCTTCGGTGTGTCTGTAGCAAAGAGCAGGGGGTTATGAGAATGACATTTGAAAATCGGATTATGGTTTTGCACCGGAGTCATGCTGTGCTTGCACGTAGCTGGGCTAGCCATGAACTTGATGCAAGAAGATTAGCCCAAGAAGATTTGATTTGAAATGTTATGATTCATTTTATTCAGAGAGTTTAATGAAAGGTGAGCAAATAATGTTCTCTTATTACTTGGAAGAAAGGGGAAAGAATTGGAGTGTGTCAGAGCCCTTTGGAAAAAGCTGCAGCAGTAGAAATAATGGAGCTAAGTAAACAGTCGAGGGGGAGGGAGTGTAGAGACCACATGAAGATGCCTCCATTGAGCTGAATGCCAGGGTCTTACTTTGAGAGACATTTTCAGTTTGCCACCTGTTGTTTGTGGAGTGATGTTCAAAGGAAGTATGAAGGCCATGCAGTAGCAGAGAGGACAGAGGAGAGAAGCAAGATTTCACTAAGGATAAGAAAATGAATGGTGTTCTGCCATCCCAGAGTGGAAGACACACGTGCGAGGAGGGATATGAAGAGGGGTGGCTGTTACGTCATCCTAGCATCAACACTTGCAGTGGTGCTCAGTGATGTCTGGCATCTAGATTGGATCTGCACAATAGTGAGAACTATTTTTTAAGATAAAGCTAGATTAGAACCAGTATATTTTCCCTTTTAATGGCTTACAAATTCTCAGATTTTTAACAGATAACTGCTGCTTGCCATAACCAGTTTGGCTCAGTGGATAGAGCATTGGCCTGAGGACTAAAGGGCCCCAGGTTTGATTCTGGTCAAGGGCATGTACCTTGGTTGCAGGCACATCCCCAGTAGGGGGTGTGCAGGAGGCAGCTGATCGATGTTTCTCACTCATCGATGTTTCTAACTCTCTATCCCTCTCCCTTTCTGTCTGTGAAAAAACAATAAAATATGTATTTTAAAAAATTACTTGACCTAGTTTAACGAGATGTACTGCTGTCTTGCATTTTGTGCTTCGTGCAGTCAGCAAACATTTTATTAAACCAGACAATGCCCATCGTGGGAATATAATGGTGAAGAAGGCAAATAGGATCTCTGCCCTAGAGAGCCTACTGTCTAGAGACTTAGAAATGAAATTTTAAAGTTCATTTACTCTATATATTTAATTACAAAAGGAATAGATATATATATGCCTTGTAAAAAATACAAACAATTCTCAAATGTGTAAAGTGAAAAATGAAAGTTTCTTCCCCACTCCTACTCCTAATTGTCTATTAAAAAAAAGAAAAAATATCCTAGCTGGTTTGGCTCAGTGGATAGAGTGTGGGCCTGCAGACTGAAGGGTCCTGTGTTCTGTTCTGGTCAAGAACAAGCCTGGGTTGCAGACTCCATCCCCAGTAGGGGGCGTGCAGTAGGCAGCGATCAGTGATTCTCATCATTGAAGTTTCTATCTCTCCCTTCCTCCCTCTCTGAAATCAATAAAAATATATTAAAAATGATAATAAATGAAAAGCAAAAATGTGACTACCCATTTTGGATATAACAATTCCATCTCAAGATGGTGATGCATCAGGGATTCGAGCTTCCCTAATCTGGAAGAATCTGCTCCAGTAATACTGATACTACTGCTAGTATTAATGGATTTTAAAGCCATAATACAATATTAAAAATGGCTCAGTTATTGTACCTTGTTGGGGCAAGGGTAAAGATTCTGAAGATTATTTAAATGTTATGAATGAAATCATGGCAACCATTGCTTCTAAAACCATTATATTGTGTAGCATCCAGAAAATTTCGATAAAACTCCATCACTTTCCTTTTGCTCAAGTTTCTTTTGAGATATGTGAGATTGACTGGTACATACATGTTCGTAATTAATTAACTTCTGCAGATGTTCATTGAACAAAACAAGCTGAAGAGACAAAGCCACTTGCTGCTCCAGAGCTCTGCTCCTGACCAGCAGCTTTTGAAAGCGTTGGATGAAAATGCAAAACTCACCCAGCTCCTTGAGGAAGAGAAGATTCAGCATCAACAAAAGGTAACAGATTTTCTTCTGGAGTCTTCGCACGCACGCACACACGCACGCACGCACGCACACTTAAAATGAGAGGAGTTGGTCCGGTCACTTCGAGTTTCATATTTTGCCTTACTAAGTTACCAAGTCTGTCTTTTTTATCTTTTAGAAAAACCACAACAACCAAATGAACTTAATTTAGAGGCCATCAAAAATGGATGGTGCATTGTTATAGATTTTAAACTGTCCCAAAGAACAGAAGAAGGGAGGAAAGGAGAGACAACTTGAGGAGAGCTTGGATCACGCATCCAACGCGCCCTTTGTTTGATCCCCATTGGAGGGCAAATAGGTTTTACTCAAAGAGGGAGGAAAAGTTCTTGCTGGTAGCAATCGTTTGCTTGGAGAAAATTTCCGATTTTGTAAACTTGCAGTGATGTGTATGTTTAAAGACTTCCTAAGTGGTTATTTCGCTTGTTTGAGTGGAGCCATTCCAGCGAGCACCGCCTACCTGGGTGTGCTGGGCAGAAAGGTTAGCCAGCGTGGCAGGCGAGGGGGGTGGAGGAGGGGGAGAGGCCAAGAGCTAGAACAATGGCTTTCAAGTGAAAGAAACCACTTCAGAAAAAGTACGTCAATATTTGGACTGCTTACAGAGTACCTGATTTGTGAAGGAAAGGCTGTTAGCTGCTATTCATGATCATTTGTCAAAGGGTCTTTAAGGAACAATACTGACATTTATCCTCAAAAATTTCTGAAGATTTTTAAAAGGTTGGACATGAGGTAGGGTTGAGGTGTCTCCCCCTCCCCCCACAATAAAAGATGCTGGGCCCGAGCTGCTTTGGCTCAGTGGCACTGCATACTGATGGCTCCCAAGTTCGATTCCATTAGGGGGCATGCAGGAGGCAGCCGATCAATGATTTTCTCTCCTCATTGATATTTCTCTCTCTCTCTCTCTCTCTCTCTCTCTCTCTCTCTCTCTCTCTCTCTCCTCCTCCTCCTCCTCCTCCTCCTCCTCCTCCTCCTCCTCCTCCTCCTCCTTCTCCTCCCTTCTTCCCTCCCTCCTTCTCTTCTCTCTCCTCCCTCTCCCTTTCTCTCTGAAATCAATAAAAATAAATATATTTAAAAAAATAAGAGATGGTGGTATATTCATAGAGAATGGGAGGGAAATAATCTTTTTTGTCTCCATATAGTTTTTAAGATGGATTGGAATCTCTTTGCTATGAATTTGCACAGTAAATGGGAAACATTTATTTTTCCCCCCTTTATTTTCCTGGACACAGGAGAAACTTTATCCCTCCATAAAAGCCTGTTTATACCTTACAGGTCAAAGAATTAGAAGAACAGCTAGAAAATGAAGCACTCCACAAAGAGATACACAACCTCAAACAGCAACTGGAGCTTCTGGAAGAAGATAAAAAAGAACTGGAACTGAAGTACCAGAATTCAGAGGAGAAAGCCAGAAATTTAAAGCATTCCGGTAAAAGCGTGGAGTAGGCTACTATGTCTGATTGTTAATCTGACTCTCTCAGGCCCAGTACAAAACCTGGCATACAGTGAGTCCCGAACGTTCACAGAATGCTCTGAAAACACTAAGACTCACTTTTACATTCCTTTCTTTCTAACTATTGCTATTCAGTGGCAGAATGGCCTTTGTAATGAAATGATTCACAAATATTTAGACGTCTTTTTGGCCTCAGAGCTGTTGTGAGTATCACACAGAATTAAGAACAAAGATACCATTAATATGGGAAGGCCCAAACTCCGGCATTTCTCGGCTTCAGCTGCGAGTGTTCATTAAGTACTTATTTTGTTCATTTTATGAATATATTTTCAGGGTACATTTTTAAGAAGAATTGAACTTTTTTTTTTAGATTCATACCACCTTCATCTTTGGTGTCTAATTATACCCTTGAAATAATACTTTCAACATCACACCTCACAATAAAATGGGCAACAATATACGTATTAAATGGAAAACTTTTAAAACACCAGGGGATACTGAAATCAAAAGGATTTATTCATTCAGTTCTCGGAAGCTAAACGGGAATGTGTGAGCTGGATTATGGTACGGGGATAAGGAGTAAGTTTCCGTTGGAAGGTCCATAATTTAAGAAGGCAGGTTGTTTCCTTTATAACAGCTTCAATATTCACTTTAGAGATTTTGGGTTAATTTTATACTAGAATTTTAAAATCTGTCCAGAAGAACTAAGCTGACTTTCTTCCTTTAAAACAATATTCAGTGATCTGTAATCCATGATGAAAATGAATTGCAGTTTATTTTTTAAAATTGGTCTAACAGTAAGAACCATTCCATTCTTTTTGGTGAATATCAGAGCAGCCGGTAGTAGAAAGCCATCTGTCTTTATTATAAGAGGAGGGGCAGACAGAGAGATGTGACATTCAGTTTTGAACATGTTCTAGTTCCTCCTGTGTGCACCCAGGCATACCCTAGGGAACTGTAAGAAATAAAGAAGAGCCCGGCTGGTGTCTCAGTGGTTGAGCATGGACCTATGAACCAGGAGGGCACAGTTCGATTCCTGCTCAAGGGCCCGTTGCCCGGGTTGTGGGCTCCATCCCTAGTGGGGGGCATGCAGGAGGCAGCCGATCAATGATTCCCTCTCATCATTGATGTTTCTCTCCGTCTCCCTCTCCCTTCCTCTCTGAAATCAATAAAAATATATTTTAAAAGAGAAAGAAATACAGAGGAGAAGGAACCATGCCTTTTTTCCTGAGGAACTCGGATTCCCTTTGGAGAGACATGAAATGTGGGAGAGCTTTGCCCACGCTGCTTGCTTAAGTGTTGCGAGTAAAAACAGGAGGACACACCGTCGGGGGCCCAGTCAGTCTAGGAGCGGAGACGGCTGTGGACAGCACAGTCCTCGGCACCTGGAGCCCTTAGGGCCCCTGATAGAGGTGATGGCATCCGGGATGGAAATGTCAGCCCTGCTCCTTGAAGTCAGGCACGGTGCCTGGAGCAGCCCCAGAGGCCCTTCCACATGGTTGGCGCTTAGTAAACGCCTCTCTCCTCAATGACTTGCGGAAACTGAATGAACACATTCTATTCCCAGAATGCTCTTCAGAAGAGCAACCGGTTTCTGAGGCACAAACACTGGAGAGGGTGAGTCTGGTTAGCACCAAGAACACGAGGACTTGCAGTTCTGTGTTTATTTTATTGATTTATTTTAATTTTCTTTTATTGTTTAAAGCATTACACAGAGTAGTAAGGATTTGAAGTCCTGGAAGGAAACTGCATGGAGGAAGAAAGCATGCTATTAAAATTCAGCACTAAATGTCACCTTTAAAATTAACCCGTGGCCCATGCATTGTAAAAGTCAAGTGCTAACAGTTTCTCAGCGTTGGAGGGGTGTGTTTCGTCATCAACAAATGCTTGTCCACCTACTCGGTCCTTCCCACCCGCCGGGCCTTAGCCTTGAACTTTGTCTTTTCCCTGGTTGTGTGAGCCGCAAAGAGAAGGTAACCCTTTCTTGTACCCATGGAAGGCCTCTGGCATTCGTGATAGCAGGCTGGGTGGGGAGAAGTTTCAGAAGATTCTGCAGTTTCCTGTTGAATGTCCTCACTTGTCTTCATGAGAAAGAACTCGATTTTGAGAGCGGTTTTGTTTGTCTCGGTGCTAAGTTGCTTATTTCTGTGCTCTCTGTGCAGTGGATGAGCTCCAGAAGCGGGTGAACCAGTCGGAGAACTCAGTGCCCCCACCGCCCCCGCCTCCACCGCCGCTCCCCCCTCCTCCCAACCCCATCCGGTGAGTGCGTGGGGAAGACTGCTCTGTGTCCAGTGTCACTCCTTGTCAGACAACCTGAAGTTTCTGTTAATGGTTTTTTGTTTTTTTTTTTAAAAAAAATACTGGCTCAGGTTGCATCATTAGAGGGATGGTAAGAAATCTGAGTGAGCCCTAGCCAGTTTGGCTCGGTGGACAGAACGTGGGCCTGTGGACTGAAGGGTCCCGGGTTCGATTCCGGTAGAGGGCACATGCCCAGGTTGCGGGCTCGGTCCCCAGTACAGGGCGTGCAGGAGGCAGCCGATTAATGATTCACTCTCATCATTGATGTTTCTTTCTCCCTCTCTTTCTGAAATCAATAAAAATATGTATTTAAAAAAAGAAGTTTGAATGATGTCAGCTGTTGGAAATCCCAGAGAATTCTCTAAAGACCCATGTATTTTTTCCTTCTTGTAATAAATGCCAAAAGGGCCTTACAAATCCCCAAAAACATTTTTGAGGCCGACTGTGCTCTGTTGCAGAGGCTCAGATTCCCCGTGGATGCTCAAAACCGCCAGCATCTAGACATTTATACCGATTGTTCGGACACTTCGGTTTTAAAATGGCGGCCCATGGCGTTAGGATTTTCTTTCAGCTGCAAGACCGAGCGTTTTTTAGTTTCTCCAGAGCATTTTCATCATCTCTCTCTCACTAATTTGAATTTGGAGAGTGCTGGTCTGTTCAGTTATTCTAAGAAGAAAAGTACCAAATGAAAACTTACCAGGACTAAACTAATAAACTAAACGTACTCATTTGTTTTTATTCCTAACCTCATATTTAAAGCTTTAATAACGCTGAGAAAGGAACCTTCCAATAATAGAAGAAATAGTGTTTAAATTCTTGTGACTGGAACTCACTTTTCCTGAAGCCCAAGATGATTCAGTGGTATTGAGTGCCTGCACGAAGCACATTCACCTTAGGAGGGTGAGGGTCAGACTTTTGCACTTATGGGTCTTCTTTCGCTACGTAGAATTATGCAAAACCATCTGCCTGCTCGTCCTGTTACGATGCGAGCTGCTCCTGTATAATTTATTCTCGAACAAACAGAATTTAAAAATCCGCTAGGTTTTTAGCTTTCATTAACTCATGCGATTTGTTTAATCCTCTCACACAGAGAAGCCATTTATTCCAACCCCGTACCTTTGCCGATCCGTCTGAATAGAATGTGTGACGTGTTCCTCCCACACGGCTCTAAAAATGGGACTTGGCATTTTAATAAAAATTCTCATTAGTTTTCCTTACTGCGTCGGGTATGACAATTTACTTGAAGCCATTGAAGTCGTTAAAGCAAAATAATTTTTACACGTGATCGATCCAGGAGTCAATTGAAAGAATTTCGGGTATTTTAAATTCTTCCTCTCCTGCGTGGCTAGGTCTGTAGGAGATGGAGATATTCTGAATTTGACATTTAAAACAGGAAATTCATCACTTTGATCCTTCTCTAAGGTCTGGAGTTTTGAGCTGATAAGAAGGTCACTTTTGACCATGAGGAGGGAGAACTATTAAAAAGCGATTATAGTCTTGCTGTTGGCCTTTAATTTTTAGTCTCAGAAATCATAAGAGCCCTTCAGATTCAAAGTTAAGTATAACCTAAATAGAATATTTTTCCCAAAGAGTGCTTTACAGCTAAATTGAGAAATGCATATAGAATTCAGACCATGTGTCTAATGCATGAATTCATCAATAAGGCCCCTTAAAGAACATTCATTGAATAACATGAATAATTTTTATTTTAAGATGAATTTAAATAGTATGAGACATAATTTCTCAGTAAAAAGATTTTTCTTTTCTTTTTGGTAAGAATAACCTTCTTGTCAGAGAAACATATTTGCATTCGGATTGAGTTTCAGGGGACTTTGAATTCGCTAGTCAAGGTTTTCCAACTTTGTTCCTGAGCCATTTACTTTACTCTGATGATGAAGGTCATGGGTAGCAATGTAAGTGGGGAGAGGAAGGCCAAAGACCAGGGCCTGTGACTACTTTAGGTGGCTTTCTTGCTTTCCCCTCATCTTCTGGGCACAGGTGGCAGAGAGGAAAGAGAGGAAGAAGGCATACATACTTTGGTCATTTTATACAGGTCCTGGGAAGGTGTGGTTGTCTTAGTGTATTTGTCAGCGTTCTCCAATAGGGTATGTGTGCTGGTGTATACATATATACACGTATAGAAATATGCATAAAAGAGATTTATTCTAAAGAATTGGCTCACAGTATTATGGACTGGATCCACGATCTGTAGGGTGAGCAGCAAGCTGGGGACCAAGAGAGCCTGTGGTATAGATTCAGTCTGCAGGTCAGCATGCTCAAGATGCAGGAAGAGGCAGTGCTTTCACTTTGAGCCTGAAAGCAGGAGAAAACAGATGTTTTACTTCCAAGGCGGTCAGGAAGGAGGGATTCTCTCTTATGTGGGGGGGGGTGGAGGTGGGGGGTCACCCTTTGGGTCTCTTCAGGCCTTCAACTGATTGGGTGAGGACCACCCACATGAGAGAGGGCAATCTGCTTTACAGAGACTACCAATTTAAACGGTAATCTCATTCAGAATCCCCACAGAAACATCCAGAATAATCTTTGACCATATACCTGAGTGCCCTCTGGCCCAGCCAAGTTGACTCACAAAATTACACATCACAGTGGTCATGAGGAGCTCTTCTTAAAGAATGTCAAGGCTCAGTGGATAGAGCATTGGCTTGCAGACTGAAGGGTCCGGGGTTCGATTCCGATTGAGGGCACATACCCGGGTTACGGACTCGATCCCCAGTAGGGAGGGGGTGTGCAGGAGGCAGCTGATCAATGATTGCCTCTCATCATTGATGTTTCCATCTCTCTCTTCCTCTCCTTTCTTCTCTGAAATCAATTTAAAAAAATTATATATATATATATATATATATATACATATATATATATATATATAAAAATATATATGAATTTCAAGGTGAATATGTTCCATTGAACTATCTTTGGAGGGCACTTTTACCCATTCATTTGAAACGGGGTGACTTTAGACAGTGGTTTGGATTATTGGTCCCAGGGGTCTTATCCTGGTCTTCTCACATGTCCTGCAAGACCCACCTGACCTATTTTCTGTGTGGTCTAAGCCCCCCTTGACAGATGGTTCTTTTCTGATGTTACATGCCCTTTTCCTCTGGGTACCATACCGTCTCCAACTTATGCTTCAGAGCAGAGCACTTAAAGCTAGGACTTCCTCCACTCAGGTGTTTTACAGTGATGACCATGTATTCTTACTTCCTTTGTGTAAATATGTACAAATAGTCTGAGCATTGCTATGTACAGTAACACTCCTCAAATTTCCTCTCAGAACTAGAGGTGCGATCATTAGAGGGCGTTGTGAGAAGCTAAGGGGTGGCCAGGGATTGGTCAGAGCCCTCCCCCTGCTATTGTCAGACCTAAAGCTTCTGACCTAGTGGATGAATGTGTAGCAGTATATCAGTGAGGGTTTCATTTGTATTTTCTAAAAACTCATCAAGTCAAGTACCTTTTTGGTATGAGTATTTGAAACTTGGACATTGTTTTTTATAAATTTTCAAGAGTTTTGCCCATTTTTCTGTTGGGTTATCTTCCCCCACCCCCAAATGATTTGTAGAATTTCTTTTTATTCTTTATGGTGTCTTTTAATACATGGAGGTTTTAAAATTTTAATGTGGTCAAATTTATCATGATTTGCATTTTAGGCAGATTTGTAAAACATAGACCCGTGGTCGGCAAACTGCGGCTCGCAAGCCACATGCGGCTCTTTGGCCACTTGAGTGTGGCTCTTCCACAAAATACCACATCCTAGGTGAGTCTATGTTGAAGAAGTGGCATTAGAAGAAGTTTAAGTTTAAAAAATTTGACTCTCCAAAGAAATTTCAATCATTGTACTGTTGATATTTGGCTCTGTTGACTAATGAGTTTGCCGACCACTGACATAGACCAAAGGGACAGTGCTCTAAATATATTTTATCCTTAAGTATCTGGTCCATGTCACACAGATTCAGGTTATTTTTTGCCTCTCTTTCCCAAATGGATATTGACTGAAAACAACCCTTAATTCTTTCATCCTTCCCTCTCCCTCACACACGTGGGTATTTTGGAATCTTAGATATGGATATCGAATTTTTTTTTTCCTGTATCTGTTTTATTTAGTAAATGTGCATGCATCCTATTGGTAATGATAGCAGTCCCATCTTTCAGTAATTGATTTCACACAGAAAGGGATGAGACACCTTTCTCTCCCCTGAAGTGATGAAAAGTTTGCTAATTTATCAAAAGTGGGAAGTAAGCTGCTTCAATCCTCCTGGTACATTCATATACCGAATTTTTCGGACCATAAGACGCACTTTTTTTCCCCCAGGAGTGGGGGGAAAAAGTTCCTGCATCTTATGGTCCAAATATAGCCTATACATATACTGTAAAAAAAAAAAAGGTTTTTTACTTGCCCGGCTCTGTGTGGTCTCTGTGTGCTTGCCCGGCTCTAAAATGGTTCTAAATGCTGCTGTTTACTTTACAGGGTTGATTACATGTGTTTATGACTGTGATGTTGGGTTTTAATGCACATAAAATATTTTAGGACACTATTTGTTTCAGAATCTTTTTTTCTTCATTTCCCTTCTCTAAAAACTGGTGCGTCTTATGGTCCGGTGCGTCTTATGGTCCGAAAAATACGGTACCTAAGAGAAGAGCTGGATATTTACTGACTCTTTAGGATCTATACATGTCATCTCTTGGATCATAAGGCACCCAGTAATCTCCTGTCCATCTTTTTCTCTCTCCGAAAGATCCCTCATGTCCATGATCCGGAAGCGATCCCACCCCAGCGGCAGTGGTGCTAAGAAAGAAAAGGCAGCTCAACCGGAAACAGGTAATTCTCCCCCTTCCCCCACCCCCTTGCTTTACTCTCAGTGGTTGATGGTGTACATGTTTTTAACAATACACACACTTGTTGTATTTCACGTGCGCGAATCGGCTTCCTGCTCCTGATTCCTACAGCCATTTGTAGACTACTCCCCTGCACAGTAATGATGCAGTCAAAAGGCAAACTCTACCTGGCACAGGGTGTGGCAGGATTCAGAGAAAGCCCTGCCTTTGGCCATTTGCAGGACAGCCCTGCTCCTGGCTTCTGGCTCTGCAGCTTCTCTGGCCCTGCCATTACAATTTGGCTTGTTTCCATCTTGTTTTTGGGACAGTTGATAAGTCTGGGAGGGTCAGGAGGGCAGTCAGAACAAAGTGATTTCCTCTCCTGAGTAAAGGACATGATGAGCTGGTTAACCTGCTCGACACCCTTACATGGAAAGTATTCCAGACCTTGTTAGCCCCCAATGTTGGAAAGCACACTTTTCCTTATGAAAACGATGGTTCAGTTACAACTCATGACACGTGATGGTATCTCCTCCCTTATCCTTGAGCTATTGTATTGTACTTCGGGAATCTAAGGCTAGTCACTGACACAGAAGTTGCTCATGAGATTTTAAATGGGAACCTCTACAATCATACGGCCTTAAGCGATATGTGCCGCAGCCACACGGGGCTGGAGCCTCACTCTGTCAGGCAAGGCAGTTATTTAGCGTGTCTTGTTAATAATTCATACTCAAAAATGGTTGTTGAATGAATAATCACATCGACAGTGATTAAATGCGCAATGAATGGATGTAGAGCACATGTGTCAAACACAAGGCCCGCGGGCCAAATCCAGCCCGCCAGGCCTTGCAATGTGGCCCGCACCAAGCTGTCATCACTGCACTCCGCTGTCAGTTTATGACATTGTCAGTTTATGACTGTTCAGTAAACCATTCGGCCCGCGATTTAGGCTGGATTTTAGATTTTGGCCCCTTCTCTGATTGAGTTCGACACCCCTAATGTAGAGCATCAAACGCTGGGCTCCTCTGTGACACTTTGGAATTTACATGTGACATGGAGGGACCAGCCTGGCTGTCATGGCACTTTTTCATGTTAGCATCTCATGGTGGCTTTTACTCTTCAGTTATTTTCAGAGCTGATGAATGGAGAAACGCTTGTAGGTAGGTAGGTTATGGCTCTACACGGTAGGGAAGGTCGGTGGAATATTATACTAGTTTTAAGGTTTAAATATAAGAAATCCTTACAGATGTTGAAGTTAGTAACTTTGATAAAAATGCAGTTAGTGGACACATTCTGAGATTCCATATATGTAGGTCATTAATTTGTTGATATTTTCTTACCTCGGTTTACTGGTCCATAGAATGGAAATGAATAATAGGGGTTCCTATTTCATAGAGTTGTGAGAATTAATGAGCCACATTGTAAAGCATTTAGAATAGTATTTAGCATATAGAAAATATCCAAAAATGTGAGCTAAAAAGAAAGAAATAAAATAAATTGGACAATGTACTAACCACCCTTTTGCGGGGCAGGCTCTTGTCATGGTAGTTAAGGAAATTGCCTTAATTTTCTGACCTTGGGTCAAATTCAGACTTGTTCAGCCATGATGTGTGCTATAGAAATTTTGTGCGTCATGGTGGCATTGATTTTTTTCCCCTTAATGCCTTTAAAAAAAAAAAATGTTTCTGAAAGAGAAAAGTAATCCTTGGCACTAAACATTCATTTTAGTTTCTTCTAGGTAATAATAAAAGATTTTATTGAGCAATAAGGTGATGGTTTTGTCTGTGGGTCTTTTTCTTCCTTTCTTTTTCCTCCTCTTTTTTTTTTAAGGAATTAACTTATTTTTCAAGTGGGTCTTAAGATTTAAGCCTCTATTAATTACACGTGGCTTTCTGATCCAAGACTGACCTTGAGGCACTAACTCAAAGAACATTTGATTTTATTTCCCTGTGGCAGTTCAATAACATTAGACCTGTTGTCTTCATTTGTCCCCTTTCTGTAATCTCCAGTACCCTGCATATTTCTATTGTCCCCTGATTACATGCTTTTGTGAGACAATTACCAACTGCATGATTGCAGAGAGAATTACAAAACAGGCCGCGAGCTCTCCCCGTGGGCGATTCTTGCAGATTTATTAGAACAGCCTCACAGTTTAGAAGTTCGTATAGATTGCTTTTTGCTGGTTCCAAAACAGGGCCGGGGAGGCAGAGAGCTTGTGGAGCTAACCTGGCGCTGCCCTCGCGTTGTGCCCGCGCAGGGACTCTGATAAGAGTGATTTCTTTTTTTCCTTAAGGCCAATTAAGCCTTTCCATTTTGAAAAAGACAGAAATCAAAGCCTGGTTTGGAATCGGCACACAGTCCAGATAGCGGCACTTCTCTGAATGGTCACTGTGATCCTGGCAAGCAAAAAGAAGAAACCGCTTAAAATTCCTGCTTTGTGGGATGCTGCAGCAGATTTGAATGGTGTTGACCGTAATTCTCCATCTGTCTGCCTTAAGTAGTGCTGTGTGGGTGCATTTAATTGGATTTCGGTCTTTCCTTACGGAGCGCTAATCTGTTGGTAGGCGCTGTTCCTGTTGCCATGAGCTCTTCCCAAGTCTCACTCCAAATGGCAGCCTTTTTTGAACATCAAATGTGTCTTTTGAATTTTTATTTTTAGTTTTAATTCCCAGGAAGAAATTCCATACCCATACGAGGTGCTTGAACGTCAGGTCTGGATTTTTATCTCCTTTGGTTTTTGAACAGCAAAAGCACTGCGTAGTGCATTGTTTTAGGTATTCAGGTTGGAATGGGTGATTGAGTGAGTGAGTGAGTGAATGAATGAATGAATGAATGAATTTCTGTCCATAATAATTTTCTTGTCTGTCCCCTTGGTATTTGTGAGCCGTCAGCAGGAGCTGCCCAGGAAAATGCTACTCAAGGGCTCATAGTGGAGTTTTGTCCTTTTCATTTTCTGGTGGATGAGTTCTGACTTTGATGCCATTTTCCCCACTTTTTAATTTTTTTTTACTTCTGGATATGAAAGATTCTGTTTGGGTATTTTAATTCCCGGCATTGCAGTGGCTGGTGAGGATGACAGTGCAGTTGGAAATAAGGGCTGTGTCAGGAAGCTTAGGCGATGCAATGATCCCATCACTACGGTGCTCACAGAGGGAGGAGAATGGAACCTTCTGGGCTCTGATAAAAACCCAACTGTGTAACGAAGCCCCAATAATCATGTATAGAACCTTCCGCTAGTGAATTTTGGCCGGATAGCAGAAAAAGAAACCATGGTTTAGGCCTTCTTAGGGCAAAGCCTGTCCCTACTGCCAGTTAGGGTGGGGATCGTCTCCATTTAGAAGATGGCATCCTTTGGGGCGTAACTTTTTCTGCTCAAATAGTAAAAATATTAATAGCCCTTTAAAGCCCAAACTTTACAAAGTCAGTCCGTAGGTAGATTCTTGTTGAGTGCCTGCTAAATGGCCTCCCCCCACCCCATGGAGTCAATTTAAAGATGCTAATTAGAAGGTCTTTATGAGATATTTAAACAACTATATTGGCTGCAGTGCCATCGAAGGAGGTAAACATGAGATCTAGAACCGCGTTAATAGTGATAAATATTCCAAAAGTGATTCCGTGCTTTTTGGTCAAGCTGTTCTGCAAAAGAGACACATTTCTGTGTTCTGAGCAACAGGTTGAAGCTCTCCGCAGTTGCATTCATCTAATTGACACATATTTCAACGGCTTTATTGTTTTTGCAGCAAAGGTTAGACAATAGACCATTGAAATTTTTAAATCAAACTTAATTACTCAATTACAGTCATCTCTAGGTGTGTGTGTTCTTTTAACATCGACAATTTTAAAAGACTTGAAAAGGTTTGCTTATATGTTTCCTTCCCACGTGACGCCTACACAAAAGATGGCAATTGAAAAAAAGAGATTTTTATCTCTTTGCTGCTCATCTTTTGATTTAATTTCTTTTGGGAAATAAAAGAATCATTTTGACCATTTATTTTCAAATGGGCTTTTTGATAGTTATTTCTTCTTTGGGCTGATTTCTTTGACATAGAGTGTTCTATGGCTTATAAAAAAATATCTTTGAGACAAGGATGAATGATTATTTGGGGTTAGTGACAAAGTTGGGTTTTTAAAGACCTGTAGAAATTCAGGTCTCACGTTATGCTGACAAAAGGAACTTTAATTGCCTCACACAGATGAGCCGCTAATTGATTTCCAGGTTGCTAATTAGACCTCAAAATTTATAACTCTCATTTTTCAAAGCAGGTCTTCTCTTAAAAGACTTTAATGAAAAATACGTTGCTATCTGGTAGCTCTTAACCTTAGATGGTTGGTGTTTTGTGACTTTGTCTGAAAAATGACCGGTTCAGCATCTAGCATGAGCTAAGCCACCCCAAACAGGACGTGGCGGTGTTCCTGTAATCTAAGATGATTTCTGTGCGTGTTCTCTGAACAGCTGAAGAAGTCACGGATCTGAAGAGGCAAGCCGTTGAGGAGATGATGGACAGGATTAAAAAGGGAGTTCATCTCAGACCCGTGAACCAGACGGCGAGGCCGAAGGCACAGGTATAGAATGACTAAATGCTTTCTCCCCCGCCCCGGATGTGTCTTTCTTTGAATGTGAAATTTCGAAATGCGATGCAAGCCGTATCAGGACTGACTGCCTCATCGTAGGAGAAGGCTAATGTGTCATAAAAGCCTTCATTTCCATAAGCATGTTTCAGGAGGGCTCTGTTTGACCCGGGGTAGCCCTATATCTCCATGGAAACCAAGTCCCGCTCTTGTAGGATGCTGGCGTCAACTTGAGAGAGACACGGAGAGGAACTGTTATACCAAACAGATAACAGTTGTGACACTGCTGTGTCCTTTCTTTAACTCCTGGTTGTTTTGTGTACCTTAACAAGTATTTATCAAGTATCTGATGCATGCCAGGTACTGCGTTAGGCACGGAGGATAAAGCGATAAACAGGAAAGACAAAAAATTCTTGCCTTCCTGAGGCTTCTACCTGTGTCTGTTGGGATGTGGCGGGGAACAGGAGCTATGGGTAGGGATCATGTACTGATGCCAGAGCAGACCTAGGACAGACAGCTTTTGAGAAATAGTGAGATTTGTAGGATGGTTTTCGCTGATCTCACAAACTGATTCCCGGTCACTTCAAGGAGAAATGTTGTGTGTCTATGCCATCAGCGTCTACCCTGGAAGACCACACGAAGCCCTGAAGTCTAGTTCAGTGCTTCCCCCTTGTACCCCTGTCCCGTTTCAGTAGGCCCAATAATGGGGCCTTTGGCATTCTTTCTTTCTTTTAAAAAAAAAAATCCTTACCCGAGGACATGTTTTTATTGATTTTAGCGAGAGAGGGAGAGGGAGAGAGAAACATCTATGTGAAACAGCCATCAGTTGCTTCCTGTGTGCGCCCCAACCAGGGTTCGAATCCACAACCTAGACATGCGCCCTGAGGGGGAACGAGCCTGCAGCCTGTTGGTGTTTGGGACAATGCTCAGCCAGCTGAGCCACCCGGCCAGGCCTTCACCTTTCTTTTCTTGGGGGGAAAACTATTTTTTCACCTGAGTAAGATATCCGTGGGTTAGTTCTCTTTCTTCTATTTTTAAAACACACCTTAAGTCCTTATTCCAAAGATGCCTCTCTTCAGCTGCTTCGATGTCCCTAGGTAGCGACACTGTTATGCACAAATTCTGCTGGGCTGTGGCAGCTGCCACTTGGCCACGGGCAGGCAAGATGGCCAGGCCAGGCAAGAATGGCCACGGTGCTGAAACCGGTTTGGCTCAGTGGGTAGAGCGTCGGCCTGTGGACCGAAGGATCCCAGGTTCGATTCTGGTCAAGGGCATGTACATTGGTTGCAGGCACATCCCCAGTAGGGGGTATGCAGGAGGCAGCTGATTGATGTTTCTCTCTCATCAATGTTTCTAACTCTCTATCCCTCTCCCTTCCTCTCTGTAAAAAATCAATAAAATATATTTGACAACAACAAAAGAATGGTCACGGTGTGGGCTGTCCACAGAAAGGGGGTGGAAAGAATACGAAACTCCAAGAATAGACGGACATGCAGTGACGTGGAAGCTCCCAGCCACGGGGAGTGAGTCCGTCTTGTGCTGCTGCTCTGAAAGCCAGTTTCAAAGTCAAGGGCAGGAGGAGCCACCGAGCACAGCTGTGCCAGTGCTGGCGCCTGAGGACAGAGCGCTGTTGGGAGGTGGGGCCTCCACCGCCCCCGCCCCCAAGCTTGGCCCTCCCAGAGGGGGAACAGTGCCTGCCCTACCCAACCCCCGGGGCTGTGTCCCGATCAAATGGAATAAAGTGTGAAAACACTCCAAAACTCAGGGTCCCAGCGGAACTTAGGAAAGAATACATTCTTAGGACTTACACGGCGCAGCTATTTTGGGAAGATTCTGTTTGAATCAAGCACAACCAAGCTATTGTTATAGAAAAAATAATAATAATCTGTGTTATAAAGAAGCCAGATTACTTTAGAAAGAAACAACATCGGGAGCTTCTGAAGTGATAAGTAATCCATGTTCTGTATGTACTCCTCTTCCAACAGTTACACATGGTTCAGTGTCAATTCCAAATCTGGAAGACAGCTGGCCAACGATCAGCGGACGAGTGGGTTTCTCGCTGGTAATGGTGAAACTCTCTAGCTGTAGTGCTGAATGGCCTGGCCAGTCCCCTTTAGAACAGGTGGTCCCTGCCCGCCTGGGCACTGCCCAGGTGTGAGAGCATGCGGCCCTGGCTGCGAGGCTTATGCGGCCGGCGTTGGAGGGTGCCTTAGGCCAGGGCGTTGGTTCGGAAGTCACAGCTTGTCACCTGCTTAAGCCTGTCCCGAGAAGACTAAGTTCGCCGCCCATCTCCCAAATTCCTGGATGGCGCTGGCGGTGCCGGTGTGGTGGACGTGAGTGTGTGGGAGCTTCCGCCTGGCACTGGTGGCTGGCATGATGGCATGTTTTCCAGAAGCCCTAGGCTAGGGAAGGAGAATGCCTTCGTCGAATGTGCACAAGCGCAGCTAACCCGCTCTCCTTCCTCTCTCCCTCCCTCCCTCCCTCTTCTGTGACTGTCCATTTTTAAACGCTGGCATGGGGTCTTCTCCTTACTGTGTTCTGAGAGAAGAGGATTATGGGTTGCTAAGAATCACCTCCCGTGTCCTGATGAGAGGAATGAGCCTCTGCGCCTCTCCAGGACCGAGGGGCTGAGGGGTCCTTGTACTGTCTGGCGGGCGGGCCTTCTCTGCATCTCTCGCCTTTGGGAAGGGGGAGGTCAGAGGTCGTCTTTGATCTTTTTCCTGAGGTCCTCATGCTAAATTTTCCCTCCAGTAAACGAGGTGAGGGACCCACAGAGACCGGTTGGTATGATGGGGCCGGTACATATGATACCCAGGACTTACATTGTTTGGTTCCTGCTATAGCCGGGAGAGACCTGGGTTTGTACTGGTAATGGAGACACTGATTCAAATACAACCTTCCTCAAGTGTAACTGTCCTCCTAAGTAAGACCAAGTGGTTGGACTACATACTCTTCTGAGGTCTTTTTCTGATTAAAAAAAAAAAATTTTTTTTAATTGATTTCAAAGAGGAAGGCAGAGGGAGAGAGAATCATTTTTCAGCTGCCTCCTGCAAGCCCCCTCCTGGGGATGGAGCCTGAAACCTGGCATGTGCCCTGACCGGGAATCGAACCGTTACCTCCTGGTTCATAGGTTGGCTCTCCAATACTGAGCCACACCAGCCGGGCTCTCTTCCTGTTTCCCAGCCAGGGATGCTCACGCGCTCCTGGAAGCCGGTTCTTTGCTGGTCCCTGCTCCCGACTCCATCCCGCTGTGAAATTCACCAAACAAGGCGTGCGGGTCTCTGCCCTGGCTTTTGCCTGGAGCCCGTGGGGCTGGGAGGTGTCCCGCCCTGCCGCTTGCTTTCCGCTCTGCAGCCTTCCTGGTCCTGCAGGTAGAGAAGCTGCTGTAAAAGACACGAATCGTGTGAAATTGTCTTTGAAGTCCGGTGTTTACCAATTCTTTGTTTCTATGTCTGATGACAAACAAGTAACAAAATGATGTTTAGAACGTGGCGGCTTGAGTCCTTTTGCTTTGAATATTTCTTCTAATTTTCTACTCCGCCGCCATCTGGAAGCACTAACCTGTCTAATACTTTTTCCTAACAGTAAGCCCTGGACCTAATTTTTAAAAATCAGTGACTGTACGCTGCCAACACTTTGTCATGTAAACTGTTTTGTTCAGTATTTTTAGAATGAACGACTCGGTAACTTTAATTTTATTTCTTTCATTGTAGCCAGAATCTTCCAAAGGCTCTGAAAGCGCGGTGACCGAATTAAAAGGAATTCTGGTAAGAACAGATCTCGGCGTTTTATTCAGCTAATGGGAAAATGAGAGGACAGTGTTCTTGAAATCGATTTTCATGAATAATGGGGCTGATATGTTTTTATTTCCATCGGCAGTCGCCTCATTTCTTCTGATGATTTACTTGATTGTGTTATGGGGCTCCTCCATTGGGTGGCTTATTAATGTATCAATACTCAGCTGCTTGTGTTCTGAAAGAGCGGTCTCATGCTCGCCAAAATCATTGTTTCTTGTTCTCGCCCTCCAATCCTTGCCTTACAGCGTGAAGATGAAATGCCTGGCCAGAGGTGAGGGTGGGAGCTTGCTTATCAATAAGAGAAATATAGCAGAGTCTCTTCACTTCGGGGCGTGAAAGCAGAATTCTTGGTGTCTCCCTGTAAATCTGAGCTCCTACCCAAATATGTCAGTGTCAGGGTCACGGTCTGCTTTTTTCACAGTTTAAAAAAAATTTTTTTTGATGGTAAGCTGGAGAATCAAAGTCCCTTTCTTTATGCTGCTGATTTTATTTTCTAAAAGTCATTCATAACCTTTGGAGGACACGCCCGATGCCCATCGCTAGCTGTATTTCTCCTTTCCAGAGCACGTAAGCCTCTGCCAGTGGAATAAACGAACACTGCCCTCTCCAGCGGTTGCTCTCAGAGACAAACGCCTCGCTTAGGGAATGGTTCAGATGCTAAGAGCCCCGTTCTCAGATCCCCTTACAGTCTCAACACCAGTCATTAGGCACAGTAAGTCAACAAACACGGGGGGCGGAGGTGCGAATTAATATTCCCGTGTTTGTTGTCACTGTGCTAATTATGCATCGCATGTAGACATCCCCTAATTGTGGTAAACAAAATTGTTTTTATCAAGCACGAAACAACAGAATTAGAATGGCTTAATTGGTTAGCTTTAGTTTCAGGTGAGTGGGATTGGCACTGGAGAGAGGTGAAGTGATGGCTAACATGCTAGTCTGCCTACAGAGTGAAGTATTGCAAACCATGGATAGCATATGTGGCTGGGAGCTGAGGGATTCTTGGATGAGAAAACCTTGTGATCCAGTGTTTGTTAAGGAGAACTGTGACAGTTCCTGTTTTTTTGTTGTTGTTGTTTGTTTGTTTTAAATATTTTTATTGATTGTAAAGAGAGGGGACAGGAGAGGGAGAGGGAGAGAAAGAAAGAGAAACATTGGCTGCCTCCTGCACACCCGCACTGGGGATCAAGCCTGCAACCCAGACACGTGCCCTGACTGGGAATCAAACCAGTGACCCCTCAGTGCACAGGATGATGGTCAACCAACTGAGCCACACAGGCCAGGGCAATGACCGTCTTTTTTTTTTTTTTTTGTCTCTACATTGTAATGCTAATTCCTGTTCAAGAAACTGTCTCCCAGGCAGGGTGAGATTCTAGAGAATAGTTTTGACCATCAGTGAAAGAATCAACCATGCTGAGTGTGACTTCTAAAGGATCAGGTTTATTTGGAAAATCAGACATCCACGTGGGAGCCATATGGCACTGGCATGCCCAGGGCGTGCCGCTCCCTGATCACGCTGGAGGGTGGCAGGCTTGCTGATTGCAGCATTGCCCTTTAAGACCGAGGGCGCTACACAATTCCTCAATCCCGCAATCCCACTCACTATAATTTCGTGCCGCTTCAAGGAGAGAAATTCCTGAAATAAATTTTTGTGAAATAATTTACAAATTACAAAAATTGTCAAAACCCCTTTCCCCCCCCTCTGCAAATTGCCCCTCTCCTCCTCATCCGGGATTTAGCAGTAGGTTTCTCCCCCTCATCTGGCACTGACGTATCATCATAACTGTTACTCTGACAATAGGATTTTTTTTGCAGCAAATTGTTTTGGTTTATTTAAAAGTGAAACTCACAGTTTCCTCCTCCCCTGCTCTTCATTGCCCAATGGCAACTCGCCGCTACCCCCATAGACGTCCCTTTGAGGGGTGATGGGTCACTTGCCACGCCCAGCCACCTGGTGTCAAGAAGCCATACAACTTCTTGTAAGAGAGAGAAAAAAGAAGACCCTATTCGAGGGGCTGTCTTAGTGCTTTTTTGCTGGAGTTCAGACTGTTAGGATGATCCCATGTAGTACCCAGCAAAGCACATGACACCCGCCTCACAGTGTGACATGTGATAAACAGGAAAAGATAGGAAAAGCCTACAGATTATACCCTGAGATAGAAAGTGACTCAGATATGCCAGGAAACAGCCTGCTCAGGGCTGTGGTGGGACAGAGACCAGGAGTAACGTCAGTGGTGCGTTTGCTGCAGTGAATGAGACGGGCCCTGAGTGGTAAGAGGACACCCACGACGTAAAGGTGTGGCCTATTGCTCCAAGTTAGCGCCTGCGTAGAAAACAAATCTCGGGCTTGGGAAACCTCCCTCTATTTTGAGTTGTCCGATTTTCAAGCTAATTTGTAAAGTCTCCTTGTTGACGGGACTCATCTTTCCCAGCCTGTTTATCCTTTGTTTTTAAAAATGGTGTGCTCTGCGCAGATTTAACAAAGATATGTTCATTTCTGATAGTCACACAAGGATTCTCTTGAGTCTCCCCAGTCATTTAAAAGTCAATGTGGAAATGGCAGTTTCTGAAGTCTAAATCAAGACAAAATGAATCGAAACGTCTCTCTTTCAAGGCAGTTGCCTCCAGATCAAAGAAACTGAAATAGCATTTGAAAAGATTATCTTACAGGTCTTTCTCGAACATTTTCAGTTTTTCAAAATATCCCAAAAATTGTTGAATAGTTAATTTTTCCACCTGATGATTAGATTACTTGGTATTGGAAACATTTCACCAACATGGGGCACTAAGGTAGGTCCAGGATCCAAGAGGTTCAGAGTAGAGACAGAGAACTGATTTGGGAATTAGAAGAGTCACAGTCAAGGCCCCGCCCTATCACTGCCTTGTCTTGGGATATGGCCCAAACCCCGAGGCTCTCTCCTCTGTAAAGTGAAGGAATTGTGTGGACCACATGGCTCCCAAGTTAATTTCTGTTCTCACCATCTATGATTATAGTGCAAATGGATAATTAAGATAATCTTTGTACTTCATTAGCTGAGCTCCTTTATCATTTCAGTTGAGAGTCATGCAGAAACCTTTCTGTTTCCCATAATTGCCTCCGTATTAAAATGTACTTATGTATTAGCTGAACCAACGCTATCAGTCATCGAGTGGAGGAAAAGTGTGGGATTCAAGGATTCATACTTGAAAATGGGTCCCTTCAGAATCAGGTGAAGAGAGGGTCACTCATCATAGTCAGGAATTTGGGGGAAATAATGCTGTCTTCTAAATGAAACATAGAGAACATTGTGAAAGATAAATTCTTCAATAAAAGGTAGCCATTCACTCCAGCCATTAGGAAAATCACACAGAATGTCCTTGACATTCAAACAGCGTGGTTTTATGAGTTGTCTTAATAATAATGGCCATTCCGTTAAGTAATATCTGCTTACATACAATATAGCTGGTACGTTTTGTAAAATTACAAACACAAGTGAGTTGGAAATGGTTTTCCTAGTACATGTTTAAAAATTTGTCAAAATGGGCTTTCGTTCTGATTTCCTTACCTTCTCAGTGTTTACCCTACCTTACGATAAGTAGATTCAGATGTTGTTAACTGTTAAGTAAAGCAAATAATTTGTAAGTTATAAACTGTTACCGTGTTACATGTAATGTGGTGTTCCTTTGACTGTGCTTTATGAATATTTGCAATACATGGGAAGCAGAAAGATGTGGTTTTGGGTGGGGTGGGGGGAACAGTCGATTTATGCTTGGCTAACAGGGGGGCCTTATCTCAGTGCTCCACACATCAGTTGGTTAGGCATCTGCCTGCAGAAGCACACAACCTCCTGCTCTTGTTTGCCAAGGTCCTCCCGACCACCGGCTGCTCTTCTGTAACTGTGTGCTTCCTACACAAAACAGCGTCATAGCCCGTGTCAGAAGAGATTTGTAATTGCCTGGTTTTACAAACTTTTTTTTATAGGCTAAAGAGTTACCATGTTTAGCGAGTAGAATTCTTAGGATCCTCAGGAAGTTATTAGCGGGGGACAAAGAGCAAGCCCGCGGGGAGCTCAGACGTGAAAAAGGCCGGCCTGGTTGTTAGCCTCGGTGGACAGAGACTGCCCTCTGACTCGGGCACGAGGTCAGGCTAGTTGTCCCAAACTTGAGGTTCTGATTTGCTCTGATCAAACCATCAGTTAGTGTCCTGTCCCAACACTTGACGGGGAATGGAGGTGGAAAGCCTTAGTCCTCCCTCCATAACACACTTACCAGAGCAGCCAGGGCAGGGGACCCCTGCCTCAGCTGTTCTCTGTCGTCTTGAAGGTCACTACTGCTTTCAGCAGGAGCACAGCTCCACGGCATCTCTTGTTTCCTCCAGAAAACAGACTCTTACCACTCAGGTCCCGTCTCTGGGCCTGAAGACCACCCGGGCACTGCCTCCTCTGTTAGGATTCTGGAGTCACGGCGCAGCCCGTCTGGGGGTCAGGCCATTGGAGAGCATTGCGTGCAGTCAAGATCATTCTCTGAAGAACCAGCCACATGTTTTTTAGGGCCACCAGGGTTTTGGTTCTGTAGCGTGCGGCTGCCGTATCAAGAAATGCTTCTCAGGTGAGTTCGTTATGTCCATCCTCTTCTCCACGCAACAGATGGACACACATCAGCATCTTAGCCATCACTGTGCAGGTACCCTCCCGCCACGGAATCTCGTGTAGTTAGCTCATCAAGGGGTGTTCTTGTCCTGTTCTTTTGATATGGGAGCTAGCATCTTACATCCTCAGGAGCGTCATCTTAAATGATGCAACACTATGTGTTGTTGAAGATATGCCCATGAAAATATAAATGTATGTAAAGTTCATTTTATTTTCTAATTCCATTCAAATTATGGTAATGTTCTGGTGGTTTTATTTTTATATTCTTTTGTATGTTGTATTAAGCTTTTATTAACCTTTTTGTTGTTGTTGTTTTTTGTTTGTTTGTTTGTTTGTTTTTTCACTTCAGGGGACACTTAACAAATCCACTAGTTCCAGAAGCTTAAAATCCTTTGACACTGAGAGCAGTGAGAGTGAGTTAGAGAGGATTCTGCGTCGCAGGAAGGTGACGGCAGAAGCAGAGAGCAGTAGTAAGCTGGCTTTATTTCTCCACAGCTCCTCCTCTCTGCAGCGTCTTCCTTTCAGTTCCCTTCTGACGTGAAATTATCTTCTTAAAATTATTATTACATATTTTTAATGTGAGTGAGAAGTATTGGCTGGTGAAAGACACTTATAGATCCCTCTTTTATTAAATATTTTTAATGTGAGTGAGAAGTATTGGCTGGTGAAAGGCACTTATAGATCCCTCATAAGAATGCTTATATCATTTATATTTATTGGCATGTTACTTATGTAGTTGTAGGTGTTGGGTCTGATCAAATAATTGAATTGATACCCCCTTCCCTAAGAACTAAACTGTAGACCACTTCACAACCAACATTCCCTTCAGCGTGACCACAATGTACAGTAGCTGCCCCAAAGTCCACACACCATTCCAGGTTTCGACACCAAATGTTAGGGTCACCTTAGGAGGAATGCATGAGGCCAAAAGGGGTGAAGAATTATAAATGTATTGTTCCATCTGCTAGCAGCAGGGCTGAGACCAGGATGGTATCAGCTCCGAGGAATGGGAGTCAGAGATTTTAAAGGACTGTAGGTGGGTTTTCTCTGGGCGGGGAATTCTCTGGGCGGGTCCGGATCCTGGGAAAGTCTGGAGGGGAAGGATAATGGTCTTAGCAAGTGGAATGTGGTCTAAGCGAAAGGGAATGTTGATTGTAAAGTGGTCTAAAGGTCAGTTCCTAGGGGAGGGCGTATCGTATCGATTCAATTATTTGATCAGACCTAACAGTAGGTAATCAGGCTTTTATAGATCTGGTTTACTTAATGCATGATGACCTTGTGCAAAGACATTCAGAATGGGCTTTGGCAACAGTGTAGCATTGAGTATAGGCTCTGGAACCAAGACAGTGTGCGTTCAAATCCTAGCTCTGCCATTTACTAGCTGCTTGCTCTTACCCAAATTACCCAACCTCTCTGAGCCTCCGTTTCTTCATCTATAAAGTAAGATGAATAAAAGCACTATCTCATAGGATTATTCTGAGGATCAAGGCAGTCAGTACATGAAAAGTGCTTCACCACTGTGCCTGGCAGCTCACAATAATCAGTAATCATAGTAGTAATTACATATCAGTTATAATTGTAGAGAAATCGTCTTTGTTCTTCACACCCATTTAGCTTAGTGTTTCTTGTGAGCCAAGTGATGAGAAATTCCAGCTCTGTCACCAACGATGACCATCTGAGCAAGTCTTGAGTTCACAATTTGCATTTGTGTCATGCTACCCGTGTATTGGACATCAAAATCTGTTCCCTAACTAACTTGGTATATCTTTATTTTTTATTTATTTTATTTTATTTTATTTTTTTACATTTTTTACAGTTTTTTTAAATTGTGATAAAATACACAAAACATAAAATATCATCTTAACCATTTTAAATGTACAGTTCAGTAGTGTTAACTGTATTCACAATGTTGTACAACCAATATCCAGAATTCTTGTTGTTGTTGTTAATCCTCACGCAAGGATATTTTTCCATTGATTTTTAGTGAGAAGGAGAGGGAGAGACAGAGAAACAGTGATGTGAGAGAGACACATCAATTGGTTGTCCCCTATGATGTGTCTTTATCTTTATTTTTTTCTGTCAATTGATCGTGGGAATTAGCAGAAACCTTTATGAGTTTTGTTTTTTGTTTTTTTCTTGAGGCCACGAGGCTGGCTTTGAAAAGCTAAAGTAAAGTTAATCAGCAACTGAGCTAATAGTCTGAATCATTTATACTTAGTCCTGTGAACTCCCATTAGCTTAGCCCGATATGACAGATTAATTTGCATTTCTGTCAAGTTTAAGTTGCTGGACTATTAAGGATTTGGGTTTTTGATAAGCAGGCTCTGGTTCTCACATAGGGACTTTCTCAAACAATTGAGTAAATTGGTTTCTTAAACTGGAAGCAACATGCTACCGTACTAGCCAAACCATTACTATAAAAAGATTAAGCCTTTGTTTCCTCATTAAAAAAAAAAAAAATCAGTTTTTTTGTTTGGTCTGGAAATTTTGCTGTTACCCCCATTATCCGGTCCCCACAAACAGCCACCTCTCAGAAAAGTTAAAGGCTGCCATAAGAGTGGGATTTTTTTTTTTCTTCCTCCTTAAGATTGGTTTACAAGCATGTAGCAGCCTCCGTATGAATCATTCATTTTGTGGCTTAATCCGAGCTGTGACTTTTCCAGCATTTCATCCTCAGAGCACTCGGGTAGCCACCTTGATTGGTGGGACTTTTCGGATGACATTTTCGCACTCTGCCATTTACGTTTTATATTTTGCCACTGACCTTTTTGGTCCTCCAGAAACATTCCTCACCTCACTCATGAAGTTGGTCAAACATGAAGCACTCACTACTTCAGAGTTAGTTTTTCAGTGGGAGGCGCCAGGAAGTATTTTCATTTTAGTCACTTTGGAAATTTGAATATTTGAAAATTTGGAGGAAGGTAGGAACATGTTTTATAGGCATGGTGAGACTCTTTTTTAATTGGTTATTTCCCATATACAAATATTCAGTGTATAATTTGAGGAAAGGTAGAATAAGATATATACACATACTGAGGGGAGTGACTTGTAATTTAGCAGAAATTGTCTTTTGAACTCCCTAGTAGTCAAAGGGGAAGAGGGGAGAAGAGGAAAGAAACAAGCATACAAACTCTATAATCTAGTAAAATACCTTTTTTTAAAAGATGGTACAGATGTTATCCTAGCATCAAACTGGAAGAAGTATTTATCCCATAAATCTTTTAATAAAGACCATGAAATGACAAGGGAAAATTCCCAGACAGAGAGGAGAGGAGTGGGTTAGTAAGCTATAATACATCAGCCCAGATGCATGGTGGGAGCAAGTTACAGAGGATGAGTTTGATAGGTGTGTGCCTCAGGTACACTTAATCTCCGGGATTTTCCCCTTCTACACACAGAAGCTAAAGGAAAGCTAAGTGTGAGGTCACACAGCGGAGAAAGGAGTCATCCCAAGAGAAGCAGAGGTAGCCTGAGGTTTGCAGAACTCGGATCCCAAGGGCCAGTGAAGCATCTTTTTCTTTAGAAATTGTCTTTGAAAAAATAAAAAGATTTTTTAAATTGATTTCAGAGAAAAGAGAGAGATAAAAACATCGAGTAGAGAGAAACATTGACCAACTGCCTCCTGCACACCCCCTACTGGGGATGGAGCCCACAACCCAGGCATGTGCCTGGACCGGGAATCCAACTGTGACCCCCTGATTCATAGGTCGATCGATGCTCAACCACCTAGCCACGCTGGCTGGGCCTAGGATTTTTCTTTTGACCCTTATATTCCCTTGTCTTACCTAGACTTACGACCCAACCAACTGATATTTCAAAGAGCAATGAGTGCCTCTTGGGAAACACTGGGCAGCTTAAACACGATGTGGTGATAATAATAATAATCTTACACATTAAGCATTTGTCTTTATTCCTTTTTGTAGGAAAAATAAGAACTCCTGCTCAGCTCACCCACTCTCCCTCCTTTTTAATTGGCTTCAGCCGCAGAACAAGCTGTAGGCATTGGCGCATTCAGAAACAGATCTTGCTTTCCGACAAGGACAGATTGTTTAAAGCTATCAGTGCTGCAGCCAACAATTATCCAAGGGCAAACTAGAGCCGCTCGGAAGCCATTCTCGAATCCAGCTTCATGTCTATATTTTCAAGAACTTTCTGGATCTTCCTGCCCTCCCCTCTTTGCTCCCACATCCCCATGCAACACGGGGCTTAAGACAGGAGGGAGGGAAAGGCCTTTTTAACCAGAATATTCAGTATCTCCAATCTCTTTGTTTTCAAAGGATTCCTTTTGCAGTTTCAAGAAAGAAAAAAAAAAAAAAATACTAGAATCTTGCTTTGAAAAGAAACTCCCTAGGACAGTATCTTTCGAACTAAAGACAGGAAATAAGTCACGATGGAGCGTAGCTTCGGTGCCCAGAATGTTTAGGTTGATATGCCAAAAATTTCCGTAGCAAGCCCCGTGAAAGTGTCTTCCCTCCTGTTCCAGAGAGCAGAAAAGCCTAAAAGCTAACCAGCCAAGCTCTTTGCCCCTTAATTTTTATAATCCCGTGTGTGTACAGGAACAGGAAATAAGTCCGCTTACTTCTCGCTCACATTAAAATGAAGATGTTCATAAAAGCTGTTGGATGCTCAGGATGCCTTCTGTGGGCCTCTGAGAAAGATCCTTCTGACATCGGTCCGCTTTGTGTTCAACACGCAGAGCCGAGTTTGGGGAGGAATTAACTCTTGAGAGGCCACATAGTTCAAGGAGGGCTGCCAGAAAGCCATACTCTGAGGAGGAAAGAGTTTCTACATGTTGAGTATTTTTAAGGATTCTGGTCAGGGAGGGAACCATGGCCTGGGGTTCTGTGGTTTCTTAAAGGCCCGGGCCCCGTTGCCCGGGGCATTGAGGAGTGCCACGAAAGCAGAGGAGATTTCTCATGGAACCATTTTTGCCAGCTCTGGAAACCTTACCCTCACATGGCCTTTTCACTTCCTGAGGGCTTTGCAGCTAATCTGTTTTCGGTGCCGTATTCCTCACCATCGCACAGAATGATTAAACTGGGGGTATGTGTTTGGTTTTAAGGTCCATCCGGGATATTAGCCACCTCAGAGTCCAAATCCATGCCGGTGTTGGGTTCTGTATCCCGTGTAGCAAACACGGCCTTGACCAAGAACACTCTGGAGGCAGAATTCAACAGCCCAGCACCTGGGCCAGGTGACGGGCCGTGTAAATTGGAAGGAGGCGCGAGTCCCAAGGTTACGTTTCAGTAAGTAACGCTGCCGCTCTTTACTACCTCACGTGCAGGTAACTACGTCTGTGATAACTAACTCGTGTGCTACTTTGCTTCCTTACTCTTTGGAGAGCCAGTACCTGCTCTTCTTCCGCTTTTGATGAGCCCATGGGCTCCTAGTGTAGAGGTCTTATTATTCTTATCCAGAGCAGACACGTGTGAAGAGAATCCCTGCCCCTACAATGATTTGCTCATCAGGCTCCTCCCAGAGGGGTGAGCGGGGTGATCCGTTACTCAGCATCCAAAGACACGGAGGCATTCTTTCAGGGTTGGATGCCTCCATCATCCCACTTCACGGTTCACGAGGAGCTGAAGAAGGTGCTAGATCTTGCAGAAGAACTTGGTCTTCCAACATCCTTTGAAGCCTCATTTTCTGGTCTTCCCGTAAAGATGTGCCTTCCTGTTTCTCTACCCTGAGGATGACAACATACCCCGTCAACAGTTATCTGTATGGAGTTGCTTGACAGGGACCCTCCCTCGCCGAGTTTAGCCTGCCATGGGCTGTGTTTCCAGCAGACCTGGTGGATCCATCGGTTTGTTTTGAAACAGCGGTAGACTCTTTTCTGAAATCAGTCTAGGTTTGCTTTCCTTCTCAGGATGTCAGGGGGTCTGTCACCTGAAGAAAAGGAAGAGGTGAGACAAATCAGATCAGCCTATTGTAATTATAATCGCACTTCATTAAACCTCCGATTTCCTGCTCCATCGGTAGAGAAAAGAGCCCCTTTTTTGTGCCTCTACCTGTCTTAGTTTAAAAGGTGAAGAAGCCTGGACAAATGAACTTGAAATTCAATTTAGGTCTCTTTTTTTGCCAATTGGCATTTTCTTCCATTCTTGCATTTCTCATTGGTATTATTAACCTTCCTCGCCCCAGCCCCCGCCAGCCTCTCTTTTGGAATGAATGGCCTTCTTTGCTGATTTACGGTTTTATCTAATTTCATTGTGTTGCGGAGTACATTTTCTCCTGCAGCCCTGCGTTGCCTTTCTTTTGACTGCAGTCATTTGAACGGCTCTAAGAAAGATGATCTATATGCATTCTTCATCTTTTCCTGTTAAATTCGTTTAACACCTAATTTGACATCAGCACTCCGGCTACATTTGAACCAGTATCCAGACACAAAAGCAATTTGGCTGAGACAAGTTCGTTTCTGAGAAATGCTTCAGTATATGTGTGTGTGTGTGTGTGTGTGTGTGTGTGTGTGTGTATAGATTTTTTTTTTTTCCCCTTTACCATTTTACACAGATAATCTTAATCAGAAAAGACTTCGACTCCTTCTTCCTTTTGTCTGCCTTTTATTCTCCAAAAGTAAGTGGAAATTACATTCCCAAGAAAGGAAATGAAATAATTGCAGGCCCAAGGTCTGCGAAAACGTGTCGAATTGACAGTGAAAAGGATCCGCGTGTTGACAGACACAGTTGTTAGATGCCATAAAGGCCTGTGTGACGCTCAATTTATTTCTCATCTAGCTTGTTCAATGGCTGCTCGAGAGACACATTTCAATTTAATTTATCTACTTAAAGCGCTAATACAAACCCTCGGGGCCGCTGTATTAACTTTTAAACTTCGCACCCGAACGCTTGATTATTCAGTTCTTGAGGTCCTTTCGCTGAAATGCGAATGCCATGTATTTCTATAGAAGAAAGTCATTTAGCACACAAGAGCTCCTTTCTGAAAAATCGGTTCCCGTACAATTAGACTCTCCAGAGGAATCCAAGTATTTTGTGTATGCATGTGGCAATCATTCCCTTCCCGGACGGAAGCACGCTTCATTCATGCTTAAACCCCAGCTCTGTCATGAGGACCAGAACGTGGACCTAATGTAGTTACAGATCAGCTTGACAAGTGAACATTCGCGTGATTGGTCAGGACTCCTGGAAACTAGTCTCACTGCCAGGAAGGAGAAGGGTTCTTCGCAGGACTCTTCCTAGCGTCCTGTGACTTGCTAGCTTCACTCTGTTATGCAAACCACAAAGTAGAGGCCGTCTTACCTCATATCAGAGACCTGAAGTGTCAAAGCACTTTGAAGCTGGATCAGCAGTCAGAAGTGAGATGTTTCCCTGGCTTTTCAAGACCAGCTTTGCACTCCGGTAATTGCATCTTTTTGTTGGTCTGTGGAGTGGCACTGTCGGCTCTTGACAGGGAATCAAGGTCAAGGGAGGAGACTGATGACAGTAGCCTGGAGCACTCACACACACACCAGTCCCTTCCACTTGCTCCCTCCCCTCTTGCCTCCACTTTGGCCTCTCTGGCCAGGCATCTACCCCTGCCCTTTGCTTTTGCTGTCCACTCTGCACAGAGCTCCCTCTCCCCAGCAGCTTTGTGACCTACTATCTCAGCTTCATCATTTCTTCGCTCAATGTCATCTTTTCAATGAGGCCTACTCTGACCAGCCTACTTAAAATAACTCTAAACTTTGATTCCTTCTTTACCTGCTCCATTTTCTCACAATAGTTATCTCCTAATCTACTCTGTGCTTTATATATTATATTTAATGCTTATTTTCTCTCTTCCCCTGCTCAAATGTAAGCTCCAGGAGGGTAGGAAATTTTTTGTCTGTTTTGTTCTCAGGTGTATATCAAACACCTGGAAAAATTCCTGCCTTGTGGGTAGGCTCTCAGGAGATACTATTAGTATCAACAAAATAGTGGAGTTTCGATTAAAGTACTCAATTAACCAGCAGTTTCCCATTATTCAACACTTACACATATTCATAAGCCAAATATTAGAGATTTTTATTGTTTGGTTGGCTTACCTGGTCTTTTAAACATATTTTACCTCCAGCTCAGTCTTGCATAACTTCTGCATCTTTGCACTTACACAAGATAAAGTTATCAGTGACCATCAGTTATAGAAGATTCAGGTATGCTCACTTGATTAGCCTTGAGTAGACAAGAAAGTTTTCTAATCTAAGAAAGGTTGTAAAGTGAGAGTAGAACCAAAGATATTTTCTGCATAAGAACTTCACTTAACCAGAAAATTAAATTACATCAGCTATTCCTTAAAACTTTTTTATTTTAATAAATTCTTAAAATCAACCTATATTGTGTATTCCAAATAATTGAATAACTCTTGCCTGGTAAATTGTAGAGCTAGAGATACCTGTAGTAAATTGATCTATTTCCTAGGGCAGTGTTTTTCAACCTTTTTTGGGCAAAGGCACACTTGTTTCATGAAAAAAATCACGAGGCACACCACCATTAGAAAATGTTAAAAAATTTAACTCTGTGCCTATATTGACTATATATAAAGTAATTCTCTTGAATAGGAATCAAATAAACACAAAGAAAATATTTTATAATTACTTTATTATGAAATATTAAGTAAACAAAATAGTGAAAAATTATAAAATTCTTGTCTTGTCTGCACCTACGGCACACCAGGCAACATCTCGCGGCACACTAGTGTGCCGCGGAACAGCGGTTGAAAAACGCTGTCCTAGGGACTTGTGAGAAGGCAAGTCATACTTAATTGCAAGGATTAAAATTAACATTTTTATCACCTAAGCAAGGTGTTTTATTGTTGTGTCCACTTTCTGCTGTACCTTTTTGAGATAGCTCCATATATATATATATATATATATATATATATATATATATATATATATATATATTGATTTCAGAGAGGAAGTGAAAGGGAGAGAGAGAGAGAAACATCAGTGATGAGAGAGAATCACCGATCAGCTGCTTCCTGCATGGCTCCTCAATCTTCCTGAATGTGCCCTTGACTAGAATTGAACCCAGGACCCTTAAGTCCATAGGCAAACGCTCTATCCACTGAATCAAACCAGCTAAGGCAAGATAGCTCCATCTTTGATCCGGTTTGAGCTTAGTGTCATGGGTCATCATGCTTTGGGACATCTCTGTTATAACAGAAGTAGGACAAAAGGCTTTCAGGGTGGAGAGAGAGGAGAGCAGATCTTAACAGAGTTTTGCATCACAATCAGGCAGCGGTTCAAGAACATCTTGTATTCTTGCCACCTTGTTTTTTCATCTCAACATCTAGATGTGGCCCTACTGGTCCATACTGAGCTTCATTCATCCATCTTCTCTTTCTCTACTGATGATGTTCAGAAAGGTGACTATCCTCCTGATAGTAACAACTAAATAAGCGGCCAACCTCAAAGATGGCTTTTCATTTCATCTAGTTATAGTACCTCCATAAGACTTTGCTCCAAAGGCGAGAATCAGTTTGAAAGTGAACTCGGGTTGCATTGTATTTGGTGTGATTTGAGTGATTCCATAACTGTGTCCTCAGCGCTTGGTCATTCTCGAAGATGCTTTTCAGCCACAATTGCCAGAGACTCTTCTAGTTAACGCTTCTCTAGTTCATCATGCTGCTCTTCCATCCCAGATCTCCCCAAAACTCTAATCTCTATCAAGCTCCTTTCAATTTCCTTTTTAACCACCAGAGAGGCAGCCACCCTGCCTGTTTTGTTTGGGAAGTCAAAGCAGGTCACATAGTGCCCTGGAAGAATTTAAGAAACAAAAACCCATGTAGCAATTACACGAATTCAGTAAAAAAAAAATATATATTTTATTTCCAATGAAACCATATTAATTTGCATTTAATTTCTAGCTCTGGTATCTCTAAATACATGTGACTTTTGGCTCCACACAGATTTGTTTGTAACAGTTCGTCTTGTTTGAGCCATTAATTGAACACCAAGGGTCGATGATAAAAGATAAATTTTAGATGTCTCTTGGTTAGTGTGCTAGTCAAACATTTCTGTGAAGGAAAACACGGAATTGCCTTTCAAAGGGTTTTGAATTAAAAGTAGGATTGGTTTGATCGTTGTTTAACCTCTAACTGATCTCTTCAGTTTTGTTGCATTATCTCCAGGGTGAAGTAATGTAGAAAAATGAAATTGAGAAGCCCTGTTTTGTTGGTGTTTTTTTGGATTGGAGCTAGAGAATCCGAGCCTTTGAAATATGTCAGCAAAGAGCAATTGAGACGCCTAACTTACCTTTAGGGAAACTTAGCTTTAAGTCTTCTCTCAAATAGTGGTCTCCGCTAGGAATTAATTTAGTTGGCCATGTAACTGTTCCTTAAGGGAAGTTTGGTTCAGTAAATGGAAACTAGAAGGGTTCTTTTAGCCCCTGAGGCGGAAAGGGCGCGTTTTCTTTCCTTACTCCCACCCCCACCGGTCCCTCATCTCCGCCCTCTTCCCTTCTCCCCTGTGCCTGTGGGTGCGGGTGGGTGTGCTGAGCGTGGTGTTGGGGGAGAATGGAGGGACCCTTCTCCGTGCTTAACAGACATTTGTTTTCTGAGGAGAGACTACTCTCTGGCCGAATGGACAGCATGGAAGTTACTGCTGCATCTGATGCTCTTACACAATTAAAGGGTTTTGTCTGCTCTCGGCTGTAATCTCAGTACCGCCCGATTGTGGCCAGACGCTGCCGGAAACAGCCCCGCACGGCAACGCTCAGCCACAAAGCTGCTCCCCGTGCGCCTGCCCACGGGCCATTAACTTTTAACAACAAAATTAGCAGACAACTGGATGTTCTGGAAGCCCAGATCCCCTCACTTACTCCTTTTTTCCTGTCTCCTCCTTCCCCCAAGGAGGTACCCTGTGGACTGGTCGGAAGGTCCTCTGGGCAGTTTTGTCTCACACGTGTTCTGAGCTGCTGTACAGACAGCAGCTCCTTCCCCTCGTGTTCACGTTCTGCTGAGTAAATCTCACGACGACCGTTAACAGTGCTGCCGGGTGATTCTCGGTTCTCCCAGAGAATGAATTGCCGTCTAGCGTTTGCCTCCGGTTGCTGCAAATACCTGTGGTGTTAAGGGACTTAGCATAAAATACATCACTTCTGCCTAGAGAACCTTCTGGAGCTTCGTATGTTTTTTAAAAACATCTTTCAGTGGCCTCTGTAGTGTTTGGGTTTCCTTTTTTCTGTGTATAGCTGGGTATTTAATTTCTTCAAATAGAAGCAGCTGGCTAAAACGTCAATGCCATTTCATACGTAAGGACAAATTGGCCTCTCTTCTCAAACCTGCCAGGCACATCTCATCTGAAACCTGGCTTTGCCACACGACTATATGAAAAGAGGCACACGAAATCCTTTGCAACTTCCCATCTTAAAAGAAAATTTAAAGTATATGATTCAGTACATTTAAAGAGGAATCTTCACAAATTTAAAAATATTGTTCTGAAAAATCTAGGATTGAAATGGCCAGGGCTTAGGCGCATGGCCCCTCCCTTGAGAAGCCAGTATTATATGTGGTAATTTTGTGGAAGACGATATGTCTCTTAAAATATTGTTTAAATAACGTTCCCTTTTAATAGTCACGGTCACTTCACATAGTGCGAAATTACAAAAAGCTTTGAAGGTAGCCCCCCCAAACGTGTGAGACATTTCAGAACATTGGACCTAAAATTAATCTTAGTTCCTGCTTTATCAGGGTTGGTTTTGGCGAGAACCATCCAGTTTCCCGCGCCGCCGTGGGCCAGTGTATCTGGGGACGTGTACATGCCCACAGTCCGCCTTCCACTAGAGCCGTGGTCCCATGGCTCGCGAGCCACATGCGGCTCTTTGGCCCCTTGAGTGTGGCTCTTCCACACAATACCATGGCCTGGGCGAGTCTATGTTGAAGAAGTGGCATTAGAAGAGGTTTAAGTTTAAACAATGTGGCTCTCCAAAGAGATTTCAGTCGTCGTACTGTTGCTATTTGGCTCTGTTGACTAAGGAGTCTGCCCAACGCTGCACTGGAGGAGTCAAGAGCTGGGGCCAGGCTTCATGGCGTGCCCCGGCCTGCGAGGCCACCTGATGGAGACGCCTGCACCAAAGGGCAACACCAAAGCCAGGAGGCAGCACCCGGATCCCACCCTGTGGAGCCTGATGCCCAGGCACACGTCGGGTGCCTTTTAGAAAGCAGCCCCGTTTCTCAGCTGCAGGCGGCACGGATGGGATGTTGGGGGGAAAGAGGTGGAGGGGGGGGCACTTGCTGATAAAAGGGAAGACCTGACTCCAAACCGCACCTCTACCAGAAGAATCGGAACCATCTGGAAGGGTCCTGCCACAGCTGAACTTCACGAAGGACTCGACTCTCCTGAGCGAGGAAAAGGCAGCATTCTAATTTTTCAAAAGCACATCATTGTTTGCATTCAATGAAATTCCTTTCAGAATCAACTTTCCACGTCCCAATTATGTTCAACAAAATTCTAGCTAACATTTCGGGCTGCAATTCCAATTAACTAATGCCCCAAAGAGCCCTAATCGGCGCGGTTCGGAGCTCAATTGAGTGCAATCAAAGCTCATGAAATGAAGGGGGAAATGCTTATTTCATGCAAATGCTATATATCGCTCGGGCTTAATTTTACTGATAATATAAAGGTGGGACATTTTGAGCATTACAGTGAATGAAACTTTTAAAGCGGCGGCGAGAGTTATTTTATAAAAAGCTCCCCCTGAAAAGCTGATTGCCAAAACAGTCTAAAAAATGGTTTGCGGCATAAATGCCAAGTTCATTTCTATTTCACTTCGGAGGTAACTATCTTTCAAATCGCAACAGCTGGACTATTTAACACAATCTGGTGAATCAAAGTCTAGTTCTTCCCCAGCCTCCCAGTGGGACGTCTGCATTAGCCGGTGGCAGCCGTCCAACAAATGACGCACAGCCGGACGGTCTGAACTCTGTTTCATTTACGAGGAAAAACGGATAAAGCCGCAATCATATTTACCACCTTCAAGGACAGAGAAACGGCCAGATTTTAAATCTGACTTTATAAAGTAGTTCCCTGGGGAAACTCCAGAGAGGACGTCAGTTTCCTAAGTCCCCCTTGGGTAAAAATAAGAAGTCTGACTTCCCCCACCCCTATCCCCTCCCACGTGACAATGGTGGCGAAGGGCTGTGGCATGGCTCTGGGGCCTTCCAGGCACCTGCTTTTCTGGAGATTTTAATACACTTGTCCTCAATTTCCACAAATAGACTTTTTAAAAAAATAAATATTTTGTTGATTTCTTGCAGAAAGGAAGAAAGAGGGAGAGTTGGAAATATCGATGAGAGAGAAACATCGATCAGCTGCCTCCTGCACACTGCTTCCTGGAGATGTGCCCGCAACCAAGGTACATGCCTTTGACTGGAATCGAACCTGGGACCCTTCAGTCTGCAGGCCAACGCTTTATCCCAGTGGTTCTCAACCTGTAAATATCTACAGTGTACACAGGTTGACAACCACTAGCAGGGCCACCTAAGACCATCAGAAAACAGATGTTTACATTACAATTCACTAACAGTAGCAAAATGACAGCTATGAAGTAGCAACGAAAATAACTTTATGGTTGAGGGTCACCACCACATGAGGAGCTGTATTAAAAGGTTGTGGCATTAGAAAGGTTGAGAACCACTGGTCTATCCACTGAGCCAACCCGGTTAGGGCTCCCCAAATAGACTTTTAAACATAAAACGACACTTCCTATATATTACTACCAATTCGAATACTTCTAACTGTCATGCAGGTGGAACAGAGCCTGTTTCTTTTAGCTTGGTGTACTTTTTAAAACCCCATTTCAGCTCAGAGAACAAATTAGTTTGCCCATCCGGGTCAGCTTCCGTGTGAGGGGAAAAGAGCTGCGATTTTAAATGATGAAAAGTAAGTGTTAGATGAGAGAACGCTGCCACGCTTGGAAGTCCAGCATCAGCTCTGGGCGGGCATCTGCCCTCCCGCCGAACAGGCAGTCCTCGCAGGTGACAGCGGCTGGCACAGGCTGGGTCCACACTGAGCAGTGTTTGCAGTTGTGCCTGGCATCCGGCTCTGTAGGGTGGCATAGACTGGTGTGCTGTCTCCTAGCTTTTGTTTTGCTTTTTTGTCTTGAAATAGCCCTTGAGCAAATGATCTAAAATGACCTGTGAAAATACCTATTGGAGGGGATCGTAAATGACTTACTGGCATGTTGTGGTGAAAAGAAGAAAAAGAAGGAAAAGAAGAAAAAAAAAAAAAAAGGCAAGAAATCAAGATTCCACAATTTCAGTCCCGTTGTCTGCTGTTAACAAGTGGACAGATCCCTTCACTGCCTTTTTTGGTGTCTTCATTTGACAAGGAAAAGGGGATCCCATGCTTTTAGTCTTGCTTCCTCTCACCTGTGATAGACATTCAAGTTGTCTTGGTGATCTTCCGGGATACAGAAGGTCTCCCATACCTTTCGTGAGGACTGACTTTTAATTCCTCAGGTGTGGTCATTGCCCTGAGCCGGGGAATGAAAGTAGGAAAGTGGAACAGAATAATAACAGCATCTTGCAGTTCCTGCTGGATGGTTGCATTGGAGGGCCTGGGATTGTCACCTGGGGGGCAGCTCCAGTTCACCATTTGAAAGCCGCCAGGACAGTTGCCTGGAACACGAGCCTCTGTTCTGGGAACCATCACTGACCGGGTTCTCTCGCGCTTCCGGTGGGGATGGGGCTGGAGTGCAGCCTAGGAGGAAGGGCCCTCGTTGCCGAAGGAGCCCTGGGCAGCTCCCCGGGGGAACCAGGCATGGACCCCATGGCAAACGAGGAGGAACCACGAGTCAGCACCCCCACATACAAAACCCACATGGACAGCTTGAAGGGATAGACATTACGTTTACATATCTGAAAGATGCCGCTGCAAACAGGGTTGCAGGAAGACATCCGTAAGCAGGCCAGAGTTAGCCTGCGGTGTCATTCTTCCCCTAGGAGAGGGTGCCTTGGGGAACCGGTGTGGTGCCGGGAGAAGCAGGAGCCTGGAGACAGAGCCTCTGATTCTCACTCTGGCTCTGCGGCTGCTCAGCTTCATGATGTCAGAGCAGGCTCTTCCCCTCTGCAAACGTCATTTTCCCCATCTGTCCAAGGGCAGATGGGACTCGGTGACCCCCATAGTCCTCGCTAATATTAACACGTTGGGATCTAGGCAGTGCCCGTTAACCTGGAGAGCCTTGTCCCTCTGACTCTCGGTGCATAGATTCAGCGAGATTGCCCACTATGCCTAGTCCAGGCCTAATCAACAGAGGAGTCCTCACCCTGCAGCCTTCAGGTGGTTGAATGACAGATTACTCTGCAGTTGAGAAGCCTCCTTCAAGGAAGAGGACCAAGTCTGTGGACCGAGACAATTTCAGGACGCGTCAGCCTGACCATGCAGGTCTCCGAGTTTTCAGTTCCATCGACATCCGTGTGTTGCTGCTGCTAAGCCCTGGGGGCACTTCCTGGAAGGGTTCGACCTCCAGCCGATGAAGAAGGCTCATTCAGGACGCGTTCACCGCCCCTTCACCCGCAGGCACACCTGGGCCTGAGGCCCTCCGTACTCGTGCTGCATAAGTGGTCAAGGTCAGTATGGGTTGGTGCTCACTGGAATGAGATGGACACCCCCGTGCATGCCCAGAGCCGGCTGGCTGGCTTCCCTGCAGTGAGCTCAAACCCAGGACGGTGGCGCCAGCCTGGTGACATGAGCTGCAGGCTGTGTGGCTCTGTAGCAACCTAGCGAGGCTGGAACTTGGTTTCCCAGAATGCCCTTGCCCTTCTGCTTCTAGGTCAGCGAGGCCACGAGAGGAACTTGCATGAGATGGTGAAGGCCAAGGTGACACGGGAGTCTTGCTTTTAGCGCTCTGTCGGTCCACGCCGTTCCAGTCCACGCATGTTGTCATCTCGCTGGCATGTGGCGGCAGCTGGGCCAGGTGCATGTGCGTTTCCCTGAGGAAGGGCCGGCTTCTCCTGCAGGTGGTCTGTGTCATGAGGACTAGAGATCGTGAGAGCCACAGGCCGTGCTGTCTTCAGTCTCTTGCTCTTTGCATCCATCTCTCTCTTCAGTGGCCAGAACTGCTGACTTCCTGCTCAGCATCTGATGTAGAGGCAGCACACTGAAATAGACCACTGCCGGAGGTCTATCCCCTGCAATAAATCCCTCCTATTATCATTGTGGCTGTGCTTCTCTAGCCACGTCCCAATAGATACAAGTCTTACAGGTGTTAGCTGGGCTCAGAGGGCTCAGAGAAAGTCAAACCGGGTACCACTGCGGAAACTGTCCTATTCTGGTTCCCGAAGGATAGTAACAGACATTTTGGAAAGTGGATCCTGGGCCGAGGTCGGTGAGCAGTGTCTTAGTGTTTCTAATGGCAAGGGCATTGCCAAATGGAGGCAAAAATAAAGGGGCTGGTCCTCATGGTAGCCTCACTTTTCTCTCCTGACCCTCTTTGCTTTTACCACCTTGGAGGAAGACAGAGTTCTGCAGGAGTCACTCACTCATGATGAGCGTGTCACACGGTATAACCGGATAGCCAGATGGAGTGGTTTTCAAGATCTGGATAAATCTCATAGCACTGGCCAGACAGTGATAAAACTGTGGTCATTGGGTTGAGGATTCTTGGACTGGTGGCTAGACCCTGTAAACTGTTTTCTCTCAGTAACTGATCATTTGTTCCGTTGTCTTGGTGTGTGAGAGACCTGCAGACCTCCTCACACCGAAGCCTTGGTGTCTGCCCATTCATTCTTTGTGAGCCTTTCCCACGCAGGCAATGGGCATTGTCTCATTCGCTTATCCCACAGAGGGGTCTGCGCCAGGTGCTAGCAGGGGTGCACCTGTGAACAAAGCTGGAGAGTTCCTGTTTCGGGGATGCTTACGTGGTATTTGAAGAGATAGACATTAAACAACAAATCGCACAGTATTTGATTATAACTGCAGTAAGCCAATGGGAGGCATTATTGTATCTAACCGGCAGATCCAACCTGCTCCAGGAATCAGAAATAGTAGAAATGGACTCCAGGTAAGGGGCTGGTGGAAGAGTGGGCAGAGCCTGGCCAATAGGTAGGGCAGCTATGTCCTGCTCTGCAGAGGTGGGCAGGCGCATGCTGCCTCATGGTTAGCATCCAGGCGTTTGCCAAAAAGACCAGATGAGTCCAAATAGCCCCTGCCCTGCCGACTACACGCCCCTCAACCATCAGGTACTAACCAGGTCAGCTGCCCAGGACCTTAAAGCAGTGGCTGCTGACCATGACTTCTCAGAGGAGAGGTGCTGATGCCCTAATTGCCTGACACGTGGCAAGAGCATATCAGGACACCCCTTCCCATGGGGAAGTGTCACCCATCAGCTTGAGAAGCCTCGTTTCTTGTGTCGGAAGAGAAGAGGAGCACCTCTGGAAGAGAAACTGAACTGCATGTGCCATCCAAGAAGGGGTTTCTCAAACATAGTTCTCCTTTTTCGAAAAGGTTATGGGTACAACATCTTAGCGTGCTCCCCGGCTTCTCCCACCTGCCCTAGTTCCCCCCTCGCACCCATTGAGCAGAGCTCTCCCGGTGTCTCAGCGGCCCCTCAGCCATGGGGAGATGTGCTTCCATCCTCCACGCAGTCTCCCAGAGCTAATCTGCAGCCAGATGTGCCAGGGACACAGGCAGGGGGTAACTGGCTCTTTGAAGGCGGGCAGGAGTCTGGCTCAGGCAGTGGGGGGCCTGCACAGGCCCCTGAGCTCTACACTTCCTGAGGAGAGCGTGCAATTAAGCAGGTAGGTGCATTGGCTTTTTAACACCTCCGCCGTTAATTGCTCTGGCTTTTTCCCGCCTCCTTTCTTCTGGCTTTGTGCTCCTAAATCTGCACCCTAATAGCTTCATTTTTTGTAAATGGCTGGCACCTCCAAGACCACTATGAGCATGTTGCTTAGACTTAGAACGTCTTGGGTTTTTTTTGTTTGTTTGTTCATCTGAATCCAGGAGTAGGGAAGACACGTCTTTTTCGCTGCGCTTTTAACTTTTGTTGTTGTGTAACTCTTCATCCCCCAGGCCTCCCAGTGACCGCAGATGGAGGAGGCAGTACCGTGGCCGCGAAAAGCCAGCCGAGCCAGTTGTAGTGTTAGATCCTGTTTCCACACATGAACCCCAAACCAAAGACCAGGGTGCCGAACAAAATCCAACTCCACGCGAGGATGATGACAACGGCGAAACTAAACCAGAATGCAAAGAAGACAGCGCTGAGAAAACGAGAGACATAGACAGCTCCAGCTGCTGATCCCTTGAGCCAGAAGGTGGCATGCGTAGAAGTCCGTTTCGACAAGCACATGTTTAGTTCTAGAGACATTCTGTTCTTGTCCCTGGATTCAGAAAACAAAAACAAAAACAGGTTCTTCTATGATGTCACTTTCGTAAGTAGTTCGCCTGTCAATATACTAGTAAGTAAGCTGTTTAGCAAAATGCACATTCTCTGTAGTTTTTTATATTCATAGGGATAAGGTTTTTTGTTTTGTTTTGTTTTTTCCTAATTACTGTATGAAATGTGACTTCTTTGAGAAAGTTACAGAAAATGCAGATGTTTCTATCCTTTTCATGAATGTACATACCACTATTCAAAGGTGACGCTGAAAGTTTGTAGGGCTGCGGATGATTGGGTAAAGAGAACCGAACAATGTAAGGTGATTTCAAAAGCCCTCCAATGAGCTGCTCTTTCGGATCCAGTCCTCTTTGATGGAGAGTCCGCAGTAGCATGGGAATTGTTAGGCACTGTGGCATCCAGGTCACTTGCTAGGATGTACTGAGATAAACTTAAAATTCAGGAGCTGGTGTCCAACCGGTGGCCCCGGAATCAGTGTTAATTATGCAGCTGTTACGTATGGGATGAAAATACCTGCTGACGATCGAGTCCAAAACCTCCCAAGGTCTTGGGTGGGAATGCACTGGTGTCCTGAATGTAGAATCGAGGTGCAGCCCAATCCTGGAATGTGACAGAGTCTTAACATGTAAACCCTCTGCTCTGTGCTATGAGTTCACTATGTTTCCTCATGTACTCATGGGGCACTGGTACCATATTTCATCTTTCGTACAGGGAAGAGATGCGACAAGCAGACAATTTCCTTTACTGCTGTTCTGCATTACACAGGTTTGTTGTTTTTGTTGTTGTTGTTTTTGTAAGAAATTAAGTGGTAGTTAGTCTCTACAAATACAATGTTTCGGTCTACCGCAGCGAATAAATAGAAACGTAATCAGGGATTAAAAAAAACACACGTATGCAGCCTTTCAGAGCTGATTGTTTCAAAATTGGTGTTTATTTAAAATAAGTGGTCATGTACTTGAATGCATTATTTTTTTTTTTTTTTTTTTTTTTTTTGACGACAGTGATTCAGTAACGGTAATTTTGCTATTAAAGGAAGTGAAAGGTTTCGTTTTGTTAGCCGAGCTCAGCATGTAGCTGTCAGGTGTTGCTCACCTAAGGGCAGGAGAAAATGATAGGAATAATTGCAGTAGTTGTATTGTACTTGATTTTTGCACGTGTGCTAAGCCTAGGCTTGGAGAAGTAGGCAGGCGGGGACACATCCTTCCTCAATTTGGGCACAATGACCTTCCAGTAGGTTCGTTATGCTTGACCGTCTCCGTGTTCTTCCAGGGACGGCTTTTATGGTTCCTTAGCAGTTCACTCCGGGGAAATGGAAGTGTGATGTTGTCCCCTGTAATAATGCTCTCTCACTGGATGCCGCTGCTGTGTGCTGTGCTCACTGCTAACTGCATCCGTGCACCTAACCGAGTTCTGTTCTGCTGTGATGTGAGCTCTCCTCACCCCCCTTATTAAAAAGCACCCACGGGTTCCCATGCGAGGCCATTTGTGGTTATTGACATGTTTGGTTCAGCTCCCCAAGTCGGACATTCTTTAAGAAAGGAAATGACGGAAGTATTGATAACGTCTGTGATTTTTAATAACCCACAACGTGGGGTATCCTGAGGACTGGATTCCCTGTTGCTTCGTGCTGTCCTCCCTCCCGTGTCTGTGCTCAGCCCACTGGGGTGTGCCATCCACACCTAGGACCAGGAGGATGTGTGCTCCGTTCCCTGGTCCATCACACACATGACAGAACGGCGAGGTCACAGAAGCAGCCTCGCTTCCAGGGTCGGAAGTGACCATGTGGTGGGCTGCATTAGGCCAGGCGGCTGGCAGAAACTGGTATTTTGACTCTTCTTGCCTTTTCTTTTGTTTCCATCCTCACCCAAGGATATTTTTCCATTGATTTCCAGAGAGAGAGAAACACATAGATTGGCTGCCTCCTGCATGCGCCCCGAACTAAGCTGGGGAGGGAGGATGGCCGTCCCTCATCATCACTGACCCTGGGAGGGTCACCGTGCAGTCCCCACTTAAGGGCTGGATGGAAGTTTCTTCCATGCACTGACCTTTCCCAACCCCTCTGTCATTTCTTAAAATGGGATATGACTAGTTTCTTTCATCTCTCTTACAGTTGGTATCTTACAGGTGATGTATATGCTTTGTATCTGTTATCTATTACATAATAAATGTAGACACAGAGAGAAAATAGAAGGAGTGCTTATCGCATTAACATGTTTAAGTTAAAATGCTACCTGCCCACTGGTGACCCCGGTCCTCAGGTGCGGTCAAGGTGAACGGGCTGCACTCTGTATTGAAGTTAAAGTGCTGATCGGGTTGAGATCATCAGTCACCTCATTGGTTAACCTTATTTAACTATTTACTTAGTTGTACATTTTCTTCTCTGGTTTCAGTCATCCAGTTATAATTTGTAGCATAGTTCCAGGGAACGCTCCTCTATGATCTCCCATGTTTCATGCAATTGTGTATGCACACCCATGTTGCATGTGCAAAGGCTATGTGAACACCCAGTCTGTTCCTCCTGCCTTTAAGATGGACTTTCCCTCCAGGTTCTCCCTCTCTCTCTCTCTCTCTCTCTCTCTCACACACACACACACACACACACACACACACACACACACACCCCGTTTGCTGTAAGCAGCAGGAGAGGCGGTAGCAGCCACAGCCTGGCTGCTCTTCTTCTGGCTTGAGTGAGACCCCACTCCTGCCCGGGCTCTGGGAGACTCGGCCCCACAACCGACCTTGAGTCACTGCTTGGAGGGAAAGGCCTGGGCCTCAGACCATGACTTTTCCCTGCTAGTCCTCTGCCAGAGGAGAGGTCCTCAGTGTTTAGCGAAAACATATAGAATATACCAGAAATCTACATGTAGCCAACTCTCCCACAGGTCAGTATATACCAATTTATATAATTTTGGGGGTAAAGCAAACGATAACATTTAACAGAGAGTCTAAACTAGGGGTGTCGAACTCAATCAGAGAAGGGGCCAAAATCTAAAATCCAGCCTAAATCGCGGGCCGAATGGTTTACTGAACAGTCATAAACTGACAATGTCATAAACTGACAGCGGAGTGCAGTGATGACAGCACGGTGCGGGCCACATTGCAAGGCCTGGCGGGCTGGATTTGGCCCGCGGGCCTGGTGTTTGACATATGTGGTCTAAACCATACAAAGCAGGTGGTATCTGTAGGTCCGTGACTGAGTGAGTTCATTTCTGTTCCTTCTCTGCTGGCTCACAGCGGGGCAGGGCAGTCACCTGTCAGGTGCACTGTCTTCAGTCACCTGTCAGGCTGTCATGTAAATAAGTGAGCATTTAATTCCCTTAAGAATAGTTATCCATCCACGCATGTGTTTACTCACTTACACTCATTCCTGTCCCAAGAAGGACTGAAGGAGACTCCCAAGGATATACATAATATAAGAAAAACTAACATAGAGAGAGGAGGGAATTGGGGCAAAGGCACCTGCCTGGCTGTTACACGGGATGGCGAAACGCCCATACTTCTGCGTGGGGTTGGCTACATAACCGTGTCTGTGCTTCCTAGCACAGGTGTGTAAGGTAGACACAGGTGCTCACATGTTCCTGCACAGAGAGCTCCTGGTGGGAAAGATCTGCTTTTCAGAGACGTTTTCCTCTGTAAAGGGGGAGGTGTTTGTGCTGAGCGTGGAGCTGGCGACAGAAGTTCCGGATACTTTCACCAGGTCACCCCCTGCCCTCCCCAGTGAACAGAGCAGGTGCGTACACAAAACCTCCCTGGGAATGTGACGGCGGTGAGACACAGACCACAGACAGGCGGAAATGCTACATGTGTATTTCACCAAATGGTAAAGGAGAAGCAGGAACAGAAGGGAGACGAGTCAGTGAAGTTTTAGAACAAAACCAGCATGAAGAAGACACACTTCCGACGCGCCGGCCTGAGAACATGGCAGTGGCTGCCCGTGGGTGCAGACAGCCCGGTCCAGAAGGTGCTCGGGCTCAGGCTGGGACTTCCGTGGGGAAGATGGGCTCCGGGCGCCCGGGCAGCTCACCGGCCGGGGCAGCCTCGGCCACCGGCTCCTCGGCAGCCTTTTCGTCTTCCTCGCTCAGCTGGACAAAGGTGAGTTCTTCTTTGAAACCTGTTAGGAAGCAAGGACAATAATGTTTACTGTCTCATCCAACGGTGCCCATTCTGACATTGTCTGACTTAAAGATCATCCTCAGAAGTGCCCAGAGGTGCCACTCCACCATCAGAGAGGGTTCCAGAACCATTCAGATGGGCCGGTTTTGGTTACACATGAACTGCAATACACTTGGTCTTCTCGGTGTGCATTGCACACTTACACAACCTTCTGGGACATTCTACATGCAGTGGGCTTGGGCAGTGGCTTAACAGGAAAGGCTACGGGGAAGAAGATAAATTAGAGGGAAGGCCAGTTCTGTGCATGAGCACAAGCCCTTGCTGACTACTACTCCAGGCTGAGCGAGTGCAGACTTAGACTGTGCCGGTCTGGTCCCCGTGGGCAGGGACCGTGTTTTCTTAGCCGTTTTCCCGGCGCTTGGTTTGTTCATATTTATGGAGCACTGCCAGTGTCTGAGCAGTGCTCATAAATATTCATCTGTGAGTCCATTCCAGAAAGCCCGGGGGCCTGCACTGCCACCAGCGAGGGCTGGTCCCGGTCACTAGCGTCCTTTGTGATGCCCTGAAGCGGCTGTTTCCCCGTGGTGGGTCTGGCTGGGGGTGTGAGAAGTCATGGAAGGAAGCTAAGGCTCCCACGAGTCAGTAGGACATAGGAAATCACCAGGCGGTGTGTAGGAAGCATATGACGTTACCTGTTTGAAACCACAAGCCTGTGTCGCACACCAACAACACACAGTAATTTCTGACTACCTTTATGTGACTCAGAGATGGTCTCCCAACTATATCTTTCTTTTCTGTGAATCTTCTGGTGTGTTTCAAGATTGTGACACATGTTAAACATGACAAATGTAGAATCTCAAGTTCTGTTGGTTTCTGTATTTTTTCCTCCTTCATGTATGTATTGAGTCATAAAGTAGGACTGCTTCCTTGCCTCCCATACATTCTATAATGCATCTACCTTGCATTCTATAATGCAAGAAACTGTCATGTCTTAGTTGTCAGCGCTATTTAAATAACGTACACTGTTTTCAGTATATCCATTCATTTATTCTATCTTACAGTACAAAGTAGCTTTAGCATTCCACCGTAACTACTGGTTTCTTTTAATGTCTCCATGTGCTACCGATGTACTTTTGGCCATCGCCATCAATCATATAAAAAGTAAAATTGCATATTTGGAGTGTTTCTCTCCAGTTAGGCCAGCATACAAGGTGACTGGGCTCATGCAAATTTACCAGGGTTTCCTGTCCTAAGGTTCTTTTCTCTCGAGACCACAGCCTTCCCAAAGGACAGCATTAAAGTGAACACGCCGCCTGCTTGTCTTAAATAAAATGAGTGGCTTCCAAAGGCCCCGAGGAAAACCTTCCTCTAATTTTCCCGGGCCGTGCAGAGAGACCTCGGCTATGATTTGTACTGCAACAAAAGGTAGGCCTGGAGATTCCAACCAATCAATTCTATTGAAAAGCTTCACGCAGCCTATTTACCAAGGCGAACAGCCAGCATAGAGTTTTAAACATTCAGGTAAATAGATAACCCATTAAGGACACAATGCACATTGTGGCAAATGCCATCCTCGTTTGTCAGCTCTTATTTCCAGGCTTTGGAGCCCCCTGCCCTCCTGCCGGGGGACTTCTATGCCCCCTCTCCTCATCTTTGTCCTCTTATTCACGGCCGAGGGAAAACAAAGCCAGAAAGCAGCACATACCCAGCGTTCCGTTCTGGACAAGCTCGTCCTCTATAGCGAAAATGCGGTTGTACTTGGTCACCCGTTCTCCGCGAGAAAGACCTCCCAACTTGATAAACTGGACACCCAGTCCAACGGCCTTCAGCAGGGGAAAAACAACTTACTTATTTTCATTTAATTAATTTATTTTTTTTTATTTCAGAGAGGAAGGGAGAGGAAGAGAGAGAGAGAGAAACATCCATGATGAGAGAGAACCATTGATGGGCTGCCTCTTGCACGCCTCCTACTGGGGGGTCGAGCCCGCAATCTAGGCACGTGCCCTTGGCAGGAATCGAACCTGGGACCCTTTAGTCCGCAGGCTGATGCTCTATCTACTGAGCCAAACTAGCTAGGGAAAAAACAACTTTTTTGAAATGGAGAAGTCACATTTTGCTGAAAGGACACTGTTCCCGTGTGCTACTTGGGTGTTTCTCTTGTCACTTCATTTTTTTTTTCTGTCTTACATAGGCAAGGGGGCCTGTTTAAAGCTGAGGGTGTCAAACAGAGAGTGTGCCTGCATCGCACACCTCACTAGCCGTGCAGACACGCTGACTGTACCTAAGAACACGCTGGCCGTTCTCACTCCATTTCAGGGGGTGAGACGGCAGGCACACAGCCCAGTCATTTACGTGTGCTCATCATTTCCCCCGGGACTTCCATTTTTCTTCTTTTTAAAAGGTCAAAGTTTAGCTCTTCGCAAAAGGGAGGAGGCAGGCCTATTTTGTAAAAGGTTACAGGACTTTCTCCGCCAAAGCCTGTATTTCTCTGAATACCAGTTCCCGATAAAAGCAGTGTTTGGGCGGTTTTGCAGCGGACCAGCCTTCAGCACTTACCAGGTCCACGAGGCTGTCATCAGAAGACTCCCCGTCCATGCTTCCGAAGACAGCCACGTGCTTCTTACCTGCGGGCAGGGCAGAGTAGTTCTTTTCAGCTTCCCATGGTACAGAAGCAATTTGCATATGCATGAGCCTCTGAGAGCAATATGTAAAAATGTCCAGAGATTTCAGAGTTTCCCCATGACGATTCAATTGTTTGACCACCTAAGAATTATAACCCAAATATTTGCTCTCCCCTTCCCCCCAACCCTGGTTTTATCTGTTAACCCCTTTCCAGTAGCTTGGATGCTAAATACTAAATGAATGCTACATTTCATCACATTTAAGGTATGACAAATTCTAAGATTCACCATTATTACCACTAAAGGGGGGAAATGCGCAGATTAGATTGATAGCATGTCTAAGATGTACCACAGATGTATGCCATCATTCAATTTCATGCTTGTTCAATGAAGAAAAGTGCATCTTTGAGTCAGGACACTCTTAAGTGCAAGGGCATCGAGTGGGGAGTTGATGTACCTAATGAATTTTATAACTCACTGTGTAGAATTTTATTCCAAGGAGCCTGTCATTCTGAATGCTGACTTATCAGAAGAGCAGCCTTGAGAGTATTTAATCATTTCGGGATCTCTAACCTCCTTGGAATTTACCAAAGTCTACAGGAGTGTGAGCCCAAGTTCTCCCTACAGGGACAGTGTCTGTGTGTGCAGAGGCGGGAGCTACAGCCGCCATCTGAAGTGAGTGATGGTGGGCCCTGGCCCGGGGCAGCCTCCGGCCCGGGGTCTACAGGCCTTTCATCGCTCTCTCCGGCTCCCGCCCAGGCCCCTGGATGCCGGTCCCACTTGGAGTCCTGCTCCGGGTCTGAGCCCAGCCTTCTGCCTACTTCCTGATATTTATGTTTCAGGGACTGGGCCTCAGTGAACCAGACGCCCATGAGCTCATGGAAGTTTACAGCCAAGTGGTGGGTACCCGGCGTTAAATAACTACGAGTAATGGTGACCAGTACTGCGAAGGGAAATAAGCTGCTATGAGAAAGGTTTACTGCAAGGGGTGGAGGGAGTCAGGGAAGGCAGCACAGACTGGGACCAAAGGAGGTTTCCAGTTATTTGTATGGCCAATAACATAATAATAAAGAATAATACAGAAATAAACTCTGCTTCATGTACTCAAAGCTATAAACCTCCTTCTGCCCCACCCTGTATATGCCAAGAAGAGGTCTCACTTAAGGCAAGAAGACTTGAAGGGTCAGGAGTACAAGTGACATAACAGGACAGGGCAGAGCATGCTAGGCTGAGGGAGCAACATGTTGAAAGACCTCAAGCTGAAACCGGTTTGGCTCAGTGGATACAGCGTCGGCCTGTGGACTGAAAGGTCCCAGGTTCGATCCCGGTCAAGGGCATGTACCTTGGTTGCGGGCCCATCCCCAGTAGGGGGTGTGCAGGAGGCAGTTGATCGATGATTCTCTCTCATCGATGTTTCTAACTCTCTATCCCTCTCTCTTCCTCTCTGTAAAAAAAACCTTCGTGGTGCCCTCTCTAAAGGAGATGTCCTCCCTGTGGAGGGCTGGCAGGGGCGCTGTTTTTCTCCCATAGGCGGTGGGGTTTGTTTGTTCCTTCCCAGGTTTATCCCATGCTTTTTCTCAGCCACCGGACAGCCTGTTTCCCGCTTCTTTTATAACCGAGCTCATGCTGAGTTTGCGACCGCTGCTGTCGTACTCACTGTCCAGGAGGCTGCTTATGGCCACCAAGTCAGACACGGTCGTCTGGTTGGTGTGTGTTAGGATCCGCCCGCTGGACCTGGGCGTGCGGATGCTGCCTTCCTCTAGAAGTTTGGGAATGCTTTTGGAGGCGCTTCCCGCAAGGATGTAACACCTGGAACCAAGAGCATTATAGAGGCTGTCCCACTGGTCGGAGTCCTGGTGAATAGTTAAGAATGGAGCGTTACAAGGCAGTGAGCACAACCACAGAGCAACAGGAGTCATAGAGCACAGACAGTTGTACGCCTTTCTGAGATAACATGCCATGGCTTCCTTTCACACCTGCAGCTGAGGGTGCCTACACCACAGCCACACAGAGTAACGAGCTTCTCAGAGCAGAAACTTAACACGATTACATTTGAGTGTAAAGATTTAGTGAATAAAATGTTTATCCACATTAGTTGCTATTCTCCACGTTGATTCTGAAGCTCTTCAAACCCAGGCTTTCCTCACCCGCTCTATTATCCATAATGTTGCTAAGGAATGGCTGGTTAGAAGATGCCGCTGTTATTTCTGGTAAGCAGACAAGATGGAAGCGCTGGGCTCAGGCTGTCTCCTGCAAGCGCCGGGTGGAGCTAGCTAAGGCTGTGCAAGGGAAGGCGGGACTGAGAGACCCTGGGGCTCCCAGCCAGACACGGCGTTCTTCCTGCCCCCAAACGTGAAACCTTGCGTTATCTCAGAGAGGGTGTCTGTTTAGTGTATCTAATGGTTCTCACACTCATACATCAAGAATTTCAGTTTTGCTCTTAAAGGGAGAGAGATGGTCTTCTGTGGCGCATAAACTACCCTTGTTAGAGGCACCAGCTTGAATAGGTTAAAATAAATCAAAGCTTTAAAAAAAAAAATATATATATATAGCTTTGTTACTCTCCTACATGTGTAGTAACTAGATTTAGGTTAAAAACAGTTGGCCTAGTGCTTGTGGTCGGCAAACTGCAGCTCACGAGCCACATGCGGCTCTTTGGCCCTTGAGTGTGGCTCTTCCACAAAATACCACGGCCTGGGTGAGTCTATTTTGAGGAAGTGGCGTTAGAAGAAGTTTATGCTTAAAAAATGTGGCTCTCCAAAGAAATTTCGATTGTACTGTTGATATTTGGCTCTGTGGGCTAATGAGTTTGCAGACCACTGGCCTAGTGGAAGTCCTGTCGCCATGAGCACTTGAAAATGATCTGTGATTAGCCTACTGAGGCTCCAGCTAGCACAGCCGGCTCAGTGGCCATCAGTTAAGTTGCTTGTAAATGTACGGACACTCCTGAAGTGCCTGGGATAGCTTGCTTCATTCTGTGGACATGCACACTCCTAGGTCATTGTGTTTCTATTCGTTTGCTTAGGAAGTGCCTTTTCCTGTAAATGCCGGAAGCAAGCAAGTCATCCCCAGCCCAAATTTCAACCCATTTCAAATGACAGATCCGAAAGAATGAGCTTTTATTACAAAATCCAAGGTGAATCCTTTTACCTCTTTCCTGAAAGGATCGATTAAGGCGATGATTGAAGGGAACTTGCTGATCAGATCCACATACAGGTCGACCATCTCAGTGGTGCTTTTGTACGTTCCCGACATCACTTCATACTTCCCCTTATTCTGGCGAGCGTAAGGAAGATAGTAGAGGGTAAGCACCGAATCCCTCAAATGTTAAAAATGGGGTTCAAATACATGTTCATTCATTTCACATAAAAGATTGCAAGCAGATTCTTTTCAGGCCATGTTCACATAAGAAATGTACCCCTTTTATTTGTAACATCTGTTACATATTAACCTGGGGAAAGCAAGTCACCATCCCCTTTGATGCCCCAGTGACTTCAGAAGAAGCTTTCTGCACAAAAAAAAAACAAAAACACAAAACAAAACAAAACAAAAAAAAAACAACTAAGAAAAGAGTAGGAGGGGCATGATTCTTCCTTAGGTTTATGACGTGGTGCTTAGGTAAATGGGCAACAATATAAGTTCATAAAACTTAGAGCCACACCAACCTGCCCACTCGCTAGAACCAGAGACACATCGATTGGTTGCCTCCCGCATTTGCCCCAACCAGGACCGGGGATGGAACCTGCATCAAGGAACGTGCCCTTGACTGGAATCAAACCTGGGACCCTTCGGTTCCCAAGCTGACACTACCCACTGAGCCAAACCAGCGAAGGGCAAGAACTTTTAGTTTCTATACTTGAAGGTTTTAAACCCTTATCTTGTCAGTAAGGAGATGCTAGACTTTGAACTAATATTGGTGTAAGAATTATCTGATGTCAAGCTAAAATATTTTACTCAGTCTGAGCAATAAATACCCATTCAAGTCAGCACCAGGAGTCAGTATATTCATAGTTGTTGGTATACGTTGCTGATGAAAACATGCAATTATTTTCCTTAATGGTATGCCTAGGAACCAATCATTATGTAAAAAATAGGAAAGTACATTAAACACTCCTTTATGTGCTTAGTTTCTTTAGAAAAGTAAAAGAACTTTTAGAAATCAGCTGAAACTTAGGGTTCCTATATACTGTTCAGATTTTCCTTTGAAGTTGAAAGTTAGAATTCTAAATCAAAGTGAAATTCTATTTGGTCATATCCCCTGAATTTGACATTAGTTACCAAGTCACCGTAAGTGCATATGAACGTGCTGGGCATTTTCTAAAACCTGGACTCAGCATTTATGTATTTGGAAATGGGAAGTATGTGTATGTGTGTAAAATAGCCAATCTGTAATAGCTTTCCTAACATAACTATTTCCCACACTTAAAGGCTAATGGCTGATAAAGTCCCCCAAGGAAGTGAGGGCTACAACATTCTTAAATGAAACCTGTTTTCCATTCTCTTGCTTTTAAAAATAATTTCATGTGGTGTGGTCCCTAGGTGAAGCTTCATCACAAACGCTCTGCCCTACCCCAGACTGTGGATAACGCTGTGCTGGGCTTAATTGGGTATATTCTCCAAATATGCCAATAAACTTCAATAACTTGGAAATATTTAAAAAGTGAGTCATGGCACAAACTTCGAGGGCCATGTGTCTAGAAGGATTTGTCAAGTCACAGTTACAATGAATCTACTTTTCACGCTTGACAAATTCAGCATTTACCAACCAATTGGTTGTACTCCGCCAAACATCCCAGTCCATGAAATTATGTCTCAGTGGCTCTCATGATTGCAATGTAAGCAGCCCATTACAGTCACCTTTATTATAGAATGTCTATATATACTTAGGATGTTTTCTGTTCATTTTAAAAATCACGTATGTGGTTATATTATTCTCTCAACTCCATTTATATTTGGGGTTCCCCTTCCCCCTCAAATGAACAACAACAAAACAGGATCTGTTTGAAAAATACACAGACAAGCTCTTCCTTTGACTTCTATCTTTAAAGTAATGTGATGTCAACAAAAAGCAAGTGTTCGGGAGAAGAAACTTACATAGTCCACCAGCTCATGCGCAGCGCAGTTGATGGCCAGGTACAGATTCGTCCCCAGTTCCAGCCCCAGGTTCGCACAGATCCCTTGTATGAGGAGCAGGGGCTGCTCTATGGTGTCGTAATTGAGGGTCAGGCAGCCCAGATGGGACATCCTGCCAGTGACGGGCTGCTGAGAGGTCAAGGGGAAATGATGAGTGTAAACACAGCACGTCACCTTCGGGGAGTCTCCCATGCTGGGCACATTTTAGAAACAACTCGGGGGGGAGGGGGGGAGAGAAGTACACTCCTCTGGTTCTGGATTAATCCTCTCTCTTGGTCCCACTCACCTCTGGGTGACCTACGGGCATAGGTTTGCCCCGTGGTGTTGGGGGTAATTTTCTTATTTTACTGCCGAGGTTTCAAGCAGGGTCTGGAGAACACACTTTCCTGTCTTCTGGGTGCGCATGTTACTGCTTACTGGCTCTGCCCTGGCTCCCTCAAGTCGCACCGCCAGGTTGGTGAATCTCCAGGCTGTCCCTCACTCTGCCCTCTTTCCCCAGACCTGCTCTTTCCCGGGTTCCCTTTTCCTTTAGTGGAATATAACTGCTGACACTGGGCACTGCCACCCTCCTTCAGGAGAGGATCCATTTTAAAAAGGATTGAGGACTTCAGCCCAGAGGATGCAGCTGAGGATGGATTTCAGTGGAAGAAGATCTGAGGAGTCAAAGGACCCCAGGGCAAGGCAGCCACATGCTTCTCCTGGGCAGTCAGCCTCCATGTGCCTGTGTCATGAATCGCCACTGGGCAGTTGTGTTATACAACTCAAAGCAAAATCAGTAATTCTGAGGGCTTAAGGGTGTGTGTGTGTGTGTGTGTGTGTGTGAACCACACTCAAGATCAAGTGTGATCTTAGATCAGGGGTCCTCAAACTTTTTAAAGTGGGGGCCAAATCACGGTCCCTCAGAGAGCTGGAGGGCCGGACTATATGAACTACTAATTCCTACTGTAACACCTCGGCTGCGCTCACTGCCCAAAAAACCTGGCGGGCTGGATCAGACTCCTCTGCGGGCCGCATGTGGCCCGAGGGCCGTAGTTTGAAGACCCCTGTAGATATAAATATCCCCTTTTTATTGGCAATAGCCCTACTCAATTCTAAGAACCATCCAACATTTTTATTGTTGTAATCTTCACTGGAGGATATTTTTCCCATTGATTTTTAGAGAGAGTTGGAGGGAAAGGAGAGACAGAGCATCAATGTGAGAGAGACACATAGATTGGTTGCCGCCTACACATGCCCCAACCAGGGCCAGGGATCGATCCTGTAACAAAGGTACATGCCCCTTGACCAGAATCAAACCCGGGACCCTTCAGTACATCCAACATTTCTGATGTTAGTGAGAGGAACCTTCTACTCCACAAAGGAAGAGTTGGGGAAATTCTTGTGTTCAGAGCACCCACAATACCAAAGGACCAACTGATCAAGTTCAACTTGTCTCCCAAGACTCTTGCAGCCAGCATGGCACATTTCCCCAAGAACAGTGTGCCTAACTCTCCTGGAAAAATCTGAAATGGTGCCCCAGTGCCTTTGGGAACCAGACGTAAGGAGTGGCTATCTTTCTGTGCCTTTCTCTCCTAGTCATATGATTACAATCTAAAGCACCTGATACGTCTTTCATCTCGTTAGCAGAGAGAGTCAACTTCCCCAACACTTTGCCTCGGGTTTCCAATGTAACCCTATTACTCAGAACGCTCCTCTGAGACGTCGGCTGGCCAGACGCCTGCTGGCAGAGAAGGCCGGGCCCAGCCTGCTGGCAGAAAGGTGAGGGTGGAATGGTATGCCAGCTCTCACTTGCCTGGTTCGGTGCTCCTGGTCAAGGGCATTCTCCCCCCTGCATTAGCCCTAGTCCTGGAGCAGAGTGACTGTGGGAGAGCCCAAGGAACAGGGAATGCATGGGTGAACTGTGTCACATACAAGGGCGGTAACCAAAGGCATATACTGACCTGACCTCTTTTGCCTCCATTATGCCCTTTCTTCGTCTCTGCTTTTGGAGGAGGGGGCTGTGGGACAGAAGATAGTGGGGTATCACTTATCTGTGGGCAGCAAGCAAAGCTCAGGTCCTCTGGCCTCTGAAGCCCAGCAATCACACTGTGAAACACAAACACACACACACACACACACACACACACGGATCATGCCAGCCACTCCCTGCTTTTATAAACCCTAAACTATTTCTCAAAATCAGGCACATGTTCCCACTAGTTCATCTTTACCCCTGCCTCCAATCATATCTGTGGGGCATATAGATGCTTGTTCATGCATTTCTACTCACATAAATAAAGTATTACTCATACAAAGTCCCCTCCTTGCCCGTGAGGGATAAGACCACAGGCCCAACATGTTTCAAATATCAGGGTGCCTACAAGTAAGGGGGGGGGGGGGTAATTGGCTTTTGAGAACAACCAAGGGCCATGAACTCTGGTGGCTCTGAGGTGTGTTAAAGTCAGTGGAGATGAACAGCAAAGGTATTTCCCAAAGACACGTTCCCACAGCTTGGGGGAGTGATGAGGCTGCACTTGCATGTCCAGTATTTACTGGTTATAAATGGGGTCATGTTTGTCAAAAATCGGTATGGTTCACACTCAAGTTCGTGCAAATACAACTCTCCTGCTCTTTGGAGTCAGCTGAACTAGCTCTCCCCTGGGAGAAACAACAGAGGAGCAGGAGAGACACAGTGGTGAACAAGGCAGACATGGGCACGGTGGGGAGCAGGTGGCAGGGGTGACCGGCTCTACCAGTATTTGAATTTTCACAGGCACGTTCGTGGGCTACTTGTATAAGCAAAAGGCAGTAAGATGTCTGAAAGCCGGGCTGAATGCAGCAAGCTCAGATAACCTGATTTCCTCATCCTTCCAGCCCGGATTTCCTCCACCTGCTCTGATAACAACCACCAGTATGTACTGCTCCTGGTAATGCCAGCTTTTACTCTGAGCACACTGCTTGTATTGAACTCATTCACTCCTCAGAGTCTCCCCGTGAGATAGGTAGTCATTGTCACACAGCTAATGAGGGGCAAAGCAGAGTGCAAGGTCAGGGTTAACTGGTCCAAATCTGCAGGTGCGTCACCCTTAAAGAGGACTGCATTGTGAATAGTGTCACAGAACCTGGCTCCAAGCTGGTGCTTAAAGCAATTCTGGTCAACTGTATGGCTTGCTCCCGACCCATCTCTACACGGGAGGGAGTGCCACCACCTTCATGGATTCTGTGATGGCAAGACAGCATTGGAGCCAAAGTTCCTTCAGGTCCCCATGCTATCGTGTCTCAGGCCCCATCCTACAGAGGCTGAAGGGCTAGGGCTTGCAGAGCCTCATGCTAAATGAACGGGGGATCCTGGATTGTGTCCTGGAACGGGAAAGGGACATTAGTGGAAAAATCAGTGAAATTTGAATAAAGTCTGGTGTTTAGTTCGTAACAATGTGCCATTTTGGTTTCTTAGTTTTGACAAACATACCGTGGTATTAAGTCCTATTATACTATGTCCTGTAACATTGAGGGAAACCGGGTGGAGGGGTATTTGGGAACTCTGTACCACATCTGCAAATTTATAGAAAAGGATCGGATCCCTCTCCTGGCCTCAGCCCTGCCCAGCAACGGTGGCACAGCTGGGAACTCACAGCTGCCTGCCATCCTGCCTCTGTGACCTTCCCCTTCACGGGCTGCTTGGCCCAGGGCACTTGTTTGCCCAGCTCTAAGCAGAAACAAGAGCCTGTGCCTTAACTGCTATTCCAAACTGCCTCTCACATCCTAGGGGCCAAATCCTTTCCCTATGAATCCTAAGGATGATCTTAGCATAGAGCCAGCTGTCTCAGAAAGCAAAATGAGACTTAATACCACTCTAAGCTGGATCCACAGCTTATAAGCTTGGCTCATATGGGAAACCCAAAGCAAATGAACACATTTTCCATATAACACCATTGACTTAATTCCATAGCCAAGTATAATTTGGGCACTAGAAGTTATATAAGCATCAGGAACCAGATGCAGTAGATTCTCTTTACTTACCGCTTCAATTGTCTTGATTATTTGTTTCTGAATTCCTATAAGCATCTCCATACCCTGTAAGTAGAAAAAACATGATCTTCCACAACTGCAGTCTAGAAGTTTTAAATACAAAAATTTTCACTACACACAGCTGTTTCTAACTCGGGATATTTGTAGGGTCCCTGACAAGGTCTACGAAATCAGAAGATGAAATGCTAATCGTCAGCCCTCAGTTTCCAGTCCATCAAACATGAATAGAGGCTCTTCCTCCTCCGTATCCTCTCTCCATTGTCAGAACTGGCTGGTTCAGATGGTTGGATCAAGTTCACTTCACTCTGTTTCACGTCTCCTGATGGGACCTTCTTGCACTACATGTCACAGGCCACGAAGGGATTCTGCATGATAGTATTTGAGTTCCTATAAACCCACGGTCATGTAAAAAGTGGAAAAGCATATTCTGATGACAGTGGGATCTGCATAGGAAGGCAGATAATGAACGGCGGGCCAGTGCTCTGGTACCCACACAGCATACCGAGTCTTCACTACAGGGAAGATCCCGGCGCCAGGATCTGAACTTGACCTGACAGACGGTGAGCCAGAGATAAACCCTAGTCTTCTGCAAATGACAAATTGGGAGGCAATGGTTATTCTCTTTAAAACATAATTCTTTACCACAGACAATCTTGGGGTTTAAAAAACAATGATTTTTCACTGTATCACTCTGTATCAGCAGAGGGGATGGAGCTTCCTGTGCTTTTTCCCTATACATCCCCTTTAGGACGTGAACCCCCAATACCTACTTAGTAGAATACTTCAAAGAAGGATATTGCCCTAGCTTGTTTGGCTCAGTGGAAAGAGCGTCAGCCCAAGGACTGAAGGGTTCCGGGTTCGATTCCAGTCAAGGGCACATACCTCAATCTTCAGGTATTAACAACACAAAACAAAACAAAACAAAACAAAAAGGATAATGACTCAGCCAAGACATGAACAATATAGATAATAGCACACCGCTAAGTGGTAAAAGTGCAACTTAGGGTTCCTTCATTCCATATTCCATAAACAAGCACTAACCCTCCCTTAGTGCCTGGCAATCTGCCATCTGTCATCTTCGGGCCCTGGAGTTTCTAACTTGGCAGAATGGGCTGCTGGGAAAGTGCCAGCTCCCTCTTGCTGCTGCTGGAGTGCACAGACCAGATAGCTCAGCTCTCCCAATAGAAGGCCTGCGGAGTTACACCAAGTGGCTGCCCTGTGAGTCACTGGCATGAGTCAGCACTGTAATGAACCAGAGATCCCAGGGGGTCTAATTTGTGTTCCCGTTTGTTGGAGGTTTTGCTTTCTTCCCATTTCCCTGATTTGTTACAATATTATTCCTCGTTTTACATTTAATTCCCTCTCCCTTGGAGTCATAAGTCTACACTTAAAAACTCATTGATGATAGAGTGTATCTTTTTTAGAAGAAGTAGCCTGAGATCATGGGAGGTACTTGTTTAGCCATTAATCCAGGATGGGGTACACAAATCACTTCTTTCATCAAGTTCAGCTTCCCAGGCGATGACTTCCCACAGCAGACCAGAGATACCATGAGCAACGGAATCGTTAGCTTTGCTGGTTTCTCCTGAAACAGAACCAAAGCAAGAGGAGATGAGGGACATGGTCCATGCAGACTGAGATGCCCAGGCTCCTTACTTGTGACGGAATGTAATGGAGACTAACCTGGTGCTTCAGGGATGCGATACTGAAGTACAGAGGGTGACTGTCCAGAGAGGCGCTGGTTTTGGCGATGGCCAGTGACACCGCCCCTATGGCCATGCTGCCACAGAGCACAGGCTCAACATGTTCCGGAGGTGGAAGAGGTTTCTCCAAGACAGAAGTCTTCCGACCTGGAGGGAAAAGCATCGATAACATTCCTTTTTAGGATGTTTGACTTGAAGAATTCTATTTCTTAAGGCTTTACAGGTACAAAAGCTCAGCATAAGGAAAGGTTGAGCCTGAGAATAACATATTCTCCACCTCAACCCCCAACAGGTTACCTGATTTCACTTACCACTCCCCAATGCCCCATCCTTAGGCATGGGTTTCGCCTCTAAGAAATCTGTAGAATATCCAACATGGGCAGATATTGTTATCCCACATTCCCATCTAACAGAACTGGGGCTTAGAGATATCAAAAGATTTGCCCGATAGTTGTCAGAAAGTGAAAAAAGAGAGGGTTCCAAATCCTTTGTTTTTCTCTATACCACCACCGCTCTTGGATACCCAGCTTGATGGTGAACATCTCTTCATGCCTAAAGCTATGTATGTTTCTCACCAACCCCCAGCCAATGCCTTTTTTCTTTTAGAAATGCCTTCAGATCCAGCCATCCAGCCAGCATCCTTCATCTTTCACTCTCATAGGTTCTCGGCCCCGCAGGCTGAGCAGGTACCACAGAATCCATCATCAGTCTCGTGTCCCTCCTTTCTCCTCCTTTTCCCCACAGCTACTTGGGTCAAACAGGTAAGATAAGTGGAATAAGATGTAAGCACCTAGCGCATAGTAAATGTTTAGCAAGTTGCTGGCCCCTCTGAATTCTATACTCAGCTAAACTGTCAACTGTGAGAGCAAAGTGCTGTATGTTCTCTTGTGTTCCAAGTTGTGTCAGTGAAAAGCAACCACCAAATGACGATCCATTGATGGTCTCTACATGTAATTCAGTAGTGGCTGTCCTCATCCTCCCAGGAGATTGGTCTAACATAATTTTTTTTTTTAATTTTTATTTTTGTTCAAGGCAATTCTCCTCCCCATCCCAGGCCTCAGCATCTGAACCTGTGAAATAAGAGACTTTGTCTCCTCAGTCTCTTTGGTCCCTTTCTGGTTCTGGTTTTTTATCCAATGGAACCCACAGGAAGTGGGTATTTAGTTTGCACGTGGCATCATGCTAGGCAGTGCTAAACTGAACAAAGCATGGTCCATGCCCCGAAAGAGTGTGTTCTAGCTAAACAGATATATGGAATACTGTTACAAGCAGCAACTCCAGAATTAACTTACAGGAGGGACTGTTGGAAGGCATGGAGCAAAGGGCATGATGACTTCAATTATTTGCTTTACGATAGCAAAGTGTCCTAAATACATAGTTTATTAACATGTTACATAGGACTGAGAAAATGTTGGTTACCTTTAAATTATGGAGTGGCTTCTTGATGAGCTAATGGAAATTCCGAGGGGCAGTTAAAGATCTCCCCCTGCCACCCTGCCTGTCTCCGGCATTGCCACACCATTCAGTCTACTTTGTGTATTTAGTAAACGCTCACCTCTCGGTAAGAAATATGTTCATCTTACAAAGATAAATTAACAAATGAACGGAGCGGGAGGGGAGATGGGGTAAAACCCTGATGATGGCCCAACACAGACGTTTCAAGCAAGGAAGTGGCGTGGAGCATGGATGGTACCGGCTGGTAGCCCAAACTAGGTCTAGAGCTAAGAGACTCTAACTCAGCAAGCCAGTCTGAGCTTCAGCCTTTTTTCCTCAACACGTTTGTTACTAAAGGTTCTGCAAGGTGATAAGCCGCTGACCTTGCTTCTGTCCCTTTTTCTTTGCCGGAGGTGGAGGAGGAGTTGGTTGTGGTGGTAGCATCAGAGATGAAGGTAGCTGTAGCGCTAAGTTTTCCAGGTTCTTTTCCAAATCTTTTCTCTCCTTATCTTCTTGCACTTTTCTTTCAAAGAATGTCCTTAATGGCAAGAAAATAGGGCTGTCGAGTAGCATATTTTGGAATATCCCTGGTGATTTTGGTCATGTTTTAGTGGGGACCCCAATATGTTCTAATATTTAACCCTGCTGTTTAGCTACTTAAGAACAATCAGCTTCAGTTTCCAAGGCCAAAATATAATGGCGCTATTCATGAAACTGTATTCAAGAATTGAAATTAATTTTGGCCTGGAAATAAATGTTTAAAGATTTCAGCCTTGTTTTTAAATTATCTGAGATTTGATTCTCTTTATAAAGTAAATTTGAAGATGTAATTTCATTAGGGGCTGTTGAATTTTCTTTTTCAATAAATGATCATCAGAAGAAAAAAAATGAGTCAAGAATAGACCATGAAATATATAGCACCATGTGAGGGACTTCTTTTTTCTGGAGGGTGGGGCTTAAAAAAACTTTGGGGAAATCTCACTGAGGCACATCTATATAAAATTTCAGTCACACAGAATGAAAAGAGGCTAAAAGTTCCCGTTGACAAAAAAAAAAAAAAAAAAAAAGCATTAATAAGTCAACAAAGACATGGGAATCTAATTTGCATCAGACTAATTAATAATCCAGATGCCAATGGGCAGTGACGTTAAAGTGCTGAGCGAAACTGATTTGAAACAAGAATTCTATACTCCGCTAAACTGTCAACCATGACAGCAAAGTGCTGACATTTTCACACATGAAATAACTCAAAAACTTTACATCCTTTTCTCATTCTTACTTTTAAAGGATGTAGCCCAGCAAGTTAAGAAAGAGGAGGACCTGGGATCTGGCAACAGGAGAACAGGAAAGGAACGTCTTGGGGCATCTCTGTAGTGGGCCTAGAGAGGAGCCAGTCCAGATGGGAGGTTTGGGGAAAGAAAGCTCCAGAAAAGAAGTAATGTATAGAATAAAGGTATGGCTGCGGATATAATAACAAACAACACACACACACACACACACACACACACACACACGGAATAGGTGTAATAGCATTCAGAAACCCAAAACTAATTTTACAGAAAGGTTTTTTACAAGGGTCATGATCCAATTCTGAAGCAAACTCAAATACAATGTTATGTACAACTAAGCAAGTGGTGAAGCTCAGAGAAACAGGGTCCAGTTGACCTTCGTTTGGCCAAGAGATTGTGGCATTGGACCTGCACAAAAGGAAAAGTTAACGCCAGCCTCTACTTCACTGGACACCGGACGGTACTCACAAAGCCCCACTACACAGTCCCTTGGCTTTCACATTTCAGAGTCAACCTATGGGCAAGGTATGGAAGACCCCTTTGTCTGGAGGACAGAAAATGAGCGCCACTCATTCATGTGACCATATGAAGGCCCTGGGATATGCAATGAGGGCATGTGAGGAGATGGGGAGAGGGAGGGAGGGACTTTAACGTCACTGCCCCACATCGTCTCCGATCTTAATTCTGTTCCTGAGAATCTTTTCACTGAATCCGAAGGAAGCTCAGTGCACGAAAAGCGGTTGGAAGTCCTTATGTGGCCGTACCCAGTAAAATTTTAATAATGGTTTTCAGAAGAAAAGCAACATTTTATGCTAAAGTTTGCTGCTCTGGCATAGGCTTCTTAACTGACTAACTGCTGTGTCCTGTGGATATGACAGACGTGTTTTATTGACAGGTGAATGGAAAGGAAACATATATATTTATACTGCACACTTATATTTCTTCTTTTTTTTTTTTAATCCTCACCTGAGGATATTTTTCCATTGATTTTTTTTTTTTTTTAAGAGAGAGTGGAAGAGAGAGGGAAAGAGAGAGAAATATCGATGTGAGAGAAGCACATTGATTGGTTGCCTCCTGCACATGGCCCACCAGGGCTCAAGCCTGGGAGGAACCTGTGACTCATGTATATGCCCTTGACGGGGATTGAACCCAGGATGCTTCGGTCTATAGGCTGACGCTTTATCCACTGTGCCAAACCGGCTAGGACTGCACACTTACATTTCAGAGTGGAAGATTTACCTGAGCACCTGGTCCACCTCCGCCTGGCTGGAGGGCGCCAGGCCCTGGAGCTCCTGGGTGATGGTCTCGTTGACCCACTGCACCGCGATGCCGACGGCATCCAACCTCTCTGCCTCCACTGCCTCAGCGAGCTCGGGCACCGCGTTCTCGTGGACTTCGAAGTGAGTCGCCATCACCACAGAACAAATGTACTGAGAGGAATACAATGTGTTCTACGTTTCTCTACCTCTGGCGAGAATGGGAAACGTGCCTGGCTTTTAATGTGCATGTTTTATCGCTACTTTCAAAGGGAAAAGGAGGACGTATAATTTTCCTTGAGGCATTTTTATAGCTTTTGAAATACGATGGAACCCAACTTCAGGGGACATTTAAAATTATTGCCTTGTTAAAATCCCCCTAGGCCCTGGCCAGCGTGCTCAGTGGTTAGAATGTGGAACCACACATAGAAGGGTCGTGGGTTTGATTCCTGGTTAAGGGTATATACCTGGTTGCAGGTTCGATCCCAAGCCCCAGTTGGGCCAGGCAATCGATGTGTCTTTTTTTTCTCTCTCTCTTCCTCCCTCCCTCCTTCCCTTCCACTCTCTCTAAAAATCAACGGGAAAATATCTTTGGTTGAGGATTGACAGCAGTAACAACAACAACAAAAATCCTCTTAGAAAAGCCTTATATTAAGTTCATTTTTATCACTAGCTCTCTAATAAATAGCGAAAAATATACAGATTTAATCATAATTACTTTCCTTCCGGAAACTGTAGCAAAATTGTTTCTAATAATACATAGGAATTACTAAAATGTAGCAATTAAAATGAATTATTAAAATTATGAAAATGCATTTTTCTTTATGTAGTTCACTCTACACATCTTTAAATCTATATAGAATCTACATATAAATATATCAACTTATAAACCTATCTGTAGATTTATGGAACTCATCACAGTAATAATGTCAGGTTTTAAAGGGATTTTTACCCCATTTCCTTTCTCCACCTTGGATGGTCTTCAAGTTAGCATGTCACATCTGTACCCTATTACACTGAAATATAATAAAGCCATCATGCTTGATAGTATGGTTCATACTTTATGTACGTGCCGACCGAAAAATGTTTGTGGGTGAGGGTGTGATTCACAAAGACTGTATTTCACAACATTCATTTCCCACAAAATAGACAATACATGTAGCAAAGAGCCTCGTACCTTGGGGAAGTTCTGAATGGTGCAGAATACTCCCACCTGGAGGGTGAGAAGCCCCAGGCCGTCCAGCACATGCTTCCCCACCACTCTGCAGATGGTGGGTGGCTTCGCAAATTTAGAAAAGCAGTTTGCCTTCAACACAGAAAGATGAAAATCAGGATACCACACCTAATTTACTTTTGAAAGGTCATTCACAGATACTCTGGTTTCTAACAAACTCTCTCCCACCCCCCGAGTGTCCTCCTCACGCCAGGATGAGCCTAGCTGCTCTGTGGGAACTGCCCCGCCCTCCCTCACGGAGATTTGGATGTCTCCTGATGCTGAGGCTCCGGTACATGGAGTGATGTGTTCTCTTTTCAACTCTCAGCAGAAACTCACATGCATTTCTTAGCTAAAGGCCCTGGGTCATTCTTTAGCTGGTCCTCACCTGTCCCTCCATGATACTTGAGTCAACTGGTCCCTAGAACATGGCTGCAGTAAAACTTAAGAAACCTTAAGTGGGCCAGTTCTGATTCCCCCCAGCAAGGCCTCTGAGAATTTAATGGTGCAGAGTTGTGCAGAGGCTGTGTTGCACTGGCCATCGGTTCATGCATAGAATCACGTGATCCAAACGGATTGTCGGAACCTTAGGAATAGCAGTTTCATTGATGTGGAAGAAGAGTGGGAGCCATGTGGAAGCGATGCAAGAACGAGATGGAAGAAAGAGAATGAAGCTGAGGTGGCGAGCCCACTCAAGGAGCCTGAACAAAAAATATCGAGATGGTGTTTCTACTCGGGAGCTCAGACAGAAGGTACAGGGCTCTCTAATAAGCACACCAGGCTCATGACTCAGCACTCTGGACCTGTCTCACACTGCCAGGGCCTCTCTCTCCATGACCTGTCTCTGCAGCAGGGTAATGGGAGGTCTTTGTGCACAGCAGCATGATGACTAGATCCTAAAAGGGCGTGTTCCAAGACCACAAGGCTTGTATGGCAGCACGTACCAAGCCTCTGCATCATGCCTGCCAATGTGCCGTTGATAGAAGCAAGTCCCAAGGCCAAGTTCTGAGTCAATGTGGAAGGGACTCACACAAGTCCGTTCACTCTGGTGGTATGGTTCCTTGGGGACCAGTAAGATGACAGGCTAGTACAGGGCTAAGCATCTGCCTGATTCCCAGTCCCACACTTTTTCACCTGTGAATTTTGTGAGGAAGAAATAAAGAGTATGGCTTTTGTCCACAAGGGTCTGAATCCTCTAATATGTAAGAGAAGAAATGGCATTTGAGCTCAACGCTGGAGGAGGTGCAGTATTTCAACAGGCGGACGATGGAAGTCCACTGTAGATACTTCTGGTAGATGGACTGGGACAAGCAAAGGGGAGGGAAGTGGGAAACTTCGGGCCTTAGGGAAAAGAGGGCCATATGGAGGAGCCAGGGAGGGAGGGAGGGTTACCAGAGGCAGAGGTGACCACTATGAATCACACACCGGAAGGTGTTGGATCTTATTTGGCCAACAAAGGGTAGCCACAGGAGTTTCTAACAAAAGAATTATGTTCAGATTTAAGATCCGGAACGTTGCTCTGGCAGAACCATGCGGGACAGACTCAATAAAAGGAGAGACTAGGTGAGAATAAGGAAGGCTCAAACTAGGGCAGTGATAAGGAAAAGATGGTTGCTTTTTTGCCCACTCAAATTCCTTAACAGCCTTCAAAGTCCAAGCTAAAACTTTCCCAGACACTATAGCCTACAGGGATCTTCCCCAACCCTGACTCCTTTAATAAGCTTAAGTGATCTGTCCCTCAGTCTAGCACACTACTATGTATCACCTTAACTAGTATCCATTTAAAAAAAAATATGGCTTTGTCTCTAACCAAAGTATAAACTCTCGGAGAGCTATGCAAACTAAAGTCCTGGCTGCCTGATAGACTGGGAAGAAGAGCATTACACCAGGAAACCAGAATCCAAGTTTCCAGTCTTTTGCTCTAAGTAGCCATGAGACAAGAGTTCCGTGTCTTTTGTAAAATGAGGAGCTTAGACAAGTTAATTTTCAAGATTTCCTCTAGCAAGAAATAGTGGAATTCAGAGTAGCATTCATTCATTCATTCACTCATCCATCCTAGAAATAGTTGTGGAGTGTCCACCATGGACCAGGCACTCCGCTGGGTACTTGGGACAAAGACCTGGTTTGATTTCTCCCTCCTGTTCATTGTGCCCCTGGGAGAAAATTTAAGTTCACTGGGCCAGTTTCTGTATTTGTAAAACAGGATCATAATTTTTACCTCACAGGGGTCCCAAGGATTAAGTGAAATAACATATAAAGCACTTAACACAAGGAACTCCATACACACTTTGCCCTCATTCCATCCCCAATTTTGATGTCATAGGCCCTGAGAGAAAAACAATCATTCCTCAAGTTTTCTCTGAATCCACTGTCTCCATAAAATGTGCTTTTTGAACCCTGGAAACACACCTGGCTTCTTCACAGCATTTACATGCTCTGCTCCTGTCATACCTCACCATAGTGCAAATTCCTACTAGTCCCCACCACGCTGCCTTCCAGGAGGTAGGTCTTGGTCTGGAAGTGAGAAAACGCTTTGCCTTTGTTTCAACTGCTCATTGCTTGGGGCTAAGGTTTGTGCCAGAAATTGCACTGGGCACAGCAACCAGGAAGGTGATATAGGAAAAGGCACGGAGCTCATTGTGCATCCAAAAAAGAAAAAAAAAAAAAAATGCTACAGGGACTGGGCCCGCTGAAGGACAAGCAGTCCAGGGCGCAGCAGCCAAGACTTTGATCTGAAATGGAAGTTTACGTGTAGGTGGGATCAGGCCGGGACCAGGCATCCAGGCAGGAGCCAGGCTTGACTTGAATGCAACTTGGAAGCCATAGGAGCGGGCTGGGTCTGAGGTCCCCCCGGTTGGCCAAGGCCAAATCCCGTGATCCAGGGGAGGCCGCTGGAGGTGATCAGGGTGAACAGAGCTGCGCGGCTGCGATGAGGTCTGTGTTTACAAGAACAACTGACAGCCGGGGCCTGGCCGGTCCCGAGGCCGCGAGGAAGCCTGGCCGGCCTCGAGCTGTCGCCGTCGCAACAAATCCGCCTGGAGCCCGCTATCCTCTAGCTGCTTGCTCCCTGTCCACCGCTTTCTCCCTGGAACCTCCTCCGCCCCAGGCTCCCCGCTCTGCGGCTGCCCTTCAGGATCGCCTCCCCGCATCGCCCGCGTCGCCACCATCGCCAACCCCGCGGCGGCAGCGACACGCATGCGCGACCTGGCGGCGCATGCGCACCGCGTTGCCGCAGCGCGCGGGGGGGGGGGGGGGCGGAGGGAGGAGGGTGCTGTCCCAGGTCCCTACCAGGTGCCCGTAGACGTCGGCGGGCTGGAGGTGGAAGGTGGCGTTGAGCAGCTCTTCCAGCCTGCGCGGCACGTCGTTCTCCCGGTAGTACTCCAGCGCCTGCTGCTTCCGCCTCTGCAGCTCCCCGGTGGTCCCGCAGCCGCGGCCGCCGCCTCCGTCCCCCATGGTAGGAGACTCCGGGCCGCCGACCGCGGGGCTGAGCCTGGGGGCCCGCGAGCGTCCTCCGCGTCGCTAAGCAACGCAACGCCGAGCCCGACCCCAAGTCTCGCGAGGCTTCCAGTCCCCCTGGCGGGAGCTGGGAGAAAGACCCCTCAGTCCTCCTCCTCCCCTCACGCTGGTCACCACTCACCCACCCCCACCCCCACCCCCACCCAACGTTTTCCGGATGGGAAAAGAGTTAGCGATCGCAGGGAGCGCCATTGGTGGGAGTGTGGGAGGCGATCCCGGCTTCCAGCGGGGGGGGGGGGGGGGGGGGGGCGGGACACGAGCCTGGGGCGGCGCGGGGTCCCGTGGCCCCGGAACCCGGGCCCTGGGCCTTCGCCACCCCTTTTTCCCCCACAACCTTCGTACCTCTGATGATGGGTGGCGAGGGCGGCCCGTGAGGCCTACCCTCCTGGGGAGGTTTGCAAGAACTCAGGGTATGCTCCCTAAGCTGTGTAGGTCCCCGAGATTAATGACTTCATTCATTCATTCATTCATTCATTCATTCATTCCCTCACTGCCCTGAGCCGAGCCGTGTCCTGGCGGGGCGTTTTGTCGCGGTCTCCCGGGGAGGTTAGTCGGATTAAATCAGTGGGTTGGGAAAAGGGTTTGGGGTGAAACTTAAGGATGATTGTGGCTCAGAAGGCTGGGGGGGAGGGTAGAGAAGACTTTCTGGGTCGTGTTCCCGCTCCAGAACCTTCGCAGGCTGCCTGCCTCCTGCCCTTTTTACATCCAAGCTGCCTGCGTGGCTGCAGGGCCCTGGCCCGGTGTCCTGCAGGATCCTAGGACTCTGCATGCGCTCCCCCCCCCCCCCCCCTCCGTGCTCCTGCTGCGGGAACGGGCCCAGGTGCCCAGGGTTCTTCATGGGCTGCTCTGGCCTGTCTGCGTTTCTGACCTAAGCAGGTCGCTTCCACGGTCTGTGCTGCCCTTGAATCACAGACACTCTCACTTACCCACTCTGCCCGGCTCACTGGTCACTCAGAAAATGAGTGAGAGAACATTTGAAACCGGATAGCTGTGTTCAGTAGGTGCACGCGCATCCATAAAAACATCTGCTTCTATAAATAGGGGCCCAGACATGGACCTCCTGCACTTTCTCCATGTTTTCTCCCAATCGCTAATGGGATGTCTCACTTTCCAGGGTGCTTGTAAGTCATCACAGACCTACCTCATCCTCCCGGCTAGATGGCCGTCCCTACATGTAGGAGCCAAGCCTGAGTCATGCTCACATCCCCCGCAGAGCCCAGGGCCGCAGGGACGGAGCGTGGGCTCCGCCGAATGGGGCTGAGTGAACCTTGGTACAGAATAAGCCCCTGCTGTTGCCGCTGCTGTTTCCGGTCCACCTCTGTGCCTTTCCTCACATCCCCCTGGATGGAGGGCACCCCGTTTTCTAGCAGCCCATCCTTGAAGGCCTGGTTGTGTCCAACTTCAGAGAAGCCTTTTCTCACACTCTGGCTCTCCTCACTCGGCCCTTCCTTTCTTCTGAGCCCTTCCCCGAGGCCGAAAGTTCAGCCCTCAGGGACATCTTGACTCTTGGACATTGTAATGGAACATTGGAAGTGCCCTGAGCTGGGACCATCGTGTCTCAGAGTTTCCTCTCTGTAACACATTCGATTCTAAGTTCCATGAGGACAGGGACTTGTTCTTTGCATCCCCAGCAACAGTCTATTACCTGGTAGAATGGATGCTCAGTAAATATCTGTTGAGTGAATGAAGGGATTTTACACGAAATAAATACTTCATAAATACCTAACTCACAATCACATGTTTTGGAGTTGGGTAAGTACTGAGTACACCAGGCTGGCTGGAGCAAGAGGTTTTATTTATAAGAATAATGAGAAATAAGGATGGAAAGGTAGTCTGAGGTGAGACTGTGAAGGAGCAGCAGTGTCACTCTGTAAGGGTGGGAGGCCATCCCACATCTCTGAATACAGGATAGGCAAGGTGGAAGTGGTATTTTAGGAAGTTACCCTGCAGCAGTGGGTAACTTGGATAGGCGTTTTGTTACACAACAAGCAGGAGACCCAGGCAGAAAATAACATAGATGTAAGGCCCTAACAGTAATAGTAGCAATGAGAAGAGAAGGGGGAGAGAGAGAGAATAGGAAGCAAGGCTGACAATCACCTTGAGGTCGGGGAACCAAAGATGACTGTGGAGGAGAGCCTGCAGGATTGGGTTACAGCTGACAGAAATGGGGGGAAGGAGTGATCTGGTTTTGTTGGAACAGGATGCACTGGTTTGAGACATGTAGGGCACTGGTGTCCCAGAGGAGAGGGAAGACTGAAGATAGAAGATACCCACAACAAATTTAAAGTTGAATAAGAGCAGATGAATCTTCTGGAAGGAAAAGGGGAAAACATCCTCTGGAACTCAGGCTCTAAATGTTGGGGAAGGAATATATTTAGGATATAGGAAGAGAGTAAGGAGCTATTGAAGGAGACCCCAAAAAAGGGGGAGCTTATGGAAAAAAGAAAAAAACTCCAAATCATAGAATCTAGGACAGAGAGTTGTGGAACTATGTCAGGTGTGTGTGTGTGTGTGTGTGTGTGTGTGTGTGCGTGCGCGCGCGCGCAGGCGCACAAAATAAAGTCTGAGAGAATAAAGCATATTGTGTCATCCTTGGGTTATGGGGATAGAGGGAACTTTGATTTTCTTTTTATCTATTGGCA